>NC_072430.2:66562500-67187500 GCF_028878055.3 Symphalangus syndactylus | reverse complement strand
TATTTTCCCAAATACTGTTGATCTGAGGTTGGCTGAATCTATGGATTAAGAACCCAAGGATAAGAATGGTGGACTATAGTTTCTAATTTCCATTATGGTTTCTTCTTTCATCTTAAGAATCTAGAAGCAAATTTCTTAATTTTTAAACATGAGATTTTTTTAAAGGTTTTTAAAATTGATTTCTATAATAATCACATGTGGTCAGAAAACATACTTTCTTTTGGCCGGGCGCGGTGGCTCACGCTTGTAATCCCAGCACTTTGGGAGGCCGAGGTGGGCGGATCACGAAGTCAGGAGATCGAGACCACGGTGAAACCCCGTCTCTACTAAAAATACAAAAAATTAGCCGGGTGTGGTGGCGGGTGCCTGTAGTCCCAGCTACTCGGAGAGGCTGAGGCAGGAGAATGGCGTGAACCTGGGAGGCGGAGCTTGCAGTGAGCCGAGATCATGCCACTGCACTCCAGCCTGGGCGACAGAGCAAGACTCCGTCTCAAAAAAAAAAAAAAATACTTTCTTTTTCATTTTTATTTACTTATTTAATTTTTTTGAGACAGAGTCTCATTCGACCACCCACGTTGGAATGCAGTAGTGCAATCATGGCTCACTGTAGCCTTGACCTCAAGCTGGCCTTGAACTTGTGAGGTCAAGCTATCCACCCACCTCTGGCTCCCAAAATGCTGGGATTATAGGCATAAACCACCATGCCTGGCCAGAAAACATATTTTCTATGATTTCAATCTTTTGAAATTTGTTGAGACTTGTATTATAGCCCATTATAGGGGTCTACCTGGCTTCATTGACAAAGGAAGCAATACAACAATCTTAAGCGAACATTTAGAAAATTTTTTTAAAAAAGATACTCTCCAATTTATTTTGGGACTAGACTTTATACATAAACTCAAAAAGAAAGATGAAAATTATAGGCCATTTTTAGCTCAGCACAGTGGTTCATGCCTGTAATCCCAGCACTTTGGGAAGCCAAGGTCAGAGGATCACTTGAGGCCAGGAGTTCCAGACCAGCCTGGGCAACACAGCAAGACCCCGTCTCTCCAAAATAAAAAATTAGCTGTGCATAGTGGCATATGCCTGTAGTCCCAGCTACTCAGGAGTCTAAGGCAGAAGGATTACTTGAGCCCAGAAGGTCAGGGCTACAGTGAGACATGATGGTACCACTGTGCTCCAGCCTGGGGGAATGAGCAAGACCTCATCTCTAAAAGAAAAGAAAATTATAGGCCATTTTAACTTATGAATCCAGAAAAAAAAAAAAAAGCCTAAGTGTCACCTAACTAAATTCCATAATGTATACAAATAAGATTATACAATCATAGCCAGACATGGTGGCTCACACCTGTAATCCCAGCACTTTGGGAGGCTGGAAGTGGGTGGATCATCTGAGGTCAGGAGTTCGAGACCAGCCTGGACAACATGGTGAAACCCCGTTTCTACTAAAAATATAAAAATTAGCTAGGTGTGGTGGCACAGGCCTGTAATCCTAGCTACTTGGGTGGCTAAGGCAGGAGAACTGCTTGAACCCAGGAGACAGACGCTGCTGTGAGCCGAGATCACTGCAATCCAGCCTGGATGACTGAGCGAGACTCCATTTCAAAAAAAAAAAAAAAAAGAAAGAAAGAAAGAAAAGAAAAGAAAAATAATATGACCATCCCAATATATATGTAGAAAAGCCATTTGAAAAAAATTCAACATTCATTCATGATAAAATCTCTTTGTGGGCCTGGCACGGAGGCTCACGCCTATAATCCCAGCACTTTAAGAGGCCGAGGTGGGTGGATCACTTGAGGTGAGGAGCTCAAGGCCAGCCTGGCCAACATGGTGAAATCCCGTCTCTACTAAAAATACAAAAAATTGGCCACGCATGGTAGCAGGCGCATGTAGTCCCAGCTACTCAGGAGGCTGAGGCAGGAGAATCGCTTGAACCCGGGAGGCGGAGGTTGCAGTGAGCCGAGATCATGTGCCATTGCACTCCAGCCTGGGTGAGAGTGAGACTCTGTCTCAAACAAACAAACAAAAAATCTCTTTGTGAACTTCTTTCATTTGATAAAGGATGTATACTAAAAAGCTACAATAGGCCGAGTGCAGTGGCTCAGACCTATAATCCCAGCACTTTGGGAGGCCGAGATGGGGGGATCACAAGGTCAGAGTTGCCACCCTGGCCAATATGGTGAAACCCCGTCTCTACTAAAAATACAAAAATTAGCTGGCATGGTGGTGAGTGCCTGTAGGCCCAGCTACTCGGGAGGCTGAGGCAGAAGAATCGCTTGAACTGGGAAGCAGAGGTTGCACTGAGCCGAGATCACGCCACTGCACTCCAGCCTGAGCGACAGAGCAAGACTACAACTCAAAAAAAAAAAAAAAAGCTATAATAAAATCATAGTTAATGGTACGACAAGACACTGATAGCTTTCCTTTTGAGATCAAGAAAAAGGATATTTTCTATTACCATTTCTATTCCACATTATATTTGGAGGTCCTGGCTGGTGCAGTAAACCAAGAAAAAGAAAATTTCAGAATCGGTAAAGAAGAAAATTTGCAGATCATCTGACTGCCCATTGTGATGGTTAATTTTGGGGTGCCCATGTAACTGGTTACACACTATTTCTGGGTATGTCTGTCAGAGTATTTCTGGAGGAGATTAACATTTGAGTTGGTAGACTGAGAAAAGCAGATTACCCTCCCCAATGTGGCCTTATCTACTTGACTAAAGGCCTGAATAGAACAAAAGGCTGAGAAAGAATTCTTTCTCTCTGCCTGACTGTATTTGAGCTGGGACGTCAGTCTTCTGCCTTCAGACTCAGACTCAGACTGGAATTTGTATCATCAGCTCTTCTGGTTCTCAGGCCTTCAGACTAGGACTAGAATTATACCATTGGCTTTTGTGGGTCTGCAGCTTGACAAATGCAGATCTTGGACTTCTTAGCCACCATAACCTCATGAGCCTATTTCCTTACAGTATATGTCGTGTGTGTGTGTGTGTGTGTGTGTGTGTGTGTGTGTGTTTGTTTCCTATTGGTTCTGCTTCTCTGAAGAATCAATGCACCCATGGAGGACAAAATAATGTACCCGTGCAGGACAAAAATATTGTAAAGATAAATTACCTGAATTCATAAAAAATAAACTTTTCTTTCTATGTAACAGCAACAAAGCTAGCAAACAAAATTTTTAGGCCAGGTGTGGTGGCTCACTCCTGTAATCCCAGCACTTTGGGAAGCTGAGGCGGGAGGATCACTTGAGCCCAGGAGTTCAAGACCAGTCCGGGCAACACGGTGAAACCCCACTTCTACAAAAAATTAGCCAGATGTGGTGGCACGCACCTGTAGTCCCAGCTACACGGGAGGCTGATGTGGGAGGATCACCTGAGCCCGGGAGGTCGAGGCTGCAGTGAGCCATGATTATGCCACTGCACTCCAGCTTGGGTGAGAGTGAGACCTTGTCTCAAAAAAAAAAAAAATTAAATAGCATTAACAATAGAATTTAAAATACCGCATACCTTGAGTACATGATAAGGTACACATGACCCCTAGGGAGAAAACTAGACTTTAAGAAAAATTAAAGAGCTAAATAAATGAAAGATGATACCATGTTGGTGAACTGTCAGACTTAATATCGTATACAACTGAATTCTCTCAAAATTGATACACGCAGTTATAAAATCACAATCAAAACCATGCAGGTTGTTTTGCTAAAAATGCCAAGATAATTTCATATGTACATAAAAGTGCAAAAGGCTAAGAAAACCAGTCATATATTCTTTTTTTTTAATTATTGACAACAAAGTCATATGTTTGTAAGGAAGTACAAGGATTTGCTCCAATGGTTGTCAGGATTTATTACAAAGCTATAGTAATGAAGAATGTGACAATGGCATAAGGATAGAGAAAGAAATCAATGGGACATAACAGAGTCCACAAACAAGTCCATATATATATATAGACGCTTATTCACAAAGATGGCACTGTAGAGTATGAGGTGTGGCAGAGAGTTGCAGGGAGGCAGGGAAGTGTATGAATAGTGTTGAACCACTGCAGAAAAATAAAATCAACTCCTACTTCATCCTTTACCCAAAAATCAATCCTAGCTGCATGTTAGGCCTAATAAATAAATATACCCAATAAAGCTCTGACAGTGTAAAACTAGATAATGTCTTCATGATTTCAGGATTGAAAAAGATTTCTTATATAGGACACAAAAAATTACTAGCTATGAAGGAAAGAACTGATAAACTTTATATTAAACTTTAAAATTTCGGTTTATCAAAAGACATCTTTAAGAAAGTAAAAAGGCAAGTTACGGAGCTGGAGAAGATATATGTAGTACATATAACAAAAGGCTCATATCCAGAATATATAGAGAACTCCTAAAAGTTCAGTAAGAAAAAAAATGATAAAAATCCCAAGACAAAAAATGGGCAAAAAACCCTTAAACTAGCACTTCACAAAAGAAGAAATTCAAATAGCCAATATATATATATTAAAAAGTGCTCTAGCTCTAAGTAATCAGAAAAATGCAAATTAAACGACCATGAACACTATCCGCTCACCAGGCAGCAAAACTAAAAATTCTGATAATACCAAAAGTTGGTAACTATGTGGAGCAATGGGAACTATCACACACTGCTACTAGAATGTAAAACGGTTCAATCACTTTCAAAAACTTTGCCATTAAGTACTAAAGTTCAAGACATGTATACTCTATGACTGAGCAATTCCACTATAGGATATATATATATTAAGGATAGATTTACATATATTTCTTTAGAGCTATACAGTCCAATATAATAGACACTAGCCTCATGTGGGTACTGAACACCTGAAATGTAGCTCCACTGAGTTGAAATGGGATGTTGGTGTAAAATACAAACCAGATTCAAGGATTCAGTATTAAAATAAGAAGTCAAATTCTCAATTTTTATGACGCATGCTGAAATGATTAGATTTATTGGGTTAAAAATATGTTATTAAAATCAACTTCATCTGTTTCTTCTTACTTTTCAACTGTGGCTATGATAATTTTCGTTTTTAACTTTTATTTTAGATTAAGGGGGTACATGTGCAGATTTTGTTACCTAGGTATATTGTGTCATGCTGAGGTTTGCGGTACAAATGATCCCATCACCCAGGTACTGAGCATAGTACTACTCTCTCTATTAGTCCCCGCTGTCTATTGTTAACATCTTTATGTCCATGGTTACCCCATGTTTAGCTCTCACCTGTAAATGAGAACATGCGGTATTTGGTTTTTTGTTCCTGCATTAATTCACTTACGAGGGTAAATTTTATTTTTATTTATTTTTTAATTTATTATTATTATTATTATTTAAATTTTTGAGACAGGTTCTCGCTGTGTTGTCCAGGCTGGCCTTGAACTCCTGGGCTCAAGCAATCCTCCTGCCTTGTCCTCCCAAAGGGCTGGGATTACAAGCATGAGCCACCATGCCCAGCCTAGGAGGGAAAATTTTAAATTACATGTGTGGCTCACATTGCATCTCTTCTAGACAGCAATGCTCTAGAGAAATGTTTACCAGAAGACATATGCTAGAAGGCTCATAAATAACATTATTAATAATACCTTCCAAAACTAGAAAAGAATTCAAATATTCATCCAGAATGGGACAGATAAATTGTGGCTTATTAATACAATGGAATATACACAGTCAAAAAATGCAGTAATAATGACAGCGACATAAAATGTGGATGCACCTTGAAAAAATGTTGGCAGAAAGAAGCCAGATAAAAAGAATACATACAATGGGATTCCATTCACAAAGTCAGACAAAATTAAATACAAAAATAAAAAATAAACAAATTCAGAACAAATTAAACAATGGTGTTAAGAGATACACGCTGAGATGGAAAAACTATTAAGAAAATCAAAACAGGCCAGGTGCGATGGCTCGCGCCTATAATCCCAGCACTTTGGGAGGCTGAGGCAGGCAGATCACGAGGTCAAGAGATCGAGACCATCCTGGCCAACATGGTGAAACCCCGTCTCTACTAAAAATACAAAAATTAGCTGGGCGTGGTGGTGCACACCTGTAGTCCCAGCTACTCGGGAGGCTGAGGCAGGAGAATTGCTTGAACCCAGGAGGCGGAGGTTGCAGTGAACCAAGATCATGCCACTGCACTCCAGCCTGGCAACAGAGCGAGACTCCGTCTCAAAAAGAAAGAAAATCAAAACAGTGAATACCACAAAAATGGTTACCTTTTGGAGAGTTATTCTGAGAAAAGTGCTGACAATGCTCTGTCTTCTAATCTGAGTGTTAAATAGATGTTCCTTAAATTGTATTATATATCCTTTACACATTTTCTGATTATGTTACACTTCACCATAAATGAGGTTTTCAAAAGTTTGAGAATCAACTAGCAAACAGAGGAAATTGAGGGGGGAAATTACCAATAAAATACGTCTAAAGGGCTTTTCTAGTGCCTATGGCACTGAACAAAATTTAAATGTCAGGACACTGGAGACAAAGAGAATATCCTACAAGACTGAGAGGACAGGGAAGTGAAGAGGAGCAGATTATATACAAGAAGCAGACATTAGCTTCAGATTTCAACAGTAATACTAGAAGCTAGATGGCAATGATGTTCAGCCTGGAATCCAAGATACCAACAATATCAAATGCCATGCTAAAGTGACATTCTTAGATAGAATAAGGTCCAAAACTTTATCTCTCACGTAGTCTTTCTCATTAAGCTTCTGTCATTTGTACTACACTAAAACAAGGGTATGAATCAAGAAAGAAAAATATGGAATAAAGGAAATAAAGGAATCAATAGAGAAGAAAGGTCAAAGGAATGCCCAGGATAAAATGAAAGGAAATTACTATCTTAAACTAGCACTTCACAAAAGAAGAAATTCAAATAGCCAATATATATATATTAAAAAGTGCTCTAGCTCTAAGTAATCAGAAAAATGCAAATTAAACGACCATGAACACTATCTGCTCACCAGGCAGCAAAACTAAAAATTCTGATAATACCAAAAGTTGGTAACTATGTGGAGCAATGGGAACTATCACACACTGCTACTAGAATGTAAAATGGTCTCAAGAAAATGAACTTGACAGAGTATACAATGGGTTGAAAATCTTGATAGGATATTTAGAAAACTGGTAAAAAGTTTGAATTTGGTAATAAGTATACTACATAGAAAAACACACAAACAAGAAAACAAGATAATTAATAACTCCAGTAAAACCAGTGATTTAGAAAAGAAAAAGGAAATTAAATGGCATTTACAGGCCGGGTGTGGTGGTTCATGGCTATAATCTCAGCACTTTGGGAGGCCAAGGTGGGGGTGGATCATTTGAGGCCAGGAGCTCAAGACCAGCCTGGCCCACACAGTGAAACCCCATCTCTACTAAAAATACAAAAATTAGCTGGGCCTGGTGGCATGTGCCTGTAATCTCAGCTTGAACCTGGGAGGTGGAGGTTGAGGTGAGTGGAGATTATGCCACTTGACTCCAGCCTGGGCGACACAGTGAGACCCTGTCCCCCTCCAAAAAAAAAAAAAAATTCCAAAAATAGCATTTACAGTCATAATAATGTAAACTTTGAATATTAATCCAACCCAAATTAAGATATAACTTTGAAGTGAGAGAAGAAGAAAGTGGAAAGTGTGTGTGTGGTTGGAGGGGAATGTATGTGCATATTAAAGAATATTAAATCCTTTGTGCCACTGCACTCCAGCCTGGGCAACAGAGTGAGTCCCTGCCAAAGAAAAAAAAAAAAAGAGAGAGAGAGAGAGAAAAGAGTATTAAATCCTTACCCTCCATGGTAGGAAGTCAACAGACAACATCCAAAACAGAAAAAAACAAGAAATAGCAATATAAGCACTTTTTCTTTCTTAGAAATACAGAAGCAAATAAATCACCTTGAAAAGTTAAAGTGGTTTTCTCTAGGAAACAGAAAATTTTGTGTTTAAGGGGGAAGTAATGCTATTTTTCATAACAAGCCTCACAGAGCTAATTATCTTTTTATTTACATAAATAATTTTGACAAAATACAAACTAACCGATAAAGAAAAATAATTTTGAATTGGGGAATGGGGAAGTGGAAGGCCATAGTAAGGAAAGACTACTCTTTGAAAAAGTCTGGTCCAAAAAGTCTAACAGTAAGGCAGTTAGAAATTCATATAGGACCAATAATAAAAAAAAAATCAGGCTTTCTAATGTATTTCTATGTTAGAAATATGTTTCTAACATATTTTCTAATAAATTCAAATTAGGTTTTGGGGAAATAAAGATTTCCTCTTATACCCTGCACTTCTTTAACACAGCCAAAGATAACTTACATTTTAACCATACATTTCTAATAGGTCAATTGACTTTTAAAAGACATTTTTAAAAAAATAGACATTTAACTAGGCGTAGTGGGGTGCCTATAGTCCCAGCTACTCTAGTGGCTGAGGTGGGAGGATTCCTTGGGCGTAGGAGTTTCAGGCTTCCAAACATAATGAGACTCTATCTCTAAATAAATAAATAAACATTTATACTGTAAGTGTGGCAGTAGACTTCATAAGGCTGTTTTTTTTTTTTTTTTCTTTTAAAGATGAGGCCTACCTAAATTGCTCAAGCTGGTCACCAACTCCTTGGCTCAAACAATCCTCCTGCCTCCTCAGGCCCCCCTCCCTGAGGCAAGGTTGTTTCTTTCTTTCTTTTTTTTTTTTTTTTTTGAGACGGAGTCTTGTTCTGTCGCCCAGGATAGAGTGCAGCGGCGCAATCTCAGCTCACTGCAAGCTCTGCCACCCAGGTTCACGCCATTCTCCTGCCTCGGCCTCCCGAGTAGCTGGGACTACAGGCGCCCGCTGCCATGCCCGGCTAATTTTTTGTATTTTTTAGTAGAGATGGGGTTTCACTGTCCTATATGAATGGTTTTGATCTCCCGACCTCGTGATCCGCCCACCTTGGCCTCCCAAAGTGCTGGGATTACAGGCGTGAGCCACCGCGCCCGGCAAGGTTGTTTCTTATAACATCTTTCCATAAAAAGCCAAGGGCCCCACTCAGTGAAAATGATTGAACATGAGAATTAAGATAATGTCTAACTGGGATGGATTCTTTTTCTGTGATTATGATTTTGTTAAATAAGCTACAAAGCAATTTGAACATCAAGCATCAAAGTTTCTTATGCCAAACTTCTTAATTTCAAATACGAAAACAGTCATAAAAATAAATACACAATGTTAAAACCTCACCCATAAACACTGTAATAAGACATCAAGAGGACAATGGAAGAGAACCATGCTTTACACTTCTACAGAGACAGTAAACACAAAATTACCACAACAGAACCAATTTGCCTATCATATTTTTTGAAAGACTAGTCAGAAAAAGAGCAATTAAAATAATTTCCAGTCTTTAACAGTAGATTAACAAGTCAGACCTGTATTTTAGTTACACCATATTTTCAAATTGCCAGAAGGCATTTCCTTACTGTAACACTATAAATAGTGTCATACTATAAATGCATGTGTAGACACAAACAAAAGCACTTTAAATTTTTACCCTGATAAACCACTACATTTGACAAGTTATAGAAATGTTATTTCCTAATTGATATTTTTCAGTTTTCCATCTTCACATTTAAATTAAAAATCTTGCTAGTGCACTTGTTCAGTAATTAACATTTGAGTTTTGGGTACAATGTGGAAATAAATCCTTTTGGATATATAGTCTGATTGATATTTATTTTTGCCAAATTCTTCATTGTGTTGCCAAGATTTCCACAAGAATGCAAATATCTCAAACATCAATTAAGAATACTGGCAATGTTTTCATTATTAAATGTTTTGGGGTTTTGCTTTTTTTTTTTTTTTTTTTTTTGAGACGGAGTCTGGCTCTTTTGCCCAGGCTGGAGTGTGGTGGCAGCGATCTTGGCTCACTGCAACCTCCACCTCCCAGATTCAAGAGATTTGCCTGCCTCAGCCTCCCGAGTAGCTGGGACCACAGGTGTACACCACCACACCCAGCTAATTTTTGTATTGTCAGTAGAGGCAGGGTTTCACCATGTTGGCCAGGCTAGTCTTTAACTCCTGAGCTCAGGTAATCTGCCTGCCTCAGCTTCCCAAAGTGCTGGGATTACAGGTGTGAGCCACCACACCCAGCCCATTATGAAATATTAAAATTCAATTTAAAAAGAAAATAAAAATTTTAGTTGAAGGATATACACTAAAACTACAAAATACTGGCAGGGCACGGTTGCTCACACCTGTAATCCCAGCACTTTGGGAGGCCAAGGCAGATAGATCACCTGAGGTCAGGAGATCAAGACCAGCCTAGCCAACATAGTGAAATCCCGCGGGCAGCTACCCTGGAGGCTGAGGCGGGAGAATCGCTGGAGCCCAGGAGGAGGAGGTTGCAGTGAGCTGAGATCATGCCACTGCACTCCAGCCTGGGTGACAGAGTGAGACTCAATCTCAAAAAAATAAAAATAAAATACAATAAAAATGAATAAATAAAAATAAAAATACAATATACTGCTGATAGGAATTAAATACTTAAATAAATGAAGAGATAAACTATGAGTTGGAAGACTCAACATTATTATGTCAATTCCTCCCAAATGATCTGTAGATGCAACACAATCTCAATCAAAATTCCAGCAAGCTTTTTTGTAGAAATTGGTATGTTGATTAAAAAATTCTTATGGAAATACAAAGGTCCTAGAATAACTAAAACAACTCTGAAGAAGAACAAAGTTTGAAGGGCTAACACTACCTGATTTCAAGGATTTCTATAAAGCTATGGTAACCGAAACAGTATGGCACTGACATAGAGATAAACAAAACGATCAATAGAACAGAATAGAGAATCTAGAAATAAAACCACACATATATGGGCAACTGACTTTTTAAATAAAAGCATGAAGACCTTTAGCAAAGGAAAAAGGATAGCCTTTTCAATAAATGGTGGCAGAACAACCAGATATCCATATGCAAAAACACAAACATACCATACACAGAATTATCACACCATATATAAAATGATTCAATCAGCACCACAAGACGAGTTTTTTTTTTAAAAAGAAAGAAAAAGTGATTCAAATGAGTCATAGATATAAATACAAAATTTAAACTATAAAATTTCTAGAACAAGCCAGGTATGGTGGATCACACCTATAATTGCAAAATTTTGGGAGGCCGAGGCCAAAGGATCACTTTAGGCCAGGAATTCGAGACCAGCCTGGGCAACATAGTGAGACCCTGTCTCTACTTTTGAAAATTAAAATAAATAAATAAAAAATTTCTAGAAGGGAAAATTTTTGTAACCCTGGGTTAGGCAAAGGTTTCCTAGATATGACACTAATGGCACGGTCCCTAAAAAAACAAACTGATAAAAATTTAAAACTTTTGGTCTCCAAAAGATAGTACAGGCCAGGTGCAGTGGCTTATGCCTGTAGTCCCAGCACTTTGAGAGGCTGAGGCAGGAAGATCACTTGAAGCCAGGAGCTTAAGACCAGCCTAGGCAACACAGCAAGACCCTATCTCTTAAAAAGAAAAAAAAAAGAAAAAGAAAAAGATAAAAAGATAGTATTAAGAGAATGGTATATAATGAAACCTCCATAAAAGGAAAAAAAAAAAAAAAAAGGCAGACTGAGATGGCTCATGCCTGTAGTAATCCCAGCAATTTGGGAGGCCAAGGTGGGTGGATTCCTTGAGGCCAAGAGTTTGAGACCAGCCTGGGCAACATGGCAAAATCCTGTCTCTACTAAAAATACAAAAATTAGCAGGGCATGGTGGTGGGTGCCTGCAATCCCAGCTACTTGGGAGGCTGGGGTGAAAGAATCGCTTGAAACCGGAAGGCGGAGGGTGCAGTGAGCTGAGATTGCGCCACTGCACTCCAGCCTGGGTAACAGAGCAAGACTCCATCCCAAAAAAAACAAAAACAAAAACAAAAAACAAAACAACTCAACAAAAATGGGCCAAAGATCTGAACAAACACTTCACCAAAGAAGATATATAGAAGGCAAATAAAAACATGAAAGATGTTCAACATCATTAATCACTAGGTAAATGCAAACTAAAACCACAAAGTACCATTACACTGCTATTAGAATGGCTAAAATTAAATTACCAAGTGTTGGCAGGAGGAACAGGATCTCTTATATTGCTGGTGGGAATGTAGAACTATACAACCACTTTAGAAAACAGTTTGAAAGTTTCTTAAAAAGTTAAGAAGCCAGGCGTGGTGGCTCACGTCTATAATCCCAGCACTTTGGGAGGCCGAGATGAGCAGATCATGAGGTCAAGAGATCGAGACCATCCTGGCCAATACAGTGAAACTCTGTCTCTACTAAAAATACAAAAATTAGCCGGGTGTGGTGGTGCATGCCTGTAATCTCAGCTACTCAGGAGGCTGAGGCAGGAGAATCATTTGAACCCGGGAGGCGGAGGTTGCAGTGAGTCAGAATTGCACCACTGCTCTCCAGCCTGCCAACAGAGTGAGATTTCGTCTCAAAAAAAAAAAAAGTTAAGCATCCACATACTATCCGATCCAACCACTCTTTGGTAATTACCAGCAATTTCCATTCCTTCTATTGAAACACATGTTCATACAAAGACTTGTACACAAATATACATAGCAGCTTTATTTGAAGAGCCAAGATCTGGAAAACTAAACGTATATAAATAAGTGAATGGATAAACAAGCCACAGTATATCTACACAATGGAATACACTACTGAGCAATAAAAAGGAATGAACTATCGATATATGCAACATAAATGAATCTAAAATAATCATGCTGAAAGAAGCCAGATTGAAAAAAAAGAGTATTTACTGTATGATTCTATTGGTATTAATATAAAACTCTAGAAAATGCAATTGATAATGACAGAAAACAGATTAGTGATGGCTTGGGATGTCTCCTGAGAGTGGGGAGAAATAGGAGGGAGAATTACAGTCAAGAGGAAATTTACGGGGCTGAAGGATATGTCTACTAGCTTTATTGGGGTGGTTTTACTACGTATATATAACTTATCACATTGTTGAAAACATCAAATTGTACATTGTAAATACATGCACTGTAAATACATACTTTATATCAATTACATCCCAATAAAGTTTTTAAAAATAATTCTAAAATATAATATTCTAAAGCAACATTTTTCTAATCAAAGTGTATAATCAAGAATTGAAACCACAGTTGTATACTCTAAACTCATTAAGATCAGGAACCACTTCTCGTTTGTTTTTTGGGGGGCAAGGGAGAGGTGTGGAGACTGAATCTTGCTCTGTCACCCAGGCTGGAGTACAGTGGTGTGATCACCACTCACTGTTTAGCCTCGAACTCTGGGCTCATGATCTTTCCACCTCAGCCTCCCTTGTGACTGGGACTACAGGTGGGCACTACCACACTAGCTCCCATTTCTTGTTTTTGGTCTCCTCCTCCTATTTCCCTACACCTGTATTCTTAGCATACAGGTAATCTAGTATGTCATTAAAAGAACAGACCCTGCATTGGGCCGGGTACGGTGGCTCACGCCTGTAATCCCAGCGCTTTGGAAGGCCAAGGCAGGCAGATCACGAGGTCAGGAGATCGAGACCATCCTGGCTAACATGGTGAAACCCCATCTTTACTAAAAATACAAAACAAAAAATTAGCTGGGAGTGGTGGCGGGCACCTGTAGTTCCAAGCTACTAAGGAGGCTGAGGAAGGAGAATGGTGTGAACCCAGGAGGCGGAGCTTGCAGTGAGCCAAGATAGCACCACTGCACTCCGGCCTGGGCAACAAAGCAAGACTCTGTCTCAAAAAAAAAAAAAGAACAGACCCTGCATAAAGAAAGCACTCAGTAAATACTTGTTAAATAGATTCACAGCAGCAAACAGATCTCTTGGCCTCACTGAAATTATCTGGGTACTGGAAAAAATTTTAAACTCCATAAAATTTGTTTTCGTTTCACTGGATATGTATCTGGAGACCTGGTTCTCATACAACATTATAAATGAAGGAATTCCCTCTCTTATGTTTCTCTATTCCTCCCACTGTCTACTAATACTTCTCAGAGTCTATGCTCTTAATTAGGTACTTTCAGCAGGCTTTCACAATGTTAAGTTTATTTAAAATGCAAATAAGTACAGGCCAAGAAGCTATTTCTACTTAATATTAGGTGAGAGCTTACCACAATATAATCAAATACGTAAAAAAGATTAGCTGAAGCAAAAATTTTTGTCAACAAAGTTTTCTTTGAATGGCATATGACCTAGAAGCACCTTCCCATAAAGGCAGGCCATCTGCCTGTAAATCCAAGACAGTACAGGCTAGATAAATGGTTCCCAACTTGTTCCAGTGGCAGATCATTTGGAAATCAGTGTTCTTTGCAGAACATGAAATTTTAAGACTCATATTCTATCACAGCAGGGACAATGCTAGTAATGACTTTAAAACTTAAAATCAAACTACAGGAACATGTTTGTAAGAAAAAAATCAAAAAGTATTAAAAGCCATTTTCCCTTTAAAACCTCCATTACCACTCGTTCACTTATTCTACAATCTTTCACTACTCACTAGCAAGTATATTGCAGCAGACAACAAATATTTTTTCTCTAATTTATGGAAGAAAAATAAAATTGAAAAAAATTGCTTTTTTTCCCCCGTGAACTGGGAAAAGATCACTAATAAATTTGTTTCATTCACTTATGCTTAATAAGTCCCTGAGCCAAACACCCACGTCTGTCAGGATACTTTCTAAACAGCCATACGTACTTTTTCCTAAAGAAGATCTGCCTGACAAGGTGCCTGCACACAGTGAGTAAAGCAGGGTCTCCTTTTACACCTCTCTTTTCACAGTTGCCCTCTCATTTTACTAAGAAAGGCAGATCTCTCACTTATCTTGAAATTCTCTAGAGTATACGTGTTGCTCTGAAGTGCGATAAATGAATCCTAGGACACTAAACAAAGAGACAATTACAAATATTTTCATTTAAGTATCTTGCCTCTTCCATCCTCTAGCCTACTGTCGAAAAATACATCCTCCTGAGGGGACAAGCCCATGAAAATAAAAAGAAAGCATCTTTAAGATTTTTTAAAAATTAGCCAAGTGTGGTGGCATGTGCCTGCAGTCCTAGCTACTCAGGAGGCTGAAATGGGAGGATCGCTTGAGCCTGGGAGGTTGAAGCTGCAGTGAGCCAATGATCATGCCACTGTACTCCAGCCTGGGTGACAGAATGAGACTTTAATAATAATAATAATAATAATTCAGTTCAAAAGACAAGTTTTAAAGCTTTACGGTTGTGGGGAAAATCTTTTTAAATTCAATATGTAGACTTTTTTGTTGTTGTAAAGAAGCATAAATAAGTGGGATTAAAGACTTAAATCTAAAAATATTATATTAGAATTATGTAGGGGAAATATAATGAAAAAAGTTCACAGAGAAAAAAAGGACAATGTAAAATTTCCAACTTTTAAAGACACACTTTTCATGTGTATTTTTAAAAGATGATGGTGGATATCAAATTATTTTGGTATTTAAATTCCATTCAGCATATTTAAAAGACTGATGGAACTGTTTTTCCTTAAAACATCAGTATTTATAACACATATGAAATTATACATCTACTGCAACTATTTAAATGTAAAATGAAAATTTCTAGATGTCAGCATAAAAATGTGCAAGTTTTTCAAAATTCTTTTGGGGGTACACAGCAAAAAAAGTTAAAAAAAACTCCTAATTTAGGAGAAAGAATCAAGTAGATTCAGTGATGAATAGATGTTAGTCTGGCATAAGAAAGAGGGGAAGAATGATGATTAGGTTTCTGGCTTGAGGACTGGATATATCATTTATATTGGAGATACGGGTTTATGGGAAAAAATACTGTGAACACTGATGTGGGACTGTTTGGGAAGCAGGAGGATGTAGCAGTTTTAGATAGGCTGTAAGAGAAAATCTCTCCAAGAAAATGATGTTTGACTATAAAAACCTAAAGGAGGTAAAAGGGCCAGCCACATGATTATCTGAGAGAAGGCTGTTTCAGGTAGAAAATTCATCAAGTACAAATGTCCTAAGACTAAAACATGTCTATGTTATAGAAACAAGAAAGCCAGTATGGGGCAGAAGCAGAACAAACAAGGGACAATATTACAGAGGTCAGAGAGGTAAAAGCAGGAGGTGGGGCAGCCCTAGACTGCAGAGGGCCTAGTAAACCTTTGGGAGGACTTTTTTGACTTTTATTCTGAGAAGCACTGAGAGGGTTTTGAATAAAGGAGTGAAATGATCTCACTTATCTCTTTGTTTTGGGGGGGAAAAAAACTAAATAGGGCAAGAGTAGATGAGCAGAGACTAGTTGAAAAGATACTTCAATATTCCAGGAGACTGGTGATGACAACTTGGTTCCAGGTGGTAAAAGTCAAAAAGTATAAAACGGTAACTAAACATAGTTATAGTCTGAAGTAGAGCTAAAAGGATGTGCTGACAAATTAGATGTGTGGTATAAAAAAAGACAATATTCAAGAATAACTTAAGATTTTTAGTCTGAGCAACCGGAAGGATGGAGTAGCCATTTATTGATATGTGAACCACTACAAAAGGAACAAGTCTGCGGGGAAAGAAAACGACTCAGTGTTGGTTGAGATGCCTATGTGGAAATATCAAGTAAAAAGTTGGCCAGGCGTAGTGCTTCACGCCTGTAACTCAAACACTTTGGAGGCTGAGGCAGGAGGAATGCTTGGGCCCAGGAGCTGGAGACCAGTTTATGCAACATAGTAAGACCCTGTCTCTACAAAAAGTTTTTTAAAAATTGGGCCTGGGCATGGTGGCTCATCCCTGTAATCCCAGTACTTTGGGAGGCCAGGGTGGGTGGATGACGAGGTCAAGAGATTGAGACCATCCTGGCCAACATGGTGAAACCCCGTCTCTACTAAAAATACAAAAAAATTAGTTGGCTGTGGTGGCGCACGCCTGTAGTCCCAGCTACTCGGGAGGCTGAGGCAGGAGAATCGCTTGAACCTGAGAGATGGAGGTTGCAGTGAGCTGAGATTGCACCACTACACTCCGGCCTGGCAAAAAAGTGAGACTCCATCAAAAACAAACAAAAAATTAGCTGGGTGTGGTGGCACACAGCTGTAGTCCCAGCTATATGGGGGCAGCAGGGGGGTGAGGTGGGAGAATCACTTGAGCCCAGGAGGTTAAGGCTGTAGTGAGCTGTGATCTTGCCACTGCACTCCATCCTGGGTGACAGTGAGACCCTGTCTCAAAAAAAGAGTTGAACATCCATGTTTAAGAAAGAGGTCTGAACCAGAAATGTAAATTTGGTAATTATCAGATTTAGATTATATGTGAAGCAATGAGGCAGGATGACATCTCCAAGGGAGTATGTGTAAATAGAAATAGAAGTCTAAAAAATGGCCAGGCACAGCGGCTCACGCCTGTAATCCCAACACTTGGGAGGCTGAGGCGGGCAGATCACAAGGTCAGGAGTTCGAGGCCAGCCTGGCCAACATGGTGAAACCCCGTTTCTACTAAAAATACAAAAAAATATATTAACCAGACGTGGTGGTGCGCGCCTGTAATCCCAGCTACTCGGGAGGCTGAGGCAGGAGAATTGCTTGAGCCTGGGAGGCAGAGGTTGCATTGAGCCAAGATCGCACCACTGCACTCCAGCCTGGGTGACGAAGCAAGACTCCGTCTTGGAAAAAAAAAAAAAAAAATATATATATATATACACACACACACACGCGCGCGCGCGTGCGCACGCACACACACACACACACACACATATATATAAATGGACTCTGGGGAGGTCAGAAGGATGTGGTCAGGAAGATGAGGAGGAATCAAGGAAAGGGGAACTAGAAGGAACATTCAGAGAAAAAAAAAACCCTGAAAGCTTGGCTTTTTCTGGAAGCCAAATGAAGAAAGGATTTCAAAAAGAGAAAGAGATCAACTGTCAAATGCTGCTAAATAGGTCAATTAAGAAAGAACTATAATATACTTTGTATGTAAGAAGTAGTTTTTGGCAGGCAGGTGGCTCACTCCTGTAATCCCAGAACTTTGGGAGGCCAAGGCTAGAGGATCACTTGAGTCCAGGAATTTGAGACCAGCCGGGGGACATACCAAGACCTTGTTTCCACAAAAAAATAAAAAAATTAGCTGGGTGTAGTGGCACATGCCTGTAGTCCCAGCTACTCAGGAGGCTATAGTGGAAGGATCATTTGGGCCCAGGAGTTGGAGCCTGCAGTGAGCTATGATCATGCCACTGTACTCCAGCCTGTGTAGCAGAGCAAAACTCTGTCAAAAAAAAAAAAAAAAAAAAAAGAGAGAGAGAGAGAGAAATAGTGTTTGAGTTTACAAAATGACCTAATGAAGAAGAAAACTGGAGTACAGAAAACTTTACTTAGAAGAGCTAATACTACTCCTTATATCTAGATCTTGGTATTATTTTCATCTTTTTGCTTCACTTCTACATGTTAAAATTGAAGTGTGTAATACTTTATCCATTTGAAAAAACTTTGTACTAGCATATATTTTTATGTAAAAGAAGAAAATAACTTTTTATGGACATGGGGTCTTGCTAAGTTGGCCAGGTTGGTCTTGAACTCCTGGCCTCAAGCAATCCTCCCATCTCAGCCTCCCAAAGTATAGGCATGAGCTACTCCACCTGGCCCATGGAAGAAAATAATTTTTGGTTGTTAATTTTTAACATGAGATAATGCTAAATCCACCAGTTACATTAAAATTCCTTTTGATTCAAATATGCAGGATATAATCAAACTACTGTTCCCTTGAAAGAGAGTCCATGGTTAATATAAAAGACATATACTTCATTTATGTCATGTGGTAACACAGGTAATGCTTTGAATACTCAGCATAAAACACTTTAATGGAATATTATTGCTCCAAATATACCATACCAAAATTAAACCGAAAATAGAAGGCTACTTAATCATGGCTGACAGGGAGCCAAGTACAGCAAGTTAAAGTACATTCCTACCGCTCATCTAGTTCTGGCTGAACTCTTCGGGTCAGTTTGGGTCATTATTAGTTTGGAATAATTCCAAATGACTCCCTCGAGTTCTACTGTTATATTCAGTGGCTTTAGGAATTCCAGAACAGGCCTCATGTCACAAAAATCACAGGATCTCTTATTAGTTTTTGGCTTTGAATTGAAGTAATCTTTTCAAAAAGCAATTCTGATCAAGTTATTCTAATTACTTTGCTATGTAAATGAGAACCCAACAGGACTTCCTATTCTCAAGCAGAGACCTTAACTCAGTGTACCTACAGTCTATCATACTAGCTTCATCTACTTATTCTTCTTGTTTTTTAAAATAAGTCATTAAATTCAGAATCTGAGACCTATTTAAAACAAACAAACAAAGAAACAAATAATGTTCTTACTTTCCCTTCAGCCTCAAATCCTTTCCCCCCTGCTTTTTTTGTTTTTTGGTTAATTCTACTGATCTTTCAGATAACTGTTTACTTCCTTATTGTCTGTCTCTCTGCCACAGCCATTTAGAACACAAGCTTTATGACAGCAGGGGCTTTGCTACATCTTCCCTATCAAGAACAGTGTCTGCAGCCAGGCGAGGTAGCTCACACCTGTAATCCAGCATTTTTGGAGGCCAAGGTGGGAGGATCGCTTGAGCCCAGGAGTTCAAGACCAGCCTGGGGACAGTAATATTACTATATTTGAATATATCATCCAGAAAGAAGCACAAATGTTGCTTGCTCAAAGTCTTCTTTGACTCTCATGTATCAATGACACCCATTATATTTTCTCAGATCACCCTGTACTTTTCTTGTGGGCCTCAGGAAAGATCCAGTCCTATCTTCTAAAACAAACTTCCAAGAGACATTTGTACAAACGCAGAAACACTAGGGTCTCAGTAGAATTTCACAAAACCATTTTTAAGTCAAAGCCCCTACCGTTCTTTTTCCTTGCCCTAGACTGCTATTAATTAACCCAGACATTCTCTCACACCTCTTGCCTTTTAGATATCTAAGAGCAAATTGTCACGGGGTGGGGAGGTCGATATTTAACCTGAATCTAATTGGACTCAGTAACAAAGTAATTCAACCAATTCTTTCTAGCTTTCTGTGACATTTATAACTACAGCTGGCAAGAAAACAGCCATATTCTTCTCTATAGCTAGCCTGGTGAAAAACACCTTACAGAAAAGACATCTACAAAATAAATATCAGGGACTGTAAAATCTGATAAAATGATTTTGAGGCATATTTCCCATATGAAGAATGCTGATTTATCTCAACATACAATCAAATAACACATGCATATAGTACCAGGGCATTTCAAAGACACAGGTAATAAACTGCATTTACAAATATACACCATGCTCTTTTTTCCCCAAGTAACAACGATCTTGGGGAGCAGTGGTGAAGGCGATTATGTTCTAGGCTCTTTTAGGGAAGATACATAATTTAGCAGTAATGTTAACAATCCATGCATTATCCATTAGTAGTGTCATTTCACTCTGCTTTGTAGCTATGTTTTTAAATGCTCTAGGTGAGGTTCTCTTTTAAAAGTTAAAGAACAAGCAAAAAGCTAAAGAACACATTTCTATTTCCAAAA
The DNA here is from genome assembly GCF_028878055.3 of Symphalangus syndactylus. NCBI lineage: Eukaryota > Metazoa > Chordata > Mammalia > Primates > Hylobatidae > Symphalangus > Symphalangus syndactylus. The sequence goes on along the minus strand of NC_072430.2, from coordinate 67,166,959 downwards.
TTATTTTTCCATAAATCTATTTGTCTATCTCTGTGTTTCTTTTTCTTTCTTTCTTCTTCTTTTTTTTTTTTTTTGAGACAGAGTCTTGCTCTGTCACCCAGGCTGGAGTGCAGTGGTGCGATCTTGGCCCACTGTAACCTCTGTCTCCCAGGTTCAAGTGATTCTCTGCCTCAGCCTCCCGAGTAGCTGGGATCACAGGCATGCACCACCACACGGCTAATTTTTTTTTTTTTTGAGACAGAGTCTCACTCTGTCGCCCAGGCTGGAGTGCAGTGACGCGATCTCGGCTCACTGCAAGCTCCGCCTCCTGGGTTCATGCCATTCTCCTGCCTCAGCCTCCCGAGTAGCTGGGACTACAGGTGCCCGCCACCATGTCCTGCTAATTTTTTTTTTTTTTTTTTTTTGGTATTTTTAGTAGAGACGGAGTTTCACTGTGTTAGCCAGCATGGTCTCGATCTCCTGACCTCAGGTGATCCGCCCACCTTGGCCTCCCAAATGGGATTACAGGCATGAGCCACTGCGCCCAGACCATCTCTGTGTTTCTATGTAATGCAATGAATACTTGAGTTTGGTTTTTTAAAGATCCCTTGCATTTTCAATGTTGACAATGGTGACTTTGTCACATACATACCCATATATATATATATATATATATATACACACACACACATGGATCTATATATGGGTATATATGGATATATACATGGATATAGATATAGATATCCAGTTTTCATAAAAAGTAGCCAAAAATGGAAAATAAGCAAAAGAGAATACTGGGTGTGTTTCAGTACAGTGCTATGCTTGAATCTTTTATTAATTTCTACTGACTGAGCTATTTTACACATCTATAAGATTAAGTTACAGCTTTTCGGCAGATAGAGATGAAAGTAATTTTTTTTTTTTTTTTTTTTTGAGATGGAGTCTCGCTCTGTCGCCCAGGATGGAGTGCAGTGGTGCAATCTCAGCTCACTGCAACCTCCACCTAGCAGGTTCAAGTGATTCTCCTGCCTCAGCCTCCTGAGTAGCTGGGATTACAGGCACACACCACCACGCCCAGCTAATTTTTGGTATTTTTTAGTAGAGACGGGGTTTCACCATGTTGGCCAGGCTGATCACGAACTCCTAACCTCAGGTGATCCACCAGCCTCAGCCACCGCTTCCCAGAGTGCTGGATTACAGGCGTGAGCCACCACGCCCACTGAGATGCTAGTAATTTTTAGCCAGAGGAAAAGATAACCCAAAGCCTACTCTTTTATGTTTCTTGTAGGATATTAACTAATTCTGTATGTAACCCAACAGTCTTAATATTCCCTTATTAAATTGCCTAAAAATACCTCCTCAAATTTTCATATTAAGTGACTTTAACATCTTACTAGTTCCCTCATTAAGTAATGGGCTGAATCAAAATCATTGATACATGTTCATTTACATTTGTATGGAAGTGATGACTTTATCTTTCTGAAAATTACATTCTAATAGTTTTGGAGGTTCCACCAAGATGTCCAAGTGGACTAAACTGACAGAGCCAAGTAAGCTACATTGCTGCTTTCACAGACACACAAATATCCCTTACTGAACTCTGAGCTCAGAACCTGTCATTTACATAAACCAAAACCTCAAATTTTAGAATTTTTGGTTTAGATGGTATACACCTTTGGAGGGGACTTTATTTTAACTTTGTATTCTTAGGATCCCACATCATGCCAAGTACCTAAAATGTGTTCAACAATGGTTAAGTGAATTAATAAAGCTAGAATACACCACATGTACAATGGTAACACCAATTGAAGGAGAGAGATATTCCAATCAAATCCTAGTTGTCTTTGTAACTATCTGGTCAGCTAGAGGAAGGATGCCAAGTTCTAGATGCTCTGAATGTGAAGACAGAGACTCCCCCAAAATGGTAGAAATTCTCATTTTACAAAGGCAAGGTGGCCGACACATACCAGAATTTAAAACTTCCTGCAAAGAAAGAGTGAACCTTCAGCTCCCTAAGAGCTACAGCTCTTAGCAGGCACTACAGACCTACAAGTTGCAATGTCCTAAATACCACAAAAGTGGACATAATCTTAATTACTTTTACCAAAATTTTTCCAAAAATATAAAAAAATTTTCCATACGAATGTACTTCAATTCTATCATAACAGTAAGTTAATAGAAAATGTTTTCTGAATTCACCTCAAAAGACCGAATTTTCTTAGATGTATTTATTTCGTAAAGAACATACTAGAACTGTGGAATATAACATAGTATCTACAAGGCACCTGAGTTCCAGGAAAACAAGCACAATGTATAAATGAAAAGTAATAGCACCAAAGCAATGGACTAGGATTGGATGCTAATCTTGGCTTTGTCTCCAGCCTAACTTGAAAAAAAAAAAAAAGAAAAAAAAAGAAAAAGGCCGGGCGCGGTGGCTCACGCTTGTAATCCCAGCACTTTGGGAGGCCAAGGCGGGCGGATCACGATGTCAGGAGATCGAGACCACGGTGAAACCCTGTCTCTACTAAAAATACAAAAAAAAATTAGCCGGGCGTGGTGGCGGGCGCCTGTAGTCCCAGCTACTCGGAGAGGCTGAGGCAGGAGAATGGCGTGAACCCGGGAGGCGGAGCTTGCAGTGAGCCGAGATTGCGCCACTGCACTCCAGCCTGGGTGACGAAGCGAGACTCCGTCTCAAAAAAAAATAAAAAAATAAATAAAAAAAAAAAGAAAGAAAAAAAATCTGGGTCTGGTGCGAGGTGGCTCATGCCTGTAATCCCAACAGTTTGGAAGGCAGAGGTGGGCGGACTGCTTGAGGCCAGAAGTTCAAGACCAGCCTGGGCAACATAGCATAACCCTGTCTCTATTTGAAGAAAAAGAAAACATAAATCTGTTTCTGGACATAAAGGATTATTAGAACCAAAGCTACCTATTGAACAAGTTATGCAACACACACTCAAATACTGTTTGCTACCAGAAAGTTATAAATGAGTATATACCTGCGTCATATTGCCAACAATATAGGCCTACCTGATAATTGCACTAACACTTGCCTGTGGTCAAAGGGCTAATTACTATCTAGGCATTTCCCCCTTTGCTTTTAATTCAGGCCAGAGTTCATTATCACCACTCAGCACACTTTTCATTTCTTTCCCTCTCCTTACAGAATTGGGCTGCACATGGAAGTAAGGTCAACTTAATACTTTAGCACTTGGTATACCAATGGAATAACTGTCTAGCTGCCACTAGTCATTTCTGCCAGGTTCTTTAAAAAGATACGACATGGTGTTTGCCCTGAGGAAAGCAATACTTCCTTGTAAGAATTATGAAAATAATGGAAAATCTGCAACTCTCATCGCATGAGGAAAATGTCTTTAACTTTAAAATACACTACTTCCTTTCATTTATAGAAATTTAATGTCTGAGGATATATTTTCCAAGTATACTTTTAAATTAATCTTTATTTTTTCCTTATTATTTTAGAATGTATTCTTGGTTATTTTGCACAAAAGGCAGAAGAGATTAAGTCTGCATTAATGGCAAAGAAAGCTCCTGCTCAGCAGGCATGACAGCTGATCACGCACCTATTCATAGTCTTTAAATGTCTTGATCTTACAAAAGGATTTATTATAAAAATGATCGTTATGATTACTACCTAAATTCACAGAGGAAGACCGCCACCATCTACAGGAAAGATGCACCCTAGCAATGCACCCAAACGTGAAAGACTGATTTGCAGGAGTTGCCCCTTTTTTGTTCCTTAAAATGATTTCAAGTCCTAAATCGCAATTTGGTCATGAAGACACAAATTTTCTAAGGATAATCTCTTGTAAACAGGTACGACACCGTTTGCAGGAAGTGGGAAGGCGCTTTAAATTTACCTTGAGAACTGTAAAATGAATAAGAATATTATGACTCACTGACATTTCACATATGTGAAACATCCATATTACAAAAAACCATTGCCTCATAAGTGGATACCCTTGACAAGCAAACCGCCTAGGGGGAACACTCCCAAAGAACTTAATTAAAAGTAATTACCCGGCCTGAAAATGTGCTTTTGTTTTAGAAACTGTCTAAATACCAGCGGGACTTTCTCTTGCCCGATTCCAGCCTGAGGACAACAAATTGGTCAACGGCGGAAGTTGCCTGACGAAATGACTGCAACATGAAATCCAGTTTTATGATCATAACAAAACCTTCCTTCCGGGACCAGGCAAAAAAAAAAAAACTTGAGAAACGTCCTTCAGAATGCAACAGGCAATTGTGAGCCCCCCATCGCCAGCCAACAAGAAACAGCTCGGCCCCGGGGACTCGAGCCCTGTGGGAAGGACGAGTTGCTCCCCGTTAGAAGCTCGGGGGGCCACGGGCCACCCGCCGGCCACCCCGGCCCTAGCACTGACCTTCCGCAGGGCCGAGACCAACAGTCCCCGCCATTTCGGACTGTTCTCCTCGCTGAAGAACTCGTAAGGCTGCGGCGCCGGCTGCATGGCCCCGGCGACAGCGCCTCCGCATCGGGGGCAGCCCGCGGGCCGGGCCGGTGGCCTGACAGGCAGGGCGCGGGCCGCCTCGCCTCGCCGGCGGCCGCCGCCTCCCGCCCGGGCCGAGGATACGGCCGAGGCGGCTCGGAGGCGGCGCCGGCGGGCGGGCGGAGACCCCGGGGTCGGCTTCCTCCGCCGAGGCGGCCTTCGCCTCCCGCAGCGCCCGCAGACGAAGCGCGGCGACCCGCGAGCCCGGGCGACCCCCGGCGGCGACCTCCTTTCCCGGCGGCGCTGGCCCGCTTCTGGGGCGGCTCCTCCTCCTTTGTCTGGGTTCGCAGCCCGGCAGGGGTACAGCTGGCCCAGCCCCGCCCCGACTCCCGCTACGGCCGCGGCGGGCGGTGAGCAGCGGCGGCGGCGGCGGCTGCTCGTCTCCTCATCGCCTCCTCCCCGCCCTCCCAGCCGACAGCGCCGCCCGGCCCGGCCCACTCGAGTCACCTCCACAGAGCTCTGGTGACCGACCCGGAGTGCGCGTCGGGCGAGCGAGCCTCGCTATGGCGCGCACAGCGCTGGCCGCCCCTGCTGCCTCTTTAGCAGCCACGCAGAGTGCCTTGGGGTCGCCGCCGAGCCCTGGGTCCCAGCAGCCGAGGCTCGGCCCGCCCCCTCGGCCCGGCGCTCATTATCCCGAGTAGCCCGAGAGGCCTAACACGGAGCATGCGCGCCGCGGAGCAGGCAGAGGCGCCAGCCCGGCGCGGGGGTGCGGGGCCTGGGGCCTCTGGGGAGTCCGCCTTTCCCGAGACTCTGCGGGGGGCCGCTCCAGACTCTCCAGTTTGACTGCTTTTTACCCATATGCTCCCTTCTCTCGACCTGCTTAAGACAGTCCGGATTCGGTGCCACTCTTGTGGCGCCTGGAGCCCCAGGACTACCGTCGTGGGAGGCTGTATAGGGACGTGGAGAGAAAGGGGCATTCGGGCTGGACAGGATATTTAACGTATTTGTGCTCTACGCGGCTTGTTTTCATGAGTACTGTGTTTATACAAAGTATGTACTATATATAGTATATCGTTAGGAGATATAGTAACTATTTCTTAGGGTGATGGTGTGGAGACCGAGAGATGAGGCGTGGAAAGCCCTTAGCCTGGTGGTAGGGTCAGAAGGGGCAGATGACAGTGACGTTGATCAAGCTTGAATTGAAACGTCCTTCACTTGCACGGGCCCCTGTGCTTTCAGAAAATCATATCGTTTTTACAAAACTTTCAAAAGATATTTTCGAATTGTTTTCTTAATCGTGTCATCCAAATTGCGTAGGCTTCAGGTCCTACAAAACCTGGATTGGCGTCTAGGACACACTCCTTAGCAACCCGGAAAAGATCCTGACAAGCTTTTCAATTCAAAGAGGCATAGGCTCTGGTAACTTTATCATTACCACAAATTTCATCCCACTAAAGAGGCTGAGCACATTACTTTTAACAGGTTGTAAAGGAGATATTTTACTCCCTGTCCCTAGCCACCAGCAGTGAGAAAGGGAAAAGACGAACAGGGTACAAAAAATAAGTCAGTACTACAATTCAGTTCCGGCATCAGTAGCTGAGCAATTATTCTCCCCAAAACATGCACCACTTTCTCATTTGGGCAAAATCAGAATGGCAGGGTTGGAAAATAAGATTATTTTTCTTTCTTTTTTTTTTTTGAGACGGAGTCTTTCTCTGTCTCCCAGGCTGGAGTGCAGTGGCGCGATCTCGGCTCACTGCAGGCTCCGCCCCCCGGGGTTCACGCCATTCTCCTGCCTCAGCCTCCCGAGTAGCTGGGACTATAGGCGCCCGCCACCTCGCCCGGCTAATTTTTTTGTATTTTTAGTAGAGACGGGGTTTCACCGTGTTAGCCAGGATGGTCTCGACCTCCTGACGTCGTGATCCGCCTGCCTCGGCCTCCCAAAGTGCTGGGATTACAGGCGTGAGCCACCGCGCCCGGCAAGATTATTTTTCTAATCCACTAAAGTATCCACTAAATCAAGAACATCCTCTAATAAATGGCCATATCCATTCACATGTACTTGGGACAAAACGTGGGATGGTAAAATGCTTGTATTTCTCCCATTAATATTTCAGTCTGTGAGAGCAAAGACTTTGGCTTATATAGAGGGTCCTTACTTTTCTCTCCTGTTCCCAGACTCCAGCTATAAACTACTGTGCTATCAAACTACTAGACCATGTATGTTCTCTTCACTCATAGGAGAGTAAACTTGTTAGAAATCTCATTCTTGGCCAGGAATATCAGGAGGCTTTTCTGGGCCAAGTCAGGCCTGAAGACATATTTTGTTTAGCTAAGGCTGTATTTAAATTTAATTGTTAACATTTTTAAATCAAGAGGCTTCATATAAAAATGTGTATTTTCAGCTTCTCTTGACAAAGATCTGGCAACACTGGGACCTACTGCATTCGTGCAAGAGAGTAATCAGCAGGCACCGGGTAGTGGCTGCCCTCTTTATAAAAGTATGCCATCCATTTCCAGTTGGCTATACTTCCCACCTGGCACTCTTCACCCTTTTATGTAACTTGCCTAGTCTCTACAGGCATCTGAGTTGTGATCTCTGGGCTGAGCAAACAGAAATGTGATCCACGTGCATGTGGAGGATAGTCCAAGAATGACAGCAGTAAAAAGTTTCCCATTCAGGGCCGGGCGAGGTGGCACACACCTGTAATTCCAGCACTTTGGGAGGCCGAGGCAGGCGGATCACCTGAGGTCGGGAGTTTGAGACCAGCCTGACCAACATGGAAAAACCCCCTCTCTACTAAAAATACAAAACTAGCTGGGCAAGGTGGTGCATGCCTGTAATTCTTAGCTACACGGGAGGCTGAGTCAGGAGAATAGTTTGAACCCGGGAGGTGGAGGTTGTGGTGAGCTGAGATCATGCCATTGCACTCTAGCTGGGCAACAAGAGCAAGACTCCGTCTCAAAAAAAAAAAGTTTCCCATTCAGACAAATGGGGTATCTAGAAAAAATGTTGGATCCATACCCTATACAATACACTAGTACAAACTCCAGATATGTCAAAGACTTAAATGTAAACAATAAAACTATACAATGATTCATTTATAACCTCAGAACAGAAAAAGACACTTTTACTATGACACAAGATCTAAAAGACTGATAAATTCAATTTTTATAAATGTATGAGCCGGGCATGGAGGTACATGCCTGTAATCCCAATAACTCCAGTGGCCGAGGTAGAAGCATATCTTGAGGCCAGGAGTTGGAGACCAGCCTGGGCAACACAGTGAGACCCTGTCTCTTAAAAAAAAGGAGGCCGAGGCGGGCGGATCACGAGGTCAGGAGATCAAGACCACGGTGAAACCCCGTCTCTACTAAAAATACAAAAATTAGCCGGGCGTGGTGGCGGGCGCCTGTAGTCCCAGCTACTTGGAGAGGCTGAGGCAGAAGAATGGCGTGAACCCGGGAGGCGGAGCTTGCAGTGAGCCGAAATTGCGCCACTGCACTCCAGCCTGGGCGACAGAGCGAGACTCCGTCTCCAAAAAAAAAAAAAAATCACCAGATAAGCCAAAAGGAAAATGACAAACTGGAAAAAATAGCTGCAACTCATTTTTGCGGGTTTTTTATTTGAGATGGGGTCTCACTCTAGCTCAGGCTGGATTGCAGTGGCATGATCTTGGGTCACTGCAACCTCCGCCTCCTGGGCTCAAGTGATCCTCCCACTTCAGCCTCCCAAGTAGCTGGAATCATAGGCACGTGTCACCACACCCAGCTAATCTTTTGTATTTTTGGTAGAGACAGGGTCTCACCATGTTGCCCAAGCTGGTGCAATTCATTTTTGTAGTTAATTTCAGTAAAATATAAAAGAGCTCCTACAAATTAAAAGACTAAAATTCAATAAGAAAAACAAAGAGGCCAGGCACAGTGGCTCAACACCTGTAATCCCAGCACTTTGGGAGGCAGAGGCAGGAGGATCCCTTGAGCCCGGGAATTGAAGACCAGCCTGGGCAACATAATGAGACCCCATCTCTATAAAAAAACACTTTTTAAAAAATTTAAAACAAAAAAAGAAAAAAGAAGACATACAAATGGCAAATGGGATATGACAAGGTGCTCAACATCATTGATCATTAGAGAAATGCAGATCAAAACTACAATAAGATATCATCTCACCCCAGTTAAAATGCCTATATCCAAAAGACAGGTAATAATGAATGCTGTTGAGGATGTGGAGAAAAAGATAATCCTCTTTTGGGGGTTATACTGTTATCATTTTTCACCTACTAGAATAGCACAGATGAAAAAGTTTGATTACACACTATGATGGTGAAGATATGAGGAAACAAGCATTCTAATATATTGTAAGTGTATTAGGACTGTAAATTGTTTCAACTTCTGTCAAGGGGAACTAGATAATATCAAAGTTTCTCTTTGACCTAGCAAATTCTAGGAATATGTCCTGTAGATATACTTGCTCTTATATGAAGTCACTTAGAGACAAGGTTATTCATTGCAGTGTTGTTTATTATACCAGAAGTAAAACAAAACAAAAAACGCCCTAGAAATAAACAGTTTAAATAATCATCAGTAGGAATAGGGGACTAGTTCAATAAATAATAGTAAATCCATACAGTGGAACCTATAAAGTTATTTTAAAATAACCAGGCCTCTGTGGAACATTATCTAAGATATGCTGCAAAATGAAAAGTGCAGGATGTATAGTACTGCAAGTATGGTTCCTCATATATATATATATATATATAAAGAATGCAGTATTTTATTATGTAAGCATTTGACTCAAATAATTTCTCTGCATTTACTGTATTGGTCTGTTCTCACACTGCCAATAAAGACATACCCAAGACTGGGTAATTTATAAAGGAAAGAGGTTTAAACAACTCACAATTCCAGAGGGCTGGGGAGGCCTCAGGAAACTCTACAATCATGGTGGAAGGCGAAGCAAACATGTCCTTCTTCACATAGCAGCAGCAAGGAGAAGTGCTGAGCAAAAGTGGGAAAAGGCCCTTATAAAACCATCAGATTTTGTGAGAACTCACTCTCATGAGAACTGCAGCATGGGAGTTATCGCCCCCATGATTCAATCACATCCTACTGGGTCCCTCCCATGACACGTGGGGATTATAGGAACTACAATTCAAGATGAGATTTCGGTGGGGACACAGCCAAACCATATCAGCAAGGCTACAAAGATTTTTCTTGCCACAGGGATGAAAACTGGATGGCTGGAGATGAAAGGGAGATTTTTCACCATGTACCTTTTTGTGACTTTTGTTGTTGTTATGAGGGTCTTGCTATGTTGCCTAGGCTGGTCTAAAAACACCTGGGCTCAAGAGAGCTTCCTTCCTTGGCCTACCAAAGTAGTAAGATTATAGGTGTCAGCTGACTTTGTCTAGACCCCTTATTGTGACTTTTGAATTTGCAACCACATGAAAATGGTACTTATCAAAACACTAATTAAGAGGTATTTTTAATGAAAAATTTCCAGTCTAACTATAAACATTTGCTTCAAGTGTTAAAAAATAAAAAATTAGGCTGGGCATGGTGGCTCACGCCTGTAATCCCAGCACTTGGGAGGCTGAGGTGGGCAGATCACCTGAGGTCAGGAGTTTGAGACCAGCCTGGCCAAAATGGTGAAACCCCATCTCTACTAAAAATACAAAAATTAGCCAGGAATAGTGGTGGGTGCCTGTAATCCCAGCTACTCGGGAGGCTGAGGCAGGAGAATCGCTTGAACCTGGGAGGTGGAGGAGGTTGCAGTGAGCCGAGATCGCACCACTGCACTCCAGCCTGGGCAAAAAAGGGAGACTCCATCTCAAAAAAATAAAAATAAAATAAAACAAAAAAATGCAAGTATTAAACACTGATACTATAAGAGGGAGGGCATATGTAAACATAACAAAAAGCTTAATCACAAATTTGTATTGAAATATGCTGTCTGGGAAGTGAGGAGCGCCTCTGCCCGGCCACCCACCGTCTGGGAAGTGAGGAGCGCCTCTGCCCGGCCACCCACCGTCTGGGAAGTGAGGAGCGCCTCTGCCCGGCCACCCACCGTCTGGGAAGTGAGGAGCGCCTCTGCCCGGCCACCCACCGTCTGGGAAGTGAGGAGCGCCTCTGCCCGGCCGCCCCGTCTGGGAAGTGAGGAGCGCCTCTGCCCGGCCACCCATCGTCTGGGAAGTGAGGAGCGCCTCTGCCCGGCCACCCATCGTCTGGGAAGTGAGGAGCACCTCTGCCCGGCCACCCCGTCTGGGAAGTGAGGAGCGCCTCTGCCCGGCCACCCCGTCTGGGAAGTGAGGAGCGCCTCTGCCCGGCCTCCCATCGTCTGGGAGGTGAGGAGCGCCTCTGCCCGGCCGCCCCGTCCGGGAGGAAGTGAGGAGCGCCTCTGCCCGGCCGCCCCGTCCGGGGGGAAGTGAGGAGCGCCTCTGCCCGGCCGCCCCGTCCGGGGGGAAGTGAGGAGCGCCTCTGCCCGGCCGCCCCGTCCGGGGGGAAGTGAGGAGCGCCTCTGCCCGGCCGCCCGTCTGGGAAGTGAGGAGCGCCTCTGCCCGGCCGCCCCGTCCGGGAAGAAATGAGGAGTGCCTCTGCTCGGGCGCCCCATCCGGGAAGAAGTGAGGAGCGCCTCTGCCCGGCCACCCATCATCTGGGAAGTGAGGAGCGCCTCTGCCCGGCCACCCACTGTCCGGGAAGTGAGGAGCGCCTCTGCCCGGCCGCCCCGTCCGGGAAGAAGCGAGGAGCGCCTCTGCCCGGCCGCCCCGTCCGGGAAGAAGCGAGGAGCGCCTCTGCCCGGCCGCCCCGTCCGGGAAGAAGCGAGGAGCGCCTCTGCCCGGCCGCCCCGTCCGGGAAGAAGCGAGGAGCGCCTCTGCCCGGCCGCCCCGTCCGGGAAGAAGCGAGGAGCGCCTCTGCCCGGCCGCCCCGTCGGGAAGAAGCGAGGAGCGCCTCTGCCCGGCCGCCCACCGTTTGGGAAGTGAGGAGCGCCTCTGCCCGGCCACCCACCATCTGGGAAGTGAGGAGCGCCTCTGCCCGGCCACCCACCGTCTGGGAAGTGAGGAGCGCCTCTGCCCGGCCACCCACCGTCTGGGAAGTGAGGAGCGCCTCTGCCCGGCCACCCACCGTCTGGGAAGTGAGGAGCGCCTCTGCCCGGCCACCCACCGTCTGGGAAGTGAGGAGCGCCTCTGCCCGGCCACCCACCGTCTGGGAAGTGAGGAGCGCCTCTGCCCGGCCACCCACCGTCTGGGAAGTGAGGAGCGCCTCTGCCCGGCCACCCACCGTCTGGGAAGTGAGGAGCGCCTCTGCCCGGCCACCCACCGTCTGGGAAGTGAGGAGCGCCTCTGCCCGGCCACCCATCGTCTGGGAGGTGAGGAGCGCCTCTGCCCGGCCACCCATCGTCTGGGAGGTGAGGAGCGCCTCTGCCCGGCCGCCCATCGTCTGGGAGGTGAGGAGCGCCTCTGCCCGGCCACCCATCGTCTGGGAAGTGGGGAGTGCCTCTGCCCGACCACCCATCGTCTGGGAAGTGAGGAGCGCCTCTGCCCGGCCACCTATCGTCTGGGAAGAAGTGAGGAGCGTCTCTGCCTGGCCGCCCCGTCTGGGAAGTGAGGAGCCCCTCTGCCCGGCCGCCCCGTGTCTGGGTAGAAGTGAGGAGCTCCTCTGCCTGGCCGCTCCGTCTGGGAGGTCTACCACGGAGGCCAGAAGCAATGTGGGGGCTGGACGTGGTGGCTCACGCCTGTGGTCCCGGCACTCTGGGGGGCGAGGCGGGTTGATCACTTCGGGCTAGGAGTTCGAGACCAGTCTGGCCAACTTGGCGAAACATGAAGAATACAACAGACAAACCAACCAACCAACTCAATGACAACAAAACAGGTCTACCCTGGAGTCATACTCTAATTTTTTCTATTTTCCTCCCTTTCTGATCCTTTATCCCACTTTCTTTTTCTTCCTCTTCCTTCTCCCTCTTCTTTGTCAAATAGAGGATTGAGTTATTATCACTGATCCATATAAAGTCCCTCTCTCATTTATTTTAACTCCCACCCCCATTTCTATTCCCCGACTTCCCATATGCAACCTTCCTAATATGTTTGATCGCATCTTTTTGTTTGTATGTATTTTTAGAAAATGTGTATTGTTTTTGTACGCAAAAAAAATTAATATAAAAAAATAAATAAATAAAATAAATAAAATTAAAAAAAAATAAAAAAATAAAAAAAAAAGAAATATGCTAATTATCATGTTAATGATTTTTTTTTTTTTTTTTTGGGACAGAGTCCCACTCTGTCACCCAGGCTGGAGTGCAGTGGTGTGATCTTGGCTCACTGCAACCTCTGCTTCCCAGGTTCAAGTGATTCTCCTGCCTCAGCCTCTGAGTAGCTGGGATTACAGGCACACACCACCAAGCCCGGCTAATTTTTTTGTATTTTTAGTAGAGACAGGGTTTAGCCATGTTGGCCAGGCTGGTCTCGAACTCCTGACCTCAGGTGATCCCCCTTCAGCCCCCCAAAGTGCTGGGATTATAGGCGAGAGCCACTGCGCCCAGCCAATAATTTGGCAGATTATAATTTTGCTTCCCTTTTTAAATTAATTTTTTTTTTTTTAAGAGACAGGGTCCCGCTCTGTCACCCAGGCTGGAGTGTGGTGGCGTGATCATACTAGCTCCCTGCAGCCTTGAACTCCTAGGCTCAAGGGGTACTGCTGCCTCAGCCTCCCAGGTAGCTAGGACTACAGGTATGCACCACCAAGCCCAGCTAATTTATTTTGTAATTTGTAATTTTTTTTTTAAGAGATGGGGGTCTTGCTCTGTTGCCCAGGCTGGTCTTGAACTCCTGGTCTTAAAGCAATCCTTCTGCTTCGGCCTTCCAATGTACTGGGACTACAGGCATGAACCACTGCACCTGGCCTTTACCTTTTTTTAAATTTAGAAAGGATTTGGGGAGAATGTGAATGATCCAAGCCCAACTAAAATGTTAAAAGACAGTTAGAAATTTACCACTAATATTCTCCCACTTAAAAACATTTTCAAGAAGGACTTACTCAACATTTCTTCCATTTACTCTTTCATACTTCCTCAATTTATTTAAAGCTACAAGTGCTACCAGTCAATAGCAAAGCAAAGCAATGCCACAGGAAACAATAAATGTTTTTATCACTCACTTTCATGGGTTGCTGCCATAGCCAGCTTGGTCCTCTCACAGCCACCTGCCTGAAAGAAGTTGAAGCAGGCCCTCAGACAGGCCTTTGTCCTCTGACCCTTACGGGAGGCTCATGCTCAACCCCCTGTAAGAGACAGCATACCTAAAAGGTCTTCCCAAGAGGAACTATAATTTTGTATGAAACTCCAAAAGATTGATTTAGTATGCCTCCCCACTCCCCACAAAAAAGGCATTGTGTGTTTATGTTACATACAACCTGCTATTGAACAAAAAGAGTGTTTTCTGGTTCTCCAAGGATGAAGATGCCACTGAGGTCATCCAAATATTGCCACCATGACCAGGTGGAAAGTCATTGTACGTGGGGGAAGTAGCTGTTCCAAACACCATCTCCTCTAATAAAGGTGAAAGGGCAAAGCATTGCCGGGCATGGTGGCTCACGCCTGTAATCCCAGCACTTTGGGAGGCCGAGGCGGGCGAATCACAAAGTCAGGAGATCAAGACCATCCTGGCTACGGTGAAACCCTGTCTCTACTGAAAACACAAAAAATTAGCCTGGCTTGGTGGCAGGTGCCTGTAGTCCCAGCTACACGGGAGGCTGAGGCAGAAGAATGGTGTGAACCCGGGAAGCGGAGCTTGCAGTGAGCCAAGATCGTGCCACTGCACTCCAGTCTGGGAGAGCAAGACTCCGTCTCAAAAAAAAAAAAAAAAAAAAAAAAAGGCAAAGCATAATTCAAATTTTTGTTATTTATGTTACCGCAATAGAATCCTTGAAATTCCTGACAGTTAATGAAATTGAGCTGTCAACAATGAACATATTTGTAATCTGTTCAGTATAGCTCCCAGCCTATCAGATACACTAGAGTGAGATATAGAAGGCAGAAGTGAGCCCGGGCACGGTGGCTCACGCCTGTAATCCCAGCACTTTGGGAGGCCAAGGTGGATGGATCACCTGAGGTTAGAAGTTCAAGACCAGCCTGGCCAACATGGTGAAACCCTGCCTAGTAAAAGTTCAAAAATTATCCAGGCATGGTGGTGGGCGCCTGTAATCCCAGCAACTCATGAGGCTGAGGCAGGAGAATAGCTTGAACCCAGGAGGTGGAGGTTGCAGTGAGCCGAGATCGCACCACTGCAATCCAGCCTGGGTGACAAGAGCGAGACTCCATCTCAAAAAAAAAAAAAAAAAAAAAAAAAGAAGGCAGAAGTGAGTTGGAAGCTGCAACTCTGATATTTCTGTTAGCAAGCACCATTCAGTCACTAGTTTTATGTGGCAGCAGCAATGGCTAGACTCATAGCGTGGCAGTTCTCTGTGGATCATAATTGTTTTGAAATTATTCTTAGTGGCCTGTTTCTATGGTGTGGCTTTGGGACTGGTTCCTGAAAGCTCAACCAGAATCTACTTCATTAGCCTTCCAATGATTCTGCATTCTCTGAATGAATGTATTATTATTACTTTTAGACAGGGTCTCACTATTACCCAGGCTGGAGTGCAGTGGTGCAATCATAGCTCCCTGCAGCCTTGAACTCTTGGGCTCAAGGGATCCCCATCTCAACCTTTCAGATAGTTAGGACTGGTCAGGCAAGGTGGCTCACCACGCCTGTAATCCCAGCACTTTGGGAGGCTGAGGCGGGTGGATCACTTGAGGTTAGGAGTTTGAGACCAGCCTGGCCAACATGGCAAAACCCTATCTCTACTAAAAATACAAAGTAAATTAGCTAGGCATGGTGGCACATGCCTGTAATCCCAGCTACTCAGGAGGCTGAGGCAGGAGAGTTGCTTGAGCCTGGGAGGCGGAGGTTGCAGTGAGCCAATACTGTGCCACTGCACTCCAGCCTGGGCAACAGAGCAAGACTACGTCTTAGAAAAAAAAAAAAAAAGATAACTAGGACTACAGCCATATGCCACCACACTCAGCTAATTTTTGTTTTTGTTTTGTAGACAGAGGGTCTCGCCATGCCATCCAGGCTGGTCTCGAACTCCTGGCCTTAAGCAGTCCTCCTGCCTCAGCCTCTCAAAGTGCTGGGATAACAGGCATAAGTCACCACACCTCGCCCAAAATAAATTTATTTTTGTTTAGCTAGAATGGATTCTATTCTCTACCAACTGAACCCAAAATAATAAGCCAAACAGGGCAAACCCCCTCTCTCTGGGGTAGGTTTATACTACTGTGTTAGTTTAGATCACTAACTCACAACAGTGTTGTTTTGTTCTGTGATTACTACATTCACTGATAACCAAACTTCAATTTTTTGACCCAAATATATAATCATTTACTCTCTACTTGAAAAAACAGTGTGATTCTTTGACGTTATCCATTGATGTGATTTCTGGAAGCTGAGTAGCCTAGAATGACCCTCTAGATTCCCTTCAACTCTGTGGTTCTCACCTACCACATCCACTCTTAGAATAAATGCCATCACTATATGACTTTCATAGGAAGTTTCCTTCCAGAGGAAACTACTATTCTCTCAGTTAGAAATGCTGGTAGAACCTTGAAATCCTCAATGTTGCATCAACTCTTTTAAAATAACATTTAACACTAGGCTTTTTCTTTAATTCCAGAAAACTTACCAAGTAATTCTGGAGAGAATTCAAAAATAAAAGTATATTCAAAAATTCACTACCAACCACAAAATTCTAACATGCAAAGTAGAAGCAAAAAGCATCTTTATATCCCTAAATTCCAAAGCACAAAGTTGGATGTCAGAAGACAACCTTTTCCTGTTGGCCTGTAACATAACCAACATGATTGGTTCTGAGTATTTAGAAGGATCCATGAGGTCCCAGCTGGAATGATTGATCAAGAATCTAAGAAAGGTGGGGTGCAGTGGCTCATGCCTATAATCTCAGCATTTTGGGAGGCCAAGGCAGGTGGATCCCCTGAGGTCAGGAGTTCGAGACCAGCCTGGCCAACATGGTGAAACCCCGTCTCTACTAAAAATACAAAAATTAGCCAGGCATGGTGGTGTGTGACTGTAGTTCCAACTACTCAGGAGGCTGAGGCAGGAGAATCGCTTGAACCCGGGAGGCGGAGGCTGAAGTGAACTGAGATCATGCCACTGCACTCCAGCCTGGGCAACAGAGTGAGATTCCACCTCAAAAAGAAAAAAAAAGGAAAAAAAAGCATCTAAGAAAAACATAGGCAAAGGCTAAGGATCTAGGCACTCTGGGAAGGAGCAATTAGTACGTGGCCTGCGTGACTTGGGAAGCTACTCAAGAGACCAAAACAACAACAAAGACCCAAACTAAAGAAACTGCTATTATTATAAACTGATATCACAGCCAGGTGTGGCGACCCATACCTGTAATCTCAGCACGTTGGGAGGCCAAGGCAAGAAGATTGCTGGAGGCCAGGAGTTCCAGACCATCCTGGGCAAAATAGTGAAACCTGTCTCCTCAAAAAAAAAAAAAATTAGCTGGGCATGGAGATGCACACCTGTAGTCTCAGCTATTCAGGAGGCTAAAGCAGAAAGATTACTTGAGCCCAGGATGTTGAGGCTACAGTGAACTATGATCATGCCACTGCACTCCAGCCTGGGTCCTGGGTGACAGAGTGAGACTCTGTCTTAAAAAAATAAAATAAAAAGGCCGGGAGTGGTGGCTCACGCCTGTAATCCCAACACTTTCGGAAGCCAAGGCGGGTGGATCGCTTGAGGTCAGGAGTTCAAGACCAGCCTGGCCAACGTGGTGAAACCCCATCTCTACCAAAAACATAAAAAATTAGCTGGGTGTGGTGGCGCGTGCCTGTAATCCTAGCTACTCGGGAGGCTGAGGCAGGAGAATTGCTTGAACCCAGGAGGCGGAGGTTGCAGTGAGCCAAGGTGGTCCCACTGCACTCCAGCCTGGGCAACAGAGCAAGACTCCGTCTCAAAAAAAAGAAAAGAGAAAAATAAATAAAAATTAAAAAATAAACTGATATCTCTAAAAGACATCTCTTATATTCCCAGTGGACAAACTTACAGAAAATTAAACCTGAAAGGCGTAAAAGAAACAACCACTTCTGTAGCCATTTCATTCTGCTTCAGAGCAACAAAGTTTAAAGAGGTTTTTCTTAGGATACAGTTTTAAGCAGAAGTTGGCTGAAATTCAAAGTTCTCTAGTGAGAGAGGTTCCTCTGTTATCACTGTCCCTCAGGTCTTTCCTAATATTCAAAATTGGGCTTCCTCAGCAACCCAAGACCTGCCATCTCTTGCCATATCTAAAAGGTAAATTTTCTCATTTTATCCCAGGGACAAAAGAAACTTAAAATAACTTTAATGTGAGACCCTTCCCATAAGCAGAAAATAAAAGCAATTAACAACAACAACAACAAACCCACCATGCTTTCTAGGATTTGAGGCCAGAGAAGTAGAGTTCGTTGGTATCAACACTGTTCTTCCCTTCAGGGCTTCAGGGTTTATTTCCATTCTTAAGCTCTTTAATGAATACAAACTATTTGAAAACATCTCGAGGCAGCTTTTGCTTTCCCAACCATTTCACCCTGTCCTTCTACCTTAAGCCCTGATGAAGATATTTCAAAAACTCCCTTTGAGTGTGTTAGAAAAGCTTAGTAACTGACTTTACGATTACAACTCAAAAATGTTTACAAGATCTTTAGATAATAGTGTATGCACAGAAAGATGAGGAAACCTCTGACCAAGAAGTCTAGACACAGATCGAGGGCCCAGGAGGGCAGAGCCAGTCCTTAAACAATATAGACACAATGTCTCCTGTGTTTACAGGGATAGCTCATAGGTACAGCCATCAGGGTTGGATTGCCTCCAGAAGTAGGCCTTACAAACTCCCATAAGCCAGGGCCTGGCAGTATACCCCACTCTCACCACCATCCTTTGAAGAAAGTTCTAAGAGTTAAGGTTATCCCACAGGCTACTAGGTAGATTTCCAAATGGCCTCAGGGAAAGTGGAATTCTGCCAACAGTAAAGGCAACTCCCCAAACAGTGCTAACGCTGAGAGGATCAAGGGAAGGACTTTGATATACACATATATGTATGGATAAAAGAGTTAAGCTACGTAACACGAAACACCAAAAATATACTTGCTGGTACATCAAGAGTTTCTCACGAACACTCTGAAGTTAAAATCTAAAATGCTCCACTTTTTACCCAAAATATAAACTACTCAACCTCATTTTGTATTATATACTAACACAGAAATGAGTTTTTTAAAAAGGTTGGCTGCTATCTATCTAAAGCAAACAGTTTATGTTTTACACATAAAAAAATTTATTTGCATAAAAGTTTTTATGGAACTAAAAAATATGTTCTCTACAACACCAAGGCTCATTAAAATATTTTAAATATTAATATACATTTCTTCTGTCAGAAATACATAAAACTTTATTATATCAGTATTAAACAACAAAACCCTATTGACATACACATAAAATGTTTTACAAACAGAATAACCTACATATTCAAAACACGGTCCACAAATTTTTCATTTTTATTTTTCAGGGTATTGTACAGACTTGAATGGATTGAGGATTGCTTCAATTAGGACAATCATTTTTTGTAATTCCAGTCTTTACAACTTAGTATGTATGCAATCGTACTATTGACAAAATAGAGAATGATAATATTTTCCATCTCTTAGTAATCTTGTAATGGAACAGAAAAATATCCTGTGTTTGCATTTCTTGCAGGAATCAGCTGTTATAAAGAAACATTAGGGCTTGTTTCTTCTGTCATTGATATCTGAATGCTTTTAATATACTCATCCTAAGTGTTGAATAATGGCCTACTCTGTTTACCTGGGATGTGCTACTTCTTGAACATGAGCTGATGATGTATGTGTAGCCTTTCAAATTAATGGATGAAGTAGCTCAATCAATGTAATCATCAATGCTTGAAGTGAGGGGAAAAGGAAGAAAACAGAAACATTTTTCCTATCAACCAAAATGCACATCCTTCTCACCCATCCATCATACAGCTTTGGAGAGCTAAGAGGAAAGAAGACATACCCAGTAGAAGATGAATCCTGAGAGAGCGAATCAGAGAGAATGGATGAAAATGCCTCACCTAAATGTGGTTCAGTACTCAATGTTCTGCAGTCAGGTTGCCACATTTTCATTTACATTTCTATTTTCTAACTTTCTAAATTATAAGAATAATTTCAACAGATACCACACAACACATATATACAGGATATACCACAGCACTGGGCAACAACTGAAAATACTCATGAGGTACACATGAATGTAAGGCACTTTCGCGGTTTACAAAAGTGAATGCCTCAAAGTTAGATATTTATCAAAAATGGAAAAATATCCCTATACAAGTTTATAGGAGCCCTGAAAAATCAAGTACATATGAATCATTATCAATCTTGGCCAATATTTTGAGAGACTTAGTGTGACTAAAGATCAGAGATATAATAGATAAATAATTTTTTCAAATTAGAGTTCTATGCATCAGTGTCAGGATTCTAAAACTGCTCTCATAAAAATCTGTCTCTTCTAAGTTATTTCAGTTCTCAGCCACAGAGATTGAAGAGCAGGACAACCACTCAGTATACCACTGTTTAGATTTCATGATGATACCATACCACATCAGTTACAAAGAGACTGGAAATAATAAAGGTTTTGAGTTTGTTATTTCCTACAAATATTATAATTAAGATAGAAACTTATTCAAACTACTCAAAAATGTAAATTTTATGTATTTTCTTGAAATCGTGAATTTTTAATTTCCAAATACAAATATTGTTGCTCTAAATAATGTAAGTTTTGTGACTCTTCCAAATTAAAAGAATGTAACCTACAATATAATGTATTTTCTTGTCTATGAGAGACCAAATGAGCTTAGGTAGTATAATGCTAAAAAATTGATTTAAGGAAATAATCCATTTTTATGCCATCTTTCTCCAAAATTCTTAAAAAGCCAAATCTTCTCTAGGTCATGGTTGGTAAGGACAGGTCATTAACAAAGTCAGGGATTCATGGCTGAGTGTGGTGGCTCACACCTGTAATCCCAGCATTTTGGGAGGCTGAGGCAGGTGGATCACCTGAGGTCAGGAATTCGAGATCAGCCTGACCAACATGGCAAAACCCCGTCTCTACTAAAAATACAAAAAATTAGCCAGGCATGGGGTGGTGGGCGCCTGTAATCCCAGCTACTCAGGAGGTTGAGGCAGAATTGCTGGAACCCGGGAGGCAGAGGTTGCAGTGAGCCAAGATCGCACCATTGCACTCAAGCCTGGGAAACAAGAGCGAAACTCCATCTGAAAAAAAAAAAAAAAAGTCAGGGATTTGGACAGATAAAACTGTATCTTGCCTCTTTATTCACAAAGTAAATAAGCATGGAATTTATTTTTTGTTGTTGTTTTTATTTTTTGAGTCAGGGACTCACCTTGTTGCCCGGGCTAGGGTATAGTGGCACGAACACAGCTCACCATAGCCTTGACCTCCTGGGCTCAAGCGATCCTCCTGCCTCAGCCCCCCAAGTAGCTGGGACTACAGGCACACACCATCATGCCCAGCTAATTTTTGTATTTTTTGTAGATATGGGGTTTCATTCACCATGTTGCCCAGGCTGGATTTTTTTTTTTTTTTTTGAGACAAGATCTTGCTCTATCATCCAGCCTGGAATGCAGTGTCATGAACATAGTTCACTGCAGCCTGGACCTCCAGGGCTCAAGTGATCCTCTCACCTCAGCCTACTGAGGAGCTGGAACTACAGAGGCACCACACCCAGCTAATTTTGTGTAGAAACAGGGTTTTGTCATGTTGCCCAGGCTGTTCTCAAACTCCTGGGCTACAATCTACCTGCCTTGGCTTCCCAAAGTGCTGGCCATGGCCCCCAGCCTAACATTTTGAAAATTATTATTTTTTCTTGCCCTGTCACCCAGGCTGGAGTGCAGTGGTGCAATCTCAGCTCTCAGCTCACCTCTGCCTCCTCGGTTCAATTGATTCTCCTGCCTCAGCCTGCTGAGTAGCTGAGATCACAGGCATGCGCCACCATGCCTGGCTAATTTTTGTAGAAAATTATTATTTCTATGTTACATCATTTTAACAATGCAGTGGTTACCTTTGACCTAAAAATGAAAGTTTAAAAGCCATTTTTTAAATTAAAGAATGCAATTAGTACATTCTTGTTGCTGACATGAAGATTACAGTGCATACCTAGTTCCTTTCATTATTTACAATTCAAATCTTTGTTGTACTTCATCTGCAATCATTCCAGAAATTGCAATGGAAGAAGTAGCAGCAGGGGAAGGTGCATTTCTCACATGAAGAATGCGATTTCCAATATCCCCAACTCCTGCATCAAATACAAAATCTTCTACCAGATTTCCATCTCTATCCAGGGCTTGGGCTCTTACTCCAGCTGGGCCCCTGCAAAAGTAAAAGATGGGAGTCAGCTGACTCAAAGACATAGGATACTTTACAAGTCAGTGTTTCCAAAGAGTCTTAAAGCAATAAAGTATTCTTCTAAATGCACAATTATATGGAAACCCAATGAGTTTATGTTTAGCCAAAGGCTGTCAGTTGTAGCCTATCAAACCTATATTGTTAGCTTAGAGCCTAAA
This sequence comes from Symphalangus syndactylus, assembly GCF_028878055.3. Lineage (NCBI taxonomy): Eukaryota > Metazoa > Chordata > Mammalia > Primates > Hylobatidae > Symphalangus > Symphalangus syndactylus. The sequence continues at coordinate 67,144,834 of NC_072430.2, read as the reverse complement.
ACCTATCACATAACAACAGTGTAATAAATGCTTATTAAAGAAATACATAAAAACAAGTAAGTTACTTGTCAATGTCTGCTCTTTCCAAAGGTAGTAGGTAAATCCACACTTAATTAGAACAGGTATATTTGTATTTAAATTTATAGAATGAATGTATTATAAAAATCAATCAATGGCAACAATAAGCCTCATCTGAGTAATACAGATCAATGAAAGCAGAGGTTATGTGTCAGTTGCATTCCTGTATCCTATTCTACTTATTTTTGTATTTTTAAAATTCATACAATTAAAATTTATGGAGAGAAATATTTGCAAATGGCAACAAGTTCTTGTTTTGCAGTTTGTTTTTAAGAGTTTACCCTTCAATATCAGGATCATCTTCAATTTCAAAAGATGATAGGAAAAGCATAAAAATAATTTAGCAGTATGTTAATAAAATGAGAGTCTTTTTCTTTTAATTGAGATAGAGTCTTGATCTGTTGCTCAGGTTGTGTACACAACCTCACCTGGCTAATTAAAGAAAATTTTTTTTTTGTAGAAACAAGGTCTCACTATGTTGCCCAGGCTGGTCTCAAACTCCTGGCCTCAAGTGATCCTCCTACCTTAGCCTCCCAAAATGCTGGGATTATAGGTGTGAACAACTGTAAAGACACTGATAATCTTTATTACTTAAAATTCTATTTTATAACATTTGAGCTCACAGATTTTTGTTGTTTTTTAAAACAGTTAAAATTTACAGATGAAATTTGAATCCAGTGTTTTTGAACTACAAAAAAGCACCTCTTATGAAACTTGTCCAAGGAAGCCCAGTGTGAAAAATTCTATCTTATACACACCAGCAAGACTCAAGAAATCAGGAAACAATATTAAACATTTTTTACTAATTCTGGGACAAATCAGATAAGTACTTGCAGAAGATACAAAGAACACTATGAGGGCACTGCCCTCTAAGACTTCAGCTGGCTGAAGAGAGATAATAGTAATAGCTATTATTTAGTAAGTGCTTACTCTGTACTAGGAATTACCTCATTTAATCCTCAAAACAACTCTTAAGAGGCTGATGCAGTTTATATTTGACAGCAAAGAAACACAGAGAGATTAAGTAACTTGCCTGAAATCACAGAGCTATACTATTCATTCGTAGAGAGGTAAATAAGAATTATAACAGTAAGAGTGAAAGGTTGTATGATAAAGATAAGTGATCTTACCTATAGAATCCTGCAGGGAATCTGGACAAGAGATTTTTTAGCTGTAAGAATTTCCAAGTAAGAATCAGATATGGGAGCAAGTGGAGCAAGACGTTGGAAAAGAAGCCTACAAACATTAGTTCCCCTGCTAGAACACCGAATTTTAACTATCTGCACACAGAAAAGCACCGTCACAAGAACCAAAAATCAGGTGAGCAATCACAGTGGCTGGTTTTGACTTCATATCATTGAAAGAGGCATTGAAGAGGGCAGAAAAAATGGTCTTGCATCGCCAATGCCACCCCTCCCTCACCCCCTAGCAGCAGCCATGTGGTATGGAGAGAGAACCTATGTACTTGGGAAAGGGAGGGTACAGTGGCTGGGGGCCTTTACATTGAACTCAGTGCTGCCCTGTCATAGTGGAGAATAAAGCCGTGCTGGGCTCAGCCAGCGCCAGCACATGGAGGGAGCATTTGGACCTGCCCTAGCTAGACAGGAAGCATCCATCCCAGTGGTCAGAACTTGAGTTTCCCTGCAAGCCTCACCACCGTGGGGCTGAAATGCTCTGGGGTCCTAGATAAACTTGAAATATAGTCTAGGGCACAAGGACTCCAACTCCTAGGCTACTAGCACTAGGCTGGGCTTATAGTAAGTGGACTAGGGTGGCATGTGATCTAGGGAGATAACAGCTGGCATAGCTAAAGGAGTGCTTGCATCATCCATCCCCCAAACCAAGGCAGCTGCAATAGAAGTGACTCCTTTCTTCTGCTTAAGGAGCAAACAGCAAAGAGTAAAGAGGACTGTCTTACATCTTGGATTCCAGCTCAGCCACAGTAGGATATGGCACTGGGCAGAGTTGTGAGGCCCGCATTATAGGCCCTAGCTCCTGAACAACATTTCTAGACCCACCCCGGGCCAAAAGGGAACCTACTGCCTTGGAGGGAAAAACCCAGTCCTGGCAGGATACATTACCTGCTGACTAAAGAGCCCTTGGGCCCTGAATAACCAGCAGCGATACCCAAGGAGTGCGTCATGGGCCTTCAGGTGTGACCCAGCACATTCCCAGCTGTGGTGGCTACAGTGAAAGACTCCTTCTGTTTGAGAAAAGCAGAGAGAAAAGTAAAGGGGACTTTGTCTTACTCCTTAGGTACCAGCTCAGCCACAGTGAGGTAGAGCAACGAGCAGGTTCTTGGGGTCCCCAAGTCAAGGCTTACACTCCTTTTTTCTTCTTTTTCTTTTTTTTTTGAGATGGAGCCTCGCTCTGTTGCCCAGACTGGAGTGAAGTGGCGTGACCTTGGCTCACTGCAACCTCTACCTCCTGAGCTCAAGCGATTCTCCTGCCTCAGCCTTCCAAGTAGCTGGGATTACAGGCGCACTCCACCATGCCCAGCTGATTTTTGTATTTTTAGTAGAGATAGGGTTTCGCCATGTTGACCAGGCTGGTCTCAAACTCCTGACCTCAGGTGATCCACCCATCTTGGCCTTCCAAAGTGCTGGGATTACAGGCATGAGCCACCACATCCGGCCCAGGCCAACACTCTTGGACAGCATTTCTAGAACTACCTGGGCCAGAGGGGAGCCCCCTGCCCTGAAGGGTAAGTCCCAGGCCAGGCAGCTTTCACCACAAGCTGATGGAAGAGCCCTTGGGCTTTAGGTGAATATTAGTGGTGGCCTGGCAGAAAGCCTGTGGACCAAAGGTGGTGGTAGCCACAGGGGGTGGCCTCTCTGCCTGTGGAAAGGGGAGGGAAGAGTGAGAAGAACTTTGTATTGTGGTATGAGTGCTAGTTATCCGCAGTAGAACAGAACATCAGGTAAACTACTAAGGTATTTGACCCCAATCTCTGGCTTCCAGACAGCATCTCTGGACATGCCTGGGGCCTGAGGAAGCTTACTGCCCTGAAGGGAAGGGCCCTGGGCAAGACCCAGTGCTGGGCTGGCTTCAGGTCTGACCCAATGCAGTCCCAGTGGTGCTGGCCACAGGAGTGCTTGCATCACTACACCCCCCAGTTCCAGGGGGTTTAGCACAGAGAGAAAAAGACTCCATTTATTTGGGAGGAAGTAAGGGAAAAGAACAAGAGTCTCTGCCTGGTGATCCAGAGAATTCTTCTGGATCTTATCCAAGACCACTTAGGTGGTACCTCTATTAAGTCTACAAAAAACACAATGTTATTGGGCTTGTGACCCAAGTCCCTTTGAATACCTAGAAAGCCTTCCCAAGAAGGACATGCACAAGCAAGCTCAGACTGTGAAGACTACAATAAGTACCCAACTCTTCAATGCCCAGACACCAAAGAACATCTACTAGCATCAACACCATCCAGGAATACATAACCTCCTCAAATAAACTAAATAAAGCACCAGAGACCAATCCTGGAGAAACAGAGATATATGACCTTTCTGACAGAGAATTCAAAATAGCTCTTTTGAAGAAACTCAAAGAAATTCAAGACAACACAGAAGGAATTCATAATTCTTTCAGATAAATTTGACAAAGGGATTGAAATAATTAAAAAGAATTAAACAGAAATTCTAGAAATGAAAAATGCAACTGACATGCTGAAGAGTGTATCAGAGTCTCAACAACAGAACTGATCAGGCAGAAGAATTTGTGAGCTGAAAGACAGGCTATTTGAAAATACATAGTCAGAAGAGACAAAAGAAAAAAGAATAAAAAACAATGAAGCATGCCCACAAGATCTAGAAAACATTCTCAAAAGGGTAAATCTAAGAGTTATTGGCCTAAAAGAGGAGGTACAGAAACACATAGGGATAAATAGTTTATTCAAAGGGATTATAACAGAGAACTTCCCAAACCTAGAGAAAGATATCAACATTTGAGTACAAGAAGATTATAGAACCCCAAGTGCATTTAATCCAGAGACTAACTCCCAAAGGTCAAGGATAAAGAAAGAATTCTAAAAGCAGCAAGAAAAAAGAAATAATATACAATGGCGCTCCAATATGTCTGGCAGCAGACTTTTCAGTGGAAACCTTACAGGCCAGGAGAGAGTGGCATGACATATTTAAAGTGCTGAAGGAAAAAACCCTTTTACTCTAAAATAGTATATCCAGTGAAAATATCCTTCAAGCATGAAGGAGAAATACTTTCCCAGACAAACAAAAGCTGAGGGATTTCATCAACACTAGATATGTCCTACAAGAAATACTAGAGAGTGTTCTTCAATCTGAAAGAAAAGGATGTTAATGAGCAAGAAGAAATCATATAAAGGTACAAAACTTCCTGATAACAGCAAGCACACACAAAAACACAGAATAGTATAACACTATAATTGTGGTGTATAAACTTCTCATCTTACATAGGAAGACTAAATGATGAACCAATCAAAAATAGTAACTACAACAACTTTTCAAGACACAGACAGTACAATAAGACATAAAGAGAAAAAAACAAAAAATTTAAAAGCCAAGGAACAAAGTTAAAGTGTCAAGTTTTTATTAGTTTTCTTTCTGTGTGTTTGTTTGCATATGCAATCAGTATTAAGCTGTCATCAGTTTAAAATAGTGGGTTATAAGATAGTATTTGCAAGCCTCATGGTAACCTCAAATAGAAAAACATACAATGGATACCAAAAAATTAAATAAAAAGAAAGAAAACATACCATCAGAGAAAAATCACCTTCATTAAAAGGAAGATAGGAAGAAAGCAAAGAAGGAATTGAAGACTGTAAAGCCACCAGAAAACAAATAACAAAATGGCAGGAGTAAATCCTTACTTATCAATAATAACACTGAATGTAAATAGACTAAACTCTGCAGTCAAAAGACATAGAGTAGCTGAATGAATGAAAAAACAAGACCCAATGATCTGTTGCCTAAAAGAAACATACTTCACCTATAAAGATACAAAGAGACTAAACACAAAGGGATGGAAAAAGATATTCCATGACAATGGAAATGAAAAAAGAGCAGGAATAGCTAGAATAGCTATATTGATATCAGACAAAATAGACTGCAAAACAAAAACTGTAAGAAGAGACAAAGAAGATTATTATATAATGATAAAGGAGTCAATTCAGCAAGAGGACATAATGATTGTAAATATATATGCACCCAACACTGGAGTACCCAGCTATACAAAGCAAATATTATTAGAGCTAAAGAGATAGACCCCAATACAATAATAGCTGGAGACTTAAACACCCCACTTTCAGTATTGGATAGATCTCCCAGGCAGAACCTCGACAAAGAAATGTCAGACTTAATCTGCACTACAGAACAAATAGACCTAATAGATATTTACAGAACATTTCATCCAATGACTGCAGAATACACATTTTTCTCCTCAGCACATGGATCATTCTCAGGGATAGAGCATATGTTAGATCACAAAACAAGTCTTAAAACATTCAAAAAATCTGGAATAATATCAAGCATCTTCTCTGACCACAATGGAATAAAACCACAAATCAATCACAAGAGGAATTTTGGAAACTATATAAACACATAGAAATTAAACAATATGATCCAGAATGGCATCACATCAAGTTAAAAAGCTTTTGCACAGCAAAGGAAACAATCAACAGAGTGAAGAGACAACCCACAGAATGGGAGAAAATATTTGCAAACTACTCATCTGACAAGGGATTAATAACTAGAATATATAAGAAGCTCAACTCTACAGGAAAAAAATTTAATAATCCAATTTTAAAATGGGCAAAATATCTGAATAGACATTTCTCAAAAGAAGACATACCAATGGCAAACAGGCATATGAAAAGGTGCTCAACATCACTGATCATCAGAGAAATGCAAATCAAAACTACAAGGAGATATCATCTCACCTCAGTTAAAATGGCTTTTATTCAAAAGACAGGCAATAACTAATGCTGGTGAAGATATGGAGAAATGGGAACCCTCATACACTGTTGATAGGAATGTAAATTAATACAACCAGTATGGCCAATAGTATGGAGGCTCCTCAAAAAGCTAAAGATAGAGTTACATGATCCAGGAATCCCACTGCTGGATATATACCCAAAAGAAAGGAAATCAGTATATCAAAGAGATATCTGAATTTCCATGTTTACTGCAGCAGTATTCACAATAGCCAAGGTTTGGAAGCAACCTAGGTGTCCATCAACAGATGAATGAATAAATAAAATGTGGTATCTATACACAATGGAGTACTATTCAGCCATTAAAAAGAATGAGATCCTGTCATTTGCATCAACATAGAGGTCATTATGTTAAATGAAATAAGCCAGGCACAGAAAGACAAATATTATCTGTTCATACTTATTAGTGGGATCTAAAAATCAAAACAATTGAACGCATAGAGATAAGAGAGCAGGATTGTTACCAGAGGCTGCAAAAGGTAGTGTGGAGTGGGGGTTTACAGGGGAGGTGGAGATGGTTAATGGATACCTCCCCCCAAAAATAGAAAGAATGAAATGAATAAGACCTAGTATTTGATAGCACAACAGGGAGACCATAGTCAATAATAATTTAATTGTACATTTAAAAATAACTAAGAGTGTAACTGAATTGTTTATAAGACAAAGGATAAATGCTTGAGGGTACGAATAACCAATTTTCCATGATGTGATTATTATGCATTACATGCCTGTAGCAAAATGTCTCATGTACCCCATAAATATATATACCTACTAGGCACCCATAAAAATTTTAAAAAAAACCTTAAAGAATCAGATATACCACATAGAACACAAAAAGAAGGGATGGGACTGAAAGCTGAAACTTCTTGGGGTAGAGATGCATATGTTTATCAGCCGGTATGTGGCCTATTTTGTATACTATTTATAGTTTATCTGAACTCATCAAAGTAGCATTTCTCCCCTCAACAACAGGACCAGCCACTGATGTTGAGTGTCCAATGTAAAACTCTGCTGTATAGAGAGTCAGTCAGTACATTCCCTTTGCTCCTTCTAGGCACATAAAGGCTAAAATTGATTAACCACAGTTAAAAATGTCTACACTTATTTATTTTTCTTACAAACAAAAATTATGTTCTCAACGTCCTCTATACTCTTGTCCACATATTGAAAACCCTACAATCTAAATTTTAAAATAATAATAATGTTTTTCTGGCCAGGCACAGAGGCTCATGCTTGTAATCCTAGAACTTTGGGAGGCCAAAGCAGGTGGATCACTTGAACTCAGGAGTTTGAGACCAGCCTGGGCAACATGGTGAAACCCCATATATACGAGAAAAAAAAAATCAGTCAGGCGTGGTGGTGAGTGTCTGAGTGTCTGTAGTCCCAGCTACTTGGAAGGCAGAGGTGGGAGGATCCCTTGAGCTAACAGCGGTAGATGCTGCAGTTGACCTGTGATCACACCACTGCACTCCAGCCTGGGTGACAGAGTGAGAGCCTGTCTCAAATAAATAAATAAATAATAATGATATTTTTCTTAGGATTTCATTTTAGTTCAAACAAGTTTTTAACATGAAATGTTTAAACTACCAAATTTTTCATTCCCTTTTCAAGCACTTAAGGCAACTTCAGGGTTTTTCTTTGTAGGATTACATATGCTTTCCCCTCAGAACACTTCAAATTGAAATAAGTATTATTATTTGAAATCTCAGCCGGGAGAGGTGGCTCCCGCCTGTAATCCTAGAACTTTGAGAGGCCAAAGTGGGTGGATCACCTGAGGTCAGGAGTTCGAGACCAGCCTGGCCAATATGGCAAAACCCCGTCTCTACTAAAAATACAAAAATTAGCTGGGCATGGCAGCAGGCACCTGTAATCCCAGCTACTCGGGAGGCTGAGGCAGGAAAATCGCTTGAACCCAGGAGGTGGAGGTTGCAGTGAGCCAAGATTGCACCACTACACTCCAGCCTGGGCAACAAGAGCGAAACTCCATCTCCAAAAAAGAAAAAAAAGAAAAAGAAAAGAAAATCTCAGGTAACATAAACCATAAATGTCTTGAGGGCAAGTATGGTGTCAACACCCCTACATCACCCACATGTGTAGATCTGTGTCTTGCACATAGTAGGTATTCAATAAGGCTAGAAACTTTAAGCTTTAAGTTAAAATTTAAAATTTCTATTTTTTTAATTTTTATTTTTAAATATATCCTGGGCAGGGTGGCTCAGGCCCAATCCCACTTTGGGAGGCCCGAGGGGTGGATCGCTTGAGGTCAGGAGTTTGAGACCAGCCTGGCCAACATGGTGAAGCCTCATCTCTAACTAAAAACATAAAATTAGCTGACCATCGTGGCGCATGCTTGTAATCCCAGCTACTTAGGAGGCTGAGGCAGGAGAATCACTTGAACCCAGGAGGCAGAAGTTACAGTGAGCTGAGATCACGCCACTGCACTCCAGCCTGGGTGATAGAGTGAGACTCCATCTCAAAAAAAGAAAAAAAAATATGTCCAGAAACAAGAACAGGTGAGTGTGTAACTAAATACATATATTCATGAGAAGTCTTGTATTACCTTATTGTCATACATCAAGCATTACACTACAGGTTGGGAAAACAGCTATGAAAAGCTGTAACAGGCATCTTCAGCCAGTTCCAAATATGATGGAACAATCTAGTATTTTATAAAACTCCACCGCTAATCTAAAAATATAAGTCCAGACCAGGCATAGTGGCTCATGCCTATAATCCCAATGCTTTTGGAGGGTGACACAGGAGAATCACTTGAGCCCAGGAGTTCCAAACCAGCCTGGACAATATAGGGAGACTCTGTCTCTAGGAAAATAATAACTAGGCAGGTGTGGTGGCACACACCTGTTGTTCTAGCTATTTGGGAGGTTGAGGCAGGAGGATGGCTTGAATCCAGGAGTTCAAGGCTGCAGTGAGCTATGATCACATCACTGCACTCCACTCCTGCCTGGGTGACAGGGCGAGATCCTGTCTTACAAAAAAAAAAAAATTAAAAGCATTTTTCTAGCACATAGATTTTTTAAAAACCCAACCTGATAATCTGTCTTAACTATTAAATACATTTACATTTACTGTAATTACTGATACGTTTGATTTCTACTATATTATTTTATGCTATCTAACCTGATTTTCTAAGGTTTCTATTCTCTTTCTTCACTTATTGAATTTTCTATATTCTTTTTTTCCTTCTCTACTAAATTGGAAATCTATTTCCATCTTGTATTTAGTTTTATTTACTCAGATGGGATGCACTGTACATGTTGAATTTGAGGTCTTTTTGTCAATTCTAGAAAATTTTTAAGTATTCTCTCCTCAAAGGATTGCCTCTTCTCAATTTCTCTGTAACACCTATGAGAGATAGGCTGGAATCTTCTCAGTTTTCTTTTCCATGTCTTATTTTATTTTTGAGATGGAGTCTCACTCTGTCACTCAGGCTGGGGTACAATGGTGTCATCTCAGCTCACTGCAACCTCTGCCTCCCAGGTTCAAGTGATTCTCCTGCCTCAGCCTCCCAAGTAGCTGGGATTACAGGTGCCCACCACAGCTAGTTTTTGTATTTTTAGTAAAGACGGGGTTTTGCCATGTTGGCCAGGCTGATCTTGAACTCCTAACCTCAGGTAATCCACCCTCCATGGGCTGGCAAAGTGCTGGGATTACAGGCATGAGCCACTGTGCTCACCCCCACGTCTTTTAACTTTTATGGATACATCTTTATCTTGCAGTATTGCTTTCTAAATTCTTCTGAGTTACCTTCCAATTTGATAATTTCCTCTTAAGATAGGTCTAACCAGCTGTCTAACCTAGTCATCTGAGGTTTTTCCTTTAATTTTTTTTTTTTGAGACAGGGTCTTGCTCTGTTGCCCAGGCTGGAGGGCAGTGGTGTGATCACAGCTCATTGCAGCCTTGACCTCTTAGGCTCAAGCCATCCTCCCTCCTCGGCCTCCAGAGTAGCTGGGACTACAGGTGTGTACCATCATACCTGGTTAATTTTTAAAACTTTTTGTAGAGATAGGATCTTACTATGTTGCCTAGGCTGGTCTTGAACTCCTGGACCCAATCTTCCCACCTTGGCCTCCCAAAGTTCTGGGATTACAGAAGTGGGCCGCCAAGCCTAGCCTGAGTTTTAAAATTTAAAAACTGTATTTTTATTTCCAGAAATTCTCATTAGGTGGTTTCCAACTAATTTGCCTAGTCCTTTTTTCTTTTTTTTTTTCCTGTTTTCATTACCTTGTTTTTGATTAATTGAAGCATATTTACTTTACAGTTTCTATTATTACTATTACCCATAGTTGTTAGAAGTCTAATTCTGCCACTTATTTTATCTGCTGACTCTCACTTATGGTGGTTTGTAACTTCTGATTGTGAGTTTCTGTTCAGTAGGGCTTTATCTGTGGGAATCATCTGGGAGGGGTTGGATTCAGGGTGTGTCCCTCTGTAGTGGTTTTACATTTGCTTCTATTACTATCCTGAGAGCACTTTTTTTAAATGGAAAATTTTAAACACATCAAAAAGTTAAAAAAAAAAAGAAAAAGAAAGAAACAAAACCAACAGTATAATGAACTCGCATGTATTTATTACTCAGTTGCAACAATTATACACACACAGCCAATCTTTTTTCATCTATGTACCAGTCTAACACCAATGTCTCTCCACTGGGTTATTTTACTTTTTTTAGAGACAGGCCTCTCACTTCTGTCACCCAGGCTGGAGTGCAGTGGCACAATCACAACTTACTGCAGCCTTGACCTCCCAGGCTCAAGCAATCCTCCCCTCTCAGCCTCCTGAATAGCTGGGACCACAGGTGGACACCACCACACCCAGCTAATTGTTTTTTAAAAATATTTTTTTAGAGACAAGGTCTCACTATATTGCCCAGGCTGGCCTCAAACTCTTGGGCCCAAGCAATTCTCCCATCTCAGTCTCCCAAAGTGCTGGGATTATAGGTGTCAGCCACCACGCCCAGTCTTACTTTTTGAGACAGGGTCTTGCTCTGTCACCCAGGCTGGAGTGCACTGGCATGATCACAGCTCACTACAGCCTTTAACTCCTGGGCTCAAGCAATCCTCCTGCCTCAGCATCCAGAGTAGGTGGGACTACAGGAACATGCCATCACACCCAGCTAGTTTTTAAATTTTTGGTATAGATGGGGTCTTGCTATGTCGTCCAGGCTGGTTTGGAACTCCTGGCCTCAAGAATCCTCCTGACTCAGTCTCCCAAAGTGCTAGGATTGCAGGAGAGAGCCCACGGTGCCTGACCTATTTTAGTATTTTATAATTTTTTATTTAATTTTATTTATTTTTGAGACAGGGCTCACTCTGTTGTCCAGACTGGAGTGCAGTGGTGTTATCATGGCTCACTGCTGCCTCGACTACTAGGCTCAAGCAATTATCTTGCCTCAGCCTCCTGAGTAGTTGGGACTACAGACATGCACCACCACGCCAGGCTCTTTTTTTCCTTTTTTCTTTTTAATTTTTACTAGAGACAAGGTCTCGTTGTATTGCCCAGAATGGTCTTGAACTCCTCAGGTCAAACAATCCTGCCTCAGCCACCCAAAGTGCTAGGATTAAAGGCAGGAGCCACTGAGCCCAACCATATTTTATTATTTGTTAGACATGTTGTCTTGCTAAGCTGGATTAAAACTCCTGGGCTCAAGCAATCCTCCTACCTCAGCCTCCCAAGTAGCTGGGACTATATGCATGAGCCACAACACCCCCACTGAATTATTTTAAAGCAAATCCCAGATGGCATACCACTTCACTTCAATGTGTATTTGTTTTCTTTTCTTTCTGTTTTTTTTTTTTTTTTTTTAGAAATGGGGTCTCACTATGTCATCCAGGCTGATCTCACTATGTTGCCCAGGCTGCCCAAGCAATCCACCCACCTCAGCCTCTCAAAGTGCTGAGATTACAGGCATGAGCCACCCCGCCCGGCCTCAATGTGTATTTCTTTTAAAAAGATTCTTGAAAATTATCCAGGCGCAGTGGCTCACACCTGTAATCTCAGCACTTTGGGAGGCCAAGGCAGGTAGATCAATCACTTGAGGTCCGAAGTCCAGACCAGCATGGCCAACATAGTAAAATCCCATCTCTACTAAAAATAGGAAAAAAAAATCAGCCAGCCATGGTGGCACATGCCTATAATCCCAGCTATTCAGGAGGCTGAGGCAGGAGAGTCACCTGAACCTGGGAAGTGGAGGTTGCAGTGAGCTGAGATTGCGCCACTGCACTCCAGGGAGACAGAGCGAGACTCTTAAAAAAAAATTCTTAAAAATAATTATAAACCAATAATTGCTTAGTGTCAGTAGTCACTTTGTGGTCAAATTACCTGATTTTTAGTCTCTCTAATTTACTTGAATTAGAGGGGGTGGGGAGGGGAGGGGGGAGAAAGAAGAAGAGAGAAGAAGACAGAGAGAGAGACAGAGAGAGAGAGAGAGAGATTGATTGATTGATTGAAGCAGGATCCAGAAATGTCTGGCTCCACTTTTTCAGTTAATTTGTTAGCTTACAGCTCCTAAACCAAGCTGGTGGTATATGTTCAAAATCTAAGCGCTTTGAGGGATTCTAGATTTTTGGGAAGATTCCTCCCACTCCCCAACCTCAAGACCAAGATAGACAAAGTTCCTTAATACTTCCCAGTGCCAAGGGGAATATATTTTTTTTCCAGACTTCCTTTCTTCTGAGGGTATAGCCTTTCAAGAGTCCCTAGGGGGCTTTACATTAGAGTCTTCTCAGTTCCAACTTTCTACCTTGTACAGACCCAAGATTTCTTTTTCAGCACTTGGGTGGCAATTAAAATACAAGTCCCTAATGTCCTATATCTTGTTTTGTGTGGTGGATATGGTTTGTACAATTATCAAAATTTACTAAGCACTTAAGATCTACATATTTTATATGTGAGTCACACATTAATTAAAAATATAACTCAAGCCCCTCAGTTATTAAAATTAGCAAACCATCCCCACCTCTCCAAGTCAGCATCAGCACCAACTCCTTTTAGTATGAATTTTTTCTTTTTGTTTTTTGCTCTGGGATGCCCCTTACTTTCCCTTACTCTCAGCTATATGTATTTCAAGGATGTTTATCATATTTCCTCCAGACTCTTTTTTTTTTGAGACGGAGTCTCGCTGTCGCCGAGGCTGGAGTGCAGTGGCGCGATCTCGGCTCACTGCAAGCTCCGCCTTCCGGGTTCACACCATTCTCCTGCCTCAGCCTCCTGAGTAACTGGGACTACAGGTACCCGCCACCTTCCCCGGCTAATTTTTTGTATTTTTAGTAGAGACGGGGTTTCACCGTGGTCTCGATCTCCTGACCTCGTGATCCACCCGCCTCGGACTCCCAAAGTGCTGGGATTACAGGCGTGAGCCACCGTGCCCGGCCAGACTCTTATTAGTATTTTGTAGTGTGAAGGTTACCAAATTCTCTACACTAGTGGTTCTCAACCGAGGGAGATTTTGCCCCTGCAGGACATCTGGCAATGTCAACACATTTTTGGTTGTCACAAATAGGAGAATGAGTAGAGGCTAGGGATGCTGTTACACATTCTACAATGGCTGGGCACGGTGGCTCAAGCCTGTAATCCTAGCACTTTGGGAGGCCAAGGTGGGTAGATTACCTGAGGTCAGGAGGGTGAGACCAGCCAGGCCAACATGGTGCAACCCAATCTCTACTAAAAATACAAAAAATTAGCCGGGTGTGGTGGCAGGCGCCTGTAATCCCAGCTGCTCAGAAGGCTAAGTGAGGAGAATCACTCGAACCCGGGAGGCAGAGGTTGCAGTGAGCCCAGATGGCACTACTGCATTATAGCCCAGGTAACACTGTGAGACTCCGTCTAAAAAAAAAAAAAATTATACAATGAACTGGACACTCCTCCACAATAAATAATTATTTGGCTCAATATGTCAATAGCATCAAGACTGAGAAACCCTAATCTAGATCACCATAAGCCATTACAACTTTATTGTAGATATGTTTGAGTTTTGCGCCTTTGTGTTTCACACACTCTAGTTATCACTTGCTATGAAAACATCTTGCCTGAAAGTTTACTCTAGAATTCCCCATAGAAGACATTTTCCAAACTGAAAATGGGGAAATTGTGACATATATGTCTTCGTCTTTTATATCTTTACAGTGCTAACAGATACAAACTGCTGTTAGATTAACATGTCAAAATTAATCACAGAACAAATTTTTAAAGTTTAGAGCTATATATATATATATTTATATTTGAGACAGGGTCTTGTTCTTTCCTCCAGGCTGGAGGACAGTAGTGCAATAATGGCTAACCGTAGCTTCAGCATCCTGGGCTCAAGGGATCTTCCCACCTAAGCCTCTCTAGTAGCTACAACTATAGGCGTGCACCACCCGCCCAGCTAATTAAAAAAAAAAGTTGTAGAGGTGGCATCTCACTATATTGCCCAGGCTGGTCTCAAACTCCTGGGCTCAAGCGATCCTCCCACCTCAGCCTCCCAAAGCACTAGGATTACAGGCATGAGCCACTGTCCCTGGCCTAGAGCTAACATTAAGAGTGTTAGAGATCATCATTTAACAATGAGAAGTTTATCCAATGCAAATATTTAACAGATTATAACTTTATATTCCAATCTCATGTTCACCAGTAAATTATTGCCCACAATGCTCTGGCTAAGCAATGAGAAGTCAACCTGGGTGCCCTTCAGTGGTTACTGAAATTTAAGGACACCATCCTGGGAAACACACCCCACTGAAAGCATTGCTTCAACTATCTTTTACTATCTACTACTGCCTGATATGCTTTCACTGCAATACTAAGGGCATTATGGTTTAGTATACTGGTTGCAAGACAAATGAGACAAGGCAGGACTTAGGCTTCAAGCTGTGGAAAAGTCTATTGATCTTGGCCAGGTGCATTGGCTCACCCCTGTAATCCCAGCACTTTGGGAGGCCAAGGCAGGAGGATCACGAGGTCAGGAGATCGAGACCATCCTGGCTCTCGATGAAACCCTATCTCTATTAAAAATACAAAAATTAGCTGGGCATGGTGGTGCATGCCTGTAATCCCAGCTACTCAGGCGGCTGAGGCAGGAGAATTGCCTGAACCAGGGAGTTGGAGGTTGCAGTAAGTCAAGATCATAGCACTGCACTCCAGCCTAGCAACAGAGCTTAAAAAAAATCTATTGATCTTATTTTTATAAGCCTGAAGTCCAGTTCTACCATATGAAATCCAGTGGTCTAAAAAGTTTTCCTCAGGCTTCTACGAAAGGGTGGTAACTGAATACAGGCAGTGAATTCACTGCAACTATTTTTACACAGAATTCACTATGCTCACCTCGTTTGTTTTCCAAGGAATATTAATAGCAGTAATAGAAACCAGATTTGACCAGTCTATTTTCAGATATAAAACATCACAAGTTTGCTAAAGCAGATCACTGAAAACATAAAAGCCCTTACTTATAAGTGAGTGAAAGAAAATAATGGCTAGATATTTTTATCCCTTCTATTTCAGAAGGTGAGTAGAGGAGTGAAAGAGATAAGAGTAAAAACATTAGCTGAGTTTTAATAGTTCTTCTAAGGATTCAAACATGCTGGTCTCAGAATGATACATTAGAGTCAGATTTAAACGAGGACGCTCCCCTAAGAGAGACAGCTGACATGATTATTGCTCTCTTCACAGATACACAGTCAAGCCTGCTGACATTTTTTACCAGGCTAGTTCAGCAGCTGTTACAGAGAAAGCAGATATCTAGTGCTCAGAAGATTCATGGAGGGATGGATTGTAAATGCAGGGTGAGAGTACCTCAAAGTACACTGCTGATTAGACCTAAAGAATGGCTTGCTCGGGAAAAAAGGTGAACACTAAAAACATTACCAAAGAGGGGAAAAAATAGGTTTGGGTGGTATTAAGAATATTCTACAGATCAAGTCTAGAAAGGCTTTTATCTTTTTTTTGTGAGACGGAGTTTTGCTCTTGTTGCCCAGGCTAGAGTGCAATGGTGTGATCTTGCCTCACTGCAACCTCTGCCTCCCAGGTTCAAGCCATTCTCCTGCTTCAGTCTCCCAAATAGCTGGGATTACAGGCATGTGCCACCATGCCCGGCTAATTTTGTATTTTTAATAGACACAAGATTTCTCCATTTTGGTCAGGCTGGTCTGGAACTCCTGACCTCAGGTGATCCACCTGCCTCAGCCTCCTAAGTGCTGGGATTACAGGTGTGAGCCGCCACGCAAAAGTCTTTTATCTTTAAGAATAAAAGATGTGGCCGGGTGCAGTGGCTCACGCCTGTAATCCCAGCACTTTGGGAGGCTGAGGCGTGTGGATCCCCTGAGGTCGGGAGTTTGAGACCAGCCTGGCTAACAGGAGAAACCCTGTTTCTACTAAAAATACAAAATTAGCCGGACGTGGTGGCACATGCCTGTAATCCCAGCTACTCAGGAGGCTGAGGCAGGGGAATTGCTTGAACCCAGGAGGCGGAGGTTGCAGTGAGCTGAGATGGTACCATTGCACTCCAGCCTGGACAACAAGAGCGAAACTCCATTTCAAAAAATATATGAAAATAAAAGATGTAAGTTGTCCTTACTTTGCCCCATACCCCTGTAGCAAGGACTCTGATTGTTACCACGCTGCTTTCCACTCCTATCCTGAAAGTAGGGTCCCTGAGTGCAATAAGGTCCAAGAAAGAACAAAAGAAGTAGAGAAGAAGCAAGGTGAGATGCCAGGTCTAGGAGTGTGTTTCTAACAGGTTTTAATGGAGCTGGAGGCTATCATCCTTAGCAAACTAACACAGGAACAGAAAACCAAATACCACATGTTCTTACTTATAAGTGGGAGCTAAATGATGAGAACACATGAACACAAAGAAAGAAACAACAGACACTGCAGTCTACTTAAGTGGGGAGGGAGGGACGAGGGAGAGAAGCAGAAAAGATAACTATTGGGTACTGGGCTTGATATCTGGGTGATAAAATAATATGCACAATAAACCCCATGACATGTGTTTACC
This sequence comes from Symphalangus syndactylus, assembly GCF_028878055.3. Classification (NCBI taxonomy): domain Eukaryota; kingdom Metazoa; phylum Chordata; class Mammalia; order Primates; family Hylobatidae; genus Symphalangus; species Symphalangus syndactylus. The sequence continues at coordinate 67,127,801 of NC_072430.2, read as the reverse complement.
TATGTAGAAACCTTCACATGTACCCCCAAACCTAAAAGTTTTTTTTTAAGTTTTAAGAATCAATCAAAATATAATGTTTTAACGTGCTTATTACCTAATTAGCTAACATAGTGATCAATAATCTTATACAAAATTAAGGCCAAAAGGCTTTGGAATCACAAGAGTAACTGGCCAGAGAGATTTTTAAAAATTCAGGCAAGTTGTTTTTATTAGGAGTGACAGTTGACAAAAAGGCTAAGGTAGCATCACAATAAAGCTGTCATGGAGATTTCAGATCAGAGCTGTAAGGGAGTCTAGATAATTATAAATGCACCAGTACTAAGGTCCATGATGTAGCAATGCCCAATAAATGCACTGCAAAGGGAATTCAACATGTTGGGAAAGCGAGCAAACAAAAATTCAGTGCATATGCAGACTGACTCCGAAATGGTGCTTACTAATCACCAAGTCAGACCCACCTCTCAAGTTCACATAGGTTGGGACTGTATTTACACTCCTTATCCCTTTTCCTTACCTAAGTATATCACTGATAGTAATTTCAGGGATGAATTTTTGAAGATACTTCACTGTTGCACCAAGAAAACACGCTTTATACATTTCAGTAACTCCATAGGAAAAATTCTGGGATGCCAGTTTAATCAAGCCACTGAAAACAGAGAAAAAAATATCTTTATGAGAAAGGAATTCTTTATTACTGTAAAATACCTTTATAATTATTAGATTCTTTTTTTATGTCATCACAAAAATCTAGGCAAAGTCAGAAAAACAACACATTAAAAGAAAATCAAGGCCAGGAGTGGTGGCTCACTCACGCCTGTAATCCCAACACTTTGGGAAGTCAAGGCAGCCAGATCACTTGAGGTCACGAGTTTGAAACCAGCCTGGCCAACATGGCAAAACCCTGTCTCTACCAAAAATATAAAAATTAGACAGGTGTGGTGGTGCACGCCTGTAATCCCAGCTAATCAAGAGGCTGAGGCAGGAGAATTGCTTGAACTCAGGAGGCAGAGGTTGCAGTGAGCTGAGATCGTGCCACTGCACTCCAGCCTGGGCTACAGAGAGAGACCCTCTCTCAATCAACCAATCAATCAATGAATCAATGAAAAATCAACTTTTGGCCAATATCAGAGGAAACCTCATCAGCTCAGGAGGTAAACAGAGCTGGGCATGGTGGTATGTGCCTGTAGTTCCAGCTACTAGGGAGGCTGAAGTGCGAGGCTCGCTTAAGCCCAGGAGTTTGAGGCTGCAGTAACCAATGATTGTGCCACTGCACTTCAGCCTGGGCAACAGTGAAACTTTGACTCAAAAAAAAAAAAAAAATACAGAGGTAAACACCCTCTAAACTCAAATTCCCAAGGAGTGCTGGTTTCAAACTGGAACTCTATAAAGCCTGCCAACATCAAGGCTTTCTAATGGAAATATTACATGCCTTCAACACACCTAAAAGGCAGGGTATGAAAGAAATGGGTATTTAGGCCGGGCGCGGTGGCTCACGCCTGTAATCCCAGCACTTTGGGAGGCCGAGGCGGGCGGATCACAAGGTCAGGAGATCGAGACCATCCTGGCTAACACAGTGAAACCCCGTCTCTGCTAAAAAATACAAAAATTAGCCGGGCGAGGTGGCGGGCGCCTGTAGTCCCAGCTACTCGGGAGGCTGAGGCAGGAGAATGGCGTGAACCCCGGGGGGCGGAGCCTGCAGTGAGCCGAGATGGTGCCACTGCACTCCAGCCTGGGCGACAGCAACTCTGTCTCAAAAAAAAAAAAAAAAAAAAAAAAAAAAAAAAAAAAAAAAAAAAAAAAAAAAAGAAATGGGACATCTACCCTAGTTTTCTTTAGTCAGCCAGAGGTAAAATACTTTAGTTGTTTAGGCAGGGTGTGGTGGCTCATGCCTGTAATCCCAGCACTTTGGGAGGCCAAGGCAAGTGGATTGCTTGAGCCCAGGAGTTCGAGACCAGCCTGTGTAACATGGCGAAACCCTGTCTCTACAGAAAACACAAAAATTATCTGGGCATGGTAACATCTGCCTGTAGTTCCAGCTACTTGGAGGCTGAAGTGGGAGAACTGATTGATCCCAGGAGGTTGAGGCTGCAGTGAGTGTCAAAGTGAGACCCTGTATCAAAATTACAAAACAAAAAACCAAAAAAAACTTTAGTTGTGATTTTCGAGTGAGACTCTGCAAAGCCTAGATGCATATATGTATATATTTTTACAAGTACACGTGCCAGGAAGCTCCATCCTAAACTTTCTGTTTCAGAATCCATACAGGGTGAAACTCAAGTATAGCTTTAAATCTAGTGATTTAAACATGAAAATCTAGTGATTTTCATGTGAAACCCTTTAGAGAGAAACATTATTAAAAGGACCAAACTAAATACCTAATTCAGTTATTTCTTACAATAGTAAAGAATCTGCATCTTAGGTCAACACAATCGTATTGTTAGTTTCCTACACAAGGAAATTACTTTGGTCATCAGTAATTTCTCCAGTGGCTTACAAAATGATGGAGACTGGCTCGAAATGATTTCATTAAAATAGCCATCTACTGATTTTGAGACAATCTATTCCCCCCCCCAAATAAAACTAGAAAGTTAGCAATACAAGATTTGGATTGCCAGATATATGAATGACTCTTGGCCTTATCTTCTATTTATTTTTTATTTATTTTATTTTTTTATTTTTTGAGATGGAGTCTTGCTCTGTCGCCCAGGCTGGAGTGCATGGCAGCGATCTCGGCTCACTGCAAGCTCTGCCTCCCGGGTTCACGCCATTCTCCTGCCTCAGCCTCCCAAGTAGCTGGGACTACAGGTGCCCGCCACCATGCCTGGCTAAGTTTTTGTATTTTTAGTAGAGATGGGAGGGGTTTCACCGTGTTAGCCAGGATGGTCTTGATCTCCTGACCTCATGATCCACCTGCCTCGGCCTCCCAGAGTGCTGGGATTACAGGCGTGAGCCACCGTGCCCAGCCAGCCTTTTCTTTTTAACCCTGGCTCATCAGAATTTTCTTGAAGTAGTTAAAATGTTATGCTTATTCCAAAAAGCTTTTTTTTTTTTTTGCTACCCCATCCACTCCAAAGCTTTTAATTTGGATTAATACAAAATTCAATATACCAATCACAAATATGGGGATTTACCCAGTAAGTAGAATATCAAGAAAGACAAAACTTCCCACATTGAAAATATAAGCATATAAAATCATTTTTAAAAATAAATAATGTTACCTATTGATAATTATATCCATAACATCTGTGGCACTGAAGTCAAAGGGTCTGTAACCCTCTCGTTTAAAGGCAAGAACTGCATTAGGACCTAGCCAAATACTGCCATCCATCCTTGGTGTGAAGTGAACTCCTAGGAAAGGAAACCGGCTATCTGGGACCTATAAATTTAACATAGTAAATAACAGCCTCATTTCACATTCCATGTTATCAGAGATGCAAACATTCAATTGGTAACATAAAACACTTTCTTCCCATGCATTTAATTTGTATTGTGAGCTGTACTCAGATATACTTTTCCATTAACATGCTTCTGCTCAGAAATGCATACAAGAAACCCTGAAGCTGGCTGGGCACGGTGTCTCACGCCTGTAATCCCAACACTTTGGGAGGCTGAGGCATGAGGATCACTTGAGATCTGGAGTTCAAAATCAGCCTGGCCAACATGGTGAAACCCCGTCTCTACTAAAAATATAAAAATTAGCCTGGCGTGGTGGTGTGCACCTGTGATCCCAGCTACTTGGGAGGCTGAGGCATGAGAATCACTTAAACCCAGGAGGTGGAGGTTGCAATGAACCAAGATCATGCCACTGCACTCCAGCCTGGGCAACAGAGTAAGACTCTGTCTCAAAAAAAAAAAAAAACAGAAACTCTGATGCTATTAACACTAATACATTGTTCCATCTATACATCTTTCTGGGTACGGGAAAAAAAAAGATGAACTGTCTTACTTCAGGCTATTCTCAGTGTTTCACAAGGGATGTCTATGACTGGCAAGTAAAATCAGAGCTGCCAGAAAAAAATACACATTCATAGCACAGGCTTCTGCAAAGTCTATTTACTGAGAGCACACACTAAGTTCAAGGTTTGCTTTAGTGACTAGCTTTAGACTGCTAATGTTAGGAGGTTGAAGCAGATGAAATTCATGTTTTGGCAAGCTCAAAAATATCAAATAGCTGAATACTGACTATTTCATCTGGTTCAATCTAATATATTTTAAGAGATTCACTCATTTCCAGGGTAGTTCCGACAGAAGAATGAACTCTTCATTTAAATACCTCTGTCTTCTACTCCCTGAAACTACAGAGTGGCCACATCCCTTTTCTGTACCTACAGACAGTGAACTGAGGAAAAGGGTTGGGTATCAGGGATTTCCATAAGGGAAAGTTTTCCCTTTCCCTCCACCAGAGAGAAGGTAGAATTCAGTTCCTTCTTGATAGCACTTCCCACAGTGCACTCATGCTTTCTGGAGACATGTACCTGCAGGCAATTAATTACAATTTAATAATCATGATACCAGGATAAAGATTTAGGGATTTAACCGCAAGAGAAACTGATGAAATGCTTACACAAATGGTCCTTCAAAATCGCTCTTATTTCTGACCCAAGTGAAAGTTGTTTTCATCTCCTTTATGACCACCACCTGCTTGAAAAAAAAAGAGACGTAGGAAGCATCATTACCTACCGGATAAATATTTCCTTTTACAAGATAACATTTTTCCGGCTTCAAGAGCAGGTAATCTCCCCGGAATGGTACAATTCGAGGATCAGGAGTGCAGCCACTCAACTCTGAAATACGGTCTGAGTAAAGTCCTGCACATGTCACAACATACTGACATCGAATTTCCTCTCCCTAGTGCAAAATAAAAGAACAGTTATTTGTATAAAGTGGAGTAGAATAGGTCAACAGGGGAAAAACAGGTGATAGAAAAAAGGTACAGAAATAGAATTTTTTCTAAAAGAGGATATTCAATACAGGTATCAGCAAAATATGTTCTTTAGCATTTAGGTGGCAGCTAGAAACTTAGGATAGTGGCACGTAAGAGGATGTCACCTTAAATTTTGTACTTTAAAGATAATAATGGTCAACCTAGCAAGGATGCTTAGTAAGGTATACATGCATGCACACAAATACATACATACAAATACATACAAATCTGTTTATTAGGACCTAGCAGGGAGCTTCTTAACTATTTGTTGCATGAGGAAGCAAATGTCATTTAGATAGCCTCCACCAATTTTTTTTGCTCCCCCACCCACCCCACAGCTTTTAATTTGGATTAATTAAAAATTCAATACACCAATCACAAATATGAGGATTTACCCAATCGGTAGAATATCAAGAAAGACAAAACTTCCTACATTAAAAATATAAGCACATAAAATCATTTTAAAAAATAAAGTTATACCTATTGATAATTATACCCATAACATCTCTGGCACTGAAGTCAAAGGGCCTGTAACCCTCTTATTTAAAGGCAGCCTCTGTATTGCAACCAGCTTCTCCTGTATCTGAGCAATTACCATGTTATTCTTCGGTTGCTTCACACTCAATAATCCTGCCCAGTTGCGACTGTAACCTACCCACCAAGCAATTTCTCCTTCCTAATCAATATCTACTTTGCAAACTGAGGACACTTTAGAAATTTCATTCATTCAATGCACATTTACTGAGAGCACACACTACGTTCAAGGTTTGCTTTAGTGACTAGTTTTAGACTGCTAATGTTAGGCTGTTATGATTTCCTATAAATTTTATTTTGTGATTATCATCTGATTATTTTTAACTTTACTAAGTTTAGCCAATTTGCCACCCTATTTCCTAAATGACTTCATTTATCCCACATTCACCACCACATTTGAATTCCCATCTCTTTACTTCTTACAGAGTAAACATCTAGCAATTCTGTTCTTATTCTTTTTTTTTTTTTTTTTTTGAGACGGAGTCTCGCTCTGTCGCCCAGGCTGGAGTGCAGTGGCGCAATCTCGGCTCACTGCAAGCTCCGCCTCCCGGGTTCACGCCATTCTCCTGCCTCAGCCTCTCCCAGTAGCTGGGACTACAGGCGCCCGCCACTACGCCTGGCTAATTGTATTTTTAGTAGCGACGGAGTTTCACCGTGGTCTCGATCTCCTGACCTTGTGATCCGCCCGCCTCGGCCTCCCAAAGTGCTGGGATTACAAGCGTGAGCCACCGCGCCCGGCCTGTTCTTATTCTTAGATATTCTTCCCAGATGACCTATTTTTGAAGCCTCAGAGTTCTCACCTGTCTCAACATTTTCTTTCTTTCCAGGCCTTACTGTTTTTTGTTTTGTTTTGTTTTGTTTTGTTTTGTTTTTTTTGAGACGGGCTCTCACTCTGTCGCCCAGGCTGGAATGCAGTGGTGCGCTCTCGGCTCACTGCAAGCTCCGCCTCCTGGGATCACGCCATTCTCCTGCCTCAGCCTTCCGAGTAGCTGGAACTACAGGCGCCCGCCACCACGCCCGGCTAATTTTTGTATTTTTAGTAGAGACGGGGTTTCACCATGTTAGCCAGGATGGTATCGATCCCCTGACCTCGTGATCCACCCGCCTCGGCCTCCCAAAGTGTTGGGATTACAGGCGTGAGCCACCGCGCCCGGCCAGGCCTTACTGTTTAGCCTTACTCTATTGAGCTAAATTTTCACCTCTATATGTATCCTATTTTTGCCCTTGCTAGAAAGTTAAGCCTCTTTTCAGGAGTTATACATGTAATAGTTTTTACAAAAATTAGATGAAACTTCTCCATAATGAATTCAAATTAGCCAGACTAAGCCATGACTGTTTTAAGACCTTTGAAGTCAAAAGGGCTGTCAAGGTCTTGCTCCATCACCCAGGCTGGAGTGCGATGGCGCAGTCCTGGCTCACTACAGCCTCAACTTCCTGGGTTCAGGTGATTCTCCTGCCTGAGCGAACAGCTGGGACTATAGGCGTGAGCCACCGCACCCAGCCAAAAATAACTTCTTCTAAATAGGTTAGTATCTTTCCTGTTCATCTAGAGTTATATTCTAGAAATACGAGAAGTATTTTTGTGATATAAATCATCAGCTCCTACACAAAAGATTGGCAGTTCTTTTGTTCTTGGAACAAAAAAAATGCAGGTAAGTCCTATGATAGATGTAAAGATAATAATAGAATTTATAAAATGGTACCAGCATGCAATAACCTAATAGTTCTCTTTAAAAACTCAAGCAACAGTTCCCAAGAAAGAAATTATCAAAAACTATCACAGGTCTCTGAAATCATTTTATGCTATATGTGAAACAATAATTAAATTCAGTAACATATTAATTTTACTTCCAAATTAAAATTTAGGTAACCATCAAATGATACATCAGTTCAACATAAATTTCTTTTAGGCTTGGCACAGTGGCTCACGCCTGTAGTCCCAACACTTTGGGAGGCCAAAGTGGGAGGATCACTTGAGCCCAGGAGTTCAAGACCAGCCTGGGCAACACAGGGAGACCTTGTCTCCCTATGTTTTATTAAAGTCTCTAATTAAAAAAATAAATAAAAAGAAAATGAAGAAATAAACCATGCATGTCTATTGCTCTTTCATAAGTGAAGCAGATTCCCCCCTCCCCATATCCAATGTATAAATCTTTAATTAGCAAATTCTACCTGCAAAAATTTATTTTAAAAACCCCTGGCCAGGCACAGTGGCTCACACCTGTAATCCTAGCACTCTGGGAGGCTGAGGAGGGTGAATCACTTGGGGCCAGGAGTTCAAGACCAGCCTGGCCAACATGGTGAAACCCTGTCTCTACTAAAAATACAAAAATTAACCAGGCGTGGTGAGACACACCTGTAGTCCCAGCTACTCATGTGGCTGAGGCACAACAATCACTTGAATCTGGGAGGTGGAGGTTACAGTGAGCCAAGATTGTGCCTCTGCACTTCTGCCTGGGTAACAGAGTGACATTGTCTCAAAAAGAAAAAATTTCTTTAAACTTTTCATAAAACTATTTCAACCTGGTAAGTGGACCCCCGGATTTGAATTTGAACCCCAGAATTATACTTACTGAAAATGCCAAAATAAAGAGTGGCAACTCTGGGTAAAGTATATATCCACTAGTATGCCATAGGCCCCTGTATGTATTCTATCGTATGATGCTATACTCTAGTGAAAATGTCCCTTAGATGAGGGCAGGCACAGAAACAGATTTTCAATTCTTCTTTGAATGGAAAGCCTGCCACTTGGGTCACATGACCCAGCAAATCTGATGGTAATCGAAGTGTTAGCAGATAGTCATGCTTTATAGAGCCTTTGGAAGGCACCTGTAGGCAAATCACAGCACAGAACTTTAGGGTTTTTGGAGGAAAGTTATACCGTCCTCTGCAGATAACTAACCTCCTTTTGAGAAAGTGCTTCTGGCTTTGACTGAACACTTGACCACAGGTCACTACGTTTACCATATGAGCTACCCATTATTAACTGGGTGGTGGTGTCTGACTCATCAAGCCACAAAATTGGGTGTATATAGCAGCATTCCATCATTAAGAAAAATTATAAGATAAGGGTTGTACAGGTCCTGCTGGCACACACAAGTTGCAGAGGCAAGTGGTTCTAATTCTCATGGGCCCTACTCCTGCTAAATTGCCTCCTTCCTATCAACCTGCCTCTATAGCCCCAAGGGGAGTTCTCTATGACCAGTTGATCAAAGAAGAAAAAATACAGGCCAGGTTTAGGAATGGTTCTGCAGAATATTCTGGTACCACACACAACTGAACAGCCACAGCACCAGAGCCCCACTCATGAGTGGCCCTGAAGGACTGTGGTGAAGAAAATATTCTCAGTGGGCAGATATCTGAACACCACACCTAGCTGTTCATCTTACTTTAGAAGGACCGATGGCCAAAGGTATGGATCTACACTGTTTCATGTGCAGCAACTAATGGTTTGGCTAGATGGACAGGGAAAGGACCTCTGGAGAAAGGTATATGAATGGACCACTCCAAAACAGTTTCAGAGAGTAAAGATATTCAAGTTCCATATGAATGCTCACTGAAGAGAAATCTTGGCCAAGGACAATTTTAATAATCATTAGAAAAAGATGACCTGCCCTGCGGATGTTAGTTAGCCTCTTTCTCCAGGCACCCCTGTCTTTACCTGACGGCATCATGACCTACATGATTAGGTGTAAACATAGTCTCCATAAATGGTGCTGGGAAAACTGGATAGCCCCATGCAAAAGAATGAAATTGGACTCCTATTTTACACCATTCACAAAAATTAACTTGAACTGGATTAAATATTTAGATTAAAAGATGAAAGATTTTCGATTAAAAACTAAGACTACTGGAAGAAAACATAGGGAAGACATTGGTCTTAGCAATGATTTTTTTTTTAATATAAAGGCACCAAAAGCACAGGCAACAAAAGCAAAAATAAACAAGTGGGACTATATCAAACTAGAAAGCTTCTGCACAGCAAAAGAAATGACAATAAAGAGACAACCTACAGAATTGGAGAAAACATTTGCAAACCATACATCTGATAACAGATTAATATCCAAAAAGTGTAAGAAACTCATATAATTCAATAGCAAAAGAACAAATGAGCCAATTAAAAAATGAGCAAAGAAAGGCCGGGCGCAGGGGCTCACGCCTGTAATCCCAGCACTTTGGGAGGCCAAGGCGGGTGGATCACCTGAGGTCGGGAGTTCGAAACCAGCCTGACCAACATGGAGAAACCCCATCTCTACTAAAAATACAAAATTAGCTGGGCGTGGTGGCACATGCCTGTAATCCTAGCCACTCAGGAGGCTGAGACAGGAGAATCGCTTGAACCCATGAGGCAGAGGTTGAGGTGAGCCGAGATCACGCTATTGCACTCCAGCCTGGGAAACAAGAGTGAAACCCCATCTCAAAAAAAATAAATAAATAAAATAAAAAAAATAAATAAATAAAAATAGGCAAAGAAGCCGGGCATGGCAGCACGTGCCTATAATACCAGCTACTTGGGAGGCTGAGGCAGGAGGACAGCTTGAGCCCAGGAGTTTGAGGCTGCAGTGAGCCATGGTCATGCCACTGGACTTCAGCCTGGGTGACAGAGACCCTGTCTCAAAAAAAAAAAGCGGGGGGGCCAAAGACCTGAATATGTATTTTTATGTATTTTTTCAAAGATATACACACAGCCAACAGACACATGTAAAGGCGTTCAAATCACTAATCATCAGGAAAATCAAAACCACAAAAAGATATCATCTCACATCTATTAGGATGGCTATTTTAAAAAAGACAAAAGAAAACAAGCATTGGTGAGGATATAGGATGCCCTAGTGATGGGAATGTAAATTGCACAGCCATCACAGGAAACAGTATGGACATTTCTCAAAAAATTAAAAATAGAACTACCATATGATCCAAATTAAAAATAGAACTACTGTATGATTTCCTCTGGGTATATACCCAAAGAAAACAAAATCAGTACCTCGGCCAGGCGCGGTGGCTCATGCTTGTAATCGCAGCACTTTGGGAGGCCGAGGCGGGCAGATCACGAGGTCAGGAGATCGAGACCACGGTGAAACCCCGTCTCTACTAAAAATACAAAAAAAATTAGCCAGGTGTGGTGGCGGGCGCCTGTAGTCCCAGCTACTAGGAGAGGCTGAGGCAGGAGAATGGCGTGAACCCGGGAGGTGGAGCTTGCAGTGAGCCAAGACTGCGCCACTGCACTCCAGCCTGGGCGACAGAGCGAGACTCCATCTCAAAAAAAAAAAAAAAATCAGTACCTCAAGGAGATATCTGCATTTTCATGTTCATTGCAGCATTATTCACAACAGCCAAGACATGAGAACAATGTTAAGTGTCCATTGACAGATGAATGAATAAAGAAAATGTGATATATAAACACAATGCAATACTATTCGGCCATAAAAAGGAGGAAATTCTGCCATTTGTGACAACATGGGTGGGCATGGAAGATACTGTGCTAAGTGAAATAAGCCAGACAGTGAAAGATAAATACTGTATGATCTCACTTACATGTGGGATCTAAAAAAGTTGAACTCATAGAAAAAGAGAGTACAATGATGGTTGCTACAGACTGGGAGGGGGGTGGGCAGGAATGGGATGATATCAGTCAAAGGGTACAAACTTTCAATTATAGGATGAATAAGTTCTAGAAATCTAATATACAGCATAGTGACTACAGGTAATAATACTGTATGGTATACTTGAAATTTGCTAAGATAAATCTAAGTGTTCTCATCACATACACATAAATGGTAACTATGTGAGGTGGCAGATGTGATATCAAATAACTTGATTGTGATAATCATTTCACAATGTAAACATAAAACTGGAAAACATAGTTATGGTAGGAAGGAGGTGATCAGCAACATGGACTTACTCACCAAGGCTGATCTCTCTACAGCTAATGCTGAGTGCTCAATCTGCCAATAGTAGATACCAACAGAGCCACTGATGTGGTCCCTGGACCACTTCCATCATAGAAAAGGCAGCACTTACTTCTCACTGGCATAGACACTTGCTCTGAATATAAATTTGTCTTCCCGGCTATAATGCTTCTGCCAAAGCCACCATGTGTGAACTTATGAGACGTCTTATTCACCATCATGGTATTTTACAGAGAAGCATTACTTCTGATCAGTGAACTTATTCTGTAGCAAATGAAATGCAGCTATAGGCTCAGGCTCATGGAATTCACTGATTTTACCATTTTCCCCATCACCCTGAAGCCACTGGGTGACAGAAACTGGAATGGGCTTTAGAAGTAATAGCACTAGCTGGCTGGCAACTCCTTGCAGGGCTGGGGCAGTGTCCTCCAGGATACTCCATGTGCTCTAAATCAGTGACTAATATATGGTATTGTTTCTCCCACAGCCAGAATTCACAGGTCTGGAAATTGAGGTAGAAATGAGAGTGGTTCCTTACTACTACCCCAATCATCCACTACATGAAATTTTTGCATTCTATCCCCACAACTTTGGTCTTATGATCTAGAGGTCTTAGTTCTCAAGGGAGAAGTACTTCCATTAGAGAATGACAGTGGTTCCATTAAACTGGAGGTTGAAACTGCAACACCTGGCCACTTTGGGTTCCCCTGCCAGTAAATCAAAGAGGGGATTGCTGTACTGAATTGGATAACTAATCCCGACTCTCAAGAAAATGAGTTGCTACCATAACTAGTCTTGGGGATGATAAAGAGGAATATGCCTGGAATACATATCTCCTGAAGCTTCTCTTAGTATTCCCATATACTGTTATAAAAGTTACTGGAAACTACCTCAACCCAAAACAGCCAGGGCTGCTAATGGCACAGACTTCAGGAATGAAAGTTTGAGCTATACCACCAAACTAGAAACCATGACCAGCTGAGATGCTTGCCAAAGGCAAAGAGAATATGAAATGCATAGTAGGGGACGGAAATTATAAATATGACTATGGCCACATGACTAGTTACAGAAATGAGGGATGTTATAATCTGAGTATATCTTCTTTACTTTAAAATAATAAATACATTTCTCCATACATTACCTAATTCTTTTTTTATTAGACTATAAATAGACGCTACAGACTGCTATAGACTGAATTGTGCCTCCCCAATTCATATGTTGAAGCCCCAACCCTTAATGTGAACTGTATGTGGAGACATGGCCTTTAGGGAGGTAACTAAGGTTAAATTAGATCATAAGGGTAGGGGCTAATCCAATAGGACTGGTGCCCTTATAAGAGGAAGAGACACCCAAGATCATGCTCTCTCTTTCTGGGCACACATAGACAAGAGGCCATGTAGGGACATAGTAAGAAGGCAGCCATTAACAAGCCAAAAATCAACCCTACGTGCACCTTAATCTTGGACTTTTAGCCTCCAGAACAGTGGGCTTTTTAGGCCACCCAGTTTGTGCTATTTTGTTATGGAAGTCTGAGAAGACTAATACACTCATCTCTACCATTCCCACATTATCTAACACAGGGTTTCTCAACCTCAGTACTACTGACTTTAGGGGATAGATATTTCTTTGTTTGGGGGGCCTATTCCCCACACTGAAGGATGTTTAGCAACATTCCTGGTATCTACCCACCAAATCCCAGTAGCTGTGCCCCTCCCCCCTCCCAGTTGTGAGAATCAAAAATGTCTCCGAACATTGCCAAATGTTCCCCGAGGAGTAAAATTGCCTCTAGTTGAGAACTACTATCTAATATAAAATGCTTAAATATTGGTTAACCTTATATGTTGGTATTTAAGTGACAGGATCTCAAAGGGGGAGTGTAACTCAGCTAGTAAAAATTAAACATAACCCAGGATGGATAAAGTAGACTTTTTTTTTTTTTTGAGAGTTAGCATGTCTTCAGTCCTATGAAGGATAGTTACACCTTGTTAGGTGGAAGCATGCTTTTACTTTATTCTGTCTTTATTTGGAAGCTAAATATCATTATAAGGTTATAAGGGGCATGGACAGATGTCAGGTTGACAAAGGGTGGACTGTAGGGGTTTGTACTGAGTCCATTTGGTTAAGCTAGGAACTATGCTTGACAGAATCCCCTTCTCTTCATGGTTCCAACTTAAAGTTGGTCAAAACAGGAGCTGCATATAATCAGGTGAGAGAGGGCCAGGCGTGGTGGCTCACACCTGTAATCCCAGCACTTTGGGAGGCCGAGGCGGATCACGAAGTCAGGAGATAGAGACCATCCTGGTTAACATGGTGAAACCCCATCTCTACTAAAAATACAAAAAAATTAGCTGGGCGTGGTGACGGGCGCCTGTCCCAGCTACTCGGAAGGCTGAGGCAGGAGAATGGTGTGAACCCGGGAGGCGGAGCTTGCAGTGAGCCGAGATCGTGCCACTGGACTCCAGCCTGGGCAACAGAGAGAGACTCCGTCTCAAAAAAAAAAAAATTAATAATAATCTGGTGGCAGAAGTAAATCAGCAGGTATTATTCTCTGAAGGTCATCCTAGTCCAATGAGGTGACAGACAGATACCCACTGAATACCCACCAGTGAATTCCAGCTCCACATTCAGCTCTGTTTCCCAATTACTGATCCATCAACTCTCTTCTGAATCTATGCTTTCTCAGAAACTTCCACAATTGTGTAAGGTCTTGTTCCTATAATAAATCCTATAGCACTCATTAATGACTCTGCTCCCTTGAGTACAACCTGATGCAGTGAACCTAAAGGGAATCCACTGCTTCTATGCCATTCCGTGGTTCTTGCTTTAGCTCTATGTGAAGATGAAAAAAAGCAGTCCATCTCCCTCTGGACAACCTGTGTACTCCCTCTTCCGAAGTCTTCTAATTTATAGAGTTAATAAGTTAGTGGAGATCAGTAGACAGAGTGATAAAATATCTACCAGTTTTGCCTTAAAATTAAACACTACATATGCTTATAATCTTCTTTGCCAGCACAGCCACTTAATTAGGACATTCCCAAGTTGAAACCCTCCTTAGAATAAAAGCTGTTAAACTTCCCTAAAAGAAATTCTCTCAGAATAACTTTTACATTAGACAAATGTCATTCAATAACTTAAAATACAGCCCTGTGGCTTAATTTAATTTTTAATAAAGGGTAGGGAAAGAAAGCAGCCAGCAGTTTTGCTTAAGAATCTTTACCTTTGTATTCTTTATAACAATCGGATATTGCATTCCTGAAAAAAAAGAATAAGTGAAAAATTTATTTTTAGCAAAAGGCCAACATTATTTGAAATATCATACTAGAAACAAACTTCCTTCTGTCATTACTATGATTGCACCCTACAGTTCATTCTGAAACTTTTTACCAAATAACAATTAAACTAGTTCATACTTAACAACATATAAAACTCCAACATGTTTTTAGCTTGATTTTAACTCATCTAATCTATGCTTATAAACCATACCCCACCTGATCTCCAACATAGACACAGCTATTCTCTGAACTATAATCCTGGAAACCATAATGTAAAATGGATAATCATAAATCAGTATGTATTTCCCACAGAACTAAAGCTATGGTTTCTCATATCAAACCTTGTCATCCAAGTGTTGGTTACTGGATTCCTTGCAGGTTCTACATTGTTTAGAGAAGCAAGAGTTCTCGCAACACAAAAACTTCTAATAAAAAATTGACCATTTTTAAAATTAGTTCCCACTCAGATACATGGGATCCCAAAGTTTTATAAGGCATATGTAGAGCAGATAAATACAATCTACTTGTATCATAAATTTGGTTTATTATGCTACCTACCTAAAACAACCTTAATTATTTAACAATTTTGCTCATCATCTTAGAATTCAGAAAGACAGAATGATTCAGATGGCTTAGATATCTCCTTAAAAACCGGTCAAGGAAGACAGAACAGAATACTACTTTTTTTCTCCTTCAAATTTCTCAATAGCAAATAGGAGGCTCACAAATCTATCATTTGGACAAAAAAATATCAATGCCCTCAAAGCAAAACAAAACAAACTCTAAGTGCACTCTTAAACTATGGGGGGCTGGGCGTGATGTGGGGGGAGTTCCAAATAGCCAGGTCATTTTATGACCTTAGGCTATCATTCTGACATTCTGAAACTTGGGTGTGTCTAAGAATCACTAAAGGCTTATTACTAGGTGCTATTCCCAGATAGTCTGATTCAGTAAGTCCTGGGTGATGCTAACATTTGCACTGTGGGCCAGGCATAGTGGCTCATGCCTGTAATCCCAGCATTTTGGGAGGCCGAGGTGGGCAGGTTGTTTGAGCTTAAGGGTTCAAGACAAGCATGGACAACATAGTGAGACCTCGTCTCTTTTTATAATTAAAAAAAAAAAAGAAGAAGGAAGAAAAGAGGAAAAAGCATATTTAAAAAGATTGCTTGGATCCCTTTCATGGTTCTTGAAACATACAAGCAGGCTGAGCATGGTGGCTCACGCCTGTAACCCCAGAACTTTAGGAGACTGAGGTGGGTGGATCACCTGAGGTCAGGAGTTTGAGACCAGCCTGACTGACATGATGAAACCCCATCTCTACTAAAAATACAAAATTAGCTGGGCTTGGTGGTGCATGCCTGTAATCCCAGCTACTCAAGAGGCTGAGGCAGGAGAATTGCTTGAACCTGAGAGGCAGAGGTCGGAGTGAGCCAAGATCACGCCATTGCACTCCAGCCTGGGCAATAGGGTGAGACTCCATCTCAAAAGAAAAGAAAAAAAAGAAATATACAAGCAAAAGAGTTCTTTTGAAATTACTCATTCGTGATCCTGACACCTCTCTAAGACTGAGCCACATGGGTCACTGCTTTTTTTTTTTTTTTTTTTTGAGACGGAGTCTCACTCTGTTGCCCAGGCTGGAGTGCAATGCACTGGTGCAATCTCAGCTCACTGCAGCCTCTGCCTACTGGATTCCAGCAATTCTCCTGTCTCAGCCTCCTGAGTAGCTGGGATTACAGGCACGCATCACCACACCCGGCTAATTTTTGTGTTTTCAGTAGAGATGGGGTTTTACCACTTTGGCCGAGCTGGTCTGGAACTCCTGACCTCAGGATCAGGTGATCCTCCTGCCTCGGCCTCCCAAAGTGTGGGATTACAGGCGTGAGCCACTGCGCCTCCCAGGTCACTGCTTTATATAGGCATATTTATAGCTATCAATAAAAAGGATCAGTTCAGTCCTGTACTCTTCACACAGACACCAGGTTTGCCAATTTTCCTACTGACTACGTTTGCCATTTAGAGATACAGAACCTGAATAGTTATACCGGTAAGCTGGACATCTGAGTCCCATAGGATTTTGCAAATTAAAAAAAATTATTTTATTTAATTAAAAAAATATTTTTATGTTTAGTAAAGATGGGGTCTCACCATGTTGCCCAGGCTGGTCTTGAACTCCTGAGCTCAAGCGATCCACCCACCTTGGCCTCCCAAAGTGCTTGGATTACAGGTGCAAGCTACTGCGCCCAGCCCTAAAAAAAAAATTTTTTTTGAGACAAGGTCTCACTGTGTCAGCCTGGCTGCAGTGCAGTGATGCGATTATAGCTCACTGCAGCCTCAAACTCCTGTGCTCAAGCAATCCTCCTGCCTCAGCCTCCTAAGTAGCTGGAAGTACAGGTGTGTGCTACCATGCCCAGCAAATTTTTAAAAATTTTTTGTAGAGACAGGGTCTCGCTATGTTGCCCAGGCTGGTCTTAAACTCCTGGCCTCAAGTGATCCTCCTTTCTTGGCCTCTCAAAGTACTTGTACAAATTTTAACTTCACAATTAGATTTGCTGTCCAGACTTCTAGGGAGAGAAAAAGGAAAAAAAAAATTATCCAGAATGGTATGTGTTCCTTAGGAGTGGTAAAGTCTAGCACACTGGAAGACTAATTTACATGTTGTTATATATAGACAAACCAAAAAGGAGACGTCATGTCATGAAAATTTTTTTCTCTCCTTTCCAGGAGTGTAATAAATTATCATTAAAGCTGGGTGCAGTAGCTCGCGCCTGTAATCCCAGCACTTTGGGAGGCTGAGGCAGGAAGATCACCTGAGGTCAAGCGTTTAAGACTAGCCTGGCCAACATGGTGAAACCACGTCTCTACTAAAAATACAAAATTAGCCAGATGGGGTGGCACATGTTTATAATCCCAGTTACTTGGGAGGCTGAGGCAGGATAATAGCCTGAACCCAGGAGGCAGAGTTTGCAGTGAGCCAAGATTATGCCATTGCACCCCAGCCTGGGAAACAAGAGTGAAACTCCGTCTCAAAAAAAATAAATAAAAATAAATTATCATTCATAGTTACAAAATTCTGGTTTTATAGGAACTTTCAAAATTCTTCAGTTCATGGTTCTTTGTCCTTTTTTTAGTCTACTGGTTTATTTCTATTCCTGGTTGTTCAAACTAATCTAACTGTAAGTCTAGAGCAATGGTTCTCAATCAGGAGTGATTCCTTCACCCCCAACTCTAAGAGAACATTTGCCAACGTTTAGAGACACTTTTTTTTTTGGAGGGGGATGGAGTCTCGCTCTGTCGCCCAGGCTGGAGTGCAGTGGCGTGATCTCAGCTCACCGTAACCTCTGCCTCCCATGTTCAAGCGATTCTCCTGCCTCAGCCTCCTGAGTAGCTGGGACTACAGGCGTGAGCCACCATGCCCAGCTAATTTTTTGGTTTTTTTAGTAGAGATGAGGTTTCACCACGCTGGCTAGGATGGTCTCGATCTCTTGGCCTCATGATCTGCCCGCCTCAGCCTCCCAAAGTGTGCTGGGATTACAGGCGTGAGCCACTGCACCCAGCCTAGAGACATTTTTAATTGTCATCACTTGGAGGCGTGATGGTACTGGCATCTAGTGGACAGAAGCCAGGGATACTGCAAAACATCCTACAGTGCACTGGATAGTCCCCTACAACAAAGAATGATCTGGCCCCAATATCTATAGTGTCAGGATTAAGAAACCCTTTCCTAGACCTCCCCTCTGCAATTACCTTGGTGTCCTACTTTCCTATTCCAGCCTCTTAGCTTCCACCTTCCTGTTGTGCTTCATAGCCAGTCTTTTTCCTTCATTCTAACCACCAATTTCTCAAACTCTTCTGTCTTCATTAAACCAATGAAGCTTTCCACCTGACATCTTTGTTAATCTGCAATCCTTGCTCGTTATTCAGCTTGTGGGGAACATGGTGTGGGTCCAGTATAGTTCAGTAATTAACTATGTGGGCTTTAGGTACAGACTGTCTGAGCTGAAATCCAAACTCCACCACTTACTACTTGTACAACCATGGCCATGTTTCTTACTCTCTCTGTGCCTCAGTTTTCTCACCCTAAAAAAATGTGAGTAATAATGGTACCCTGCCACGGAGAATCGTAAAAGTCAAATGAATTAATACTTGGAAAGCACCAAGTGCTTAATAAGTGTTAGCAATTGGCCAGGCACAGTGGCTCACGCCTGTAATCCTAGCACTTTGGGAGGTCAAGTGGGCAGATCACTTGAGTCCAGGAGTTCGAGAGCAGCATAGGAAACATGGTGGAACCCCGTCTCTACAAAAAATACAAAAATTGGGATGGGCATGGTGGCTCACACCTGTAATCCTAGCACTTTGGGAGGCCGAGGGGGGAAAATCACTTGAGCTCAGGAGTTCGATACCAGCCTGGGCAACACAGTGAGACCTCGTCTCTATAAAAATTAAAATTAAAAAAAAAAGAAAAATACAAAAATTAGCCAGGTGTGGTGGCAAGCACCCGTAGTTTCAGCTACTTGCGTGGCTCAGGTGGGAGGATCACTTGAGCCTGGGAGGTGAAGGTTACAGTAGGTGGGATTGTGCCACTGCACTCCAGCCTAGGCAACAGAGCAAGACCCTGCCCCAAGGGAAAAAAAAATGCATTTTTAACAAGCATTGTCAAGAGATTCTGACTCTAACCTACAGGGTAGGGAAGTGTTTGGAGACAAATTTTCCATAAACAGCCTTGGCAATTCAGATTTTAGCACCAGTCAGAAGTGTCGGACCACAGCCTGGCTCTACCAGCACAAGACCCTCCAGAAGTCCCAGTTCTCTCACATTGTCTCATCCTTGTCCCTTCTGCACCTACCTCTGGTTCTGCACCGTACTCTAGCCTAGCTCCTTGTGGCCCTCCCACCAGTACTATCCCCCAAAATACCCCAATTGAAAAAAAATCAATATAAGTACAGCTGTTCCTTAGTATCCAAGGAGGATTGGTTCCAGGAACCCCACAAATACCAAAATTCAAGGATACTTAAGTCCCTTATATAAAGTGCATATAACATTTGCATATAACCTGTGCACATACTCTGGATATTTTAGGTAATTTCTAGATTACTTATAATACCTAATGCAATGTAAATGCTATTTTTTTGTTATATTATCTTTTTTATTTGTATTATGTATTGTTCTACTGTTATTTTTTATTGTTTTTTTCCCAAATATTTTTCATCCTCGGTTGGTTGAAACCACAGATGCAGAACCCATGGATATGGAGGGCTGACTATATTCAATAGAAAAGACAAGGATGGCTTACCATCTATACTTCTTGAAGGACTTTCTTTAGCCATTTCAATATCTTTTACTTCAAAATTGGTCAAGACAGAGCCACCTGCTGCTTGGAAATCCTGGGCAAATGACAAAGCCACCTGCCGATAGTCCACAATGCCAGTATGTGGACAATCAATAGCCATTAGACCCTGAAACAGAATTATGAAAAGATAACAGATAAGAGAAATAATACTTGCTAAATAACAAAATCTCTATAATCAAGAAACAATTTTGTCCTTTAGAGGAGTTGATTTTGTCAAGCTTTCCTTGCTGCTACAATGAGTTTTTCCATTTATTATCCCTCACCATACCTGATTCTGATTTGATACATATTTGATTCTGAGTTGAATTCCGTATCATCAATTATGTTTTAAATAAGCTCTAGTGAGATTTTTCCCAGTAGTATATACTATGTTGTCCATACTTAGAACTCAAAAGTTGTTCTAGCTACTCACAATGTTTCCAGAGCATTGCTTTGACTTGCTGCCCAGACCCTATCTTTGAGACTACAAATATGGAATGGAGATTTTATGCGGTTAACTCAAACTTTTTCTTCAGGTAATACAAGAAATTAATAGCCTGGGTTTTTTTTGTTTGTTTCTGTTTTTGTCCCTAAAGACATGTCCAAATTAAAGTTCATCAATCTGTAGATGAATGACCTATATAACACATGCTTATTTTATTTTTTTAGAATAAATGTTGAACGTGTCATTGGCCTTTTCTAATTCTAAAGAAAAGGATAAGAGGAGAATTTCACACACTAAGTACTGACTACATTTTGGTGATCATTGTTAATAGCACCACTTTCTGTTGCCTTTTTTTGTATATGAGTATATCAGTTCTCCCAATCAATTTCCCCACACTGAGGGTAAAGACTCCCAAAACATCAACAGTCTCTTTTTTAACAAACTGAAAGCAATGTTTGGCAAACTTCATCATTTTCCTGACAGTCTCATTTCTAGAATATGAGTATTTGCCAAGCATAGGAAATCATTCCTTCTGTTTTGATACAGTCAGTAAACATAAGACCTAGTCATTGACTAAATTCACATGTCAGTAACTATAACTCAACTTCAACCTATAAACAATATTTTGGGTACAATAATCTTAGAAGCTCACTTAGGATAACACCAAGAGATTAGTCCATGAAAATTTCCTTACCTAGCATAAAATTATGTGACAAGTATAACAGAGGGATAAAAACATTCTGTAAAAGTGCTTCATTCTCAATCAATAGTTTTTTGCAATTCCAAAAAGCTTCCTTATTCATCTTATGCTCCTATTACCCAGCACAACGTCTGACACACTGAAGACACTCAAACATTTACTGAAGGATTTAATTTGAGGGCTGTGTTTAAACATAGAAGATCCCCTTTACTCCATTCCAGACCTTCCCTAGAAGGTGTCCCTTCTTTTCTTTCTCTTTCTAGTCTTGGCTTTTCCTCTCCTCATAAGATGTTGGTGTGCCCCACCTATACATGTGTGTTGTAGAAAGGTGAAAAGAGTCACCATCACCAAGCAATCCAATGCTCTGGCCTGGTACTAGCTGCAAGGTAGAGGCTGCCAAGTTGGGGTGGTGTTGGTGGACAGGCTGGCTGTGTCTGTCACCCAGGAGGTTGGGCATGAAGTGTCCAGGTCAGCAGGTCAGAGATTGAAATCTGAGGCCTTGGCAGATCAGAACCAAGCAAGAATCAGGCAAGCAGGACAGGGAAAGTTGAGAGTAGATCTCAGTCAGGATACAGAGGAACAGATGAACATGTGATTGACCAATAGTGTTAACAAAACGGCAAAAGCAGACCAGAGGGCAGAGTAGCAGTGAGGATTTGCCCAGAGAGGGAGCAGTCAAGAGTTATCTTCGGCTACTCTGGGCATACTGCTTATGGGGTAGCCCTGCTCTGCAAGAAGTACTTTAAAAAAAAAATAAAAAGAGTTATCCTCCCAAGTCAAAGTTTACAGAGGCAGATTAAAATTTTCCAAGGGCCTCTCCCCAATGATACTTAGTTTTCTTTATTTTTTTTTTTGAGACAGAGTCTCGCTCTGTCACCCAGGCTGGAGTGCAGTGGCGCAATCTTGGCTCACTGCAAGCTCCGCCTCCCGGGTTCACGCCATTCTCCTGCCTCAGCCTCTCCGAGTAGCTGGGACTACAGGCGCCCGCCACCACGCCCGGCTAATTTTTTTATTTTTAGTAGAGACGGGGTTTC
The DNA here is from genome assembly GCF_028878055.3 of Symphalangus syndactylus. Lineage (NCBI taxonomy): Eukaryota > Metazoa > Chordata > Mammalia > Primates > Hylobatidae > Symphalangus > Symphalangus syndactylus. The sequence goes on along the minus strand of NC_072430.2, from coordinate 67,105,657 downwards.
ACCGTGGTCTCGATCTCCTGACCTCGTGATCCACCTGCCTCGGCCTCCCAAAGTGCTGGGATTACAAGCGTGAGCCACCACGCCCGGCATGATACTTGGTTTTCTTAAAGGGACTTGGTCTAAGAAGCTCTTTAGAGCTGCCTTGGTAAACTTCTTTCTAGGGGTCCTGGAAAAAAAAGAAGTGACCCTGTACCATGGGCATTTTACCCACTATTCCTATAGCAGTGGTGAGGTTGGTGGGGAAGGAAGGACTTTATTCAAAACATCTTTAGAAAAAAATCCAACTACATATTCTACTATATATTGCCATCCCTAAATACATGTAAACACTAATGATTACAACTTGGAATCATATAAAGTATATCACTTCTGTGGAGGCCTCAGAGAGAAGCAGAATATGCCTCTTTTGTAAGTTATTTTACTCATTTATCTTTCAAGTGGGGGTTTGTCTCTGAGGCTTTCTTAAACAACTGTACTAAGCTAAAAGCGTTCCCTTAACATTGGTACAAGAGAGAGTACCAGCTCTATCAGAATACTTATCACTATATCTTCTTTTACACTACAACCTCCTTCAAGTTGACAGCCACGCCTTATTCATCTTCTTATCTATCTACAGTGCCTGACATAGTGTTTGGCACATAGTAATCAAAAAACCTTTGGTTGAACCAAACAGAAAAAAATACCAGTTCTGAGTCAGATCTTGGGGTGGGGAACTCTTTGGGAGCTGTGTGACCCTGGGAAAGTAACAGTTTCTTCATTTATAAGACACAAAAATATGTGTAATACATATAATTTCATTACCTATGCACACACATCTCACTGACCTCATTCCAAGGACCTGTGATGGTCACATCATCAGGTACAGAGAACAATATCCAGACTCATCCATAACTTTTTGGTATCGCATAATATAAAAAATCATGGGTTCCTCTTCCAATTTTTTTCTAACTTTAAAGCCTTAACAAGGATACACAACAGGCAACAATCATATAGACCAATTCTCCAAATTTCAGTACCACTAGGATACCAGTAATCCTGTTTTTCAAACTCTACAATTAAATTATTTTCATGACCAAATCTATAATGGGGCCAGCAGCTCCAATGTACTTTTTTTTTCTTTTTGATACCCATCTTACATTTGAAAGACTTTTCATAAGCAAATAAAAATTAAAAGGTGTTAAAAATTGGCATGTCCTTTTGAAGGAGGTTATCAATTCTTTTATTCTTCAAGGTAATACTTGATAGGAGCACATCAATGAAAGTCTTTTTAAAAAATTTTTGAAACTTTTATTTTTAGTTGACACATAATAATTATATTTTTATATTTTTATTTTTTTTTTTGTTTTTTGAGACAGAGTCTTGCTCTGTTGCCCACGCTGGAGTGCAGTGGTGTGATCTTGGCTCACTGCAACCTCTGCTTCCCAGGTTCAAGCGATTCTCCGGCCTCAGCCTCCCAAGTAGCTGGAACTACAGGTATCCAAAAGCATGCCTGGCTATTTTTTGTATTTTTAGTAGAGATGGGGTTTAACCACATTTGCCAGGCTGGTCTCGAACTCCTGACCTCAAATGATTCACCCACCTTAGCCACTCAGATTCAAAGTACTGGGATTACAAGCATGAGCCACCGCGCTCAGCCAATAGTTGTATATATTTATGGAACACAATGATATTTCAGTATGTGTATATAATGTATAATGATCAAATCAGGGTAATTAGTATATCAATCACCTCAAACATTTATAATTTCTTTGTGTTGTAAAAATTCAAAATCCTTTTTTCCAGCTTTTTGAAAATATGTGAGATTCTGATATATTAGTTTCACAATCGAATTCCATCAAAATCATATAAAGCTATGAAATAGCAATAGAGTTAGTCTATTTTTGGGAAGGACATGTTTAATAACATGTATAGGAAGCTGTTGTTTTACACTGAGCTTCTGTATTAGACCTCTACAGACCAAACCAAAATGGAGTCACTCATGCTAAAATTCCTCCTCACCAGACGGAAACCAAGTTGTTTATATGACCTTCTAAGAAATCAGAAGAAATAACTAATAGCCAAGTTCACAAACAGGGTGGTTTTAGCCAGCTTGATAAGGAAGTCTTCTTTGGTTTTTTTGGAGTCCAATGGCACGATCTCAGCTCACCGCAACTTCCGCCTCCCTGGTTCAAGCGATTCTCCTGCCTCAGCCTCCTGAGTAGCTGGTATTACAGGCATGCGCCACCATGCCCGGCTAATTCTTGTATTTTTAGTAGAGATGGGGTTTCACCATATTGTTCAGGCTGATCTTGAACTCCTGACCTCAGATGATCCGCCCACCTCGGCCTCCCCAAGTGCTGGGATTACAGGCATGAGCCACTGCGCCTGGCCTCTGTTTTAACCTTATAAGGCAAGTAACTTTGAAACAACCAATCTGCTTTTTGTTCTCTGTTTCTGCTTTCTTCAGCCCTTTTCTGTCTATAAAGCCAACCTCCTCTGGTCAGCTCATCAGAGTGCCTTTTCTAAATCTTTGAATGAAATGCTCCTTGATTCATGAACCACTAAAAAAGCTAATTTGGTCTTTAAATCTGTTGTAATTTTGTCTTTTAACACACTCAAAAGTTTTGTAATGCCCTGTAAAGATAAGAAACAGGAAGTGGATTTAATCTAAATTTTTTAAGTAGACTCTTTTTTAAGAGCAGTTTTAAGTTCACAGGAAAATTGAGCAAAAAGTACAGAGATTTCCCATATACTCTCTGCTCCCACATATATAACAGCCTCTTAATTTCTTAATTTTAATATTAGCATTTTTTTCCTTGAAGCATAACATCAGTCTAAACAACCAGCCCTTATATCAGTTATTCACAACCCTAGTTTTATAATATGCTAGGATCTCTCTATTGTTTTAAAATAGGCTATCTCACTCTAAAAAAGATTGATGTGCCTTAAAGAAAATAAACAGAATAAAATAATAAATTAAATGTAACACATCAAGAAAAGCAGAAATATAAACTGGGGGAAGAATATACATAATTAAATATTCTTAATTATCTTAACAGGATAATCTATTATCCTGTTTCTTATCTACACAGTGCGTTACAAAACCATTGAGTGTGTTAAAAGACAAAATTACAACAAATTTAGTTTAAAGATCTAATTAGCTTTATTAGCAATTCATGATTCAGGGAGCACCTCATTCAAAGATTTAGAAAGAGCACTCTAATGAGCTGACCAGAGGAGGTTGGCTTTATAGGCAGAAAAAAGCTGAAGAAAGCAAAACTGAAAAGTCCTCAAATATTTCAAACAAAACCAATTTGAATTTACTAGGATTGTTTAAATAAGCATATAACAAAATCTACCATTTCTTAAGGGATTAACATAAGCCAAATGCCTTATACATAGTATTTCATTTAATTCTCAAAACAATCTCCACTTTACAAATGAGGAGTCTGAGGATTAGAAAGATTATAACCCATTCAATGTTAATAGCCATTAAAGAGGCAGGTGTGAGACTTGAGCTTATGTCTGTCTGACTTATCAACAGCTACATTATACTGCTCATCTTATGCTAGATCCAAGTTAATTTTAAAAAGTTGAAGGATACAGCAAGATAAACTAATAATATGTCAAAACTCCCTTAAGTCGGCTGGGCATGGTGGCTCACGCCTGTAATCTTAGCACTTTGGGAGGCTGAGGTGGGCGGATCACGAGGTCAGGAGATCAAGACCATCCTGGCTAACATGATGAAATCCCGTCTCTACTAAAAATACAAAGAAATTAGCCAGGCGTGGTGGCGGGTGCCTATAGTCCCAGCTACTCTGGAGGCTGAGGCAGGAGAATGGTGTGAACCCAGGAGTCGGAGCTTGCAGTGAGTCGAGATCGCGCCACTGCACTCCAGCCTGGGTGACAGAGCAAGACTCCGTCTCAAAAAAAAAAAAAAAAAAAAAACTCCCTTAAGTCTGAGAATTACTGGAATCAGATAATTAAAAAATAACAATAACTGGCTTTGGTTCTCCTCTCCCCATGTCCAGTTCCATCTTACGTATTCAAATTCGATTAACTTTCCTAAATTAGTACATTTTGCCTGTCAGTGTTCTGCTCAAGTCCTTCAGTAGCTACCTGCTATTTAGATCACGGGTAGACAACCTTTTTTATAAGAGACAGAGAGTAAATATTTTTGACTATCTAGGCTTATGATCTCTGTTGCAACTACTCAAGGGGGCTGTTTGGCATAAAAACAGCTACAGACAATACATAACTGAATATTTGCGGTTGTATTTCAATAAAACTTTATGGACATTGAAATTTGAATTTCATATATATATATTTTTTGAGATGGAGTCTCGCTCTGTTGCCCAGGCTTGAGTGCAGTGGCCCAATCTCCACCCACTGCAACCTCCACCTCCCGGGTTCAAGCAATTCTCCTGCCTCAGCCTACCAAGTGGCTGGGACTACAGGCACATGCCACCACGCCTGAATTTCATATAATTTTAATTCATCACAAAATAATGTTCTTTTAATTTTTTTTAACACACTTAAAATGTTAAAAAACATTTTTAGCATGGCCGGGCACGGTGGCTCACGCCTATAATCTCAGCACTTTGGGAGGCCAAGGCAGGCAGATCACGAGGTCAGGAGTTTGAGACCAGCCTGGCCAATATGGTGAAACCCTGTTTCTACTAAAAATACAAAAATTAGCCAGGCGTGGTGACATGTGCCTGTAATCCCAGCCACTTGGGAACCTGAGGCAGGAGAATCGCTGGACCCAGGGAGGCGAGGTTGCAGTGAGCCGAAATCGTGCCACTGCACTCCAGCTTCGGTGACAGAGTGAGACTCTGTCTCAAAACAAAACAAAACACAAACAAACAAAAAACATTTTTAGCTTTCAGGCCATACAAAAACAGGTGGCAGGATGAATTTGGTCCACAGGACAGAATTTGCCAATCTTGACTTTGACCATTTAGAATTTGCTCAGAGTGTGAAATACGCAGGTGGCCAAAATAAGATGGTCAATGAAAGTATTCTACTTAAAAAAAACAGTCACTAATTCACTATCTCAGAGAGATAAGAAATATTTGAGGAGAGAAAAGGGAAGTAACAAGATCTAGTGTATCCCACAAGCAAAATAGTTTGATCATCCTGACTGGGTGCCAGGAAAGGAATAGGTGGCTTGCCGGAGACGAAGATGCTATAACCTCTGCAGAAGAACTCATTCAACAGTATTTAGATTCCTGGATACTATCAGCGTCTTAAGAGCTTTACATGAATTCAGAAAATCTTGCATATTTTGACCCAACTTTAACTTTACAACTAGAGATAAAGGGAAAAAATACATTTTTTTCCTTTAAGCTTTTATTTTTCCTGGACTTGAAAAAATAAATTTCTATCTTGTCTTTTTGCAGAAAGGATGAAGCAGCTTGTAAAAATAAACAAAAAACAAACAAAAAACACATATAAAACTATACAAACTAGGATTAAACGTTGGATCAACCAAGTATATGAATTAGAAAAGAAGAAATAAAACAGTTATTATTTGCGGATAAAATGTCTGGGTATAAAAAATCCAAAAGAATTTCTAGACAAATTATTTAGAACCAATAAGTGAATTTAACCAGTAAGTTGGATACAAGGTCAGAAATCAATTATATTTCCACATACCTGCAACAAACAAATAAAAAGTGAACTTTAAATAACAATACTATTAATGAGAGTATCAGAAAACATCAAATGCAAATTCTTTTTAGATATAAGAGACATGCCACGCAAGACTTCCATACTGAAAATTATAATACATAATGTAATAAATTAAAACAGATCCAGACAAAGGGAGGGATATATGAAGTTCAAGGATTGGAAGACTCCATACTACAAAGATGTAAATTGTCTCCACGCAGACATACAGATTCAGTGCAATCTCAATCAAAATCGTAACAGGTTATCTTGTGGAGTCTAGCAAATTAACTCCAAAATTTATGTAGAAATGTAAAGATCCAAGAATAGCCAAGACAATGTTGAAGAAAAAAACTGAAGGCCTTACTCTACCAGATATTCAGGCCTATTAAAAAGCTACTATAGGGCCAGGCGCTCATGCCTGTAATCCCAGAACTTTGGGAGGCCAAGGCTGGAGGATCACCTGAGGTCGGGAATTCAAGACCAGCCTGACCAACGTGGAGAAACCTTGTCTATACTAAAAATACAAAATTAGCCGGGCATGGTGGCGCATGTCTGTAATCCCAGCTACTCAGGAGGCTGACGCAGGAAAATCACTTGAACCCGGGAGGCAAAGGTTGCGGTGACCTGAGATTTCGCCATTGCATTCCATCCTGGCAACAAGAGTGAAACTCCATCTCAAAAAAAATAAATAAATAAAAATACAAAAGTTAGCCAGGCGTGGTGGCGGGTGCCTGTAATCGCAGCTACTGGAGAGGCCGAGGCAGGAGAATTGCTTGAACCCAGGAGATGGAGGTTGCAGTAAAAGCTACTAAAGGCCAAGCTACTATAGCTCATGCTTGTATTCCTCGCACTTTGGGAGGCCAAGGCAGGTGGATCACTCAAGCCCAGGAGTTCGAGACCAGCCTAGGCAATATGGTGAGACTCTGTCTCTTCAAACATTTTAAAATTAGCTGGTCATGGGGAGCTGTGCTCACGTCACTGCACTCTAGCCTGGGTGACACAGTGAGAACCCATTAAAAAAAACGGCTATTATAATTAAACATTATGGTAGTAGCACAGAAGAGGCAATGGAACAGAATGGAGTCCAGACATAGACCCGCCACATACCTGATATCATAAAGGCAATACTGCAGCACAGTGGGAAAATAATGGTTTTTTGATAAGTGATACTGACTCAACCGGATATCTGTTTGGGGAAAAAATATACCTTGACCCCTAACTTATACCATATATAAAAATCAATTCCAAATGGACTGCAGATCTAAATGTGAAACATAAAACAATAAAACTTTTAGAAAAACACATAGAATATCTTCTATACCTTGGGCTAGGCAAAGATTTCTCTTTTTTTTTTCTATTTTATTTTCCTTACCAAGTCTTTGAATGCATCCAGAAAATTTAACTAGAGCGCAAAAAACACTAACCATAAAAAAAACATATGCATAAATTGGTAACATTAAGATTAAGAATTTCTGTTAATCTGAAGACAATATTAAGAAAGTGAAATGCTGCAATCCCAGCAGTTTGGAAGGTCGAGGTAGGAGGATCAAACTCATGCCAGCCTTATCTGCCTATCATATAGATCAGACACTACAGCTGCCTTCCTCCAAAAATGTTCAATGGTTCCCTGTGCTTACTGGATAAACTTCAATGTTATTAGCATGAATGCCAAGCCCTTTATGTGGGCCTAACCCTGCCTTTTCAGTCTTATCTCTTATCTTTCCCTATATACCCAATGCTCCCAACCATACCTCACTGCTCAGTGTTTTCCAAACATGCCATGTGTTCTCAGGCCTCCTCCTGTCTTCATGTTGGTCAGACCTGGTATTTTCTCACAGAGAAAGAAATCAGGTGTCCAGAGTTTGTGGCAATGCCCTCTTGTGTCTGTCACTTCACTATTTCTGTGACAGGATTATCTAACTGATTTTATATTATTCCTGTCTCCTATACACTCACCCTCAGCCTCCATGTCACAGGACTAAGCCCTACATAAAAACATCCCTTTGAAGCTGGTTAATCACTTACCCTACAATATGGCTCCTTCTTTTTTATATCCTCCTGCTGGATCAGCCTCAGGCCCCGGACACCATTCTGGAGGCCTCTCTCATAAAGGGCCTGAAGTCTGGGGATTTCTTCTTGTTCAACAGCTACTATAAGCTTCAAAAAAAAAAAAAAAGGTAAGGAGCATGGATAGAGGTGAATGTATCATCAGCGATGAAAGATGAAGTCAATGGAAAATAATCAACTATTGTATGACCCAAAAGAGGTGAATTTTTTAAAATTATTTTTTCTTCACATATCCAATTCTTCCTTTCTTCATGACTATTTTCTTCCTCCACCAAGAAAAGCTGTCTTAAGAAAATGGCATTAAAACAAATTTTCCCTAAAAATGAAATGTAGCCTCAATTTCCACTTCTGTTATCATAGTCTCTATGTGCATCTTGGCCATAAGCAACTCATCACTACCACATTCTCAATCCCAGAAGGGAGAGAAGCATAAGTTGTTGGACTTTATACTTTTTTTACCCCCCCAAAACAGAATGGCCTTCTTATTTCTTCAGGAAAATGTAAAATATCAGCACATCAGAAAGACAACTGGTATTGAATGTGATGGAATATAACTGACAAAACAATCCCTTTTATTTTTGGAATATATTATAAAGTATTTACAAAACATTCTGTTGCAGGGGGAAAAACAGCGAATTAATCAACTTATTTCTTTTCTATTTATTTATGGGAAAAATATCTGTTTGAGGTACAGTTTCTTCCTTACTTAAGGAAAGGGGCAAAGGAAAACACAGGTGCATATTCAAAGGTATATTAGAATTCACAAGTCATTATTTCATACCAAAGAGGCAACAGAATTTCATGAGGTGACACTTTTAATCAAGGTATAAAGGCTATTTAAATCAATAAGTAATTACCTTAAAAACAGAAGTGGAAGTAAAGGACTCTATCAAGTAAGTGAAAAGACAACCCACACAATGAGAAAAAATATTTGTAAGTCATGTAGCTGATAAAGGTCTAGTATTTAGAATATGTAAAGAATTCTTACAATTCGTAATAAAAACTGTAACTAGACTTTTATATCTTGCCTTTTTCACTTATGTCAGGCCCATTTTACTGAATTGTTTTTTAAAATGTGGCCATGCACAGGGGCTCATGTCTATAATCCAAGCTACTTCAAAGGCTGAGGCAAGAAGACCACTTGAGCCCAGGAGTTCAAGACTGCAGTGAGCTGTGATTGTGCCACTGCACTTCAGCCTGGGCAACAGGACAAGACTCTGTCTCTTAAAAAAAATTGTATCTATTTTTAAAATTTCTATTTATTTATTTATTTGAGACAAGGTCTCACTCCCATTGCTCAGGCTATAGTGCAGTGGCCCAGTCATGACTCCCTGCAGCCTCGACTTCCCGAGCTCAGGTGATTCTCCCACCTCAGCCTCCCTAGAAGCTGGGACTACAGGCATGTGCCACCACACTCGGCTAATTTTTTTTTTTTTTTTTTTTTTTAGTACAGACAGCGTTTTACCACATTGCCCAGACTGGTTTCAAACTCCTGGGCTCAAGCAATCTGCCCACCTCAGCCTCCCAAAGTGCTAGGATTACAGGCATATGAGTCCAGCCCTACAATTTTTTTTCATAACATCTTTTTTTTTTTACTTTCACTCTTGTCACCCAGGCTGGAGTGCAATGGCGGGATCTTGGCTCACTGTAACCTCTCCGTCCCGGGTTCAAACAATTCTCCTGCCTCAGCCTCCCAAGTAGCTGGGATTACAGACGCCTGCCACCATGCCCAGCTAATTTTTGTATTTTCAGTAGAAACAGGATTTCACCATGTTGGCCAGAACTCCTGACCTCAGGTGGTCCACCCACTTTGGCCTCCCAAGTGCTAGGATTACAGGCGTGAGCCACCACACCCAGCCTCATAGCATCTTCAATGGTGACAATGAGCTTTTATTCTTAAAAATTGTAAGGGCCAGGCACGGTGGCTCATGCCTGTAATCCTAGCACTCTGGGAAGCTGATGCTGGTGGATCGCTTGAGCTCAGGAGTTCGAGAACAGCCTGGGCAACATAGCAAAATCTGTCTCTATAAAAAAATACAAAAAATTAGCTGAGTGTGGTGGTGTGCACCTGTAGTCCCAACTACTAGCGGGCTGAGGTGGGAGGATCACTTGAGCTCAGGAGGTCAAGGCCACAGAGAGCCGAGATTGCACCACTGCACTCCATCCTGGGTGACAGTGAGACCCTGTCTCCAAAAAAAAAAAAAAAAACAACTTATATGAAGAAAGGACATGACTACCAACACTGCAGAAATAAAAGGACTTATAAAAGAATACTATGAACAACTGTATGGCAACGAATTAGAAAATCTAGATGAAATGAACAAATTATTAGAAAGACACAAACTTCTGACACTGATTTGAGAAGAAAAACTTAATAAACCTATAACACATGAAGTGATTGAAAGCTTCCCACATTAAAAAAAAAAAAAAAAAGCCCAGGCCCAGAGGCTTTATTCACGAATGTTACCAGATATTAAAAAAAAAAATTAATACTAATTCTTCATAAACTCTTCCAAAAAACAGAAGAGTAAGAATCACTTCCCAACTAATTCTGTGAGGCCAATATTAGTTTGATACTAAAACCAGTGCTCTGGTTTCTCTTCAGAAAGAAAAAATATTTTGCCTTTTAACAAAACCAGATATCATAAGAAACTGCAAACCAATATCCCTTAAAAATATTAATGCAAAACCCTGAACAAAATACTAACAAACTGAATGCAGCAACATATAGAGAGGATTTTACACCATGACCAAGAGGGATTTATCACAGGAATGTAAAATCAACTTAACATCCAAAAATGTATTAATACACTACATTAATAGAATCAAGGATAAAAACCACATGATCACCTTGATAGAAGCAGAAAAGGCATTTGAGAAAATTCAACACCTTTTCATGATAGAAAACACTCAACAAACTAGGAATAGAAAGGAACTTCCTTAATCTGATAAAGGGAATCCACAGCTAACATCATACTTAAGGGTAAAAGATTGAATGCTTTCTCCATTAGATCAAGAACAATTCAAGAAGGTCCACTTTTACTACTTCTGTTCAACACCGTATTGGAGCTTCCACCCGTGGAAATCAGGCAAGCAGAATAAGTAGTTAAAAGACATCTAAATTGGAAAAGAAGTAAAACTAACTTATTTGCAGATGACATGATCCTGCATATAGTAAAGCCTAAGGAATTCATAGACAGACAGACACAGACACACACACACACACACACACACACACACACACAATTAGAACAAAATGAGTTTAGAAAGGTCACTGGATTAAAAAAATCAACATACAGAAATCAATCATATTCTATGCATTAGCAATGAATTATAAAAAATGAAATTAGGAAAACAATTCTCCTCACAAAAGCATCACAAAGAATAAACTACTGAGCACTACAAACCAAATGGACCTAATAGATATTTATTGAGTTTCATCCAACAGCTACAGAATATATATATTCTTCTCCCCAGCACATGGATCACTCTCAAGGATAGACCAATATGTTGGGCCACAAAACAGGTCTTTAAAAATTTTTTTAAATGAAATTATATCAAGTATATTCTCTGACCGCAATGGAATGAAACTAGAAATCAATAACAAGAGGAATTTTGGAAACTATATAAACACACGGAAATTAAACAATATGCTGCTGGCCAGGCACGGTGGTTCACACCTGTAATCTCAACACTTTGGGTGGCCAAGGTGAGAGGATCACTTGAGCACTTGAGTCCAGGAGTTTGAGACCAACTTGAGCAATGGAGGGAGATCCTAACTCAAAAAAAAAACCAAAAAAACAAAAAGAATAACAACAACAAAACGATTGGGCATGGTGACTCATGCCTGTAATCCCAGCAATTTGGGCAGGTAGATCACTTGAAGTCAGTAGTTTAAGACCAGCCTAGTTAACATGGTGAAACCACATCTCTACTAAAAATACAAAAATTAGCCAGGCATGGTGGCGTGCGCCTGTAGTCCCAGCGACTTGGGAGGCTGAGGCTGGAGAATTGCTTGAACCCAGGAGGTGGAGGTTGCAGTGAGCTGAGATGGCACCATTGCACTCCAGGCTGGGTGACAGCAAGACTCCGTCTCAAAAAAAAAAAAAAAATTAGCCAGGCATGGTGGTACACCTGTGATCCCCATTACTCCAGAGGTTGAGGTGGGAGGACTTTTTTTTTTTTGAGACAGAGTTTCGCTCTTGTTGCCCTGGCTGGAGTACAATGGCGCGATCTCAGCTCACTACAACCTCTGCCTCCCAGGTTCTAGCAATTATCCTGCCTCAGCCTCCCGAGTAGCTGGGATTACAGGCATGCGCCACCACACCCAGCTAATTTTGTATTTTTAGTAGAGACGGGGTTTCTCCACATTGGTCAGGCTGGTCTCAAACTCCTGACCTCAGGTGATCCCCTGCCTCAGCCTCCCAAAGTGCTGGGATTACAGGTGCGAGCCACCACGCCCGACCAGTGGGACAACTGTTTGAGCCTGGGAGGTCAAGGCTGCAGTGATCTGTGACAGTGCCACTATATTCCAGCCTGGGTGAGAGAGAGACTCTATCTCAAAAAAAAAACAAACAAGCAAACAAAACCAATACGCTTCTAAATGACCAGTGGGCCAATGAAGAAATTAAGAAGGAAATTTAAAAATCTGTTGAAACAAATGAAAATAGAAACACAACATACCAAAACCTATGGGAAATAGCAAAAGCCGTACTAAGAGGAAAGTTTATAGCTATAAGCACCTACATCAAAAAAGTAGAAGAACTTCATATAATCTAACACTGCATCTTAAAAAACTAGAAAAGCAAGAGCACACCAAAGTCAGAATTAGTAGAAGAAAAGAAATAATAAAGATTAGAGCAGAAATAAATGAAATTGAAACAAAGAAAACAATACAAAAGATTAATGAAAGGTTGGTTTTTTGAAAAGATAAATAGAATTGACAAACCTTTAGCCAGACTAAGAAAAAGAGAAGACCTGGATAAATAAAATCAGAGATGAAAAAAGAGACATTACAACCAATACCACAGTAATTCAAAAAATTGTTAAAGGCTACTATGACCAACTATATATGCCAATAAATTAGAAAACTTAGAATAAATGAATAAATTCCTGGACACATACAACCTACCAAGATTGAACCATGAAGAAATCCAAAACCTGAACAAACCAATAACAAGCAATAAGATCGAAGCCATAATAAAAAGTCTCCCAGTAAAGAAAAGCCCAGAACCTGATGGCTTCACTGCTAAATTTTACCAAACATTTAAAGAAGAACTAATACCAAACCCTACTCAAACTATTCCATAAAATAGAGGAGGAAATATTTCCAAACACATTCCATGAGGCTGGTATTACCCTGATACCAAAACCAGACAAAGACACATCAAAAAAATGAAAACTATAGGCCAATATCCCTGATGAACACTATACAAAAATCCTTAACAAAATACTAGCAAACCAAATTCAACAACACATTAAAAAGATCATTCATCATGACCAAGTGGGATTTAACCCAGGGATGCAAAGGATGGTTCAACATATGTAAATCAATCAATGTGACACATCGTATCAACAAGATGAAGGACAAAAACCGTATGATCAGGCCAGGCGTGGTGACTCAGACCTGTAATCCCAACACTGTGGGAGGCCAGTTCAGGCGGATACATAACAAAATACCAGTCAGCCTTAAAAAAGGAGAAAATCTTTAAGATAATGAGAAATACTTAAGATAATATCCTCCATGTTCATCTCTATTGTCACAAATGGTCCATGCCACAAATGACAACAGAGATGAACCTGGAGGACATTATCTTAGGTGACATAAACCAAGCACAGAAAGATAAATACTGCATGATCTCATTTATATGTAGAATCTCAAAAAGTTGAACTCACAGAGGTAGAGAGTGGAATGATGGTTACCAGGGGCTGGGGTGGCAGGGAGGCAGGGGTGGTGTGGAAAGATATTTGTTAAAGGACAGAAAATTTCAGTTAAGGGGAATAAGTTCAGGATATCTATTACACAAAATGTTGACTATAGTTAATAATGTATTATATTCTTGAAGGCTGCTCAGAGAGTAGATTTGTGTTTGCATCATAAAAAAAAAATAAGTATGAAAGGTAATGCATATGTTGGTGAGCTTGATTTAGCCATTCCACAATGTACACATACTTCTTGAGACTCTGTTGCCCAGGCTGGAATTCAGTGGTGTGGTCTCGGCTCACTGCAACCTCCACCTCCCAGGGTCAAGCAATTCTCATGCCTCAGCCTCCCGAGTAGCTGGCATTACAGGCGTGTGCCACCACACCTGGCTAATTTTTATATTTTTAGTAGAGATGGGGTTTCACCATGTTGGCCAGGCTGGTCTCGAACTCCTGACCTCAAGTGATCTGCCTGCCTCAGCCTCCCAAAGTGCTGGGATTACAGGCGTGAGCCACCCTGCCCGGCCCACAACATATACATACTTCAAAACAACATGTTGTACATGATAAATATACACAATTTTTGTCAATTAAAAAATAATTTTAAGCCAGGCACAGTGGCTCACATCTGTAATCCCAGCACTTTAGGAGGCCAAGGCAGGAGGAGTGCTTGAAGCCAGGAGTTTGAGACCAGCAAGATCCTGTCTCAACTTTTAAATAAGAAATAAAGTTAAAAAATAATAATTTTAATTTTTTTGAGACAAGGTCTCACTCTGTCGCCCAGGCTGAAGTGCAGTGGCATAATCATGGATCATTACAGCCTCGATCTCCCAGGCTCAAGCAGTCCTCCCACCTCAGCCTCCCAAGTAGCTGGGACTATAGTTGTGCACCACCACACCCGGCTAACTTTTTAAATTTTTTGTAGAGATGGGTCTCACTATGTTGCCCCAGCTGGTCTCAAACACTTGGGCTCAAGAACTATTTTCTAAAAAGGAAAAAATAAAAGACACTCAACATCATTATCACTAGGGAACTGAAAATCAAAACTTCCACTAGGATGGCTAAAATAAAAAAGACAAACCAAAATAGATGTTGGCAAGAACATGAAAAATTGGAATCCTTATTAATTACTGGTGGGAATGTAAAATAGTACAGAGCTTTGGAAAACAATCTGGCAGTTCCTCAAAATGTTAAACATGGAGTTACCCTGACAATCCAGCAATTCCACTCCCAGGTATATACCCAATATAAATGAAAACATATGTTCACAAATAAACTTATACATGAATGTTGACAGCAGCATTATCCATAATAGCCAAAAAGTGGAAACAATCCGTATGTCTATCAACTGATGAACAAATAAAATGTGGTATATCCATACAATGGAATATTGTTCAGCCATAAAAGGAATGAAGTACTGATTCATGCTACAACATGGATGAACTTTGACAACATTATGCTAAGTGAAAGAAGCCAGTCACAAAAGACCACATAGTATACGAATCTATTTATATGAAAAGTGCAGAACAGGCAAATCCACAAAGACAGAAAGAATACTAGTGGTTGCTAGGGCATCGGGGGAGGTGGAAATGGGGAGTGACTGCTAATGGGTATGGGGTTTCTTTTTGGGGTGATGAAAAAGCCTAAAATTAGATAGTGGTGATGATTGCTCAGCTCTGTAAATATACTAAAAATTGATCTGTGCACTTTAAAAGGGTGAATTGTATGGTGCATAAATTATATGTCAATAAAACTTTTATTTAGAAAATTACATAAAGTCACACCATCTTTTTTTAGTTATTCTCTAAGATTAGATTTGAAAAATTACATAGATACAAAAAAAATACATTTTTAAAAAATGTAATATTAAACATCACTAAGAAAATGCCAGTTGGAAATTAGTCAAGGCTCTAGTAAACTGCCATACCTTGCCACACTGCTTGTAGGAAATTCCCTTTTGCTGACAGTATTCATAGAGGAGAGCTGCACCTTGTACACATAATTTGGCTTTCAGAGACTCAGGTTTATAATAAATTCCACTATGTATGACACCACTGTTATGTCCAGTCTGGTGAACAGCTACAGAACAAGAGAAACAGGGTAAGAGTAAGTACATGATTCGTACAAAACATAAGAGGTAAGAGAACAAACTTATAGTTGAAGCTATTAGAGACCACATCATGTAAAATTCTGCCTGAATTTGTTCAGATCACTGGTAACTTCCTCTAACAGCCATCCCTGGTATCCATGTCACATCCCTCCAGCCCATCTCTGATTTCAACTACAAGTTTTGTGCACAAACTCACCTCTCATTACCAGCAAACCACTTCAAGGGCCCCCTAGGGCTCTTTGTACTCTGCCTTGGGGCCTCTGGTAACTTTTTTAGAGAAGAGCACGGGGTGCTCAACATCACTAGCAGCAATCCTCAACCAACAGGGACAGGAGCTGATGGATAAAGTGAGCACAATCCTGGGAAATATTATATTGCTCCTCAGAGGTTCCGGTGGAATCAAGCTCACAGCCACAATCTTGATGTGTTCTCATGTCTCTTCCTCCTTCCCTGTCTTACTTTCCTCACCCCCTCACTCCTGTTTCCTGAGATAACCTCTCAAATAAATAACCTATAGACACATCCTCCTTGTCCCACACTCTGCTTTAACCTCTCAAATAAATAACCTATAGCCATGTCCTTGTCCCACACTCTGCTTTCAGAACACAAACTAAGATACTAACACTGGCATTCAGCATGAAAGATTCACAACAGACAAAATGAGCAGATGCCCAAGTAAGCCCAAATAACAACATTGATTATATACATACCTAAATCTTTCTCCTTTTCCAGAACACCAATAGAAAGTGATGGATGTCGCAGGATGAGTGCTCTGGCAGAGGCAAGTCCCACAATTCCGCCACCAACAATGACTATATCAAACGAGCTTCAAAAGAAAGTCATCTTTAAAGTAATGCATATTTATAGTAGACCTCGCCAAACTTCACATGCATAATTTTCATCATCAACGGATAATTAAACCATTAATTTGTAATCATTAAAATGTATTGGGCATCCGGTCACGGTGGCTCATGCCTGTAATCCCAGCACTTTGGGAGGCCAAGGCGGAGAAATCACGAGGTCAAGAGATCAAGACCATCCTGGCCAACATGGTGAAACCCCATCTCTACTAAAAATACAAAAATTAGCTGGGCGTGGTGGCACACGCCTGTATCCCAGCTACTCGGGAGGCTGAGGCAGAAGAATCACTTGAACCTGGGAAGCAGAGGTTGCAGTGAGCCGAGATCACGCCACTGCACTCCAGCCTGGCAACAGAGCAAGCCTCCATTTCAAAAAAAAAAAAAAAAAAATGTATTGGGGCCTGTGCTATTTGGTTTCACATGTATAAAAAAAAAAAACCCTTAAAAGTTATACTAATCAAGGCTGAGTGTGATGGCTCATGCCTGTAATCCCAGCACTTTGAGAGGCCAAGGCGGGTGGATCACTTGAGGTTAGGAGTTCAAGACCAGCCCGGCCAACAAGGTAAAACCCCATCTTTACTAAAAATACAAAAATTAGCTGGGTGTGGCGGCGGGCACCTGTAATCCCAACTACTCGGGAGGCTAAGGCTGGAGAATCGCATGAACCTGGGAGGCGGAGGTTGCAATGAGCCGAGGTCATGCCACTGCACTCCAGCCTGGGAGACAGAGCCAGATCCTGTGTCAAAAAAAAAAAAAAGTTATATGCATTAAAAAAAAAAAAAAAAAAAGACCTCAAAAGTTATATGCATCGCTGGTCAGTAGTATAATCAACTACAGCTTACTGGCAGGCAGGATAGCTGGTTGCCCAATCTGCTCTATATCTCCATAGCATGGCAGCCGGGCTGGTTACATAAGTGATTGCAGTCATACATTGCTTAACTATAGGGATAGGTTCCAAGAAATGCATTGCTAGGCGATTTCATTGTGCAAACAGCATAGAATGTACTCACACAAACCTAGATGATATAGCTTACTGTACACCTAGGCTATATGGTATAGCCTATTGCTCCTAGATTACAAGCCTGTACAGCAGGCTACTATACTGAATACTGCAGGCAACTGTAACACAATGGTAAGTATCTGTGCATCTAAAAATGTGTAAATATAAAAAGGTACAGAAAAAATATGGTATTATAATCTTTGGTATCACCACTGTACATGCAGTCTGCGGTTGACCAAAATGTTCTTATGCGGTGCATGACTATACTTTATGTTAAGCATAGTCATGATTCTACTACCCATCCTTTTAAAATTCCAATGTAGTATTCTTGACAATGTGTTAATACATTAAAGCTTTAACACTTTAGTGTGCAAGAATTTTTACATGTTTTTCTTTGAGAAGTAAACAACTCTGAGAAAATAAATCTTGGGGCAATAATTGGTCCAGAAACGGGCTTAGGAACCACAATCTTTGCCATGGCAAATCCTGATTATACAACCATTTACAAAATTAGGGCTGGGTGTGGTGGCTCACGCCTGTAATCCCAGCACTTTGGGAGGCCAAGGCGGGCGGATCACGAGGCCAGGAGATTGAGACCATCCTGACTAACACGGTGAAACCCCATCTCTACTAAAAATACAAAAAATTAGCCAGGCGTGGTGGCAGTTGCCTGTAGTCCCAGCTACTCAGGAGGCTGAGGCAGGAGAATGGCGTGAACCCGGGAGGTAGAGCTTGCAGTGAGCCAAGATTGCACCACTGCACTCCAGGCTGGGCGAGAGGGCGAGACTCTGTCTCAAAAAAAAAAAAAAAATTTAGAACAAGCATGTATAATTTATATAAATCTGCAATTCAAAGCTTAAAAGATTACCTTTAACACTGACCTGATAGCCAACATATACGGATGTTATAGGAACAGAAGACAGAGGGAAATTTCAGAGATTAGGCCCTTTCTTTGAAAAGTGATCTAAGTTTCAATTTCAAAATCCTTAGCAAAGTACATCAATTTGATTAGAATTGTTACCACATCTCTGGCTGTATCTGGAAGCAGAAACAGATCCTAAACAACTAGGAACTAACACGTAAGCTTGATAATCAAATCCTGCATCTTAAATTAATTTGGGGGTCGTAAGTGGATAAAGTTCCCTCTGTCAGAGCATAAGCCTCATACTTGAACAGGGAGAACCTCCAGGTGATGCTCAGCAGGTGGTTCTCCTGCAGCAGCTTTAGATTGGATAAAATGGTTGTCAAGGTTGGTGAATGATGCCCACTTTTAAAAAGAGAGGGTATAACAAGAGCAGCACAAGTAAAATGGGATTCTGGGTCCACTACATTAATACTAGTTATTGGCAAATGCTTACAGTGGTCAACTAAAAAATTACTAATATGATCAGAGTGTATTTGGAAGTCCAAGCTTTTAAGCAGGTTTTTAAAAAACATAAGTTCAGTAGATAAAAGGTAAAGCATTCACATTCCACTAGCTACTTACACTGATTTACAGCCATTGACTATTTACGCGACTTTCACAATAAACAGATGTTTTATGGATTCTAAAATATCCTGGCTGTTAAGAATTACAGAAGAATAACTATTAAGATAGGCTTTTTATTTTTCAAAACCTCTATAATTTTCCACTAAGGTAGGTGTTCAAAACATTTACAAATACTTAAGATATTTGTATGTGTATTACTTAATCATATTTCAATACCCACAGGGGATTGGTTTCAGGACTCCCATGGATACCAAAATCCACATACATATGTTCAAGTCTTGTATATGAAATGGCACAGTATTTGCATATAATCTACACACATTCTCCAATATACTTTAAGTCATCTCTGGATCACTTACAGTACATAATACCATGTAAATGCTATGTGAATAGTTGTTATACTGTATTTTAAATTCTGTGTTATTGCCGGGCACGGTGGCTCACGCCTGTAATCCCAGCACTTTGGGAGGCCGAGACGGGCAGATCACGAGGTCAGGAGATCGAGACCCTCCTGGCTAACACGGTGAAACCCCGTCTCTACTAAAAATACAAAAAATTAGCTGGGCGCGGTGGCAAGTGCCTGTAGTCCCAGCTACTCAGGAGGCTGAGGCAGGAGAATGGCGTGAACCTGGGAAGCAGAGCTTGCAGTGAGCCGAGATTGCGCCACTGCACTCCAGCCTGGGCGACAGAGCGAGACTCCGTCTCAAAAAAAAAAAAAAAAAAAAATTCTGTGTTATTTTTTGCTGTTTTTTTCCAAATATTTTGGTCCATAGTTGGTTGAATCTGCAGATGTAGAACCCACAAAAACGAGAACTGACTGTTTTGACTGACTGTTTTTTTTTTGGTTTTTTGGTTTGTTTGTTTGTTTGTTTTGGTGAGACGGAGTCTGGCTCTGTCACCAGGCTGGAGTGCAGTGGCATAATCTCGGCTCACTGCAACCTCCAGCTCCCGGGTTCAAGCAATTCTCCTGCCTCAGCCTCCCAAGTAGCTGGGACTACAGGTGCGCGCCACCACGCCCAGCTAATTTTTGTAATTTTAGTAGAGACGGGGTTTCACCACGTTGGCCAGGATTGTCTCGATCTCTTGACCTCGTGATCCGCCCACCTCGGCCTCCCAAAGTGCTGGGATTACAGGCGTGAACCACTGCGCCCAGCTGTATTTTTTTAATTTATCAAGTTGATATCTGTATCAATTACATTGCAGTGTGTGTATAAGGGAGACATCTTTCATACTGTTTTCCTTTCTTACTTTCAAGTTCAACTATGATGCTATGTTTTGCCTTCAAGCCTCACTTTTCTGTAAAAGGTAGCATAACCTTGGCCCTTACAGGGGTGGTCTTGACTTACATAATAATGTTTCTCATCCTTGCTGCCTTTTGTTTTTTTGGGGTTTTTTTGTTTTTGTTTTTTGGGTTTTTTTTTTTTAGATGGAGACTAGTGATTAAATGTTGATGTTCTAAAAGCTGACTCTGGCTGCTGCATGTTGGTGGATGCGGGGAGTAGAGTGGGACACCAGTGTAATAGTGATTGTGATTTGTTGTGGGGCATGTAGACAGTTCTTTTGGGAAGCTTTTCTTAAGGAAAGAAAAGCAGGGCTGGTGAAAGTTTTGTTTATACTGAAAATGTTTTTTAAAAAAAATTTTGTAGTCAGGGTCTCACTCTATTGCCAGGGCTAGAGTGTAGCAGCATGATCTTAGCTCACTGCAACCTCCCACTCCCAGGTTCAAGCGATTCTCCTGCCTCAGCCTCCCTAGTAGCTGATATTATAGGCGAACACCACCACGCTGGGCTAGTTTTTGTATTTTTACTAGAGACGAGGTTTCACCATGTTGGCCAGGCTGGTCTCAAACTCCTGACCTCAGGTGATCCACCCGCCTCGGCCTCCCAAAATGCTGGGAATACAGGCGTGAGCCACTGCGCCTGGCCCCTTGCTGCCTTTTGATAATTATAACACAAAAGCTTTGGGGAAGGTAGACCTTCCACTTAGAATTATTACCTTGGTACAGATTCCCAGCCAAGATATTGTCTTTGCAGATTATATTACAACCATCAATAAAGTATTATTTTCAAACATAAAACTATCATACTGAATATGCTTTTTCCAACTACATGTGCCACCCTTCACTCCCCCTCCTCAAATCTGAAGAATCACTGTTTTATCCAGTGACACAAAATCATTGAAATATGTTTCACAAACTAAAGCACAAATCTCCAAGCATCCACTATGGAGAAAGATGAACAGAACAATAGTCATAGATGATACCGGAGGACAGTTGCAGGCCAAGCTAACCACGGAGGCTGAAAGGGACATCTTTCTCTACAACTCACTTAATCTCAACACCAATGGTTTAACAGATAATTTTCTTAAGCTTTTCATGGAAAAGTTCATACCTACACAAAGTTAGACAAAATAGTTCAATGAAGCCCCACCTCAGCCTCCCAAAGTGCTGGGATTATAGGCATGAGCCAGCATGCCTGGCCACATTTTCGTATCTTAATTGAGGTGGTAGTTACACAAATTAATACATATGATTAAACTGCATAGAACTACACACACACACACACACACACACACACACACACGAATACATGTAAAACTGATGAAAGCTGAACAATGCCCATGGATTTTGCCAATATCAATTTCCTGGTTTTGATATTGTACTATAGT
The DNA here is from genome assembly GCF_028878055.3 of Symphalangus syndactylus. Taxonomy (NCBI): domain Eukaryota; kingdom Metazoa; phylum Chordata; class Mammalia; order Primates; family Hylobatidae; genus Symphalangus; species Symphalangus syndactylus. The sequence continues at coordinate 67,083,890 of NC_072430.2, read as the reverse complement.
TATATGTTTCCATTGGGGTAAATGGGGTGAAGGGTATACATGGGATCTCTTTGCACTGTTTATTTATTTTTATTTTTTATTTTGTAGAGGTGGGATCTTATATTTTGCCCAGGCTGGTCTCAAACTCCTGGGCTCAAGTGATCCTCCTGCCTCAGCCTCCCAAAGCACTGGGATTACAGGCCTGAGTCACCATGCTTGGCCTGTACTATTTTTGCAACTTCCAATGAATCTATATTTCAAAATAAAAGTATAGGCCAGACACGGTGACTCACACCTGTAATCTCAGCACTTTGCGGGGCTGAAGAGGGAGGTTCACTTGAGGCCAGGGGTTCGAGACCAGCCTGGGTGATGTCTCTACAAAAAAATAGGAAATAATTAGCTGCCTGTGGTCCCAGCTCCTGGAGGGCAGGAAGCATTGGGGAGGGGGGCTGAGGAGGGAGGATCGCTTGAGCCCAAGAGGGTTGAGGCTGCAGTGAGCTATGATTGTGCCACTGCACTCCAGCCTTGGCAAGAGTGAGACCCTGACTCCACAAATTTAAAAAAAAAATTTTTTTAAAAACATTTTAAGTATAAACAAAACTTTCACTAGCCCTACTTTCCTTAAGAAAAGCTTCCCAAAAGAACTGTCCACATGCCCCGTAACAAATTACAATCGCTATTACTGGTATCCCACTTTATTCCCCCCATCCACCAACACGCAGCAGCCAGAGTCAACTTTTAGAACATCAACATTTAATCATTAGCCTCTTCTTTTTTCTTTTTTTTTTTGCGAGACAGAGTCTCACTGTGTCGCCCAGGCTGGAGTGCAACGGCGCGATCTCGGCTTACTGCAACCTCCGCCTCCCAGGTTCAAGCGATTCTCCTGTCTAAGGCTCCGGAGTAGTTGGGATTACAGGCGTCCACCACCACGCCAGGCTAATTTTTTTGTATTTTTAGTAGAGATGGGGTTTCGCCATGTTGGTTAGGCTGGTCTTGAACTTCTGACCTCAGGCGATCCGCCCGCCTCGGCCTCCTAAAGCGTAGCCTCTTTTTTTTTTTTTTTAAGACGGAGTCTGGCTCTGTCGCCCAGGCTGGAGTGCAGTGGCGCAATCTCGGCTCACTGCAAGCTCCGCCTCCCGGGTTCACGCCATTCTCCTGCCTCAGCCTCCCGAGTAGCTAGGACTACAGGCGCACGCCACTACGCTCGGCTAATTTTTTGTATTTTTAGTAGAGACGGGGTTTCACTGTGTTAGCCAGGATGATCTCGATCTCCTGACCTCGTGATACGCCCGCCTCGGCCTCCCAAAGTGCTGGGATTACAGGCGTCAGCCACCGCGCCCGGCCAAGCGTAGCCTCTTCTTAAAACCCTTTTAAATAGCTTCCCGTGGCTCTTAGAATAAAAGTCAACGCGTGGTTAAAATAAAAACCTTGCTGTGATGCAGTCCTTCCCCCGGGTCATTCCACACCATATGTCTTCCACTAAGCTTCAGTCACACTCATATGGCCCACCTTCCAGTCGTCAAAATAGCCAAAACCTCTCCAAGCCTTACAGCCTTCACACAAACTGTTTCTTCTACAGAGGGCAGAGAAAGACAGTGGTTTCGAATGTGACGTCCAAACTATAAATCACAGGACAATGAATTCTGCGGGCTTTGATTAGCATAAGAGCTGCTTCCGACGGGGGCAACTCTATGCGGGGTGTGCCAGGAACTGATTTAAGACTATATTCAGATCTTCCAAGCAACGTCAAAGACTCCAGCTAATAAACGGCATATTTGCTTATACTGTGTGCTAGGTCCTTTTATCCTTCAAATGACCACCTACAGGAGAGACTAAGGTCCCATTCACAACTGAGCCTTTAAGGAGGTTAAGTAGCCCAGAGTTCAACAGAAAGTGGACGGGTTGTTCAAAGCCAGAGCTACTCCTGACCTCTACTCCATACACTGCCTTTCCTCCGGGCCATAAATACAACGAATGAACCTGCAGGTTGGTAGCTCCTGGGATCCGAGGTTGGAGTGCTACAGGACCCCAACCTGCTCTCACCCCGGGACAGGGAAATAGGAACGGGGCACAGGTCCACCACCAGGTGCCTCCGCGAGAGGCAGTAGCGCAGGCGGCGGGGAGGACCAGCGGCCACTCACCTGGTGCTGGCGCTGCGGCTACCTCCACACAGCGGTCTGGGCCTCCCAGACGCCGACCCGCACGCCCCAGGGAAGCCCCCGGCGAAACCCCCGCGGGCCCGTCCGCAGGCACCAACCAAATAACGCAGCGCTGGCACCATCCCCTACGCACGCTCCCCTCCCTCAGCGCTCAGAAGCCGCCACCTGACACTTCACGGCCGAGGACCTGCGCTCTTTAGCCCCGCCCCTCAGGCGGGGGCCAATGAAGTGCGCGCCTTCGCCCCATGTGGGAGAGGCTGCGGTGGCCAATAGACGCGCGCGTCGGAGGACGAAGGGTAGGCCAGGGTGCCGCAGACGCGGGGACGCTGGCTCGCTCCCTCCCTCTCTCCCTCCGACGCTGTGAGTAGAAAAGCTAGGCCCCGAGCCGGGCGGGACTAGGGTGGTGGTTGTGTTCCGCCCTCGCCCGTCGCCAACGCTGGGCTTACTGAAAACCTGGCCCTTTAGGTCGCGCGTCTTCGACCTTCACCGCCATACAGACATGGGGCCGTGGGAGAAACTCCGGGCGGGATTACGGTGAAAATTCTTGTTTGGGCGGGCCCAAAGGCGGGCCCAGGGGCTTCTTTCTCTGGGCTCGGCTTCTTTCTCTGGGCTCGGCTTCAGCCCCGCCCTCGCCCCGCCCCCGCCTCGTCCTCGCCCCGCCCCGCCCCCGCTCCCGCCCCCGCTCCCGCCCCGTCCTCGCTAGGGCCCGCACGCGGCCTGCGGTAAGCGGAGGGCCTGGGCACCCACCGTCTCCATCCCGGCCCCAGCCGAGTCGAGCGTCCACTAGAACGGCGCTCCCTGTCTGGCCCTAGTCCTCGCTTCTCACGGAGGTTCTTTGTCACAGCGAAGAGTGACAGCCCACAGTCTTCTGGACTTCTTTTATGGGGCTCCTGGCGGTGCTATTCATTCAGTCATTGATTCGTCTTGTAAATATCGAGCGCCTGCTCTGTACTGGACCCGGCACTGGGTACCGGAAGAACCAGACAGCTCGGTTTTTGCCACCATTTATCAGTCTGTGTCCTTTTCTTGAGTACTGAACCGAGATACAGTTTTAAATGTGCTGTGCGGTCTCTGAGCAGCGACTCACCTGTGCAGGTCACTTCACCTGATTCCCTTTCTGTAAAAATGAGGGCGATGGGCTGTGTAATCTCTAAAGGACCTTCTAACTCTTTAAAATTATGTGATTCACTATCACCGTGCCAGTGTTACTAACACCCATTCTGTATGCTTGATAGCAGTTTTTAATTTTTAGGGTTAGGACAGCTGAACATAATGAATAGAATTATACTTTATTACCAAAAGGACTTCGTGTGCCTCTTAGAATCTTGGTTCCAGTCTTTGGTCAGGTAGCTCCAGGAAATCACTTCACCTCTTTGCCTCAGACCCTCCTCTGTGAACTACGAATGATAGCAATGTCTCCCTAATGTTAGGGCAGTTGAGCGGATAAGGTCATCAGGTGTTTAGCACAGTGAAGCATTTGCTACGTGATGGCATTTATTATGGTTAAAGGGTTTTACCACCAGAACAGTGGTACATAGTTTGCTTTATTTGTTAAAACAATGTAGAATATTGCCTGCTTGTTCCATCACAGATGAAAAAAAGAGATGGTTATTCAACTTTGTGAGGTAATTGTGGATTCCCATGCAATTGTAAGAATAGAGATTCTGTGTACCCTTTACCCAGTCTTCCCAGTGGTAGCATCTTGCAAAACTAGTACCATATCACAACCAGGTAATTGACATTCACACAATCCATTGATCTCATTCAGATTCCTCATTTTGTATTAGTGTTCTCTGTGTATATTTAGTTCTATATGGTTATCAGGTGTGTAGATTCTTGTATCCACCACCACAGTCAAGGTACAGCCCAGATACATCACCACAAGGGTCCCTCCAGTTGCCCTTTTATAACCACAACTTACCTTTGCAGCCCCACCCAATCTATTCTCTGTTTCTAAAATTTTGTTATATCAAGAATGTTATGTAAATGTAATTATTGTAATTATAGAGTATGTAACTTTTACTGACTCTTTTTCATTCAGCATAATCCCTTGAGATACATCCAAACTGTTACATGTATCAGTAGTTCCTTCCTTTTTATTACTGAGTGGCATTCCATAATGTAGATATACTGCAGTATTGATATGGTTTGGCTATGTCCCCACCCAAATCTCATCTTGAATTGTAACTCACAATTCCCATGTGTTGCGGGAGGAACTGGGTGGGAGGTGATTGAATTATGGAGGCAGGTCCTTCCTGTGCTGTTCTCCAGATAGTGAATGAGCCTCACAAGATCTGATGGTTTTAAAAACGGGAGGTTTCCCTGCACAAGTTCTTTCTTTGCATGCTGCCATCCATGTAAGATGTGACTTGCTCCTCCTTGCCTTCCACCATGATTGTGAGGCCTCCCCAGCCATGTGGAACTGTAAGTCCATTAAACCTCTTTTTCTTCTCGGTCTCGGGTATGTCTTTATCAGCAGCGTGAAAATGGACTAATACAAGTATATTCAACTGTTCACTCATTGAAGGACATTTGAGTTGTTTCTAGTTTTTAGCTATTGTGAATCAAGCAGCTGTGAACATGAGTGTATGGTCTTTTGTGTGAACTTGTTTTTGTTTCTCTAGGATAAGTGCCCAAGAGTACAATTGCTGGGTCATATGGTAAGTGCATGTTTATTTTTTATTTTTATTTTTGAGACAGGGTCATGCTCTGTTGCCCAGGCTGGGGTGCAGTGGTGCAATCTCAACTCACTGCGGCCTCTGCCTCCTGGTCTCAAGCAATTCTCCTGCCTCAGCCTCCTGAGTAGCTGTGACTACAGGCACATGCCACCACACCCGGCAAACTTTCATATTTTTAGTAGAGATGCAGTTTCGCCATGTTGGCTGGGCTGGTCTTGCACTCCTGACCTCAAGTGATCCACCCGCCTCAGCCTCCCAAAGTGTTGGGATTACAGGCATGAGCCACCGCACCCAGCCTATTGTGTCATTCTTTTTTATTTATTTGCTTATTTATTTTTTTGAGACAGCGTCTTGCTCTGTTGCCCAGGCTGGAGTGCAGTGGCACGATCTCGGCTCACTGCAAGCTCTGCCTCCTGGGTTCATGCCATTCTCCTGCTTCAGCCTCCTGAGTAGCTGGGACTACAGGCGCCCGCCACCATGCCCAGCTAATTTTTTTGTATTTTTAGTAGAGACAGGGTTTCACTGTGTTAGCCAGGATGGTCTCGATCTCCTGGCCTTGTGATCCACCTGCCTTGGCCTCCCAAAGTGCTGGGATTACAGGCATGAGCCACTGTGCCCGGCCTATTATGTCATTCTTATGCCTTTGCATCCTCATAGCTTAGCTCCCACTTTTGAGTAAGAACATACGATGTTTGGTTTTCCATTCTTGAGTTACTTCACTTAGAATAATAAACTCCAGGCCAGGCGCAGTGGCTTACGCCTGTAATCCCAGCACTTTGGGAGGCCAAGGCAGGTGGATCACAAGGTCAGGAGATTGAGACCATCTTGGTCAACGTGGTGAAACCCCATCTCTACTAAAATACAAAAAATTAGCCAGGCGTGGTAGCACGTGCCTGTAATCCCAGCTACTTGGGAGGCTGAGGCAGGGGAATCACTTGAACCCAGGAGGCAGAGGTTGCAGTGAGCTGAGATTGTGTCACTGCACTGCAGCCTGGTGACAGAGCAAGATTCTGTTTCACAAAAAAAAGAATAATAAATTCCAATCCTATTCAGGTTGCTGCAAATGCCATTAATTCATTCCTTTTTATGGCTGACTAGTATTCCATCATATATATATATCACAGCTTCTTTATCCACTCATTGATTGATGGGCATTTGGGTTGGTTCCACATTTTTGCAGTTGCAAATTGTGCTGCTGTAAACGTGTGTGCAAGTATCTTTTTTGTATAATGACTTCCTTTCCTCTGGGTAGCTACCCAGTAGTGGAATTGCTGGATCAAATGTTAGTTCTAATTTTAGTTATTTAAGGAATCTCCACACTGTTTTCCATAGTGGTTGTACTAGTTTACATTCCCACCAGCAGTGTAGAAGTGTTCCCTTTTCACCATATCCACGCCAACATCTTTTTTTTTTTTTTTTTTTATTATGGCCATTCTTGCAGGTGTAAGGTGGTATCACATTGTGGTTTTGATTTGCATTTTCTTGATCATTAGTGATGTTGAGCATTTTTTCATATGTTTGTTGGCCATTCATATATCTTCTTTTGAGAATTGTCTTCATGTCCTTAGCCCACTTTTTGATGGGATTGTTTCTTGCTAATTTGAGTTCATTGTAGATTCTAGATATTATTAGTCTTCTGTCAGATGTATAGATTGCGAAGATTTTCTCCCACACTGTGGGTTGTCTGTTTACTCTGCTGACTGTTCCTTTTGCCACGCAAAAGCTCTTTAGTTTAATTAAGTCCCAACTATTTATCTTTGTTTTTATTGCATTTGCTTTTGGGTTCTTGGTCATGAAACCCTTACCTAAGCCAATGTCTAGAAGGGTTTTTCTGATGTTATCTTCTAGAATTTTTATAGTTTCAGGTCTTAGATTTAAGTCCCTGATCCATCTTGAGTTGATTTTTGTATAAGGTGAGAGATGAGGATCCAGTTTCATTCTCCTACATGTGGCGTGCCAATTATCCCAGTACCATGTGTTGAATAGGGTGTCCTTTCCCCACTTTATATGTTTGTTTGTTTGTTTTGTTGAAGATCAGTTGGCTATAAGTATTTGGGTTTCTTTCTAGGTTCTCTGTTCTGGTCCATTGTTGTATGTGCCTATTTTTATACCAGTACCATGCTGTTTTGGTGACTGTGGCCTTATAGTATAGTTTGAAATCAGGTAATGTCATGCCTCCAGATTTATCTTGTTGCTTAGTGTTGCTTTGGCTATGTGGGCTCTTTTTTGGTTCCATATGAATTTCAGGATTGTTTTTTCTAGTTCTGTGAAGAATGATGGTATTTTTTTGGGAATTGTATTGATGGGAAGACTAATATCCAGAATCTGCAATGAACTCGAAGCAATTTGTAGATTGCTTTTGGCAGTATGATCATTTTCGCAATATTGACTCTACCCATCCATGAGCATGGGACGTGTTTCCATTCGTTTGTGTCGTCTATTATTTCTTTCAGCAGTGTTTTGTAGTTTTCCTTTTAGAAGTCTTTCACCTCCTTGGTTAGGCATATTCCTAAGTATTTATTTTTTTTGCAGCTATTACAAAAGGGGTTGAGTTCTTGATTTGATTCTCAGCTTGGTCACTGTTGGTGTATAGGAAAGGTACTAATTTTGTATCCTGAAACTTTGCTGAATTCATTTATTGGTTCTAGAAGCTTTTTGGAGGAGTCTTTAGGGTTTTCTAGGTATACAATCATATCATTAGCAAATAGCAACAGTTTAACTGCCTCTTTACCGGTTTGGATGCCTTTTATTTCTTTCTCTTGTCTGATTGCTCTGGCTAGGACTTCCCAGTACTATGTTGAATAGAATAGAAGTGATGAGAGTGGGGCTGGGTGCGGTGGCTCATGCCTGTAATCCCAGCACTTTGGGAGGCCAAGGCGGGTGAATCACCTGAGGTCAGGAGTTCAAGACCAGCCTGGCCAACATGGTGAAACCCCGTCTCTACTAAAAATACAAAAAATTAGCTGGACGTGGTGGTGGGCGCCTGTAATCCCAGCTATTCGGAAGGCTGAGGCAGGACAATTGCTTGAACCCAGGAGGCAGAGGTTGCAGTGAGCTGAGGTCATGCCATTGCACTCCAGTCTGGGCAACAAGAGTGAAACACCATCTCCAAAAAAAAAAAAAAAAAAGGGCGGGGGGTGGTGAGAGTCAGCATCCTTATCTTGTTCCAGTTCTTGGAGGGAATGCTTTAAACTTTCCCTGTTCATATTATGTTGGCTGTGGGTTTGTCATAGTTGGCTTTTATTACTTTGAGGTATGTCCCTTGTATGCCAATTTTGCGGAGGGTTTTAATCACAAAGGGATGCTGAATTTTGTCAAAGCTTTTTCTGCATCTATTGAGATGATCATGTGATTTTTGTTTTTAATTGTGTTTATGTGGCATATAACATTTATTGACTTGTGTATGTGAAGCCATTTGTGCATCCCTGGTATGAAACTTAATCATGGTGGATTATCTATGGCAGCAGTAATTTAGTACTGGTTATTTTCTAATTTGCGTTTAACTCGTTTCTTTTAATTTATTAGAGCTAGATTCACTAACTTACCACTAGAGGTCTCCTCTTTCCCTATAGAAAGCGTTCCCAAAGGCAACTGTTTGGACTCAAGTAAGAATAATTTGCAAAATCATTAGCAAAGTTGCAGTTGAAATGTAAAAACCTATCAATTTTTGTTACCTCTGTTGCCAAATATAAATTTAATTTTTATGTTTAAAACATTAAATCTAATATCTTGTGTTTTTAGAGATTACAGCTGAGGTAAATTTGGCCTTTCATTTAAGCTAAATTATAAGATGGGCCAAAATGAATCAAGCAAAAGTATTCAGTTTTCAAAGACCACTCTAATTCACCTGCTTAATAACAGTTTAACTGGTTTTACCTTTCTCCATGGAAACATGTCAACCATTGAAGACTATTAATAAGCAAATATTTATTAAACTTTTGCATTATGCTGAGAAAAATGGAAATGAATAAGATGCCATCCTTGTTCTTTCTTTTACTTTGCATACTCTTTTTTCATTCTAACTGGAATTTTTTTTTTTTTTTTTTGCATATTCTGCTTCTGCTTCTAGACTAACTGAAAACTCAATCATTAAGACCCATTTCAAAAGACACCTCTAGTGTGAAGCCTTCTTCTCACTCCCTTCTCTGGGTTCTCATGGCATTTGTTCACACCTCTATTATCCAACTACGTTGGGTGTTATTTATCTCTTTATATGTTATCTGTCTTTATTAAATTTTACGTTCTATGAGGTCAGGAAGCTTGTCTTTCTGTGTGTCTCTTTCTCCTTTGTTCTTGTTTTTGTTTTGTCTTACCATTGTTGCCTTTGCACTAAGTATAGCAGACATTCAATAAACATTTTTTGAGTGAATGAATGAATGGACATGGCATTTGAGTAAGATCTTGAGGTTGGGTGGGATTTCCACAGATTGATGGTGATGGGGGAGGAAGGCTAAGAGAAAACAGCCTGAGTAGAAGCTAGGAAAGCCCATATTTGTAAATAAGATTGACAACTAATAGAGTTATTCGAGGTGGGCACAGGCAGAGAGAGCTTTAACAAAAAGCTGGAAAGGGTTGAGAACATGATAAGAGGTAGTGGAGCAGAGGCTTGCCGTAACGAAGACAGCTATGGCGGAAAAGGGATGAAAAGGGTAGTTGGTTCTGTCTTCAGTTCACATCTCTCACTGTCCCACAGCCTCAGCATCCTCAATCACTTCCTCAGGACCCTGGGCTGGTAGAGAACCGGGTTCAGGTTTCAACACTACCATCAATTAGTTATGAAACATTGAGCAAGTCCCTTTAAACACATGCATTTATTAATACCCCACCTTGTTTCAGAAAGGATTGAGGGTGTCAGGAAGTTACTTAATATCAGGGCTTCAGTTTCCTCACGTCTAAATGAGAGATTTCATCCAGGTGATCTAAATTCCTTACAGCTGTAACATTTTGTGACCTCTGATTCCAGTGATTTGTTGGTCATCTGCGCTTAGAAATCTTGCTAACACTTAATATGTAGATTATGAAAAACTAAAAGAAAAAAATCTGAACCTATAACCCTGTTCTCCTGATGTGATTTCTTTTAATGGCATCGCCATCCTACTACCAGTGACCCAGGGCCAAAACTTGGTGTCATTTTCAACTCCTCTAGCCCTTGCCCCTACATCTCACTTAACTGAGTCATATGGAACTAACTCTGTAATGTCATTCCCATTCTTCCCCAACTAGGCCCTTTCGTATGGCCTCATGGTTTCAACCCTTGCTGACTGGCTGTCCCATTCTGTTGACCCTTAATCTTGATGCTGCTGAGTAAATTTCTTGAAGCACAACTGTAACAATACCAATGCTTTGTTCTATTTTATTTATTTATTTATTTATTTTTGAGATGGAGTCTCGCTCTGTTGCCCAGGCTGGAGTGCAGTGTGGTGCAATCTCAGCTCACTGCAATCTCTGCCTCCCGGGTTCAAGCGATTCTCCTGCCTCACCCTCCCAAGTAGCTGGGACTACAGGCGCGTGCCACCATGCCTGGCTAGATTTTTTTTTTTTTTTTTTTTTTTTTAGCAGAGACAGGGTTTCACCGTGTTAGCCAGGATGGTCTCGGTATCCTGACCTCGTGATCTGCCTGCCTCGGCCTCCCAAAGGCCAGTGCTTTGTTCAGAAACCTCGGTGACTCCCTGCTACCTACAGAATACAGTCCAAATTCCCTGGCGGAGCATGCAAAACACTTCATGACCTGACTGTGCAAGTTGCCTGCCTCTTCTCATGACTCACATGTGCTAGTGAAACTGAAAATAACATGCCTTAAATGTTCCTGCTTCAGCTAATAATCTGGCATAATTTTTCCTGGCACCTTTGTTTGCTGAAATCCTTTCTGTCCTTATTTTAACTCTTTTGAGGCATTTATCAAGTTCTGTCACTTATTTTAACTACTTGGTAACGTGTCTTAGCGACTCCATACTGCATTAAATTGTCAGATGCTCAAAGCAAACACCATGTTTCATTTATCTTTGTCTCCCCATCCCCCCCTTCCCTGCCACACCCAGTCCCCTGCACACACCTAGCACATTACTAGGGAAACTTGAATTGAGGTAAATCAAATCGAAACCTACTCCAGGAATCACTTTCTCAAATTATGGTTATACATTTTGACAGCTGGAAATTATCTAAGCAAATCATCTCATTTTACAAATGAGAAAACCAGAGGTCAGAGAGGTGAAGTTACTTGCCCAGTCTTTCTCAGCTGCCCTTAAAACAGTTTTTTTGTTTACACTGCTCTGGTAACACCACTTGCAGCCTTGTCATAGGTAGATCTATTTTCATGTCTCCTCTTCTTTCCTGGATGCAAGCATCTTAACCTCGACACGTTGCTCTTTCGGTGATTTTAGTGTGTCATTTTGATGCTGGAAATATAGATGGGGAATAGAGCCAGCTTCAGCAAATTCATAGCTACAGCGCCTGAATGGACACTAGATGGCAGTACGACAGACAGACTCCAATTGAGGTTTCAACAGTGGAACTTAACGTTTGAGCCGGAAGGAACCTTAGACACCATCCAGTCCAACCCCTCATTTTTTTGCAGCAAACAAATAAAAAACCCCAAGAACAAGAAACAGGAGTGACTTGCTCAGTAATTGTTGAGTGGCAAGTGAGTCATCAGCTTTATCAGTACAAGAGCATTGACTCTGAAGTAAGTTGCTATATGTATGGGACTCTGATGACGATCTAATGTAAGTACTGTTTTGTGTGTCTAGATCAAATGATGCTGTTTGGAAAAATTTCCCAGCAGTTGTGTGGCGTAAAGAAACTCTCATGGTCATGTGACTCCAGATACTTCTGGGGCTGGTTGAATGCAGTGTTTAATAAGTAAGTTACCCTAAATAAAGTGAAGAAATGTGGAGATGGTTACAGCTAAATAAGTTCCCAATAGCTCGTTTGGCTATTTCTCATATTTCAAATGTTATTTTAACAATTTGTGCAGTGTGATCCTAATTTTGTTTACAAACAAACAAAACCCACACAAACATGGAAAAAACACCAGAAAAATAGATTACAAAATATTAATTGTGGCTGTTTGGGTTGCAGGATTTCAGTGATTTTTCTTACTTGTCCTTTTGATACATTTCAAGTTTTCTAAAATAAACATTTTATAATCAAAAAAACTTATTAAATATAATTTTAAAGTATTTTATTTTTATGGCTTTTTAAAGGAATGTAGTTAACCTTTTGAATTCTATCAAAGTAACTCGGGTTTTCAAAAAAATTAGTGGGTGGCACACTTAGAAATATCATTTTGAAACTTGAAACTAACCTAATTACTTAATACAGCATTATGATCACTAGCTAGAGAAAAAAGCATATGTAGAAATTAATAAATATCACTTAATGAGATTAATTTGAACACAGATTCAGAATTATTTTCTCTTTAATCTTTTGTTATTAATACAAATTCTAACCAAGTATAGTCATTTGTAGAATAGTTACTAAGTATCTCTGGTGTCAAGCACTCTACTATATGTGAATCAAAAGTTGTGTCTGATAAATTCATATAAAAATAATACGCCTTGACAGTGTTCACTTGGAAACAAAAACAAAACTAAAAAAGCAGATAGACTACAGTTTTTTTTTGTTTTTGTTTTTGTTTTTTTGCATGGATCTCACTGATACATTTACCTTCCTCCTCAGTCACTTGAAATGAAAATTTGTTGCGTTCTGTATTATTTATGTCAGTTAATATAGTTAACAAGCTAGTGATTATTGTAAAAGCAAACTGCTTTTTTTCTCTTGCCAACAGGGTGGATTATGATCGCATCAGGGATGTTGGCCCTGACAGGGCGGCATCCGAGTGGTTGCTGCGCTGTGGGGCCATGGTGCGCTACCATGGCCAGGAGAGGTGGCAGAAGGACTACAACCACCTTCCAACAGGCCCTCTGGACAAATACAAGATTCAGGCGATCGACGCCACCGACTCTTGTATCATGAGAATTGGATTTGACCACATGGGTAACTACCCTATCATTTTGCTAATAGAAAATGCAGATGATTTGCAGTGACCATTTTGTTGCAGTTGACTCACGATTATAGTCATAGGTATGTCCTTTTTGCCCATTTCAGTATAGTCAAGTTTGTTTCTTCCTGTGTTTGATATTTATTTTCAAATTAAATTGAGGTTACAGACACCTTCCTCCTCTCACTAAGCTTGTTTCTGTATGTCTAGTCTTTGATTTATTGACTTAAAATCCAGGGCCTTGTTTGTCAAACTATCTTTGTCAAACTTCTGTCATTGAGAAGCCCTCAATAATGCAGGAATAATTATATCCACACAGCTTCTGCTTACGTGGCATTTTTTTTCTTTCTTTTTTTTTTTTTTTTTTTTTTTTGAGACAGAGTCTTGCTCTGTCGTCCAGGCTGGAGTGCAGTGGCACGATCTCGGCTCACTGCAAGCTCTGCCTCCTGGGTTCACACCATTCTCCTGCCTCAGCCTCCTGAGTAGCTGGAACTATAGGTGCCTGCCACCATGCCCGGCTAATTTTGTTTTTGTATTTTCAGTAGAGATGGGGTTTCACCATGTTAGCCAGGATGGTCTCGATCTCCTGACCTCGTGATCTGCCTGCCTCGGCCTCCCAAAGTGCTGGGATTACAGGCGTGAGCCACCGCGCCCGGCTTCTTTTATTTATTTATTTTTTTGAGTCAGAGTCTCACTCTGTCGCCAAGGCTAGAGTGCAGTGGCGTGATCTTGGCTCACTGCAACATCTACCTCCTGGGTTCAAGTGATTCTCCTGCCTCAGCCTCCCAAGTAGCTGGGACTACAGGCATGCACTACCACGCCAGGCTAATTTTTCTATTTTTAGTAGAGACAAGGTTTTGCCGTGTTGGCCAGGCTGGTCTTGAATTCCTGACCTCAGGTGATCCACTTGCCTCAGCCTCCCAAAGTGCTGGGATTACAGGTGTGAGCCACTGGGCCTGGCCCTATGTGGGCATTTCTTTCCTCCAGTGTGTGGGCATCTGACTGTGGAATGGTCCTGTCCATCAGCACAAGCTCTATAGTGAATTCCTTATATGGTTAATAGGGTGAGCAGTCCTTCCAGTTTTCATGGGACTAAGAGGTTTCCCAGGACATAGGACTTTCAGTCCTAAAACCAAGTCAGTCCTGGGCAAACCAGGACAGGTTGTCATCTTAGTGGTAAAGCAGATTCTTAATCTGTACTTTTTCTCTCCAGAGGGCCTAGAGCATGTTGAAAAAATAAGGCTGTGCAAGTGTCATTATATCGAGGATGACTGTTTGCTGAGACTTAGTCAACTTGAAAATTTACAAAAAACCATATTGGAAATGGAAATAATATCCTGTGGGAATATCACAGACAAAGGCATCATTGCTTTGCGTCATTTAAGGTAGATGATCAAAGCCAAAGTGGAAACTTGACAATGCTGTTAAGGTGAATAGTTAGAATTTAATTGACTGTGAGGGGTGGTGTCTTTTTTTAGTTCTGAAAAAGATAATTTTAAAAAATGACCTCATTTTCATCTGTAATACTTTAAAACAGCTAAAATGATCAACCTTAATACATTAATGTTTTATTGAATTTTTTATAGAGTGTATTTTTAAAAATTAAATCTACATTAAGCACCTAGCATGGTGCCTGTCACAGTAAGCCCTCAGTAAGCATCAATGATTATGCTTTCTCTCCTTTTTTTTTTTTTTTAAAGCAATTTCTCCTATGGTTTTGATATTTTCAAGACATTTGGTATATACCTATTAGCATTTTACCATGTAATTATTTTGCTTGAGGGGAAAAAATCCTTGAAATATTCACCTTTCTGTCTCTAGAGCCTAGAACACTGCCTGACACTGTAATAATCATCAAAAGCATGCATCCACTGGTTAGGAAAGCTGTTCTACATCCTCTTGTGCCACCAACCAGACTCATGCCATGGCCTGGAGCAAGTCACCTAATCCCAAATGCAAAAACAGATAATACTAGCAAGGAATGTTTAATTCTAAAATTTGTAAGATTCTGAGTCTCATGAGCATGATGAAAAAAGAATAGGAGTTTTTTTGTTTGTTTGTTTTTTTGAGACGGAGTCTTGCTTTTGTTGCCCAGGTTGGAGTGCAATGGCACGATCTTGGCTCACTACAACTTCCGCTTCCTGGGTTCGAGCGATTCTCCTGCCTCAGCCTCCTGAGGAGCTGGGATTACAGGCGCCCACCACCACGCCCGGCTAATTTTTGTATTTTCAGTAGAGATGGGGTTTCGCCATGTTGGCCAAGCTGGTCTCGAACTCCTGAACTCATGATCTGCCCGCCTCGGCCTCCCAAAGTGCTGGGATTACAGGCGTGAGCCACCGTGCCCAGCCTAGAAGTTTGTTTAATCAAATCCCTATGTTAGAGATCTCAACATTCAAATTATGAATCTAATTAATGTAGTTCTGCTTTAATATATAATGGATCTGCCAGTAACCTCAGTATCACGGGGAGTTTAAGAAATTTTAAACATTAGGACCAAAAGTACTAGATTGTTCATCTCTTACATTACTTGAAGGTTCAAAGCTTCATCTTTTAATAGAAACTCTAGTATCTTTAAGAATTTTCCCAGTTTTTGCCCTTTTGGGGTTGAGATTCCCATTTTATGTTTCACATGCAAAAGATATCTACATCATTATAAATATATATTTTATTTAGAATGATTCAGCTAGAAATATTGACGTAACCCGAAGTCTGTGTTACTTCCTGGCATGAATTTCATCTCTAAGGCTACTTCTCTAAAAGTAATTTTGAAGGCATAGGGTGATACAGATTCATTTTCTACGTAATTTTCTTTAAGTCAGTAAATTGAGTTTATTTTTAATGCTCTTGGCCAAATTGAAGTGACTTTTTTCTTTATTTGCAGAAACCTCAAATATTTGTTGTTAAGTGATCTTCCTGGAGTAAGAGAAAAAGAAAATCTTGTCCAAGCCTTTAAGACAGCACTGCCTTCTCTGGAACTAAAATTACAATTGAAGTAAAATAATGTGTCTTATTTCAGTATAAAGGATCATTTGAAACTATTGATTCTAAACATCAACTAATATTATATAGTCATCAGTAGAATTATAAGGATGCCATATCATGACATTTTAGAGGTGGAGAGTGCATCATATGTAGAAAATAAATATTCAGACGTGACTCACTAATGTTACTAAGTTGGAAGTGAGAATTTATGTACATTAATTCATTTTAAGAACAGTGCAGCCGGGCGCGGTGGCTCATGCCTGTAATCCTAGCACTTTGGGAGGCCAAAGCAGGCAGATCACCTGAGGTCAGGAGTTCGAGACCAACCATGGCCAACATGGTGAAACCCCATCTCTACTAAAAAACAAAATTAGCTGGATGTGGTGCACGCCTTTAATCCCAGCTACTCTGGAGGCTGAGGCAGGAGAATCACTTGACTTGGGAGGTGGAGGTTGCAGGGACCCGAGATTGTGCCACTGCACTTCAGCCTGGGTGACAGAGTGAGACTGTCTCAAAAAAAAAAAAAAAAAGAAAGAAAAAGAAAAATGTAAACTAGGTAACATTTTAATTCTAATATAGTCATTTAATATGTAAATCTGTAGATATCTCTTGATGTGGATATTTAGAATCCTTTAAAGTTATTTGTACAACAGATGTTTTTATTATAACAGTAATTTACATTTAACTTTAAAGTTAGTGAAGCATACTACCATAAATGCACAATTATGAAAAATTAGAAGCTAAATTACAGATTCATTGTTGGAGTCAATTATGCAAAGTGGTCACTGGTTGTTGAAGCATGCATTGCTTCAACAGGATTTGCGTGCATTTCCCATGATCCTGCATTCTTGTGTTCTTGATAGCATACAGGCTTTCTCAGAATCAACAGTTGCTGCTTAATTTGTCTATTTTGTAAGCTTAGGCTACTATTTTATTAAGACTGGACATAGATACTTGGCTGAATACAAATAGTTTTGCAGATTGCAATATAATAAAGGAAACAATAAAAACCAGTGGGCTATGCTTAGGTTTTTCTTAAAACCTAACATTGCTTTAGGCTGGGTGCCGTGGCTCATACCTGTAATCCCAGTGCTTTGGGAGGCTGAGGGGGGAGGATCACTTGAGACCAGGAGTTTGAGACCAATTTGGGCAACACAGCCAGACCCCATCTCTATAAAAAATTTTAAAAATTAGGCAGGCATGGTGGTGCATACGTGTAATCTCAGATAGTTGGGAAGTTGAGGTGGTAGGATTGCTTGAGCTCAGGAGTTTGAGGCTGCAGTAAGCTATGATCATGGCCACTGCACACCAGCCTGGTAGCCTGGGTGGAAGAGGGAAACCCTGTCTCTTAAAACAAAACAAAACAAAAGGCTGGCCTGTAATCCCAGCACTTTTGAAGGCCAAGGCAGGCAGATCATTTGAGCCCAGGAGTTCAGGACGAGCCTGGGCAACATGGCAAAACCGTCTCTACCAAAAAAATTAAAAAATAAAAAATAAATAGCTGGGTGTAGTGGCACATGCCTGTAGTCCCAACTACTCAGGAGTCTGAGGTAGGAGGATCAGTTGAGCCCGGGAAGTAGAGGCTGCAGTGAGCCATGTTGGCACCACTGCACTCCAGCCTGGGCAACAGATTAAGACCCTGTCTCATAAAAAAAAAGTCAAATAGATAAAACAGGTCTTCATTGTTACCTGTGAGAAATGGCCCTGATTTTATTACTCTTATATGCCAGCTTGTTTATAGATTTCTGTGTGTTTGATTTGAAATTTTTTTTTTTTTTTAAGACAGACTCTCGCTCTGTTGCCCAGGTTGGAGTGCAGTGGTGTGATCTCAGTTCACTGCAACCTCTGCCTCCCAGGTTCAAGCAATTCTCTGCCTCAGCCTCCCAGGTAGCTGGGATTACAGGTGCCCACCACCACGCCCAGCTAATTTTTGTACTTTTAGTAGAGACAGGGTTTCACCATCTTGGCCAGACTGGTCTTGAACTCCTAATCTCAGGATCCACCCGCCTCGGCCTCCCAAAGTGCTGGGAGCCACCACGTCCAGCCTGGTTTGAACATTATTAAGCTGTTGAATATAAACTTGAAAATAATTTTCCAATAAACACTTTCTATGATACAGCTTTCAGATAGAAAAATGAATTTTCGTTGTGTTTAACAACGTGTGTTTAACAGCTTATACAAATAACACATAGTATAAATGGTAATTGCCACTGTCATTTTAAAAATCAGAAAATAGTAAATAAAAGGATTTGGAAGAGTCTCATGTGATACAGTGGAAATTTCATACCGAATAAAAGCGTTATAAATATGGTTAAATTGAACATAAGCATAAATTTAATGGAACTCATTAGAAAAAAAATAAGCCGTTTTTCTCAGGTTTGTTTCATTACTGTATGGTGAGACAACTGATTCACCACGATTTAGTCTAGAGCTACTTTTCTATTCTGAATAGTTTTTGGTAAAACTTTTGGCTGAATTATTAGGCAGTTACAGTAATCTGCCTTCATCAAGTGCATTTTCTTGGGTTAAGGAAAAAAAAATTTTTTTTTAACTATTCATGGAAGCTGGATGTTCTTCCTTGTCATTTGAATCAAGGCTGTCTAACAGGAATTGAATAATTCAGGGACTAGCATTTAACCCATATCAGGTCTAGGCAAGAAATGACATACATTAGGAAGCCTTAGGATATCATTAAACTGCCTAGGGTAGTCAAAATTATTGACTAGATACCAGACCTCAGTGGATTACTTAAGTAAATGGGGTCAGATGTCATCACGAAGAAAATTAACAGGAAGAAAATGAGAGTACAGAAGAAATGTTTTGAAAATAGAGTGAAATACAACTTTGAAGACCATGGCTGAGAAGTGCTAGGAATAGTGGCAGCACATCAACCAGAAATGGTGTTGAGCTGTAAGAAACAGACGTCAGGCTTCATGTTGCCCTTGTGTCCAGGGGACAAGGATGAAAAAGCTTTTTGATTAAGAGCAGTAGACCAAATCAAAGCTAATTATGTCATTTTGGCCGGGCGCAGTGGCTCATGCCTGTAAGCCAGCACTTTGGAAGGCCAAGGCGCTCAGATCACATGAGCCCAGGAGTTCAAGACCAGCCCGGGGAACATGGCAAAACCCTGCCTCTACCAAAAAATACAAAAAAATTAGCCAATATAGTGGCACATGCCTGTAGTCCCAGCTAGTTGGGAGGCTGAGGTGGGAGGTTCGAGATATATATATATATATATAAAAATATCATCATTTTAAGTCTCACTGTGCAAAGCTATGAGTCCTCAATACTTTGGACTACTTAGTGTAATATATTAGTTGTTAGAATAGCATATATACACACACACACACACACACACACAAACATAGTGCAAAAAGATGTTTCAGGGAAAACATCAGTTTACAACATAATGTCTTTCATGACTCAAGTAAAAGCTCACAAGTAATTTCTTCTGAAACCCAGATCACCGAATTACAGGTTTGCCTATAGATGTACCAGGTCAAAGGCTGTGCCAGAGAGAATGAAATACTAATTATTTTCAGGCTGACAGGTTCAGTTCCTGCAAAGCCTGTAGGTCTTGCTCTACCCTTTGACTGCCTTAATCAGCTGCCGAGCTTCATGCCATTGTTTACAAGGGGAACTGGGTGAATAAATGTAGAAAGATTACAGTAAATCCACCTTGCCTGCAAAAGTGACTAAGGTGTATCCTTTACTGATAAAGTAAGGATGAAATGTATAAACATATAATTAAATATATAAATTACCAAGTTTTTGTGATAATTCGTATGCTTTTAAATATTTTGAACCTAAGTGTTACCCTCAAAATGTTTTAAAATATAAAAATCAAGAAATAGAGCAGGCAGGAAATGGGATTTTAAACATTTTGATTTCAAGAAATAGAACTATCTTAAATATGATGCTGAAACAATCTGAGAGGCAGGAGATAGGACTCAGGCAACAGAGATCCGAGGAAATATATATGGGCATTTTGTAGTCCATTTTTCTTGTGTGGCATGTGGTACAACTGAAGCATAAATTTTTTTGATATCATCTAGTTTTGCCAGAGGTATGGGACAGTTCATATTCTGTCCATAAGTGCAGCTACTTACATAAACTGAAATACAAGTGCAACTCCAAACAGGTTTTTTCTTTCTTTTGTGGACACCATCATCAAGCATGGAAGACTGGATCTGGAATTTCCCTTAATATCTTGCCAATTGGCCTCCCAGTTTCTTGCTTATGTTTTCTCCTGGTGTGTTTTCAACATTGTAATTGTTTTCAATCAACTGTGTAAGTTTTATTTTCTTCAAAGCATCTATTGATTCCTTTTTTAAAATCATGTCTCCTAGCTCCTTTAAATGTTTGGAAAACGGTAGTTAAGTTTCTTGGTATTACAGTAGTACTTCTTATTATCCAAAGCTGGAAGGATGCTGCTGCCAGTTAGCTGGGGTAGGTACTGCAACTAAAAATGCAAAACACAGAATTAGGTTCAAAACTGTGCTATGCATTTTTTTTCATTATTTAGAATATATCACAAAAAGGTAATTAAGCTTTTTAGTATAGAAATACTTTTTTTGCACACCATCCAGGACTTGAGAGAGGATTAAATGTTTCAATTTGGTCTTGGCTTTTCCTTTTAAATGTTTATATTAAAAAGGAAAAACATTCACATTAAAGAAGATTTAGAGAATATGAAAAGGGGAAAATCTACATGTTAACATTATTGGGAAGAAAACAGATTTACAGGAGTTGAGAGCTTGCTGAGATCTTAGGGATCATTTAAGCCAATGCCTTGTCTTATAGCAGAGAAAACTGATAAACAGAGCGCCTAAGCAATTTGCCTACTTACTCTCTTCCCTTAGTTAAAAAGGCAAATCAAGCATGGCACAGTGTACTCTTGTAGTTCCAGCTACAAGGGAGGCTGAGTGGGAGCATCCCTTGAGCCCAGGAGAGCAGCCTGGGCAACATAGCAAGACCCCCATCTCTAAAGAAAAAAGACAAAACTGCTTCCTTCAAGCTTCCTGAAAATGTTTGAATTTATTGTCAATGTCAAATGAAAGTCAGAACACACCTGTATTTTTTGTATTGCACTATATGTCCTCCGGTATCCCTAAAAAGGGAAATTTTTAGTACATTCTAGAAAAAAATTTTCAGCCATTGCCTCAGAAAAGTACTTTTTAGTGCTTTTACATCAGTTGATTCTTTCAGGATTTAAAAGCAGTACACCAGGCTGGGTGTGGTGGCTCATGCCAGTAATCCCAGCACTTTGGGAGGCCAAGGCGGATGGATCACCTGAGGTCAGGAGTCGAGACCAGCCTGCCAACATGGCGAAACCCTGTCTCTACTAAAAATATAGAAATTAGTTGGGCATACTGGCATGTGCCTGTAATCCCAGCTACTGGGGAGGCTGAGGCAGGAGACTCACTTGAACCCGGGAGGCAGAGGTTGCAGTGAGCCAAGATCACACCACTGCACTCTAGCCTGAGCGACAGAGTGATACTCGGTCTCAAAAAAAAAGCAATACACCAAAGAGTGGAGTTTCCCTATTTTTTCAAGTAGAAATATTTCCATCAAAACCTTTTGCTCTTGAATACAAACTAATACTGAGATAAGGAATAATTCCGGCGTGGGGGTGGAGGAGTCTGTTTCTGGCCTGTTTTGCTACCTGGGTCACATATCATGGAGAATAAAATTAAAACATTATTAATTTTGTTTTTTTTTTTTTTTTGAGACGGAGTCTTTCTCTGTCCCCCAGGCTGGAGTGCACTGGCGCGATCTCGGCTCACTGCAAGCTCCGCCTCCCGGGTTCACGCCATTCTCCTGCCTCAGCCTCCTGAGTAGCTGGGATTACAGGCACCCGCCACCACGCCCGGCTAATTTTCTGTATTTTTAGTAGAGACGGGGTTTCACCGTGTTAGCCAGGATGGTTTCGATCTCCTGACCTCATGATCCGCCCGCCTCGGCCTCCCAAAGTGCTGGGATTACAGGCTTGAGCCACCGCGCCCGGCCAACATTATTAATTTTGTAACTGTGATCTACATTAGGGCCCTGGAGTTTATGCTGTATTTGTTCCTCATGGAACTTTTTCACCCTTTTCCCTCCTCCCAGCCTCACACACAACACCCTGGTACCATTCAGCATGCTGGGCAGTGGAAGCTGCAAAGGGAAAGACTAAGGCAAGATAATGTATAGCTTAAGGAGTACCTAGGTAGATCCGAGGTTACCCAGGATCAGTTGTGGTTCCAACTACAGTTCATTCTGAATTATTACAGCTTTTGGCTTATCACAAGATGCTTAATGTAAGGCCATTTTATACCAATCGGGATTCTTCACAGGCTCCCAGTGTGCAGTTTGGATGCTGTTCTCTGGTTAAATGTATTCAGCTGATACCACCAAAAGCACTCATCACTGTATTTGCCCTAGCCAACTCTGACAAAGGATCAGGGAGGAAAACAGCTCCTTTTTTGGACAAACCTGGAGTGTTAGTTTTAATACTGATGGTGTAGATGATGACACAGAACTGCCTGGGGAAAATCTGATTTCCAAAGCCAAAGAAGTCTGCTCAGCTGGACTCATCATACTCATGTACCTTGTTGAGACCTGTGCTCATGCAGGCCGGAAACCCTGGCCCCTGTGTGGCATCAGGAAGCAGCAGGACAAGGGCACCTTTAGGATTCAGGGAGGGGGGCTTTAGGAGACAGATGTCCCTGGGGCCCTGGTTGTTAGACCCTATGACCTGTCTCCTAGTGCTGGAATGAGGATGCTGAAGCTGAAAGCCACAACTGCCATCCTCAAGTCTACATTCCAACTCTTTGTACCAGGTGGCAGGTAGGAGGTCATTTGAAATTATAACCTTGGATGTTTCTGTAAAACAGTGGTAGTGCTTTCGGCTCTTTCTTAGGGTCTTCCTTGTTGGTTTGTCATGTTCTTTTGCCAAATCCTCTATTTCTCTGATGTTTTCAAAATATGGGTGATGCAACAGCTGTTCACATGTCAGCCTTTCAGTAGGGTCCATGTGGAGACAGCCCTAAAAGAATAGAAAATTCCTTCTTACTTTTTAAAAATTGTATTAACTTATTAATGTCATTTTTTTCTTCCTTGAAAGATGAAACTCTTCAGTTGCAATAAGAACGGGGAAAAGGCAGGAAAACACTCCAGTCATGATTTTAGTTCCAGTCATACCTAAATGGCACTCACATATTAAATAAACAGTTTCTAGAAGTAGTAATGAAAAATCATTTTCTCCACCTTACTCTGTTCTTGAAGCAATTGGTACTCTGCCCTGGGAGAGTAAGATATAATTTTAGAGTTTACCTCAGTGGCCAAATGGGGTAATCCATTTAGCCAGTTTGGTCCCTTGCATGTACTTTGTAAAAACTAGTGTTTGTATTTTAAAAATGATATTTACACATGATAACAAATACAATTCATACAGCATACAGCAAAGTCTCCACCACCCTAGGTGTTCCATTCACCCTTCTAAAATCAGCTACTCTTTTTTTTTTTTTTGGTGTATCCCTCCAGAAATAGTTTATGCATTATAAGTATATATGATCATGTATATAAGGAGAGGCATAATGTACATGCCTTTATAGTACATCATTCTTAACTATTTTTGTTGCAACTAAGTAGGCCATGGAGCTCATTCTTGGATAGATTAAATTTCACAACTACATACTCCAAGGAATTGACTCAATTTTTGTTGGTTATGTCAGAGGTGTTGAAACCAGAGCAACTCCATCTTGAATAGGGGCTGGGTAAAATAAGGCTGAGACCTACTGGGCTGCATTCCCAGGAGGTTTGGCATTGTTACTCACAGGATGAGATAGCAGGTCGGCACAAAATACAGGTCACAATGACCCTGATGATAAAACAGGATGCAGTAAAGAGGCCGGCCAAAACCAAGATGGCAATGAAAGTGACGTCTGGTTGTCCTCACTCCTCATTATACACTAATTATAATGTGTTAGCATGCTAAAAGACACTTTCACCAGCACCATGACGGTCTACAAATACCATAGCAATGCCCAGAAGTTACCCTAAATAGTCTAAAAAGGGGAGGAACCCTCAGTTCCAGAAAATCCCTGCCCCTCTCCTGGAAAACTCATGAATAATCCACCCCTTGTTTAGCATATAATCAAGAAATAACTGTAAGTAAGTATACTCAGTTGAGCAGCCTACAGCACTGCTGCCTATAGAGTAGCCATTCTTTTATTCCTTTACTTTGTTAATAAATTTGCTTCCACTTTACTCTGTGGACACGCCCTGAATTCTTTCTTGCACGAGGTCCAAGAACCCTCTCGGGGTCTGGATTGGGACCCCTTTCAGGTAACAGTTACATTATCATTTATATTAACTCATTATTTAATACATCAGTAAATAAATAATTTTTAAACCGTGTGGGACATTGACTGTAACTTGCAAACATTTTAGTTGATACCATACCTCATTTTACATAAGAGCTATATTTCTAAAAAAATATATACATATATATATCAAGTTTTTAAATGTAATTCAAATGTACCAGGGAGTTAGCTATTTAAAAGGATCCTGCAGCTAAGGATTTTCTGAAGAAAAGGTTCCCTTTGTAAAACAATCACCACCCCCCTGAAATTTCTGTTTTGTGTAAATTTAGACTTCAAATATAATGTTAGGTTTATTTAAAGTGGAAAATACTTGCAAATGTTTTCACTTAATAGAATGTGATACATTTAAAAAAAACTGAAAATATACTTTTCCAAGGAGAATTTTTTTTTTTTTTTTTTGAGATGGAGTCTTGCTCTGTCACCCAAGCTGGAGTGCAGTGGCTCAATCTCAACTCACTGCAACCTTTGCCTCCCGGGCTCAAGCAATTCTCCTGCCTCACCCTCCCGGGTAGCTGGGATTACAGGCAAGCGCCACCACGCCTGACTAATTTTTTTTATTTTTAGTAGACACAGTTTCACCATGTTGACCAGGCTGGTTTTGAACTCCTGGCCTCAAGTGATCACCTGCCTCGGCCTCACAAAGTGCTAAGATTACAGGTGTGAGCCACTGCCCAGCCAGGAGAAGAATTCTAAAAGGAACATTTTTCATTGCATGGATTGACATAAGTAATTCAGATTCCCCAACAACTGATGTGTGCTTCCTGGTCTGTTGGAAGCCATGATTTTTACCTTTAGGAGCCCCAGGGCAGGATAAGAGATGTTTGGGAATTTTAATTCAAGTGGTTCCTGTTGAAAAGAAAAGAGGTTTTTAATTTACAGCATGTATTCAAATTAAGCTTACCTCAAATTAAATCTTTTGATAGAAGCATTTTCCTGGCACCTTCCTCACCTCCTCCACCCTTTGCCCACCCAACCTCCTGCCTAAAACAATCTCCCTTTGCCTTGTTCACAAGCTTTCTCTCCCCACCTCCAAATTGCTTTTCCAAATTTGCTTCCTAACCACTCCCTTAACTTCCTGCACTGATACCAATGGAGATAGCAAATTATAAATAAAAATACTAATGAAAAAAACTTTCTGAGCATTTTTTTTTTTTGGTGGGGGGGGGTCCTCAATTTATATAACTTGCCTTTCCTGAGAATAATCTTCGGCATTTATATTGTCATTTATAAAAAGGTAGCTGGCTGGGTGCGGTGGCTCATGCCTATAATCCACTCAGGGAGGCCAAGTCTGATGGGCTTGAGCCCAGGAATTTGAGACCAGCCTGGGCAACATGATGAAACCCTGTCTCTATTAAAAAAATAGCAAAAAACTAGTCAGGGCTGGTGGTGTGTTCCTCTAGTACCAGCTACTTGGGAGGCTAAGGTGGAAGGATGGTGTGGGTTTGGGAGATTGAGGCTGCTGTAAGCCATAAATGTGTCACTGCACTCCAGCATGGGCGACAGAGCAAGATCCTGTCTCAAAAAAAAAAAAAGGCAGCTCTAATTCTAATTATATAAAGGGAGCTGCAAAATAGATGTTTTTCCCCTACCCAGGTGAACAGATGCTTCTTGATTTTCTGGAATAAACACTGTTGTCTCCTCCCACTAGGGCCTGCTGCTTCCCTTCTCAGCCTGCTGTTTAAAGAGTCTCCTGTGGGGCATTCATCAGTCTCCTTTTGGCCATATAAGGCGATTTTGCTCCAGTCACGTGCTGGAGACAATCAGGAATAACACTATAAATGGGAGGAATGCCGAATGTCAGGCAGACAAACAGGCCAGTTAAAGAGACATACCACTGACAAAGGCTAATTGAGCAGAGAGGCTGAGAAAATAAGAGCCAGCCAAGCTGAGCAAAATAAATGACTGCAGTGCATTGTGTGTATAAAAGTGGCAGTGTGTGAGCTGCCGGCTGGAGTGACTGGCCAGGCTCATCTAATCAAACAGTCCTGGTGCTGTGGCCAACTTTCACAGTACAGTATTATTTTGGACAGGCAACCAGCTCCCAATAACCAATTCTGGACTGTACACATACTAATCATTGATAAGAGTAGGAGAGAAGAGCCTCTGTTTTAGAGTTCGCTATGTTCAACAGGAGAAAAAAAGATCCTAAAGTAGATTTGTATTGGCCCTTGACAGTAGCCCCTGTTGCACCCCCATACTTCCACTCATGCTCCATAGCTTAAATATTTCTCTTGTTCTTTCTGTCGGTTGAATCTGAGCATCACTGGGGATTGACGTGCCATTGCTTTATCATCGAGCTCTGCTGTCTCAGCAACAATGTCTGGATGAAGCCGATTGCTTGCCTGTGATACGCTGGAGCCCATCCTGCCGGCTGAGCCAGTTTCACAGCCCCAGAAGCAAGCAGGCCTTCCTCTGTCAGGGTTACTGACAGGCAGAGGGACTGGGGCACAGATGTTCAATGAGTGCAGCCCCCGCACTGCTTCTTCCTGTGTTTCTGTCAACAGGAAATCTGCAGGACAATCTCTGGGAAACCATGGGAAGCTTTTTACATTTATGAAACCTGGGTTATTTCTAAGGCTTCACCAACAGACAAGCGAACAGGAAATCACTAGGGATATTTAGTGCAGAACTGGGAATGTCCAGATCACAAGGAAGCCAGATGGGTCACCTCCCATATGTCAGGTGTCATTCCTGCCCTTCCGTCCCAGCAAGACCCACTTCGAATGCTAATGCTGCAGGAGGAAGAGGCAGTGGAGAAGCAGAAACCTTCATTTTGGGACAAGCCAAGAGGTTAGGGAACAAACAAAACACAAGTGGTAGAGACAGAATTTCCATCTGGAAACTGAAGGGTTTAGTGAGCAACTGGAGGGTTCGTTTCATTTTTAAGATACCTTCCTCAGACAGTAGAAATTCAAGATTTCGCAAACCTTAATTATGCTCTGAAATGTTTTTGATTACAGGCTCATTAGAAGACATTCAAAAATATAAAAAATCATAAAGTTACCCCAAAATCCCACCCAAAAGAGATATCCACTGTTAGTATTTTGATATATATCCTTGCAGCCATTTATTTCACAAATGTAAAAAAAAAGTTTTATGATTTCCCAGATGTCATATTATTTTGTATTTATGTAAATATATGTATATATGCATTGTGTACATATTACATATTTATTAAAACTGTGTCAAATTATACATACTGGTTTTTTTGTTTGTTTTGTTTTTGTTTTTGTTCTGAGACAGAATCTGGCCCTGTTGCCCAGGCTGGAGTGTAGTGACGTGATCTTGGCACACTGCAACTCCACCTCCCAAGGTCAAGCCATATTCCCACCTCAGCCTCCCAAGTAGCTGGGACTACAGGTGTGTGCCACCGTGCCTGGCTAATTTTTGTATTTTTAGTAGAGACGGGGTTTCATCATATTGCCTAGGCTGGTCTCAAACTCCTGGGCTCAAGCAATCCACCTGCCTCGGCCTCCCAAAGTGCTGGGATTACAGGCATGAGCCACCATGCCCAGCCTACACTGTTTTCTAACCATCTTTTTTTTTTTTTTTTTTAACTACATGATATTTCTTATTTTTAGAGACAGTTTTACTCTGTCACCCAAGTTGGAGTGCAGTGGCATGATCATAGTTTACTGTAACCTCAAACTCCTGGGCTCAAGTGATTCTCCTGCCTCAGCCTCCCAAGTAGCTGGAGCTACAGGCATGTGCCACCAACCCTAGTTAGTTTTAAAAATATTTTGTAGAGACAGGGTCTTGCTATGTTGCCCAGGCTGGTCTTGACTTCCTGTGCTCAAGCAATATTTCACCTCAGTTGTCTCCTGAGTTGCTAGAATTATAGGTGTAGGCCACCGCACCTGGCTGTATATAGTATTTCTTTTTTTCTTTCTTTTTTTTTTTTTTTTTTTTTTTTTTTGGAGATAGGGTCTTACTCCTGTCGCCCAGGCTAGAGTGCAGCGATCTCAGGTCACTGCAGCCTCAACTTCCTGAGCTCAGGTGATCCTCTCACGTCAGCCTCCTGAGTAGCTGTGACTACAGGTGCGTGCCACCATGCTAGGCCAACTTTTTGTATTTTTAGTAGAGACAGAGTTTTGTCTTGTTGCCCATGCTGGTCTTGAGACCCTGATCCACCTGCCTCAGCCTCCCAAAATGCTGGGATTACAGGCATGAGCACACCTGGCCTGATAAGGTATTTCTATTGTAAGGATGTACCATATTTAATCCCCTACTGATGGAATACTAAAGGAAATAATTTCTATTAAATAATGCCACATCCTTATGCTCTTGGATAATGGTTTCACAAGAATAAATTGTTGGAAGTGGATTAGGGGTATAAACATTTCAAATTTTTCTGTTCTTAAAAAATGGGCTTCCCCCATTTGGGTTGGCCATAGAGGGCAAGCACCAGAGTAAGGCTGGCTAAGGAAGTTTTTTGTTTTTTGTTTTTTTTTTTTTGGAAAGAGTCTTGCTCTGTCGCCCAGGCTGGAGTACAGTGGTGCAATATCAGCTCACTGCAACCTCTACCTCCTGGGCTCAAGCAATTCTCCTGCCTCAGCCTCCTGAGTAGCTGGGATTACAGGCGTGTGCCACCATGCCCGGCTAATTTTTGTAATTTTAGTAGAGACAGTGTTTCTCCATGTTGGCAAGGCTGGTCTGGAACTCCTGACCTCAGGTGAGGTCTCCTGCCCATCTTGGCCTCCCCAAAGTGCCAGGATTACAGCCTGAACCATTGCGCCCAGCCCAAGTAAGTTCATTATGGTTTTTCCCGTGGTCTGGAGACCGTGGGCATAGTAGAGTAGAGAATTTGGACAATGCTGGGGAAAAACTAGTTAACTTTACCTTGATAGGTCTAGGTCTAAAAGTTGGTTGGCTCTAAGCTACCTAGGTTTTAATTGCTAAAAAAATTATAAAGGACAGGTGTGGCTCTGGCAGGCAGTTCTGCATTCCTGTGCAACAGGCTGGCTAGACTCTGTTATCAACAGCCTCTAAATTAGCATTAAGGCTAAAGTCTCGCTAGCCAATTTGCTCCAATTTTCCTTTTCTCTCTTAGACTGACCTCCAATGCAGGGTGAGCCATAGGGCTCAGGGAGGTGAATAACAACCAAAGCCTGGCTAGCCTGGCCTACAGAGCTCTCTCCAAAATGGGTCACTCACCATATCTTCAGGGTCTGGAATTTTCACTCCACTGAAGTACTGATTCGTGCTAAACACCTGTTGGTGCCTAGGAATGAGATGCCCTTTGGACAAGAAAAAAAAGGTAAGTGAAATTGGTTAGCAAACACTGATCTATGGTTTGCTTCCATCAATGCTGTGTTTGTCTGTGCCCATATCTGTGGACACTGCAGTGTTCTCGGGCAATCAGAAGGAGAGGCATTCAGCCAACCCACAGCAACCTGTATTGATCCCTACAGTGGACAGCACGCTGTGTTAGGCACAGAGGAGGCAAGCAACAGAAACTGAGGGCTACAAGCTTCTTGCTCTCAGGTTCTTGTTCTCAGAGCCTACGGTGTACTGAAGGAACCCAAACCAAACAACCCAGAAGCACATGCACACAAATAAAATAATGCCTTTTAAAAAACAGCAAAAGGGCAACAACCACAAATCAAAATCATATTAACTGAATCCTGATAGGTCAAGATAAAATTTTATTGCCCTAGCACTTATAACAGTGTCTAACATACAGCAAGCACTCAATAACTATTTGAAGAAGGATGAGAGGGAAGCAAAGAAGATAGGAAGGAAGGGAGGGAGGGAGGGAGGGAGGCAGGGAGGGAGAGAGGGAGGGAGGGAGGGAAGGGGAAGGGAAGGAGGGAAGAAATAATGGGATTTTCTAGCTAGAAGGAATACATTTCCACATTGGGACCATCTTATTTCACCAATTAGCAATCACTTGGAAATCCCATTTCATCTACTGTTCAGAAGCACTTACAATGTGACACAATGAAACAAAAAGAGTATTTCTATATTTCAGGGGACTCTAGGAAGCTCCTCCTGCCCATATGTCCGTCACATCAGCTAAAATCGCCTTTATGTAAAATTCTATATTACACTTGGAGAGGGATTTTGTTCAGAGAATATAGGGAGATACTCAAAGGTGTTCTCCTGGGGTACAACCAGGCCCACTTCCCAGAGCACTGTGGGACTTCCTACTCCAGGGTATCAAATTATCTAATTACTGATGCATCCTAGAAATTTACCTCTCACTCAAATGCAAAAACTGCTGCCTCGCCTCATTTTGGGTGAGCAACCAAAATATATCCTCTAATGCCTTGCCCCAGATCTCAGTGAGCAGCATCATGAGCACAATTCCTTGTACCTTAATAACCTTCTTCCTCCAGTGCCAGAGGGGTGACATGGGGAGGCTGTCCTAAAATCACTAGAGGAAACACAGCCAAGAAAGGCTGAGCGCCCCTGGAAGGCCTACAAAGCGCCTTCCATGTCACTCGACAAAGTCAAGCTATCAGCAAACATTACTGCCTACAATGTGCAGACACTGGTGGAGGGTAAGTAGAAATATAAGACATGATCTCACCATCAGGAAGTTTACAGTATCTTTGGGAAGATAAGATTACAAGGGAAGGCATGGCAATGGCAGTTGCTACAAGAGTTTAGAGGAGGAAAAGTTTACTTTAAACTGGGATACTCAGGCGAGTAGTGTCTAAACTCCCTGACTTTGGAAGAGGGCAATCACTACTGATGGGTTTTTTTTTTTTTTTCTCACCTTCCCTCCCTTCTCCTCCCCTGCCCTTCCCCTCTGCCTCTGAGGGTAGAGAGAAAGGAAAGGGCACTGGGGTGGGAAAGCAAGACGGGGCTGAGTGACATTGGAACTAGCCTTCCTCCTGACACTTAGAAGGTTGGGAATCATTCTCCGCAGAGTCTGAATAATCCAAACTAGTCAGGCAGGCTGGGGTTAAGGACATCCAAATGAATTACCCCATCGTCATAAATGGGGTAAACCATGAAAGCATTCTGTAAACTGCTAAGCCCTTATAGAAATGTGAGTTTTTATTGTTGTTATTGTCATTAATAATGTTTTAACTTGATCCAAACTACTTAAGAATCTTGGGTTTTTTTGGACAATAAGTACTCAATAATTGTTAACTATTTTAATTAAAACAAATATGGCCACCTTTAATGGAGTCATTTAAATGAGGCTTTGAGTTTTCCTCTTTCCTAACTAATGCCTTAAAGGGCATTAGGTGAGACTGAGAACTTGGCTCTGCCCTGCCCCATCCTGGGGAAATATCCAGTTTTCCAAAAGGCGGGACAAAAACACCACTTACCCAAGGTCTTCCTAATCAGATACAGCTGATCCACATCCGATTTTCCTGGCCACAGAGGCACTCCTGACAGCAGCTCAGCAAAGACACAGCCAATTGCCCAAACATCCACCGGGGGGCCGTACTGCCTGTCCCCCACCAGCAGCTCAGGGGAGCGGTACCACCTGGTAGCCACATAGTCTGTATAGTAGTCACTCGGTCCAGCTGGCCAGTGATGGAACATGGAAAACAAAGAGCAGTGGAAGGCTGAAATCAAAACTGGGAGGGGGAGATCTCGGAAGTAAAGCCTGTGCCCAATTTTGTGGCCTTTCTATATCGCTGGTTCTCAATTCTAGTTGCACATTCAAATCACTTAAATAAATATTTTGTAAATTACTGATGCTCAAGCCACACTCCAGTCCAATTAAAACAGAATCCTTGGGGAGGGTTTGGGGAGGGGTTTATTGGGTGTAGAATTTAAAGTTCCCTGGGCACGGCGGCTCACACTTGTAATCCCAGCACTTTGGGAGGCGGAGGTAGGTGGTTTGTTTGGGCCCAGGAGTTCAAGACCAGCCTGGACAACCTGGTGAAACCCCATCTCTACAAAAAAATACAAAACTTAGCCAGGTGTGGTGGCTCATGCCTGTAGTCCCAGCAATTCAGGAGGCTGAGGTGGGAGGATCACCTGAACTTGGGAGGTCGAGGCTGTGGTGGACTGTGACTGTGCCACTGCACTCCAGCCTGGGCAACAGAGTGAGACCCTGTGTCAAAAAAAAAAAAAGTTCCCCAGGTAATTCTAATCTGCCTCCAAGGTTGAAAGCCACTATTCTAAAGTAGCACTTCTGAAAAGTATTATTTTAGCAAGAAATGGTAGAAATCAGGGAGGTAAGATACTTTTTAATAACCACTTTACTGTGGTATAATTTATGGATAGCATACATAGGTAAACCACTGTATGTATCTACATGTTTTCAGTAATTACAAAATTATAATTTATAGCACACTTATGCCCTAAATATACAAGTACTAGCTTGTATACTTCTAGAGCATTTAGATCCTTTATTGTATCAAGAACTTTTCCGTTTTTTATACTTAACCAAAGAAAATGTCAATACTCACTCAAAAGCCGAGCAAATCCAAAGTCACAAAGCTTAATCACGGAATGTTTTGTGATGAGGATATTTTCTGGCTTCACATCTCTGTGTATGCACTAGTGTAACAAATCAAAACAAAAACAATATTAAGGCTAAACTATATATGGGATAAATGAAACACATGACTATTTAGCAAATATTGGATAAATCATTTAAATCTCTCCTTGGCCTGTTGGACAACAGCAAAAGAGCAGCCTAAAATAAATCTAGTACCATGCCTGTCAGAGCCTGAATCATCCCAAATTCCTAAAAGGCCCAAAAGAACCAAGAGTGAAAGGAAAATGAAAGTAGGGTAGCCGGTCTTAGCAGAGAAAAATACAGGACACCCAGTTAAATTTGAATTTCAGATAAACAAATAATTTTTTTAGGATAATACATCCCATGAAGCACTTGGGATGTACTTATACTAAAAAGTTATGCTTGTTTATCTGAAATTCAAATTTAACTGGCTGTCCTGTATTTAATCTGACAGTTCTAGGTGAAAGGGAAAATGTTGTAAGGTCCGGGTGAGGCTGCATCATGGTTGCAGGAGCTGCAAATTGGTGCCTAAGCAGAATTCACAATTCAGTTGTTTAACTGCGAACAGAACACAGTCGGCCTCGTAAACAGGGCAAGCCCTGGGCCTGCTGAGATAAGCTGGGAAGAGAAGGGCGGCAACCACAGCTTGCCAAGAGATCTCCCTTCCAGCTCTGACATTCATCCCGACAAGATAAACAAGAGTAGGCAGCAGCCCTCACCCTCTGGGGAGAGTCGCTAGATGTCAGCTCTGTCCCACACACAAGTGCTCTTAGAGCTGCAGCCACCCCTCGGGATGTGGCCCCCCTGCCAGAATTTAGACTCAAATCACCTGTGGTTTCCAGCCCATCGCCAACATTCTTTAACAGGGTGATATTAGAGAAAAGAACGTTTGAGAATCTTCACATGATTTTCTCATTAAATGACAATTTCTTTGGCAAAGAACAAATCAACAACCTAATTAAGAGTTACTTTTTTTTTTTTTTTTGAGTTGGGTCAAAATACTGCTCAGGGTCCCTAATAATCTTCCTCTTTCCCAAGTGTTTTCCTCTCAGGAGAAGAATGCTAGATCGTTCTGCAACCTGAGAGACCCTCTTTGGCCTGCAGCCTGAAACCCTGGGGTTATTCTTAAGAATCTGGAGAGGACTCAGGTTCTTCTTGGGCATGACCAGTTCTCACTCCAAAGGACCTTCAGGGTGAGAGATCAGTGTCAATGTTTCCCCATGGGTATTTATTATTCTGGAAAATTTGGGGGTGAAATAAAACAACTTTGGGATTTTATTACGATCTATCTGGTTCTTAGCAATTAACATCCCTGAGATCTCTATTCTTTTACCACTGGCTTCACATATTGCTATAAATGGGTACACCATGAATATCATGATGACATATGGTCAGAAGTACTTGTAAGCAAGTATGTGCTCCTATTCTGTTCTGGGAATTCTTTACAAGTTTCTGCACCCACCCCCATCAGCACATGGAGCCAAGCAGGGCATCTGGGGCTCTCCGGGGACCTGTGGTATGCATTAAATTTGTTTTTAGCATCCCAGATCTGCCCTACCAGGGTCTTGGTGCAGTCTCTCTTGCTCCCCCATCCTAAAACCTGCTCTCGAGAGAGTGCTAAGTCACAGTAACTAACAATATGGGTGTCCACTCTCCCGTGTATGACAAGGATTATAGCCTTTAGCTAGTTGGAGGCTCCTCAGGGAGAAGTGCTGCCTACTGTCATACTTCCTCCTTCCGGGAATGCAGCATCAGGAAAAATCATTTGGAACAATATAAAGAAGGAGATTTAGCCCTACCACCTAAATTGACCCTGGCAGTTGAGTAGGATAAAACATTGCAGTGAAATTGCACTCATGGCCAAAATGAAGCTCTAACTTTGGAATCTGGTTTCTATGCACAGGCAGTGGGCAGTGTTGTATTGGATGGGGCAGCAGGCTTCCCAGCACCTGTGAAGTCACATCACCTGGGCAACAGTCTACTATGCCTCTACCAGCCACCTGTGGCCAGGAGTGTCACAGGCTTTCAATGGGTTGCTTGGTTCGAGACTCGACACTCATATCTCACCAAAGCAGACACTGGAACTTTGCACTGGGTTTGGGGTTCCACCTACTGCAACTGACATACTGCAGCTAAGCAGGCATGAATAACCTGGGGCTTTCCCCAATTTCATAGCCTTTTGAGAGTACAAGACCACATAGACTCCAAGTGAATGGGGTTCTACCTTAAATCTGAGTAGTTTCTAAGCAGTATAAATGTATGACTAATTTTTTGTTCTTTGTGGGTTTTTTTTTTTTTTTTGAGACAGGATCTCATTCTGTCATCCAGGTTGGAGTACAGTGGCATGATCTTGACTCACTGAAGCCTTGACCTCCCCAGCTCAAGCGATCCTTCCACCTCAGCCTCCTGAGTAGCCAGGACCACAGGCACACACCACCACGCCCAGTTAATTTTTTTTATTTTTTGTAGAGACAGGGTTTTGCCATGTTGTCCAGGCTGGTCTCCAACTCCTGGGCTCAAGTGATCTGCTTACCTTGGCCTCCCAAAGTGCTGGGATTACATGCAGGAGCCACCATGCCTGGCACTAGTTTCTTAAAATCATAAAAATGCATGTTTTATATAACCTGAGCAAGAAGGAATAGCTAGATTGGCATTTTTAGCCTCTACTTACCCAACCAGGCTTATGAAGATTTGGGTAAAAAATTTTACCCACAAAAGCATAATACAAACTTTGTACAAGACTCCACCTCAGCTTAAGGGGAGCCTTCTTGCTTTTCAAAAGAGATCATGAGACTTACATTGTGTTTATGGCAAAAATTTACAGCTTGCAGTGTCTGCCAAGTTATGCTCTTCACGAGATGTTCTGGTACCCTAATAAAAACAAAGCAGCACAAACACATTCTTTAGTGTAGCCATGGAATTCAGCTCAAGAAAAGAAAAAATAAACCAAGATACGCTTTAGTAGTGAAAAATCTTAGGTGACACATAGTCGTCTTACTCATCAGTCGTTCCATGAATCCAAAATGTAAAAATATGTGACCAGCACACCGCTGAAGTCTAGGGACAACAGGTTAACAAAAATGCAAACATCCGCTTCTTTGGTAAGGACATGAAAACCTACAGGGATTTCAACAAGTATTTATAACCACCTATCTCAAACATCTGTGACACCACTGGGAAACTGCCTGGTAACTTAAGCTCCATTTTCACAAGGAATTTTTTATTGATGTAAGGTTAGTTACTATTCAGCACAAAAGATGCTGTTTATTTTCTCAAGTTGCCCCAAACCGACAGCCTTGAAGCAGGACTCATCTTCCATGTGTGGGCACATGCTCTCTCAGAGCAGCATTGCTGTTGTTCGGTTGGTTTTTTAGATAATGAAGACTTTACTGATTATAGCAAAGAGCTTTACATTGCAAAGCATTCTATTTGTTTTTAGCGTCCCAGATCTGCCCTACCAGGGTCTTGATGCAGTCTCTCTTGCTCCCCCATCGTAAATTATTATTACATGTTAATAATAATTTAAAAACCTGAGGCATCCTGGTTCTTTCCCTATGCTGCTATGGCAGCCAGCTGCACCCCAGTTACATCTTTCTACTCTCTCCTCCATCACAACAGCTAAACTTCAAGCCACTGCTCCCAGTACTTCTTCCCTGACTCACATCTTATATTACCAGGGCAACCAGTAGTCCCAGCAGGTACTTCTTGTGAATTAGAAAGAGGCACCTCGCCTGGAAGCATTTAAAACAACCACAAACCAAGGCAGGGACTGTAAGAAATGAACCACAGAGAGAGTGCATGTATTTTCTGAGACCCCAACCCACCGGCTGAACTTACTGTTTTGATAAATCAAACATTCCACAATGTTGCTGTGGTCCTCAACCAAAATGAATAAGTAAATCAGGGAGGAAACTCTTGAGTAGCTGTGTTAAGGGGACTACAAAAAGTCACTTCTAGCCTCTGAGAGAGGCTACAAGGCCACTGTTGTCACAGGCCAGACGTTCAGGAAATCCTTTCAAGCAGATCGGGGGTGTTTGAGCAGAGAGTGGGATCACATGAAGGAAAGGAAGAGGCCACTTCCAGGAAGGCTAGTTGGGACATTGCTGGACCAGGGCTATGTCCCTGTGTTTGAAATTGCTTCTCTCCAAATTCTCTTTTCCTTGTTTGAGCGGCATATAGGCATAGACACTAGAAAAGGTCACCGTCGAGAAAAAAGGCTTAGAAAAATGCAACTAAGATGAGACATTAGGGAGAATGCTTTTCCCCAGCCTCCACTTTTATTTTTTTTTTTAGGGTCAGGGTCTTGCTGTGCTGTCCAGGCTGGAGACAGTGGTACTATCATAGCTCACTGAACTTTGGACTCCTGGATTTAAGGGATCCTCCTGCCTCAGCCTTCCAAGTAGCCTCTACATTTTGTCCAGAAAAATGGAATATATTTTGATTATTCAATAAATTAAATTTTTGTGGTTTTTTTTTGAGACGGAATCTTGCTCTGTCACCCAGGTTGAAGTGCAGTGGTACAATCTCAGCTCACTGCAAACTCTGCCTCCCAGGTTCAAGTGATTCTTCTGCCTCAGCCTCCGAGTAGCTGGATTACAGGTGTGTGCCACCACACTCGGCTAATTTTTGTATTTTTAGTAGAGACAGAGTTTCACCATGTTGGCCAGGCTGATCTCAAACCCCAGACCTCAAGTGATACGCCCGCCTTGGCCTCCCAAAGTGCTGGGATTACAGGCATGAACCACCATGCCTGGCCTGCAAATTAAGTATTAATATAGGGTTACCAGTACCAGGCAACTTTAGTTCCTATAAACATTTCCCCAAATATATAAAAAGAGCATGTAAAAGTAAATTATAGTTGCATATCATTATTGCTCCTTTAATCCCCAGCACATTTAATTCCCAGAATTATAAAATTATCAGAAGTAAAAACTCTGTACAAACTACTTAGTGCCATCTGGAATTGGCTACTCACTTCACTTCTTCACTCAGTTTCTTTTCTGTAATGCAGAGGCCTCAGACTCTGAGATCCCTTTTAGCTGAAACACTCATAGTAAGAGGGGCCAGGTTTTCACTGTTGGAGAAGGGAGTTACAACTACAAAAAGGGGAACAATAGATAGAATATATTCTGTGGTGTTGGATTTAGAGAGAGAGAGAAAGAGAGAGAGAGAGAGACAGCGTGAGAGTGCTGTGCTAGAAGGGGTTGATCACCTTATATAGGATGGCCCAGGAAGCTTCTCTGGTTAAGGGAACATCTAAAATAGTGGCCAAGGTGGTGAGAAGTGGCCAGATTTGGGCTATATTTTTAAAATAGAGCTTCCAGGATTTTCTGAGGGATTGGATGTGGGAGAAAGAGAAGAATCAAGGAACGACATCAGGTTTTTAGCTTGAGTAACTGGTACACGGTGGTGCCTTTTACTCAGGAGAACGCTGGAGGAGAAACTGGTTTGGGGGGAAGGGAATGCTTACTGGACACCCAAAGGAAGACTCTGAGTCAGCGATTCTACATTCAGAAGGAAGGTCAGGCTGGAAATGTGAGTTTGAGAAGCATAGCATATGGGTGGTATTTGGGGTCTAGGACTGAATGAAGCCAATTAAGGAGTGAATCCAGCTAAAGAAGAGGAGCTCGGAAAGAAGCTGTGAGACCCTTCCCCACAGAGGGGCAGAAAGAGGAAGGGGACCCCACAGGGGCACCTGAGTTGAGAGCATCAAGTGAATAAGACAACACTCAGGAGAATACAGTGTCACAGAACCAACTGAAGAAAGTGTGTCAAAGGACTTCTGAATCAGATGATGGATTAAGCAAGCCCAGCTAATTTCGTTCCCTCCCGAAACCTAACTAGAACTACACTGAAGACTTCTAAAGACAAAACCTCACAAGGTCAGAGAGGACAGGAGAAGAGAGAACAGCAACACAGTGTGGAATCCGGAAAGCAACTGAATGAAAGATAATTAACTTAACAATCCTAGAAAGCGAAAATCTAAGCCAGGAGAGGGAAGGTGGAGAACCAACCAATTCATCCGGAAAGTATCCTCAAAAGGCTCGGGAAGTAGCAGCCAAGGTCTCTATGGAACTGGGAGCTAAGGAGTGTGGAAAAAGCTGTTTAGAAAATAATTAAATCCCTAGATCCCCTCCTCTATCATTTGCCCATAGGGAAACACTCTCCACTACCAGGCAGAAGGCTGGAGCTT
The DNA here is from genome assembly GCF_028878055.3 of Symphalangus syndactylus. Lineage (NCBI taxonomy): Eukaryota > Metazoa > Chordata > Mammalia > Primates > Hylobatidae > Symphalangus > Symphalangus syndactylus. The sequence continues at coordinate 67,045,103 of NC_072430.2, read as the reverse complement.
TGTTTCTGGAGAGAATAAAGCAGAGGACATTTGGCATACGTGAGATTGTGGATACCGTTCTGAAAATGTGGGTACTGTTCTGAAAACAGGGGATTAAAGGACTGTACACATACAAAATGCTGAATGCTGGGATTTCCCATCCCTCTTCCCTCACTAGACTTTGAGAAACCCGGCAGGCAGACTTCACTCTCCAGGCACAATATTCAAAGACTTTTTTGGGAGAAGCTCAGAGGGAAAGCTCTGAAGATTCTGACACTGGGGTTCCACCAGCAAATGGCCCAGCTAGAAAACCATAGTGAAGCTCAGAGATTCCAGAGTTCCTTATTCTTAACTATGAGCATACAACCAGAGATTATATGATGCCCAAGAAAAGCCTCTAGTAAGAAAGTGGAAGACCAGAACAAACAGAAAAAAGCAACTTAAAAGAAACAGAAATTATGGAGGATGAAGAGAACATTTTTAAATACCATTAATATCCTCAGAGAGAAAAGGAAAGCTGTTGTATCCATGAAATAAGAACAGGATACTATAAGAAAATGAGAGGACAAGTTCAAGAGTCCACACCCCAATAATAGAGTGTAGAGAAAAAGAAAATAGGTAAAACAATGAACAGGAAGTCAATAACAAAACAATTCAAAAATTTTTTTCTGAGGCAGAAAAGGCCCAGCAAGTGCCAGGATAATGGATGAAAATCAAGACTCACTCATGAGTTTCATAATCAAAAACACTGAGCACAAACAGAAGCTCCTACAAGTTTCTGGAAAAAGAAACAGGACTTCACAAGAGAGCAGAAAATAGAATGGCATTAGGCTTCCTGGCACTAGAAGATAGAAGACACTAAAATAATGACTTCAAAAATTTGAAGGAATATTATCTTCAACCAAAAACCAACAAACAAGCCTATACCCAAACAAAATGCCAATCCAGTGTGAGGATGGAATAAAGCCTGTGAGGGCAAGGTCTCCACCTCTTATTTCTTCCCGTACCTCTCATCTACTCTTTCTCAGGAAGCCCCTCGTGGATGCAGTCCACCAAAAAGGAGCAGTCCGTTATCAAAGAAGATTATGTGGGCTGGAGACCCAGCACAGGAGGGAAGCAGCAGGAGTCTCTAGGAGGATGGCAGAGGGAGATGACGGGATAACTGCACTCCAGGTGGCAAAAGCAACCCATCCAGACAGGACAGTGTGACACAAGAGCCAGGCACAGTGAGGGATGTCATCGCCATGCCCTCTGCCTCATGCCATCTTAAATAAATATGAATATATTCAACAAACTTAACAGCTCTAGAAGAGTCTGGGTGACTGGCTGGACCCTTCAGGCTAAAGCAGATGTTTTGATGTTCTTTGTTCTTCTCTCTTGTCTTTTTGTTGTTGTTGTTGTTGTTTGTTTTTTGTTTTGTTTTTTTGAGACATTGTCTCCCTCTGTCACCCAGGCTGGAGTGCAGTGGTGCTATCTTGGCTCACTGCAACTTTCGCCTTCTGGGTTCAAGCAATTCTCCTGCCTCAGCCGCCCAAGTAGCTGGGATTACAGGCACATGCCACCACATCCAGCTAATTTTTGTGTTTTTAGTAGAGATGGGGTTTCACCATGTTGGCCATGGTTGGCCAGGCTGGTCTCAAACTCCTGACCTCAGGTGATCTGCCTGCCTTGGCCTCCCAAAGTGCTGGGATTACAGGTGTGAGCCACTGCACTTGGCCAATACTTTTTTTGCAGAGATGGGGGTCTTGCTGTGTTGCCCAGGCTGGTCTTGAACTCCTGGGTTCAAGTGATTCTCCTGCCTTGGCCTCCCAAAACACTGGGATTATAGACATGAGCCACTATGCCTGGCCTAAGGAAGATGTTCTTAAAATTGTAGCCTGTGCTAGCAAGGCTAGGGAACTCATTCCACCTTAAGGTATTTTTTTCCACGTTGGTGGTAAATAATGGTTGTCGCTGAGCTCTACGGCAGCATGGGGAAGGGCTAGAACAGGCATGAAGAGAAGGGGCTCAATTCCTTCTCATTCTTTACTCCCTTTAATAGCTCTTCTAGCACAAAAGCAAGCTCTCCTTTCAGAGCAATCATACATAAGCTCAAACTTAACCTATGAGAGAAGAAGGGGCTTCAGCTTTTCTCCTGGGCCTGGTTCTTCTTTGCCATGGGATTAGGTGATTGAACTTTAGACGAGCCATATATATCCCCAGCTTTTCTTCCTAGTAAATAGTGCTCCAAGGGAGCTAGACACGATCCAACTTGGGCCTTTTGGACTCCCAGCCAGCTGGGCCTGGTCTGGTGGGCTTTCAACTCCTGAAGATGTCAGCTCCCCCGACCTAGAAATGAGAATCTGGGAAAGGTATGAGAAAATCAAGCAAGGATCCTCCCTTTCCTTTCTGTCCCACACCAAGATGGAAGGGGCTCAAGAAGGCACTTCCACAGGTAGTCAGGTGGTCTTCCTTGAGGCCTTCAGTTCAGTTGCCTTGTTGAGAGCTCCAGTTGTTCCTCCAGAGCCCACTGGGCTGTTGTCCAGCTCCCCAGAGGCACTCCTTCTGGGGAGGGTGGAATGGAATCCATCTTTCACTAGTGGGAAGATATGGAGAACGGGCACACTGCTGAGCTCCCACTGGTGTGACCTCATGGCATTCTTCCTACCTGCTTTGGGAATTTTGTTTCACCGCCCAGGAACATAAAGGGCTCCCAACTGCTTGATTCTAAGGAAGGGTGTGGGCGGGAGACGGGGGTGTCATTTGAAATCCCTGGAGTCTAGATTTCTGTGTGATTATATCATCTTTTTAACCAGTTAGAGATGGATGTACTTGGTCAAAATAAGCAAGTAAACTCAGAAAGAGGAAGACAAAAAATCCAGGAAGTAATGAATCTGACCACAGAGAAATGCAGTGGGAATTACAAGGATGATGGCAAAGGGAAGTCCAAGGGATACAGCTGGACAGCAGGTCTTGAGTACAACAAGCCAGACAGAAGGAAAAGGAGGCTTAAAATCCAGACATTACCAAGAAAAAAAATGGAACTGATGGATTACCTGATGTAACTATCCTGTGAAAATGTACATTAAGAGGCTATTAAAATGAGTTGGGGGGGGGGGCGCAGTGAGTGGCTCATGCCTGTAATCCCAGCACTTTGGGAGGCTGAGGTGGGCAGATTGCTTGAGCCCAAGAGTTTGAGACCAGCCTGGGCAACATGGTGAAATCCCATCTCTACAAAAAATACAAAAAATTAGCCAAGCATGGTGGCAGGTACCTGTAGTCCCAGCTACTTAGAAGGCTGAGGTGGGAGGATTGCGTGAGCCTGGGAGGCGGAGGTTGCAGTGAGCTATGATTGGGCCACTGCATGCCAGCCTGGGTGACAGAGTGAGGCCTTGTCTCAAAAAAAGAAAAAAAAAAAGGAAGGGGGAGGGAATTAGCAACAGGATTAAAGAATGTCAAGCAAATTTTAAAACAAGGCAAGTGTTAATTTGAGGAAAAGTACAAAAGGAAGCCACAGTATGGTACAATGCTCAGCTATAAGTAATACTTACATAGGCAAAATAATGGGAACAGTGAACATTAATGTAACTATTTTGGAGGATTAGAACAGGAAGCAGAGGAGATAGTGATTTCAGGGAGCTAAATTTTCATCTGTCATAATAGAAAGCTTTTGATGTCTAAAAATTGATATTTTGAGATGCATTAATCACTCTTTTACATTACATTATACTGCTGGATTTGATTTGCTAATAATTTTGCTAAGGATTTTTTACCTAAATTTTTGAGGAATATTCATCTGTCATTTTCTTTTCTAGAAATGTCTGTCTGGTTTTGGCATCAGCATATAGTGGCCTCATAAAATGATGTGGGAAATGTTCCTTCTCATATTTTCTGAAAGAGTTTGGGTAGGGTTACTATTATTTCTTCCTTATATGTTTGATAGAATTCATACATCAAATATTTTAATAATAGAACCTAAGGTAGCATGACTAAGGGAAAAAATATATATAAATCCATATCTTTGGTGAGAAAGTAACTTGGTTCCATTTGGCAAAATTTACAACTCAAGAGTACCACTTTGAGAACTTCTAAAGGAAAATTACAAAAGAAGAAAATTCTATTTGTAGGAAAATTTTATACCAGAATCATTATCAAACCAAACACTGAAAATGACCTCAGTATTCAACCAGAGAGGAATGGTGAGACATAATAAATTTAATGTAATATTTTACAGTCATTGACAATAGATCTAAAGATTATAATGCAACATATATAGAAAATACATAGAAAAGAATATTAAGCAAAGAATAGAATTGAGGGGAAAAACAGCCGTCTCATCACAGAACACAGAGAACGTGGTTCTTTATTTGGAACAGCTTGGCTGCCTTTACCGTCTTCAGGCTTGCAGACACAGACACTCAATTTTGTCAGCACACCAAGACAGTATCCATTTCAAAGGGGCAAGTGAACATTAAACAAATTAACTAGCCTGTCATATAAAACTAGAGGGCCAACGTATTCACCCATGCCCAAATTCTGAGTACTAGCTCATGCTTTCTTTGTAGACAATTTCATAAAGAAAGTCAAGTTATAATCAGAATGATGAGCAAAGAATTTAGATGAGGGAAAGTAGGCAATTTGACTGGTTATTGCTGTTAAACTGAGATCACTTAACTGCATCCATCTCCACATTAGGAAGAATTTATCATTAGATAAAACATAGAGTCAGTCAAATCTAACAAGCCTAGCAGCCATTCTGTCTCTTTAAAGTTGCTTTGCATATCTGTGCCCTGATGCATTATGTGTTGGTTTCACAAAATAACTTTCAGAAAGCAATCTCTGTCTCTCCAGGTTTTTAGGGGAGGCTGTATTGTGACCCTAATGTCCTAATAACAAAATCGGACAGACAGAAATGTAAACAACTACCATATGAAAGTGAAGACATCAAACCAATTTTTAAAAATTCTTCAGAAATGTGAAATTCTTCAGAGACAATGAAGAAATAACATGTATCTCTTTCCAGCATTCTCAATTACAGAAGTCATCCTTTCCACTACTGCTTGTCTAACATTTGTGACACAGATTATCAAACGGTTGGCATTCATTAAGACTTCATTTCTACACAAGGCTATCACAAAGATGGGAGGGGCTGGGGGTCTGCCCAAACTCTTGTAAAAAAAGAATATATTACTAGGAATTTATCCTAAAGAAATATTTATGAAAATAGCTGTTCACTGTAGCATGGTTAGTAATAGAAAATAACTGGAAACAATCTAAATATTTATCAGCAGGAGATTGAACTAAGAAATCATGGTATATTCATACAATGGAATTCTATACAGCCATTTTTAAAATATAAAGGTAGATATGTATGGATAGGGAGAAAGCTCCAGAGTACATTTTTAAAAAATGCAGCCTGGTGTGGTGGCGCACACCTGTAGTCCCAGCTACTTAGGAGGCTGGAACAGGAGGATCGCTTGAGCCCAGGAGTTCAAGTTTAGCCTGAGCAGCGTAGCAACAAGACCCTGTTTCTAAGATTAACTAATTTATTTAACTAAATAAAAACAAAATAAATGTAGAACAGTATGTAAAGCTATTGATTTTATTCATTTCAATTTTTTTTTTTTTTTGAGATGGAGTTTTGCTCTCGACACCCAGGCTGGAGTGCAGTGGTGCTATCTCAGCTTACTGCCACCTCCGCCTACCAAGTGCAAGTGATTCTCCTGCCTCAGCCTCCCAAGTAGTTGGGATTACAGGCACCCACCACAATGCCCCGCTAATTTTTGTATTTTTAGTAGAGACGGGATTTCACCATGTTGGCCAGACTGGTCTTGACCTCCTGACCTTAGGTGATCCACCTACCTCGGCCTCCCAAAGTGCTGGGATTACAGGTGTGAGCCACCACCCCCAGCCCTTCATTTCAATGTCTGTGTTGCTTTAAAAATTTGCAACAAACAACATATCATTTTTTATCTAAAAAAGAGAGATAAAATTTCTAGAATTTCATTGTCAGAGACTGAAAACTTGAGGTAATGTACATTACCCCGGAGATGTTCTTTGAACAAACTATGTTATTTGGAGAAGGAATTGGTGGTAATTAAATCTGTGCAGGAAAGAATCAGTGAAGTCTTATGTCTAGCTGAACAGATAGGTAGGCAGAAAAATGAGGAGAAAACATCCAAACCAGTTATTTGTAAAACTTTGACACAGGGAGACCAGGAAAGGGGGATACAAAGCTTTTTAAGTTCTATATAAGACAAGGAATAGTTGTGATTGGGGACAATTATAAAAACATAAACCTAAGCACTGGGAATTATAATTGACATGTATTCACGTTACTGTAACAGGATACATATCTTGTGGTATAAACTTGCTTGTGTTAGTAGCAACATGAAGTTGGATCTTCTCCAAAAGCTTTCCAAGGGAGTACTAGAAGTTACAAGCATGTTAATAAGAAGATGAATTAGTGTCCATTTCAGGTTCAAATGAGAAGTCTTTGAGTCTGATTTGGCAAGAATTATTTTTAATAATTAAACATTAAAACATTACTATAGTAATAAACATGAAAAATATAAAAGCACAAATAAAATGAAAAATATCAGTAACAATCATAACTAATCACTAGTAATGTTCAGATTACTTGTCTTTTTTCCCATCTACAAATAAATTCTATGAAAATGAAATAATACATATTTTTATTATAGTATAATTTTTTCATTTGACAACTCATGAACTTTTTCCTATGTCAATATATGTTTTATCTATTAATATAAGCATTATTCTTAATGGGTCCACTGTATTCTATCATAAAACTTTATCATAATTTACTTACCTAATTCTCTATTGTTGGATATTTCGGTTGATTGCAATTTTTTCTTTATAAACAACACTTAAAAATATCCCATAACAATAAACACTTTTGTAACTAACTTTTTGCACATATATTCAAATATTTTCTTATGGTAAATTATTCAAAGTAGACTTGCTGGGTTTAAGATAATGCCTCTAAGACTTTTAATACCATACATGGATTGCCAAATTGCCTTCTGGACAGGTTGCTCCAGCAGAGTACTTTATAATCTCTTTTGACAATATTAGGCTTTAGAAATTTTAAATCGAAGTAACTTTTAAATTGAAAATCCCAACCTTGTTATGATTATTCTTCTTTAAAATCATTTTGTAACTATCAATTTATTGGTTTGCTAATTCAGTCATTCTACAAGTACTAAGTATGTACCAAGTGCCAAATATGCAGCTAGAAGACACTGAGAATCCACAGGTGAGAAAGGCCCAGCTCTTGCCTTGAGGATTGTATATTTTACTGGGCAAATGGGATATGTAAATAAACAATCCCAGAAGATGTTATAGAGGCCAGGGTGCTGGCAGGCATCATAAAGGGGTCATATGTGAGCTGTAGGAAGGACAGCAGGAGTTTTCCAAGTAGAAGAAAGAAAGTAGGGAAACCCATGCTTGCTGAGCAAACAGCATGTCCTGAACCTAGAATGCAAGGAATTTGGTAGGATGGGTCATGTATTATGGGCAAACTGGTGGGGAGTGGGGCGGTAGAGTGAGTAAGATCTTGTATCTCATGCTGGGGGGATTTCCCCATACCAGTAAGCTTTGGAGAGCTATTAAAGGATTCTATGTAGAGGGTGGCATGCTCAACTTTGTATTTTAGAAATCTGTACTTAGAAATATAAGAAGTGATCACAGGACATTCTGAGGGTAAGTATACTAACCTAAGGGGACCCCACCTGGCACGAAGCAGGCTGGTAACCCAACCTGGCAACACCAGCATCAGTAGCTTATCCTTTGTTGATATTGTCTAATAGATCAAATATGAAACTGAAAGATAACCGAAGTCTTCTGACCCCTAGGGTACTTGATCATCAATTCATAGCATTATACAGCTAGAAGTCCCTTAAGCTTTACCTAGTCCTAAACTCTCATTTTTACAGGTGAAGACACCTGTAAGCAATTCGCCCAAGGTCACACAGATAGTGCTAACTCACCTTTACTGTGAATGTGCTTACAAAATTTTATTTTACAGTATGATGTCTCTAAATTTAAAAGTTTTCATATGATGATAGATTAGATAAAGAAAATGTGGCACATATCCACCATGGAATACTACGCAGCCATAAAAAGGAATGAGATCATGTCCTTTGCAGGGACATGGATGGAGCTGGAAGCTGTTCTCCTCAGCAATCTAATGCAGGAACAGAAAACCAAACATCACATGTTCTCACTTATAAGTGGGAGCTGAACAATGAGAACACATGGACACAGGGAGGGGAACAACACACACTGAGGCCTGTTGGGGGCTGATTTCGTTAAGTAAATCTTATATTTGGCAAACCATAGCATTTTACCATTTGGAAATGAGGTTGCTTGTAATTAATCACACATTTATCTACAGGTCTTTCTGTTTTCTCTGACACCCATATTAAAGCATTTTCTGTTTCCTGGAACATATATAACATATTTTAGCCAGTGAACTTTTTAAAAATCTGCTTTCAAACTGTAATCACCCTTTTTATTCTGTTCAAACTATATGCCAGAAAAAGAGCTGACTTTCATTGCTTTTGACTCCCACAAATCAGTGTTCCCAAGCCACTCAACATGATTAATCAAATTCCCTGTAACATCCCTCTGGTACCACATAGCTATGAGTAACTTATATTAATAAGTTTAATTGAAGTGTCACTTGCAAGCCGTTAAAAGATCAAATATCAAGATACGAAATGTTTTCTCCTTTGAAAACATAATTTCTCTGTATTGACGACTTTCTGAAGGGAGGTGTCTGTCCTCTTGGCTCTCTCTGGCTATGTAAATTAACATTCTGAAAAGTGAAAAGTCTGTGCTGTGGTCACTAACAAACCACAAGCCACTTCCATTCCATTTGCCTGGAGGTCACGGCAGAGCATATATAACCATCACCACGTGGCAGAGCAAGCCCCTGGCAAAGACTTCAAAGAGTTGTTGGAGGAGCCTCAGCCTCCAGCCACTGAAGTGTGAATGGGAGCCATTCATAGTCCATGGGATGGGACACCATTCTGTGGCTCTAATCTATAATCCACTCTTCATATTGTCCCCAGCCAAAGTTGGGCTCCCAGGAACACAGCCAAAAAAGGAAAGGATGGGATATTTTTCATCCCTGGTCAACTTATCTAAAGTCTCCTCCCCTTTCAACTCCAAGGCCACCTTCCCATGAAGCTCTCTTTGAATAATATCTCCCAGGATCTGCTAATCATTCCGTCCTCTTCCTCTAGCCACAGTAATAGGCCCCAGGGATAGCTGCATCACCTGAGCTGAGACAATCGTCGTTCCACTAGACTTAATGTGCAGATGCTACCTTCTTCTAGAACTTCCTTTCTTCTAGAACAGCTATATAGATTGATATAAGCCTGTGGCCATGCTTTCTATTTTGTACTTTTCCCTTCAAACTTCCAGCCCATGCCACCCACATGCCCTCCCAAATCCACCATGTAAGGGAAGCTTATTTGCAAGGCACAATGAAGAAGAATTAGGGCTGGGAGAGAGTGAGAAAGAACAGCCACTACCTACATTGCCCTGCCCGAAAACACCCAGCTGAGGAGTGGGTGGGAGCTGGAATCCAGTCCTCTCACCCTGCAAGAGGCTGTCCTCAACTGCAGGAAGGGACCCCCTCCTCCTTTTTTCTTTTTCTCGGACAGGCCTCTGTGTGCTCACCAAGTCTTCTTCCAATGCACGCAAAGATGTTGCATATGCTAGAGAGAGCTGTGTGGTAAGATCAGTGGAGCCCCCGGAGTCACTCCCACCCTTCCCAGTTACAGCAGCAACACAATTGTTTTTCACCTAAGCTTGCTTCAGTTGGGTTTTTGTCACTTGAAACCAAAGAAATCCTGAGTAATACAGCAGACTAGATACCCAGATTGCTTCCAGTGAAATATCATGTTTGTTTTAGTCTCAAACTTCCTAGTAGCCATTGCCTTTGGAATCTTCCTTTCAATCTCCAAGCCTGTCTACCTCCCTGGTCAGGCACGGACTAACTAATATCCTTCCTTTTCTTAGAGACTGAGATCACTTCTATGCAGAGATAAAGTACCAAAGAAATCAAGTTCAATCTAATGATGCTTCTGCTAGTTTCTTCATTAAAATGACTATTTTTTTATCCTTTTGTAACATTTTTTGTAATCTTTCTGCTGTCCACCTCGGCAGCAGAGTATGTTGTACAAACACTGGCTGTTTTTAACCAGTCTTTTTTTTTTTTTTTTTTTGAGACAGAGTCTCACCCTGTTGCCCAGACTGGAGTGCAATGGTGCAATCTCGGCTCACTGCAACCTCTGCCTCCCAGGTTCAAGCAATTCTCCTGCCTCAGCCTCCCGACAGGCTGAGATTACAGGCACCCGCCACCACGCCCCGCTAATTTTTGTATTTTTAGTAGAGACGGGGTTTCACTATGTTGGCCAGGCTGGTCTTGAACTCCTGACCTCAGATGATCCACCCGTCTCGGCCTCCCAAAGTGCTGGGATTACAGGCATAAGCCACCGCACCCGGCCTTACCTAGTCTTAAAAAGAGTCATTGCCACTTTTCGCTCACAAATCCCAGTGTGTCTTTGTTTTGCTTGTAAGGGATGGATCACTCACCCTCTTTGGTATCTGTCCAACTCATGGAGAACTGTGTGGTCACAATATTCAAACACCAGGTGAAGCCTCCGTTTCCTCCTGAAGACTTCCAGGAGGTTGACAAGGTTGGGATGCTTGAGTTGCTGAAAACACAAAAAAACAAGGTACTAAATTTGACTTGTGAAAGACAGCTTTCTCTAATCTTGATCCAATAAAAAGTAAGTTGTTTGTCCTTTAAGAATTTCATTCTTGGATTGAAGGAGGCTGTAAACAGTATCATCTTGCCACTCTTTACAAGCTAGTTGTCAGCAGCTTGCAAGTGAAAGATGATTATAACACAGGTGGTTGGTGAGGGCAAAGAGAGGTATAAGAAGGCCGGAAAATAAAAAAGAATGAAGAGAGAGGGGAGATGGTAATACAAACTCAGCTTTCAAGGTTCAGATCAAAGGTCCCTTCCTAGGGTCTCCATTAATCTCCTCACACTGGTTCAGTACCTTGTATGTCTAAAAGCCCCCCTGAAGTATGACTCTTTCAGAATTACTAAGTAATTAATAAATAATTAATATGTAATTCTTACTTAGTAATTATTGTTCAGTTAATTGTTTAATGTCCTCTGGTATCAATAGCTACAACAGATAAATTCAATAGAATATACGAACGACGGCATCAGGGTCTATGTTCTTTTGCTTATCAAAATTGTGTTGTTGTACTTCCAGCACCAGGCCCTGTACATAACAGGCATTCCATCATTATCTACTCTCCAATCTGATGTGCCTGAAAACGTGTGTCTAGGAAAAAAAAAAAAAAAAAGCCCAGGACTGAATGTTAGCTTTGGCAGAGATAAATCTTGTACCTAGCTTCCTGGCCCTTTCTGGACATAATGCTATCAGAAACACTACAACTAGGCATTGCTCTCCTTTTTTCTGCAGAAGAAAATAAGAGACTTACACTAAGAAAGACAAAAAAAGTCACAGGAAAACGTATCAATCATGGAGTCCCTTCTGCAGTGCCCGTTCACTATCAGATCACAATTACAGTCCATTTTACCTTCTGTTGTACGATTTAACAGTTGGCAGATTGCTCCTCTTTTTCCAAATTTTGATAGTGCCACCAGATAATTTTCCTTAAGAATTTTACAATCAAATGTTGCTTTATCGCATTAACTTCCCCCCCTGATTTTTAGAACTGTGGTAAAATACATATAACACAAAATACATCATCTTTTTTTTTTTTTTTTTTTTTTTTTTTTTGAGACGGACTCTCGCTCTGTCACCCAGGCTGGAGTGCAGTGGTGTGATCTCAGCTCACTGCAAGCTCCGCCCCCCGGGTTCACGCCATTCTCCTGCCTCAGCCTCTCCGAGTAGCTGGGACTACAGGCGCCCGCCACCACGCCCGGCTAATTTTTTTGTATTTTTAGTAGAGACGGGGTTTCACCATGGTCTCGATCTCCTGACCTCGTGATCCGCCCACCTCGGCCTCCCAAAGTGCTGGGATTACAAGTGTGAGCCACCGCGCCCGGCCACAAAATACATCATATTAATCATTTTAAGTGTACAGCTCAGTGGCATTAAGTAAATTCATATTGTGCAACCATCACCACCACCTATCACCAGAACTCTTTTCACTTGCAAAACTGAAAGTCTATGCCCATTTACACATGAACTTCCCATTCCTTCCTCCCCCCAGTCCCTGCCAAACACCATTCCACTTTCTATTTATTTATTTATTTATTTTATTTTTTGAGATGGAGTCTCACTCTATTGCCCAGGCTGGAGTGCAGCGGTGAGATCTCAGCTCACTGCAACCTCCGCCTCCCAGATTCAAGTGATTCTCTTGCGTCAGCTTCCTGAATAGCTGGGACTACAGGTGCACACCACCATGCCCAGCTAATTTTTGTACTTTGAGTAGAGACAGGGATTTGCCATGTTGGTCGGGCTGGTCTCGAACTCCTGACCTCAAGTGATCCACCTGCCTTGGCCTCCCAAAGTGCTGGAATTATAGGCTTGAGCCATCGAGCCTGGCCATGAGCCACCGCACCCAGCCTCTACTTTCTGATTTTTGACTAGGTACCTCCTACAGGTGGAATGATAAGAGTAGTGTGAGTGTGTGTGTGTGTGTGTGTGTGTGTGTGATTGGCTTATTTCACTTAACATTATGTCCTCAAGGCTCACCCAAGTGGTAGCAAGGTTGAGCATGAATAATATCCCATTGTATGAATATACCACATTTTGTTTATCCATTCATTTTTTGATCTATGGACATGGCTTACTTCCACCTTTCAGCTATTGTGAATAATGCTGCTGTGAGCATGAATGTACAAATATGTTTTTGAGACTCTACTTTCAATTCTTTTGGTTGTAGGAATGAGCCAGGCATATGTTTTGTTTTGTTTCAACTACATTCCCCAGGTGATTCATTGTGTATCCAGAGGTATTAATCATAGACAAGCAGGCTACTCCATAAGTGATAAAAGGTAGAAGGAGGAAAATTGAAGTTCTTGAACTGCATGCTACAGCACATTTTTATGGGCAGTGACAATAAAAGCAGCCCACAAGGAGATACTAAAGAAGAAACTTCTTTTTTCTTTTCTCATTTTCTCTGTAAAATCCTTCTGTATTTTCAAGATGTGAAATTCCTGCTCCGGATATTATACTGATGAACAAGTATAAAAAATTCAAGGTATTTCTAAAGCTCATGTCTTATTAGTCCATTTGTGCTGCTATAACAAAATACCTGAGACTGGGTAATTTATAAAGAACAGAATTTTTTTTCTTACAGTTCCACATGCTGGGAAATCCAAGATCAAGGTGCTGGCATTGGTGTCTGCGGAGGGATGCTCTCTGCTTCCAAAATGGCACCTTGTGGCTGTGTCCTCACATGACAAAAGGCACAAGGGCAAGAGAGCACCCCCCTCAACCTTGAGCTCTTTATAGGGGTGCTAATCCGATTCATGAGGGCTCTGCCTCCCTGCGGCCACACCTCTTAATACAGTTGCACTGGGGGTGAAGTTTCAACATGAATTTTGGAGGACGCACCACCACCATTGAAACAGAGCAGCCCATTAATCACCTTTTGGAGAGGTGACAGCGTGCTGGCAGCCCTGGCAGTCCTGGCTCGCTCTCGGCACCTCCTCTGCCTGGGATCCCACTTTGGTGGCACCTGAGGAGCCCTTCAGCCCACCGCTGCACTGTGGGAGCCCCTTTCTGGGCTGGCCAAGGCTGAAGCCGGCTCCCTCAGCTTGCAGGGAGGTGTGGAGGGAGAGGCACAGAAGGGAACCAGCGAGTTCTGGGTGGGCGTCGGCTCGGGCCTGCACTCGGAGCGGCTCCCTGGCCCACAAGTCCTGGGCAGTGAGAGGCTTAGCACCTGGGCCAGCAGCTGCTGTGCTCAACTTCTGGCCGTGCCTTAGCTGCCTCCCCGCGGGGCAGGGCTCGGGACCTGCAGCCCGCCATGCCTGAGCCTCCCCTCCCCCGGCTGTGGGCTCCTGCGCGGCCGAGCCTCCCCCACGAGCACCGCCCCCTGCTCCACGGCACCCAGTCCCATCGACCACCCAAGGACTGAGGAGTGCGGGCACACGGTGTGGGACTGGCAGGCAGCTCCACCTGCCGCCCGGTGTGGGATCCACTGGGTGAGGCCAGCTGGGCTCCTGAGTCTGGTGGGGACTTGGAGAACCTTTATGTCTAGCTAAGGGATTGTAAATACAACAACTGGCACTCTGTATCTAGCTCAAGGTTTGTAAACACACCAATCAGCACCCTGTGTCTAGCTCAGGGTTTGTGAATGCACCAATCAACACTCTGTATCTAGCTACTTGGGTGAGGGCTTAGAGAACCTTTGTGTCCACACTCTGTATGTAGCTAATCTAGCGGGGACGTGAAGGACTTTCGTGTCTAGCTCAGGGATTGTAAAAGCACCAGTCAGCACCCTGTCAAAACGGACCAATCAGCTTTCTGTAAAACAGACCAATCAGCTCTCTGTAAAATGGACCAATCAGCAGGATGTGGGTGGGGCTAGATAAGAGAATAAAAGCAGGCTGCCCCAACCAGCAGTGGCAACCCGCTTGGGGCCCTTTCCACGCTGTGGAAGGCTTGTTCTTTAACTCTGCAATAAATCTTGCTGCTGCTCACTGTTTGGGTCCACACTGCCTTTATGAGCTGTAACACTCACTGTGAAGATCTGCAGCTTCACTCCTGAGCCAGCGAGACCACGAACCCACCAGAAGGAAGAAACTCCGAACACCAGAAGGAACAAACTCCGGACACACCTCCTTTAAGAACTGTAACAGTCACCGCGAGGGTCCGCGGCTTCATTCTTGAAGTCAGTGAGACCAAGAACCCACCAATTCTGGACACATTTCGATCTTACAACTGAGGGCACTCCAAGCTATAAAATGCCACATTTGTTATCATACCTGAAAACCCTTAGCCTGAACTAACATTCTCCAAACATAGTAGGGTAGAACTGACTACTGTCTTAAACCTCTGAATTGGATTGACTAAGACGTCTCAAACAGAGAGCAAACAACCAGGTTAAAAAGGGGCTAAATACTAACTTTATGACAGAATTCACAGAAAGCAGAGGTTTTCTTTCAGACTGAAAAAAAATCATCCTTAGGCTTTACTTTCATTTTCACACTATTTGCTCCCTTGACAGGATGTGACATTGAGGCCAAGACTTTAAATCTTAGAATTCTCTTTCCATTTTCCACATTCCATATTTAGTCCTCATGTCTTCAGCTAGCTCTTCTAACAAAAGTAGAAATGCATCAATTCTACCCAAACAAATCCCCCGACCTTCTTTGGATGCCAAGGCTGGTGCCTCCCACTTGCCACGTCCAAACCTGCAGTGATCACAGCAGGACACTACTGCCCCAGGACATGGCCCAAAGGTCCTCTCCATTTGGCCTCTGCTTACCTCTCCAGCCCCACCACTTATAACTTCCTTCTGGACCCACTGAATTTCTCTCACTTCCTAGAAGGCTCACACTCCCTTTCATTTCAGGACGTGTTCAGTTTCCTGTCTCTAAAGCACTCCCCACCTCCAGATGTTACTTTCTCTGTTCGGCTTCCTCTGCCCCACCCTGACACAGCTGTTATGCACTGCAAGAGCTATGACCTTGGCACCCAAGCAAGGAGTAGCACTGTGCCAGTAAAGGACACTGTCACAGCCATATCCATTTGTCTGAATGGGACCAGTAACTATTATATTGTACCCATCTTGCTATGTTACTATACATCTTTTGAAAACCAAAGTTCTTAGCCGGGCATGGTGACTCATGTCTGTAATCCCAGCACTTTGGGAGGCCAAGGCAGGCGGATGCCTGAGCTTAGGAGTTCAAGACCAGCCTGGGCAACATTGTGAAACTCTGTCTCTACTAAAACTACAAAAATTAGCTGGGCGTGGCGGCGTGCACCTGTAATCTCAGCTACTCGGGAGACTGAGGCATGAGAATCACTTGAACCCAGGAGGCAGAGGTTGCAGTGAGCCCAGATTGTGCCATTGCACTCCAGCCCAGGCAACAGAGCAAAACTCTGTCTCGAAATAAATAAATAAATATGTCTATGTAAAAAAAGGAAAGAAAACTGAGGTTCTGATAACTGCATGTATTAAATATTCAAATAACATGTAGGTTCTTTCCAATTTTTCGCTATTATAAATAAGGTTTTGATAAACAACTTATTAGCTGGTTGCCTTACTTGGACCAAGTTAGGTAAGTTCTCTAGGCCTCAGTTTTCCATCTGTAAGAGTAGGAAGTGCAAGGTCTATACTGCCAGTTACACACAGGCACATACAACAGGGTCAGGTAAATATTAACCTCTCTATAAAGGTTAATTATTGATATTGTTACCTATGGGTTAAATCTATTTTTATTTAGAATGATTTTTTCTATTCATTTTATTCAACAATTATTTATATATCTTAAGGTGCATATGGCACTGTGTTAGCCCTAAGGATATAGAGACAAATAAAGCAAGTACTGCACCTACCCGCTTGGGGCTTAGAACATAGGAAAGGAGACAGATGTTGGAGAAGTAATTACAGATATGATAAATGTTATAAAAATGAGGTAAAGAGTACCTGGTTTGAGGGTGAGGTGTGGTTCAGGGAAAATCTCTTTGAGGAAGTGGCCATTAAGTTAATGATTCATTAACTGAGAATGACCTGAAGTTAACTGGGCACCATCTAGAACCCCAGAAATATGACTCTAACTAGATAGAGCCAAATTGCTTTCCAAAAGGATTGTGCATATTTACCCCTTGGCCAGGAGTATGACAGTATTTTTACCATATTATGGCCAGCTTTAAGGAGCATATAGACAATTTAAGGCTTGTGATATATATTGCCAAATTGCTTCCTTTGAGGGCTTTCAGTGCCTCTGGCAACACAGGAAGGTGTAACTTGTCTCTCCCATCTTCCTCCATGAGATAATCTTCAAATAATTGCAAATAGCTGACAACTTATCTCTCAACCTGTTTTTAAAATAATTTTAATATAGAAAGATGATCATTAATACTAAATCCTAATTGGGGTTATAAATATTAAATTATAAATATTTTAAAATAAATTATTAACTTTCACTGGGTTGCCAGGATTCCAGGTGACCTGAAAATACTCCAGAGCAGCAGATATGTGGTCTGGCATAGCACCCTTATGAAGCCAGTCCCCGTCTGGCTGTGTTCATATATTCAACAAATATCCCTAGAGCCCTGTGATAGTTAATATTGAGTGCCAACTTGATTGGATTGAAGGATGCAAAGTACTGTTTCTGGCTGTGTCTGTGAGGGTGTTGCCAAAGGAGATTAACATTTGAGTCAGCGGACTGGGAGTGACAGACCCACCCTCAATCTGGACAGGCACCATCTAATCAGCTGCCAGCACAGCTAGAATAAAGCAGGCACTTGATTTGCTGAGTCTTCTGGCCTTCATCTTTCTCCCCTGCTGGATGCTTCCTGCCCTCGAACATTAGACTCCAAGTTCTTCAGCTTTTGGACTCTTGGACTTATACAGTGGTTTGCCACGGGCTCTCTGGCCTTCCGCCACAGACAGAAGGCTACACTGATGGCTTCCCTACTTTTGAGGTTTTGGGACTCAGCTTGCAGACGGCCTGTTGTGGGACTTCATCTTGTGATCGCGTGAGCCAATTCTCCTGCTAAGCTCCACTTCATATACACATCTATCCTATTAGTTCTGTCCCTCTAGAGAACCCTGACTAATTTTAGCACCTACTCTGCATCAGGCATTGGTGAATGAGACAGAGGACTCAGGCATTAAACAAAGTAGTGCCATAAATAATCTATGAAATTAGGCTGTCTCAGAGAAACTGGCCCTGAGGAAGTGACCTTGAGCTGAGTCTAGAGGGTAAAGGTCTGACCAGACCAAGGGCAGGGGTGGTGGTAAAGGCACAGATGGCAGCTTTCCAGGCAGTGACTGGCCCTGAGCCAGGAGAGAACTTGGGTCACTTCAGCAACTGAAAGACAGTGTGGCTGGTGGGTGAAGCTCGTGGAATCAAGGCCAGCCAGTCAGAAGGCAGATCTACAGGGCCTTGCAGGCCATGCTAAGCAATTCACTCTATCCTAGTGCAATGGGAAGCCACTGGAAGGAATTTCAGCAAGACATGATATGATACCATGGGGCTCTTAGAAGCTCACTACGGCAGCAGGTTACAGAATGGCTTGGAGGAGGCAAAATGGATGAAGTGGCTGTTGATAGCTGACATTGTGGTGACTTGGGGCAGAGCAGAGGCAGGGTAGTCGGTGAGAAGCATTGTCTTGAGAAGTATTTTGTTATCAGAATAGTCAGGATGTGGTGATCGGCTGGAGGTGAGGGACAGGGGAGAAGGAAGTATCAAAAATGACACAAAGGTTTACACACTGGGGCAGATGGTGATGCCATCCCAGAGAGGGGGAGTAAGACTGGGAGAAAGAAGTCACTAGCTTTGTCTCATTGAATTGGTGGGGATCTGAGACACCAAAGTGGAGTTGTCATGTCAGCCAGAGTCTGAGCAGAAGATAAAAGCCAGGCAGTCCGCATGTGTGTAAGCGAAGCATAGACAGAGGGAGGAGATTGCCCTGGAGGAGCGAGAGTGAGATGAGAAAGCCGTCTAAAGAACCCTCCCACCCAGATGTGTGGTTGATGAGGAGGAAACACGAGAGGGGAAAGGGAAGAAGGTCCCTTAAGATAAGAGAGAAGACAGCAGAGCAGGCGCTATGGGGGCATCATGGGAGGAGGAAGTGGTCAGTGTTGACAGATGCTGCTGAAAGGTCAGATGGAAACAGAGGGCTGAGAAATGCCTGGTGGGCTTCCCTGGGTTGGGGTCGAGTGACCTTATTGGAAACAGTATCGGTGCAGTGGTGAGACCAGAAGCCAGATTATGTGGACTTAACATCTCAAACTACCTTACTCCTCTCTCTCTATAGACCCCACTGACCTCAGGGGTAGAACTCAAAGGGACACCTCTGATCCTCAAACCAGTCTGCAGCGAATAGCTGGAGGTGTCCATCATAGCCCCAACATTGTGAATGTTTGCATTCACGAGGGTTTGGATGTTTCTGCTTCAAGGCTGAATGGAGTTCTTTCGGGACATACAAAGGAATTAGATGAGAAGAACCAAGCAACATGATGGACAAACTGTTACAGGCTTACCCAACATGTTCACGGTACATACAAGTAAACTTAATAGACAGAACAGATTAAATTACCATATATACCACAAAGATGTTTGGGGCTCATTTAATGACAACTCCTTCTTATATACAAGTGTGTGAAGCCAAAGCCTCAAGTCTGGGGTGTCTGTGCTTGGCTAATCTTGAAGCTCTTGGTGCTCCTTACCAGGCCGTTATCACTGTCCTTCAGTTAATGCTCTATCTAGAAGCACGGGCCTGCTCGGACTCAGATTTACTGTCTCATGTACAAAAGTTTCCACTTTTGCTGCTGCTATTTTATTTTAGTCTTCCTTTTATTTTCTCTTTGTGTTTTTTTAAATTTTCATTTTTAAATCATTATTACTTTTTTGAAACAGGGTCTCACTCTGTCACCCAGGTGGGAATGCAGTGGTGCAATCACAGCTCATGGCAGCCTTGAACTCCCAGGCTCAAGTGATCCTCCTGCCTCAGCCTCCCGAGTAGCTGGGACTACAGATGTGTACAACCATGCCCAGCTAATTTTTAAAATTTTGTGTAGTGACAGGGTTTCGCTACGTTGCCCTGTCCGATCTTGAAATCCTGGGCTCAAGCCAACCGCCACCTCATCCTCCCAAAATGCTGGGATTACAGGCGTGAGCCACTGTGCCCAGTCTATTTTTTATTTTTTGAGACAGGGTCTTTCTCTGTTACCCAGGCTGGAGTGCAGTGGCATGATCATGGCTCACTGCAGCCTCAAACTCCAGGCTCAAGTGATCCTCTTCCCTCAGCCTCCTGAGTAGCTGGGACTACAAGTGCACACCATCGTAACAAGCTAGTTTTTTTTATTTTTTATTTTTTTAGAGACAGTGTCTCACTATGTTGCCCAGGCTGATCTCAGACTCCTGGGCTCAAGCAATCCTCTCACCCTAGCCTCCCAAAGTGCTGGGATTATGGGTGTGAGCCACCGTACCCAGCCTCTCTGTGTTTCAAATACTGATGTTCCACATTATGTTGCCAAGTCAAGTATTTTCTGTGACATTAAAAAAAGGACTTCATTTTTCTGAGGTTGAATTTAGCCAGAACCCTACCTGGTTTCCCTGCAGAGCTGAGAATGCTACGTATCCTACTTGGGCAGCTGCCTCTCTGTGTCATCAGCCCTGTGTCTTCCTTGGGCACCCATCTGTTCTGATAAGCTCAGACCCTCCATCTTCTGAGGTCAATTGCTTGGCCTGTTTAGCCCACAGGATTTTGAAGAATTTTGTGCTAGTTGCTAACCTTTTATTATTATTATTTTGGATGGAGTCTCGCTCTGTCACCCAGGCCGGAGTGCAGTGGTGCAATCTCGGCTCACCACAACCTCCACCTCCTAGGCTCAACCAATTCTCATGCCTTAGCCTCCCAAGCAGCTGGGATTACAGGTGTGCACCACCGTGCCTGGCTAATTTTTGTATTTTTAGTAGAGACGGGGTTTCACCATGTTGGCCAGGCTGGTCTCAAACTCTTGACCTCAAGTTATCTGCCCACCTTGGTCTCCCAAAGTGCTGAGATTATAGGTGTGAGCCACCGCGCCTGGCCACTACTCTTAACCAGGAAATGTTACTTTATAATCCTGGTTACCAGGAGTCTCTTGCAAATGCTGGAGATCAGCAGGTCTAGGCCTGTAGACTCTGTGGCACTAATGTGCTAGGGCTGAGAGCAGCTGTTCACTTTAGACAAGGCTTGTATGCTTTAGTTCACCGCAGTCCCCACCACTCCCTGTTGTTCCCTGATCATGACGCCAAGTGAGAGCTGCTCTTTATCATCACTCTTGCATTATTGACTTTCTTATACCAGAGTTAAAAGTGAAATATTTGTGATATTTATTGTGATAAATATTAAAATTGAAATAAAACGAGTTAAAAGTGAAATATCTAATATGTCCATGTTTCTATCAAAAGTGTAAAAATGTACAAGCAATAGAGGTATATTTAATTTTTGTTGTTCTTTTAAAACTTTATTGTAAATTGTAAACTTATTGTAAATATACAATTTATAATTATATATATACATATATTATATATAATACACATACACACACACACACACACACACACACATATATATAGTTGCTCTACTGCCCAGGCTGGAGTGCAGTGGCACGATGTCAGCTCACTGCAACCTCAGCCTCCCGGGTTCTGCCTCAGCCTCCTGAGTAGCTGGGATTACAGGCACCAGCCACCACCCCCAACTAATTTCTGTATTTTTAGTAGAGACAGGGTTTTACCATGTTGGCCAGGCTAGTCTCAAACTCCTGACCTCAAGTGATCCACCCACCCCAGCCTCCCAAAGTGCTGGGATTACAGGTGTGAGCCACCATGCCTGGCTAATTATATATGTTTATGGGGTTCAAATTAATGTTAGGATTTATGACTATAATGTGGAATAATTAAACCTAGCTAATTAACATATATCCATCACTTCAAATACTTACCATTTTTTTTTGTGGTAAGAACATTTGAAATCTACTCTTTTTTTTTTTTTTTTTTTTTTTGAGACGGAGTCTCGCTTCTTCACCCAGGCTGGAGTGCAGTGGCGCGATCTCGGCTCACTGCAAGCTCCGCCTCCCGGGTTCACGCCATTCTCCTGCCTCAGCCTCTCCGAGTAGCTGGGACTACAGGCGCCCGCCACCACGCCCGGCTAATTTTTTTATTTTTAGTAGAGACGGGGTTTCACCGTGGTCTCGATCTCCTGACCTCGTGATTCCCCCGCCTCGGCCTCCCAAAGTGCTGGGATTACAAGGGTGAGCCACCGCGCCCGGCCGAAATCTACTCTTTTAGCAATTTTTTTTTTCTTTGAGACAGAGTCTTGCTCTGTCACCCAGGCTGGAGTGCAGTGGCACGATCTTGGCTCACTCCAACCTCTGCCTCCTGGGTTCAAGTGATTTTCCTGCCTCAGCCTCCCAAGTAGTTGGGATTACAGGTGCCTGCCACCATGCCTGGCTAGTTTTTGTATTTTTAGTAGAGATGGAATTTCACTATGTTGGCCAGGTTGGCCTCAAGCTCCTGACCTCAGGTGAGCCAACTGCCTCAGCTTCCCACAGTGCTAGGATTACAGGTGTGAGCCCCTGCACTCGGCCTCTCTCAGCGATTTTGAAGTGTACAATACATAATTAACAACTATATTCACCATGCTGTGCAACAGATCTTGGAAATGAAACTTATTCCTCTTGTCGAAGATTTTGTACCCTTCGACCATCATCTCTCCATTCTCCTCATCCTCTAGCCTCTGTAACCACCATTCTACTCTCTGCTTCTAAGAATGCATTAGGCTGTTCTCACATTGCTATAAATACCTGAGACTGGGTAATTTATAGAGAAAAGAGGTTTAATTAGCTCATGGTTCTGCAGCCTTTACAGGAAACATGGGGCTGGCATCTGCTTAGCTTCTAGGGAGGCCTCAGGAAGCTTACAATCATGGCAAAAGGTGAAGGAGGGTCAGGCATGTCACATGGCGAAACCAAGAACAAGGGACAGTGAGGGAATTGGCGGTGGGGCATAACTGTTTAAATGACCAGATCTCACAAGAACTCACTATCACGAAGACAACACCAAGTAATGAGGGATCTGCCCCCATGATCTAAACACCTTCCACCGGACCCCATCTCTAGCACTGGGGATTACAATTCAACATGAGATTTGAGTGCAGACAAATATCCAAACTATATCAATGAGTTCACTTGTTTCAGATTCCACATATAAGTGAGAACATGTGCATTTATCTTTCTGTGCCTGGCTTACTCAGCAGCATAATGTTCCCCAATTTCATCCATGTTGTCACAAATGTCAGAATTTTCTCCTTTTTTAAGGCTGAATAGTACTCTATTGTGTATATATACTACATTTTCTTTATATATTCATCCACTGATGGCCACTTAGGTTAATTTTATGACTTTGGCTATTGTGAACAATATTGCAATCAACATAGGAGTGCAGACATTTCAAATTTCACTCTTTTGGGTAAATACTCAGAAGTGGGATTGCTGGATCATATGGTAATTCTATTTTTAGTTTTGTGAGGAATCTCCATACATTTTTCCATAATTTACATTCCCATCAACAACTTTAAGGGTTTCTTTTTCTCCACATCCTCGCCAACAATTACCTTACATCTTTTTTATCACAGCCATCCTGACAGGTGTGTGATGATATATCATTGTGGTTTAAATTTGCATTTCCCTAATGATTAGAAATGTTGAGCATTTTTCCATATATCTGTTGGCCATCTGTATGTCCTCTTTTGAGAAATGTCCATTCAGATCCCAGGCTTATTTTTTTTCCCCATTTTAGAGACAGTGATGGCACCAGTGGCCCATCTGGAGCAGCTGCTGCCATGATGCCAGCTGCAGTGGGGGAGGCGGAGCCATGGCTGTGTGCTCCCCGGAGCTGGCAGGAGCTGGGAACAGATGGGAGCCTCAGGTTGGAGGGGCAGGAGCCCCACCCTCCAAGGCAGCTGTAGCCACCCAGTCATGGCTGCAGACCCAGGCATCTCTGCACACTTGGGACCTGGGAGGCCCCCCCGCCCCTGCAGGCTCAGAAGTGCCATGCCTGCTCCTACTGCCTGACCTCTCCCCACACCTGGTGCCCGCTCCGATTTCAGAGCAAAGTTATGGCCAAGCCCAGGGACTGTCATGACCCAGCCAGGTGTGTGCATGCTCACGGACACACTGACACACCAGCCCCTTGCTGCCTCGGACCCCTCTGGACTTTGGGCACCACCGAGCACAGGAGGGAGGCCAAGGGAGGCCAAGGGAGGGGAACGTCTAGTTTTTGAGCTGTTTGAGTGTACTATATGTTTTGGGTATTTTGGTTTTTTTTGTTTTTGAGACGGAGTCTCACTCTGTTGCTCAGGCTGGAGTGCAGTGGAGAGATCTCGGCTCACTGCAACCCTTGCCTCCTGGCTGGGTTCAAACAATTCTTGTGTCTCAGCCTCCTGAATATTTGGTATTATAGGCGTGCGCCACCACACCTAGCTAATTTCTATATTTTTAGTAGAGACAGAGTTTTGCCATGTTGGCCAGGCTGGTCTCAAACTCCTGACCTGAGGTGATCTGCCTGCCTCAGCCTCCCAAAGCACTGGGATTACAGGCGTGAGCCACCACACCCGGCCCGAGTTCATTATATATTTTGGATACATATAACCCCTTATCAGGAGTAGCGCTTGCAAATAGTTTCTCCTAATCCATAGGTTGTTTCTTCACAGTGTTGTTTTCTTTACTGTGCAGAAACTTTTTAGTTTCATGTAATGCCAATTGTCCATTTTTGCTTTTGTTGCCTATGCTTTTGGGGTCAAATTTAAAAAAATCACTGCCCAGACCAGTGCTGTGTAATTTTCCCCCTATGTTTTCTTCTAGAAGTTTTACAGTTTAAGTCTTTAATCTATTGGGTTGATTTTTGTATATGGTGTGAGATAAGGGTCCAATTTCATTGTTCTACATGTGGACATCCAGTTTTCCCAAATCTTTTATTGAAGAGACTATGCTTTTCCCATTATGTATTCTTGATGCTTCTGTCAAAGATCAATTGACCATTCAGGTGTGGGTTCATTTCTGGGCTCTCCATTCTGTTCCACTGGTCAATGTGTCTTAATTTTTTTTTCCAGTACCATACTGTTCTAATTACTATATTTTTTATAAAATAGTTTGAAATCAGGTAGTGTGATGGCTCCATCTTTGCTCATTTTTCTCATGATAGCTTTAGCTATATGGGACATTTTGTGGTTACATATGAATATTAGCATTGTTTTTTCTATTTCAATGGAAAATAACATTGGAATTTTGATCAAGATTGCACTGAACCTGTAGATTGCTTTGGGTAGTATGGACATTTTAACAATATTAATACACTATGTCAAAAAAACACTATAAACAATGCCAAAAGACAAATAATTGTCTGGGAAATATTTGGTAAAGTTACAACAGAGGGTTATATTCCTAATATTACAAATAAGTCTTATTTATGTATTGTTAAGAAAAAGACAACCCAGTGGGAAAATGGGCAAAATATATTAATAGGTAATACACAGAAGAGGAAATATAAATGATAAAGGGACATATGAAAAGATGCTCAGTCTCACTGGTTGTAAGAGAAAGTCAAATTAGAGAAACAACATGATGCCACTTACTTCCTAACCAGCAGGCAAACACGTAAGATTGGCAGCATCCAGTGCTGACAAGGGCATGAGAAAGGGGTGTTCTCACACATGGCCAATTAAGAGTGCAAACTGCCATAACTTTTTGGGAAAATTACTGGCAATATTTATTACGTTAAAACCGGCCAGGCGCGGTGGCTCACGCTTGTAATCCCAGCACTTTGGGAGGCCGAGGCAGGCGGATCACGAGGTCAGGAGATCGAGACCACGGTGAAACCCCGTCTCTACTAAAAATACAAAAAAATTAGCCGGGCGTGGTGGCGGGCGCCTGTAGTCCCAGCTACTCGGAGAGGCTGAGGCAGGAGAATGGCGTGAACCCAGGAGGCGGAGCTTGCAGTGAGCCGAGATTGTGCCACTGCACTCCAGCCTGGGTGACAGAGTGAGACTCTGTCTCAAAAAAAAAAAAACAAAAAAACAAAAAACCAAATGCACCAAAAAAATGAGCAACAGATCTGAGCAGATACCTCACTGAAGATGATATAATACAGATGGGAAATTTTAAACATATGAAAAGATGATTAACATCTTTTGTCATTAGGAAATTCCAAATTACAACCACAATGAGATACCATTACACACCTCTTAGAATAGCTAAAATCCCCCCAAAAAGCTGATAATACCAAATGCTGGTGAGGATACTGAGCAACAGGCCCTCTCATTCACTGCTGGTGGGTGTGCTAAATCAGACAGCCACTTTGGAAAACAGTTTGGCAGTTTCTTACAAAGCTAAACATAGCTATACCATATGAGCCAGTAATAACACTCCTAGGTATTTACCCAAATGGTTGAAAACTATGTCCATATGAAAACCTACAAGCAAATGTTTTTAACAGTTTTATTCATAATCACCAAAAACTAGAAGCAACCAAGTTGTCTTCCTACAGGAAAAAGGATGAAAAAATTGTGCTACATTCATAGAATGCAGTATCATCCAGCGATAAAATAAGCTAGCAAGCCAGAAAAGACATGTATAAAGTTTGAATGCATATTGTTAAGTGAAAGAAACCAGTCTGAAAAGGCTACATATTGTACTATTCCAATTCTATGACATTCTGGAAAGGTAAAGCTACAGAGACAGTAAAAAGAATAACAGGTGCCAGGGGTTCAGAGGATGTGGGGAGGGTTGAATAGGTGAAACACACAGGATTTATTAGGGCAGTGAAACTATTCTATATGATACTGTAATAGTGAATATGTGACATGCATTGGGCAAAATGCACAGAACTTTACAACACAATGTGTGAACCTTAAGGTATGCAAAGTGTTAAAAAATCATTTAGGAGGTTGGGGAATCCTAGGATAGCATGAAGACTGTGACAAAAAGAATCTAACTATATTACAAATGTATGAAACAACCTCACCAAAGAGGGTAGAGGAAAAGCTGATACAAGTTTCCAGAGAAGCAAGGAGATGAGGCTAGAATGACCCATTAGATTCGTGAGCTAATCCCATCTCATTTGTCCACAGATTATAGTTGAAGACATCAGTATGAACTCTTGTTTAGCTTAATAAAGATACAGATGATTACATATAGAAATAACTCTAGATATGTGTACGTACACAGGTTGGTATACACACATATATTACCTTGCTCTGTCAGCTGAAAGGGCCTAGAACCAACCACATCCCAGTAGCAATATGTATACCAAGTGCTTAGATCTTGTTTTTTGATACTAGTCTCTTAATAGAAGGAACCAGGATCCACGGAGAAATACTCAACTAGAACAATGAGAACATATGGACACAGGGAGGGGAACATCACACACTGGGGCCTTTTGGGGGCTGGAGGGCGAGAGGAGGGAGAGCATTAGGACAAATACCTAATGCGTGTGGGGCTTAAAACCTAGATGACGGGTTGATAGGTGCAGCAAACCACTGTGGCACATGTATACCTCTATGGAACAAACATGCACATTCTGCACATGTATCCCGGAACTTAAAGTAAAATTTTAAAAAAATTTAAAAAAAGAAATACCCAATTCTAGAACTTGGGCAGGAAATATACAAGATGAACACGGAGCATCTTGCAGTGCCAGAAAATAATGAAGTGCTAAAACCCAAACCAAAGCAAACCCTACATTGATGGAGGTATATCAAAGGGATACAATACCCACAAATGCATACTAATATAAATAAATGATTGACTGGATGAATGAATAAACAAATAAATAAAAAGATAAGTAAATGGGAGAGAATAGATACATCTCCTATATTAGAGAATTCCAAATAATGTATGTTGATATTCCACCTTCAAGGACGGGAGCCTAACTTCTCCCTCTGTAGGAGTGGGATGCACATAGTGACTTCCTTCCAAACAGCATAGAATAGAATGGCAGAAGAAAAGTCACTTTACAGTGGAGAAACCTGACATTACCTCAGCCAGGTGATCAAGGTCAACATCAATAGTGGTAAGTCACTGAGGCGGGCAGATCACAAGGTCAGGCATTTGAGACCAGCCTGGCCAACATGGTGAAACCCCGTCTCTATTAAAAATACAAAAATTAGCCGGGCGTGGTGGCAGGTGCCTGTAATCCCAGTTACTTGGGAGGCTGAGGCAGGAGAATTGCTTGAATCTGGGAGGCGGAGGTTGTAGTGAGCCGAGATCGTGCCACTGCACTCCGGCCTGGGCGACAGAGCAAGACCCTATCTCAAAAAAAAAAAAAAAATAGCGGTAAGTCATGTTGATAGTATGTCTACTTGATGGGATGGGACGTGGTCTTCTAGCCCATAACCCTGGTCTAATCATGAGAAAAACAACAGACAAATTCCAATAGAGGGACATTCTACAAAATATATGACCAGTACTCCTGAAAACTGCCAGAGTCATCAAAAACATGTAAAGTCTAAGAAACTGTCACAGCCAAGAGGATCCCGTGGACACATGATTACTAAATGTAATGTAGTTTCCTAGAAGGGATTCTGGAACAGAAACAGGAAATTCAACAAAAAATTAAAGAAATGCGAATAAAGCATGGATGGACTTCAGTTAATGATAATGCATCAGCATTGGTTCATTAATTATAGTAACTATACCATGCTAATATAAGATGTTACTAATAGATAAAACTGAGAGCAGGGTATATGGGAACTCTACTATCTTCTAGTTTTTCTGTAATCTAAAACTATTCTAAAAATAAAATTTATTGAAAACACACACAGACACGTCCTCTTACTAGCACTCCACTTCTGAGAATATACTTTCTATAAATAAAAGCATCATTGCATAAAAATAGCCATACCAGGATTCCAGCACTGCTTGTGGAGGCAAAAAATACGAAATAACATGAACATCCTGTAACAGAGGAGGATGGCTGAATACATTGTGCTATATTCAGACCAGGAAATAATAAATACTATGCAGGTATTAAGAGAGTACAATTAATAGAGGCCTATCTATTGGCTGATGACCATGATGTGATTGTTGAGTGAAGAAGGCAAGCTAGCCGGGCGCGGTGGCTCACGCTTGTAATCCCAGCACTTTGGGAGGCCGAGGCGGGCGGATCACGAGGTCAGGAGATCAAGACCACGGTGAAACCCCGTCTCTACTAAAAATATTAAAAAATCAGCCGGGCGTGGTGGCGGGCGCCTGTAGTCCCAGCTACTCGGAGAGGCTGAGGCAGGAGAATGGCGTGAACCCGGGAGGCGGAGCTTGCAGTGAGCCGAGATCGCGCCACTGCACTCCAGCCTGGGCGGCAGAGCGAGACTCCGCCTCAAAAAAAAAAAAAAAAAAAAGAAGGCAAGCTACTGAGTAATTTTACAAAAAATATATGAAAATAAATTTTAATTAAAATATGTGAAAATAGGAAGTATATGAAAAAATATTTTAAAATCCTTCCATTTTCATATATTCACTTGTCATATATTATTGTTAAGAACAGTACATTGAGCCCTCTGCTCTGCTGGACACTACTGTAAGATCTGGGATTATATACTTCACAAAACTGACAAAAATCTCTGCTCTCGTGAGCTTATATTCAAGCACCCAGATGTTGATAAGTCTTATGGAAAGAAACAAGATGGATAGGGGCATAGCGTGGTGGAATGGTGAAATTTAAATGAGGGAAGCCCTCACTGAGATGATAAATGAAAAAAGATCTGAAGAAGGTAAAGGTCACAAGGATGTTTGGGAAAAGGTTCCAAGCAGTAGGAGCAATCATTCCAAAGGCTTTTATGTGGGATTCTGCCTGGAGTGTTTCTAAAACAGCAAGGAGGTCAGTATTTTAGTTGCCTCTTGTGTCTTGTTTCCCATTCTTTCAGCCCATCTTTTAATTAAAGATTTGCTGAAACCACTGCAGCAGCTAGCTTTGTGCGCCTGCAGCCTAACAGAGCCTCACCCCAGCTGCCCTCGGTTTTTGATTTCTGCCCAGGCCTTGTGTGATGCTGAGGTGTGGGATGCTGCTGGGATTCGGTACTTGCAGGAGTTAACACTCCATAGGGGAGCCTTGGACCAATGGGTGACAGGGTGCTTCAGTGTCCTCTCTTCTGTTCCTTGGGCTCCTTAAAGAGGCCTGGCAGGATGAGTCCCCGTTCCCGGTTACATTGGGTTTCCTCCTTCCTTGTTTTCTCTCCTGTCCCCTACTTCTGCTCTCTGGTATCACTTCCCAAAATAAATTCCTAACACACAGTTCCTGTCTCACACTTTACTTTCTGGGAGGTGCACGGGCTAAGACCGTTGGTACCAGAAGCGCCCTTAGCTAGCAGACCTTCAGAATGGAATTCTGGAACTGGATCAATCATGGAGCAGATGGCAACAAGGACCCCACTGCTGGTGGTAAGTGGGGTGGGAGGAAGCCCAGGGAGCTGTAGCAACACAGTCACTAAGCCTTTTGTCAGGGCTGGTTTTGAATGGGGTGTAAGCTTGCTTAGGCACTGCAGTGGCACATGAATGGTATGCGGCAATGGTCATTACGGGGAGTATTGAATAAGCTGGCTCTTGTTAACACCTATAAATCACTGAAAAAAGAAAAAAGAAAATGACAGGGTCAGGTTAGCCACGAACAGTCAACTGTGGGAGTCAGAAGGCCTTGCTGGCAGTATTCAGAGACATTTATCTCCTATAGACAGGACAGACTGTGCCAAAAAATCGATCAATCTCAGGACTTAAAGAGCAGCAGAGCTACAAAGGGGACAATATCTAGCCTCAACAGGTCTCTCATGTCTAAGTCAGGGCTATGGTGAGACAAGAAAATAATCGTGAGATCTAGGATAGGGACATCTACCAGACAGAGCCTGAGAATCTGAAATTCTCAATTTTCCCTGAACCTTCAGGGCTAGGAAAAGCGACTCAGTTCCATTGCTGTAGGTTAGCTGCTTCCTTTACCTGCAGACCCTAAAAATCCCTCACATGATGCAGATGCCTCCTTAGGAGGGGGATGCCTGTCCTCCTTAGATTCTACCCCACCTCCTTCTAGGGCCCATGGACCTATAATAGGATGAGGTTGTTGCAGTGCCTGAGTAGGGCAATAAGGTTCTTGCTCTGCGAGGAAATAACTGCACTCAAGAATGACAAGACCTGCCTCATAGGTACCAGCAGCAGTCTCGAAGGGGCTGGGCCATGACAGTAGTAAAATGTAAGGCTGGAGAAGGGGAAATTCATTAATATGAGAGCACTACACTGTCCCATAACTTGGGACTTAATTCTTGACAAGGACACCTACAGACAGTTCTTTTTTAAATTTTATTTTTATTTTTTATAGAGACAGGGTCATACTGTCACCCAGGCTGGAGTGCAGTGGCGTGATCATTGCTCTCTGCAGCCTTGAACTCCTAGGCTCAAGTGAGCCTCCTGCCTCAGCCTCCCCAGTGGCTGGGACCACAGGCACACATGACCATGGCTGGATAATTAAAAAAAATGTTTTTGTAGAGACAGGGTCTCACCATCTTGCCCAGGTTGGTCTCAAACTCCTGGCCTCAAGCGATTCTGCCACCTCGGCATCCCAAAGTGTTGGGATTACAGACGTGAGATACTGTGAGACACTGTGCCTGTCAAGACAATCTTTTTTTTTTTTTTGAGACTGGGTTTCACTCTGTCACCCAGGCTGGAGTGTAGTGGTGCAATCTCGGCTCACTGCAACCTCCACCTTCTGGGCTTAAGAGATTCTGTCACCTCAGCCACCCGAGTAGCTGGGACTACAGGTGCGCACCATTACACCCAGCTAATTTTTGTATTTTTGGTAGAGACAGGGTTTCACCATGTTGGCCAGACTGGTAACAAACTCCTCATCTCAAGTGATCTGCCCACCTCAGTCTCCAAAAGTGCTGGGATTACAGGTGTGAGCCACAACGTACAGAAGACAGTCTTAAATGTGCTGCTGGCATAGCTCTTTGAAGTTGGGCTTTTAGTAGATAAGGTAGACATGCTGGAAGTGCCTTGGTAGAGTATTGAGGAGGGGTCCTGGGGACTCAAGGAGGGGGAAATATTAGAAAGGATCTGTGATGTGGGACTGCAGGACGTACCGCCTGATTATGTTTCCTTGGAAGGTCCAGAGGATACTCTCTCCACCAAAGCAGTAAGGAGCAGAAAGGAGCCCAGTGGCATCTTCAAGAGCTCATCGCCACTGTCCTCTGTGGGTGGGGTAGACAGGCTTGTCCTCAGTAGGCTGGAGATGCTACCACAGAACTAGGCTTTCTGGTTCTGATGAAAGTGGTAAGATTCCAGAGTGGCAGAGACCAGGTGCTTACATTGGCAAGGTACATAAAATTACCATAATGGCAAGCAAGCCAGAACACCTTATTTCACAGAAATCTGTGCTAATAATGCACGGATGGGCTCTCACCATGGCATTCCTATAGGTGAGATAGAAGGGCAGCTGGCTTGTGTGTCACCCGACTTGCATTGCCAGAAGAAACTGAGCAAGCAGAAGGTTGGTGTCAACTGCTAGAGTGGAAAACTGCAGCTCCTCGCCCAGTTTCTAGATCTAAGCCAGTTCCACTCCAAAGTGTTGCTGACTGAGTCACCTTGAAGGAGGATCCTGCAATGCCACTGTGAATATTCCTCACTTTTCAAAGGGATCTGTGGCCATTTACCAGAGTAACTGGGAAAGGAAAATACTCAGACTTTTCAAGAGCTGTGGCTACAAGGTCTGAGCTGGCACTGATATGTAAGGACCCCAAATGCTACCGTTTCACAGCGGGTTTAACGGGTCCATGAGTCCATTCTTGAGATCATTTCCTCCACTTGAGAAGTACAAAATTGGGATAGGCATGCTTAGCAGTCGGCAAACCCTCACATTGGTTCTATGACTTGTGAAGTAAGAGCCAATATGGCAGAAAGGGCCAAATACAAGCTCCTGAAACTGCTCTTCCTCCCTGCAACACAACCCTGGTCAAAATAGTAAATCCAAAGCAAAACTGCATCCCAGGAGAAAATGCAGTGAGTGATAAGTACCACCATCAAAGACTTAGGAATGCAGAGGTGGTGATGCCCATGCTAACCCCCTCAACTCGCCTGGTAGACTCCTATAAACTCAACCCAGCTGTACTTCCAATTGCAGCAGCTGGGCCAGATATGTTATCTTTCCCGGAACTGATATACACAGGTTCTGGCACTTGACATGCAATTATTGACTTGAATGTATTCTTTCCAATTCCAGTCAGTAAGTTAGATCAAAAGCAGTTCACCTTGTGTGGGATGGACAGCAGTTCACACTCACTGTCTTGCCTGAAGCCTAAGTTAACTCTCCTGCACTCTGTCACCATATAATCCACAAGGACCTTAATTGTCTTGACGTTCCACTGAATATCATGCTGCTCCACTGTATTGATGACATCATGTTAACTGGATCTCCTGGTGAACAGAAATGGTAAGTACTCTGGATGTCCAGCTAGATATGTGTGTACCAGAGAGTGGAGGAAAACCCTCTGGGGAATGGCATATAAGTGATATTCTAGGAGTCCAATGGCCTGGGGCATGCTGTGACTTCCTTTTTTTTTTGAGACAGGGCCTTGTTCTATCTTCAAGGCTAGAGTGCAGTGGCATGATCATAGCTCTCTGTAGCCTTCAACTCCTGAGCTCAAGTGATCCTCCCACCTCAGCCTCCCAAATAGCTGTGACTACAGGTGGGCACCACCATGCCCAGCTGCATCCTCTTTAAAGGACAAATTGTTGCACCTTGTATCCCCTACCACTTAAAAAAGGGCATTGTTCCTGGTGGTTCTCTTTGGATTTTGGAGGCAGCATATACTGCCCTTG
The DNA here is from genome assembly GCF_028878055.3 of Symphalangus syndactylus. Taxonomy (NCBI): domain Eukaryota; kingdom Metazoa; phylum Chordata; class Mammalia; order Primates; family Hylobatidae; genus Symphalangus; species Symphalangus syndactylus. Next base: position 67,011,542 of record NC_072430.2, on the reverse strand, counting down.
GGCACTGCTCTGCCTAATTTACCAAGTGATTTAGAAGGCTGCTAACACTGAGTAGGACCCAGGACAAGAGGGAACTTTGCACAGCAGGTCAAAGCTGCCCTACTATTCAGCCCATGACTTGGCATACCCAGTTGTGTAGATGTGTCCAGTTCCTGGCATGTCATTGGGACTTGGTAGAGTGAGCATATGAATGTAGGACATGAAGTGACTGAGTAACCCAAAGCTGCCCACTGTGAGCTGGATAATAGAGATCTACTGACCACTGTCCTAAGAAAACATCTGGAATCAGGCTGCAGCAGGTCTGGAGTGAACAAGCAAGTGACAAAGAGGTAGCCCCTTTTCCCAAGTCATCTGTGTTGCTGCCCTGTTGCCTCTCCTTCAGCTTACATGTATGAGGAACGAAGCCTCACACCTGGCTCACAGGTCTCTTCCGGATTCCTCTCAAGACCCAGTACAGGCCAGTGATGTGCACCGTGGATGCTTGACCTGTTTTACTAACACAGTATGTGGAAAGTACTATGAGAGAAGGAATAGTACAATTGTGACAAAAATGAAAAATGGCACTGACACAGCCAAGAATTAATGCAGCAACCCTGTGATAGTTATAAAGTCAATTATTTCATTGGTTTTTATGTGTGGCTGATAACATCTGTTGGTTTAGAAATTCTGTGTGGTTTTTTGTTTGTTTGTTTGTTTGTTTAGAGAAAGGGTCTCAGTCTGTCACCCTGGCTAAAGGGCAGTGGCGTGATCATAGCTCACTGCAGCCTGGAACTCCTGGGCTCAAGCTATCCTTCTGCTTCAGCCTCCCAAAGCGCTGCAATCACAGGAGTGAGCCACTGTGCCTGGCCAGTTTAGAAATTCTTAACCATTCATTATTCCAGCAACAACAAAAAAATAGATGGAGTTCAAAGATTTTCAACCAGACAATTTTACCCAAGAGTGTTTTTACTAGAGGGACTTTAAGGTTAATAAGCAATAAAGAAAGTTAATAATTAGCAAGAAAATATGCTTGTTGAAAGGAAATTTGTGGCCTAAAACATCAATTCTGCCAAGTAAAAAGGTGGATTAAAACATTTTTCAAGGTCGGGCACGGTGGCTGACGCCTGTAATCCCAGGACTTTGGGAGGCCGAGGCAGGCGGATCATGAGGTCAGGAGATCGAGACCATTCTGGCTAATGCGGTGAAACCCCGTCTCTACTAAAAATACAAAAAAATTAGCTAGGCGTGGTAGCAGGCACTTGTAGTCCCAGCTACTCAGGAGGCTGAGGTAGGAATTGCATGAACCCGGGAGGCGGAGTTTGCAGTGAGCTGAGATCGTGCCATTGCACTCCAGCCTGGGCGACAGAGCAAGACTCTATCTCAAAAAAAAAAAAATTTTTTTTTTCAAAAATTTAAAGTGAAAGACACAAGCATTGCCCCTTTAAGAATGTTTCCATTCATTCCATATAAAAATTACTCCTTCCTTCCTTCCTTCCTCCCTTCCTTCCTTCTTTCCTTCCTTCCTTCCCTCCCTCCCTCCCTTCCTTCCTCTCTTTCTCTCTCTCTCTCTTTTTTTTTTGTTTTTGGCCAGGGTCTCACTCTGTCACCCAGGTGGGAGTGCAGTGACTCAGTCACACTCACTGCAGCCTTGACCTCCCAGGCTTAGGTGATCCTCCCATCTCAGCCTCCTGAGTAGCTGGGACCACTGGTGCACACCACCACACCTGGGTAATTTTCATATTTTTTGTAGAGACAAAGTTTCACTTGTTGCCCAGGCTGGTCTTGAACTCTTGAGCTCAAGCGATTTGCCTGCTTTGGCCTCCCAAAGAGTTAGGATTACAAGCGTAAGCCACCATGCCCAGCCAATAATTACTACCTTTTAGTGTGGTTTACCGTCTTTTTTTTTTTTTTTTTTTTTTTGAGACGGAGTCTCGCTCTGTCACCCAGGCTGGAGCGCAGTGGCACGATCTCACTGCAAGCTCCGCCTCCCAGGTTCACGCCATTCTCCTGCCTCAGCCTCCAGAGTAGCTGGGACTACAGGCGTGTGCCACCACGCCCGGCTAATTTTTTGTATTTTTTAGTAGAGACGGGGTTTCACTGTGTTAGCCAGGATGGTCTCGATCTCCTGACCTCGTGATCCACCCGCCTCGGCCTCCCAAAGTGCTGGGATTACAGGTGTGAGCCACCGTGTCCGGCCGGTTTGGAGTCTTATAATAACGATATGTAATACACACTGTCGGCTGGGCGTGGCAGCTCATGCCTATCATCTCAGCACTTTGGGGGGCCAAGGCGGGTGGATCAGTTGAGGTCAGGAGTTCGAGACCAGCCAGGCCAATATGGTGAAACCCTACCTCCACTAAAAATACAAAAATTAGCTGGACATGGTGATGTTTGCCTGTAATCCTAGCTACTCAGGAGGCTGAGGCAGGAGAATCACTTGAACCTGGGGGGAGGAAGAGGTTGCAGTGAGCTGAGATTGTGCCACTGCACTCCAGCCTGAGCAACAGTCAGACTGTCTCAAAAAAAAAAAAAAAAAAAAACAATAACAACAAAAAAAAATGCTGTCCACCTAGAAATTTTACAGGTTAGAAATAAAAATAATTTAAGTGGCAAAAAAGCAATAGCATAAATTATGTCTTTTATCAATGTGAATTACAAAAATCACTTACCCTGCCTCCTCCTGCTCTGTGACATTTTGTTTTCTAGAGTCTACGGTGTGTGGCAGGGTGTGTGTAGTGGCAGCAGAACACTGACAGATGGTGGTATGTGCTTAATCTCCTTGCAAACTGGGAGTCTTTAAGAAGGTAACGAGCCAGCTTGTTGGTTTCTGCTTCTGTTGTTCTGAAAATATTTGTGTGGCAGCTTTATCACTTAGGAGTTCACTACACAGCAGGAATATAATCTTTCTAGATAAACACATCAAGAGCTAAACCAAAAATCTTCTAATAAACAAACAAAACAGGCTGTTACTATTTGCAGTTAGTATACTATCTTGTAAAAATAAAATTAAACAGGTCCCCACTTGTTGAACAAATAGGGAGAGATAATGATAAGAGGATTGTTTGGTTTCTATCATTGTGGGCAAGGGAATGCTCTGTTTTGTCTCCTATGCTACTGACAACCAGTTTACATAAACTCCCAGCATCTATCTATACATTATTAATGAACATCAATGGGCCAGATCTCTGTGAGTCTCTTATGAGAACATCTGCAGAGAATGAAAACTGTCCAATCCCTAAGGCCCCAAACTGGCAGCTTATGTGGCAAACATTATCTGCAGATGTGTTTTATTTGGCCTGAATGATGTTTAAAATCTTAAAAAATTATTTGTCAACATTTTAAGGTCAAGAGATTTCATTCTCACTGAAAGGAACCAGGGGTCTCTGGGGAAATGGCTGATACAGGGCTGGGGCAGGATGAGCCTGGGACATTTGGCTGTGCCACACAGTAAACAAGTGCTCAAAGAAGGATGGACATCTGTCAGGACACAGGAGTTAGATGGAAGGAGCCACAAATGCTAAATGTGTGACAATTCAGAGTTAAAAAGAATACTGACAGTGATGGTGTGTAACATATTGAATTTTTAAACATCCATGAATCCACAGTGATACAAAAAGGAGAGGTGGGGGGAGAGGGGAAGAAAATCTTTTTTTTTTTTTAACAGAAAAATGATAACTAATGAGTGTAGAAAGAATTGTAGAACAATAACTATTTTACAATAACTTTTTTTTTTTTTTTTTTTTTTTTTTTTGAGACGGAGTCTTTCTCTGTCCCCAGGCTGGAGTGCAGTGGCGCGATCTCGGCTCACCGCAACCTCCACCTCCTGGGTTCACGCCATTCTCCTGCCTCAGCCTCCCAAGTAGCTGGGACTACAGGCGCCCGCAAACACGCCCGGCTAATTTTTTGTATTTTTAGTAGAGACGGAGTTTCACCGTGTTAGCCAGGATGGTCTGGATCTCCTGACCTCGTGATCCGCCCGCCTCGGCCTCCCAAAGTGCTGGGATTACAGGCTTGAGCCACCGCGCCCGGCCACAATAACTTTTTTACATCACCATTGGTTGATGCCGACTACGGCGGCTTGGCTCACACCTGTAATCCCAGAACTTTAGGAAGCCGAGGTGGGTGGATCACTTGAGGCCAAGAATTTGAAACCAGTTTGGTCACCATGATGAAATCCTGTCTCTACTAAAAATGCAAAAATTAGCCAGGCATGATGGCGGGCACCTGTAATTCCAGCCACTCAGGAGACTGACGCGGGAGAATTGCTTCAACCCAGGACGTGGAGGTTACAGTGAGCCAAGATCGCACCACTGCACTTGAGCCTGAGCTTGAGTGACAGAGCGAGACTCTATCTCAAAAAAAAAAAAAAAAAAAAAAAGAACCATTGGGTGAAAGTCGTTGGGGAACAAGGTCATCACAGTTTCAAAATATCACCCCACAGATTATTAATTATAAAGGAGAAAATCATTTTTACAATTGAGACATATGGCAGACCATCTTAACTAAGGAATTAAAACTGATAGCACCAATTAGGGGACAAAAATGACATCATACACTTCCTGATGGGAGCTAGTGTGAAGAACACAGTTTCACCCATGCAGTGTTCTTACTGAAAACATTTAACCTGTATCAAATCATTTGGAAACAACCAATGATTAGTCTAAGTCGAGGCACATTCCTCAAAACAGATGGCCTGGACTTTTCAAAAATGTCGGTTTCATAAAAGATGAAATAAGAAAATAAAGAAGGTGGAAAACTCTTTCAGATTAAAGGAGACTAAAGAGTCATGGCAATGGGCCGGGCGTGGTGGCTCACACCTGTAATCCCAGCACTTTGGGAGGCCAAGATGGGTGGATCACAAGGTCAGGAGTTCAAGATCAGTCCGGCCAAGATGGTGAAACCCCATCTCTACTAAAAATAGAAAAATTAGCCGGGCGTGGTGGCAGGTGCCTGTAATCCCAGCTACTTGGGAGGCTGAAGCAGGAGAATCACTTGAGCCCAAGGGGTGGAGGTTGCAGTGAGTTGAGATTGCGCCACCGCACTCCAATCTAGGCAACAGAGCAAGACTCCGTCTCAAAAAAAACAAAACAAACAAACAAACAAACAAAAGTCATAGCAATGTACAGTCACTGAATAGATCCTGGATTTAAAAACAACTATACGCATTTATATATATAGTTATTTCATTATATATATAGTTATATAACCATTATTAGAACAATATGAGAAATTTGAACATAGACTATATATTAGATAATAGTATTGAGTCAATGATAAATTTATTGAGTATGGAAATCATAATGTGATTATACAGAAGAACATCTTTGTTTCAGGAGATTATGCTAAATATTTAGGTAGATGGCTCAGCCAAAAAAGTATGTGTGAGAGAGGGAGAAACAAAGAGAGAGAGAGAGACAGAAACAGGGATAAAGGAAGTGCAGGCACAATGGCTCATACATGTAATCCCAGGGCTTTGGCAGGCTGAGGTGGGAGGATTGCTTGAGGCTGGGAGTTTGAGACCAGCCCGGGCAACATAGTAAAATCCTATCTCTACAAAAAATAAATAAATTAGCCAGGCACTATGGCTCACACGCCTGTAATACCAGCAACTCAGGAGGCTGAGGCAGAAGGATCACTTGAGCCCAGGATTTCAAGAATACAGTGAGCCATGACTGTGCCACTGCACTGCAGCCTGGGCAACAGTGAGACTCTGTCGCTAAAAAGAATGAAAAAAGACAGAAAGGAAATGCAGCAAAATTCTAACAGTTGATTAACTAGTCTAGCTAAGGGTATGCATGTATTTATTGCACTATTCTCTCCACTTCTGTATATTTTGATTTTTTTCTCAGAATAAAAGGTTGTAGGAAAAATCCCAGGACACTTTACATAAAATTCTGATTTCTGGCTTTTTAAAAAAGACTCTGGCTGGACATGGGGGGGTCATGCCTGTAAACCCAGCACCTTGGGAGACCGAGGCAGGAGGATTGCTTGAGCACAGGAGTTTGAGACCAGCCTGGGCAACATGGAGAAACCCCATCTCTACAAAGAATACAAAGAATTGGCTGGGCGCAGTGGCTCATGTCCATAATCCCAGCACTTTGGGAGGCCGAGGTTAGGAGTTTGAGACCAGCCCGGCCATCTCCACTAAAAACACAAAAACCAGCCAGGTGTGGTGGCATGCACCTATAATCCCAGCTACTCGAGAGACTGAGGCAGGAGAATCACTTGAATCTGGGAGGTGGAGGTTGCAGTGAGCCAAGATCACGCCACTGTATTCCAGCCCGGAAGACAGAGCGAGACTCCACCTCAAAAAAAAAAAAAAAAAAAAAAAAAAAAAAAAAAAAAAAATACAAAGAATTAGCCTGGTGTGGTGATGCATGCCTATAGTCCCAGCTATTCATGAGGCTGAGGTGGGAGGATCACCTGAGCCCTGGAGATTGAAGCTGCGGTGAGCCATCATTGCCCCACTGCACTCCAGCCTGGGCAACAGAGTGATACTGTCTTAAAAAAAAATCGGGGGGCGGTGGGCCTGATGCGGTGGCTCATGCCTGTAATCCCAACACTTTGGGAGGCCGAGGCAGGTGGATCACCTGAAGTCAGGAGTTCACAACCAGCCTGTCCAACATGGTGAAACCCCATCTCTACTAAAAATACAAGAAATTAGTTAGGCATGGTAGTGGGTGCCTGTAATCCCAGCTACTCAGGAGACTGAGGTAGGAGAATCGCTTGAGCCTGGGAGGCAGAGGTTGCAGTGAGCCCAGATCACATCATTACACTCCAGCCTGGGTGACAAGACCAAGACTCCATCTCAAAAAAAAAAAAAAAAAAAAAAAAAAGACTGAAACCCAGCACCTTAGGCTTGCAGTCTGTGGCACTGAGCAGTAGCTGTCCACTTTAGATCAGACATGAGGACCCCAGTTTGCCCCAGTCTCCACCTCTCCATCTTGCCCTATATTCAGGCTGCTTCCCTCATTTATGTTAACAGTGTGATTCCACAGACATTTGGGTTTGTTAATCCATAATCCCTAACAGAAAATGCTGAACTCAGCTAAAACAATTAATAGACATATGTTATTAATCTACCTCAACAAGCCAATTAAACAGTTTAAAGACAGGGAGCCTAGAATGACCCCTATTAGCAACAGCAGGATGAAATTCTTAAAGATGTCACAGGATTTTCCACTGAGGTGTTTGTTTGTTTTGTTTTGCTTTGTTTGAGACAGAGTCTTGCCCTGTCGCCCAGGCTGGAGCACAATGGCTCTATCTCGACTCACCGCAACCTCCACCTCCCGAGTTCAAGCAATTCTCCTGCCTCAGCCTCCCGAGTAGCTGTGGTTACAGGCACCTGCCACCACACCCCGGTAATTTTTTGTATCTTTAGTAGAGACGGGGATGTTGGCCAGGCTGGTCTCAAACTCCTGACCTCGTGATCCACCTGCCTCAGCCTTCCAAAGTGCTGGGATCACAGGCATGAGCCACTGCAGCTGGCTGAGGTTTTTACTGAGTGAGGAAACACTCCTTCAACTGATATTTGAGGAGCAGAAGCCCTTCCAACTGTGAAAGTTCTAATTAGATTCTAATGCTAGGGAGCATTTACATGGTACTCTTAGCATTTAGTGGATGTGGCCCTGGCACAGAGCACATTCAGTTAAGCACTTAAGAAATGCTTTGGATAACAGGCAACCTTGACAGTCCTACTTCTTAAAGCATGTGCCTGTCACCATGATGGTAATGTGCCCAGCAGGACTTCTGGTCCGCTCTGAAGACAGTGAGCCTCTTAGGGGACTGTGTGAAAAGCTTCGCCTCCAGCACCTACTGTTGGCTGCAGCACTATGTTAATAATCCTACCTTCTGCTTTTCCGTCTGTGCTTTCCTCTTCTATGCTACTACTCCCTTTGACCCTCTACTTTCTCTGCCCTTACATCCTTGAGGCTGCTTGACCCCTGTTAGATGTTTGGCCCAAGAGTCCTCTGCTCTCCTCAGCAAAGCAATGCCAAATGGGGACATAAGTCATAGCGATAAGGTGTGCCAGGCTCCAGGAAGCACCAGAGCTTGCCCAAGGTCACTCCACAGCTTCCAGCATGATCAGAAACTGAAGTTCCATAGCTGGGTGTGGTGGCTCATGCCTGTAATCCCAGTACTTTGGGAGGCTGAGGGAGGCGGATCATGAGATCAGGAGTTTGAGACAAGCCTGGCCAACACAGTGAAACTCTGTCTCTACTAAAAATACAAAAATTAGCTGGGTGTGGTGGCACGCCCCTGTAGTCCTATCTACTGGGGGAGGCTAAGACAGGATAATCGCTTGAACCCAGGAGGCAGAGGTTGCAGTGAGCTGAGATTGCGCTATTGCACTCCAGCCTGGGCAGCAGAGTGAGACTGTCTCCAAAAAAAAAAAAAAAAAAAAAAAAGAGAAAAGAAAAGAAAACTGAAGTCCCTAACTGTAGCTCCTGTCCCCATGCAGTCACACAGCCCCTGTCCCTTCTAGAAGGCTACTGATGAAAGGGGACAGCAGGGAAAAAAGGGATGCTCTGGACATTCTGCAGGTTACTACTATTCATGATGAATTAAAATCAAATGAGAGCCTGCTTCTGGCACCTAGGACACACTCAACAGCCCCACTCGCCCACACCTCATGCACCTTTTTTCATTTCTCTCCCTCAAAGAGTCATTTTACACACTTTTTCTAGTCACTTACCAATGAAATTTTAATATCACAAATATACTATATATCTGTATATGAACCATATGTATATCTGTGCTTTAAACAATAAAAAAGTTAGATTTTTTTGCCACCTGCCAAGAACCAATTTTCACCCTTTAGGAGTGACCTTGTTCTCATTATGAATCTCTGCATTACGTTGTGATATTTATAATTAATTTTCAAATGGACATTTCCCCTCACACTTATTCTCATCTTTGTAGGTGGCAAACCTACAAAGGTTTGTACAAAGGTTTAGAAGGCTATTTTAGCCTTCTAAAATAGTCCACAGGGTTATGGAATGAGATATGGAAAGCACAGCTGCTCCAGCTAGAATCTGCACTCAGGCCTCCACAGAAGCCACAAATCTCACAGCTAAGGCCTTGCTGGAGAACGGGCAGTATAAATTCTGAGGACCAGTCATTGGGAGACTTCAGAGTATGGTGTTTGGTATAAAGTGATGGCTGATTCTGGTATGGGCATACCACATGGCATGAACTTGGGGACAAAGAGAACTGTGTCTGCATTCCAGCTTACTGACCAGGAGGCCTTGGCAAATCATTAACCATACTGAATCCATTTGTAAAATGGGATAACAATATCTACCTTCTAAGGTTGTTATTAGTGTAACAATATCTACCTTCTAAGGTTATTAGTGTAATTTGTGCATCCTAGGTAACAACGATACTTGGCAGTTTGTCCAAATTTACTAGGTCCCTTGCCCCTACCTGCCACATAGCAGTAGATGATTTCTTCTCCTTGTCTCTCTTGTTTTTCTTGTTTTCTGGAGGGAGACCTGTCACAGACAATGTCCCAGCTGCTGCTTTCAGCCCTTGACCAATGCTGGTCTAATACATTTTAATGCCCCCATACCACCTGCCATAGGTAGAACGTCTGCACAGAGATCCCACAGTGACACTGTCCTGTCCTTGACCTCCAACTCCACTAGGGGCATCTACTTTTTCTGCCACTGCTGGCAGAAATTCTTTCTTTCCTCTTCCTACCATTTTCATTCCACAGAGAGAAGGTTCAGCAGCATAGGGGCTTGGGGCCTTAGTAATACAATTATTCTGTTGTATTACTTTGTATTTGTTTTGTTTGGTTTTGGTTTGTATTACTTTGTATTTGTATGGTTTGTATTTGTTTTGAACCACATAGCCCTTTCCTTGCCCCTTGCCGGACACACAGATATTCCCCTAAGAGGCTGTGTGGAATTCAAGTGCATCCATCTGCTTTAGGCAGAACCACTGCCCACTTTCCACCACAGGGCCTGTGATGCTCCAGCCCATCATGCCTGACTTCTTGATTTTTTTTTTTTTTTTTTTTTTTTTTTTTTGAGACAGTGTCTTACTCTGTTTCCCAGGCTGGAGTGTAGCGGTGCAAATCACAGCTCACTGCAGCCTTGACTCCCAGAACTCAGGTGATCCTCCCACCTCAGCTTCCCGAGTAACTGGGACTACAGGTGCATGCCACCACACCCAACTAATTTTTCTATTTTTTGTAGAGATGGGGTTTCACCACGTTGTCCCCACTGGTCTTGAACTCCTGGGCTCAAGAGATCTGCACATTGGCCTCCCAAAATACTGGGATTACAGGTATGAGCCACCACACCCAGCTCCTGACTTCTTGATTTAAGGTGATTTTCTTTCAGTTACCTTGTCTCTCTCTGTAGTCTGACTTCTGCTATGACCACCCTACCGCTCATCCAATAAATCCTTAATGTGTTTAAACCTGAGTTATGGGAAGTTGAATTCATGTAGGGTCCATGTGTCATATGCAAATCAGAAGACGGTGAATACCCTGGTGGAAGAAGTTCCACCCCATAGCTTGGAGCCAGCTGTGGATCCTGTTACAGAAAGATTAAAGAGTGTGTATGTAAAGAATCTAGTAGTCTTGCTCTGTCACCCAGGCTGGAGCACAGGGGCACGATCTCGGTTCACTGGAGCCTCTGCCTCCCGGGTTCAAGCGATTCTCCTGTCGCAGACTCCCGAGTACCTGAGATTACAGGGGCCTGGCACCACGCTTGGCTTGTTTTTGTATTTTTAATACAGATGGGGTTTCACCATGGTGGCCATGTTGACCTCAAGCTGCTGACCTCAGTTGATCCACCCGTCTCGGCCTCCCAAAGTGCTGGGATTACAGGCGTGAGCCACCGTGCCTGGCCTAAATCGCCTTTTTTAATGCAATGATATTTATGTTTGGTATGGTTCAGGTCAGTAACTCAAGGTCATGGGTCCAGCAATTCTCTCCCTCCTCCAACACCAAGTTTTTTCTCTACTGGATTTATTTATACAATTAGCATACAAAGGTACTTCTCACTTGTATATTAAAAACAACCACCACAAAAAAACCTTTCTTCAGCCCACATCTTTACGAACACCTCTGCCCCATTTTTGTCTTCCTTTTATAATAAAACTCTTCAAAACAGTTGCCCATATCACTATCTCCACTTTGTTCCTCTTGTCTCTCTTAATCCCATGCTGATGAAGGTTTCATTCCTGCCTCTCCACTCACACAGCTCTTGTCGAGGTCGCCAAAGACCCTCACACGATCAAAGCCAATGGCTAATCCTAAATCTACTAATGGAGACCTTTGACACCACAGAGCATCCCGTCACTTTTGAACCATCTTCTTCACTATGCTTTTAAGAACACTGTGGCCGGGCACAGTGGCTCACACCCATAATCCTAGCACTTTCGGAGGCCAAGGTGGGCAGATCATTTGAGGTCAGGAGTTCAAGACCAGCCTGACCAACATGGTGAAACCCCATCTCTACTAAAAATACAAAAATTAGCCAGGTGTGGTGACAGGCACCTCTCATCCCAGCTACTTGGGAGGCTGAGGCAGGAGAATCTCTTGAACCTAGGAGGTGGAGGTTGCAGTGAGCCGAGATTGCACCACTGCACTCCAGCCTGGGCAACAGAGTGAGGCTGTCTCAAAATAATAATAATAATAATAATAATAATGAAAGAACATTGTTCTATGGGTTTTCCGACCACGCAGATCGCCTCTTCTTGCCTCCCTTGGTGGTTCCTTTTCATCTTCCTGACCCCCAAAGGCTGGGTACACCAAGCTTCCACCTTCAGTACCTGTTCCTCCATCCCATGTGGTGACCTCCTCTGGTCCCACAGCTTTAAATACCATCGATATGCTTATGTCCCCCAACTTTATCTGTCTCCAACCTGGACTTCCCCTGAATGCCAGACTTGTGTAGTCAACTGCCTACTTTACAAGTCTCCTTGGGTTCACAGCTCAAACTTAACCTGTCCAAAACAGAGCTCTTTATTTCCTTTCCCCCAAATTTGAACCTGGGTCTGTCTATCACAGTGAACGATCTCTTCATTCTTCCAGTCAATCAGTCAAAAACCTTGAAATTGTTCTTGATTTCTCATCCAATCATTAGATTCCTATGTGCTCTTCTTTCAGAAGAAATCTAGAATATGACCTGATCCTGCTGGACCCTGGCTTCTCCCTTCCTTCTCTCCCTGGCCTGTTAGCACCCACTGGGCATCTTGGCTAAGACACTGGGTTATTACCTGTGTTCCCTCAATATAGGGTGCTTTCTACTTACGCACCTTTTCCTAGGATAGAGTGTCTGCCTGGAATGCCTTATCTCTCATTCCACGTTTCCCTAAACATTTCAAAGTTCAGCTCAAACATGCCTCCAATCACTTTATTTTCACCATTCAACAAGCACCTAAAGAGTTCTCACCAGGCAAGGGTACACATGCCCTGCTCACTGGGAACCCAGTCTATAAGGGGTGAGAGCCAAAGGGCAATTCATCTTACCTCCCTTTCAAGAGCTGAGCTTCTGCAAGACAGGGTGTACGACTTTGCATAAACATCGTTTTGGGCACAACTGGGGCTCTATGAGTATTTACTGAATCCATAAATGGAGAAAATAAAATGTTCATTTACCATACCCTTAATTCACCTACTCAGCAAATATCTGTTAAGTAACTTTATTTTATAAGAGACAGGGTCTCACTCTGTCACCTAGGCTAGAATACAGTGGCCTAATCATAGCTCACCATAGCCTTCAACTGCTGGGCTTAAGCCATCCTCTTGCCTTGGCCTCCTTCCTTAGTAGCTAGGACCACAGGCATGCACCACCATGCCCAGCCTAGTACGTATTATGTGTTAGGAATATCACACAACTCTGAAAAGTTACAGCTTTAAAGAACAGACTCTACCTATAATCTAGTCCCACCACTTCATAGAGATCAGTGGTGTCTACATCTGTGCACTTAATCTGGAGAGTAGGGTGCTGCATGCTTTGAAATCAGGCTCATGTGCACACAACCCCATCCTTTGGAGGATATCAATATTCAGTTAGGAGAACACATTTGACTTCCCAATTTATTGGCAACATCCACCTTTTTTAAGAGTTTATTCTGTTAACTTTTTTTTCCAATCCAACAATAACATTTTTTGGAGGCCTAGATGTGCCAACTAGTGTGCTTTGGGGATACAAGCTACAGAGGCAAGGTCTCCATCCCGGAAGAACTCAATTAATTTGGGGAGCTATCACTGTTAATGTAGTACTGATAAAGTGTAGTGAGAGATTTGAAAGGAGCATTCACAAAAGTAATCTTCAGAATGAGAAAAAGAGTATCTTTCTGCAAGAAACAGATTTTCTTTCAAGTAAATGAACCCTTTGAAATGTAATGATCACCTTCTCCCCTGGGAAAGCCTGAGGAAGTGAAAATGCCCAACAGCCTCTCCCTGTGTACAGAGAGGGTAAGGGTAGAGTGACCCGCACAGGGGGATGGTCAAAACACTGCAGGTCTCACCCCTGCCTATGGGAGCACTCCCCTGGGGGACTTTGGAAGCATCTCCTCTCAATAGATAATATCCTGTTGGTTAAGAACATTCCAAACCTAAATAGACAAGTTGCCCTGTTACCCACCCATTTCAATTTATCCAAAGCTTGCTACTTTCCATTTAGGTTCCTTATCTAGAAGTGACCCCACACTCTTATCCATGGGCACAAGATTTGTAGAGTGATCTGGAGAAAATGCAGAAGCAAGAATAATAGTTAATCCCCTGGAAGTTTCATTCATCTGTCTCTCACCAAGTAGCTCTTCTCTTGTCATGTAGTTAGTTATATAGGTCAGAACAGAGAGGCCATAACTGAAACAAAGTTGACCTCCACCATATTCATTACACGTCACCTTTCACATTGCGATTTGGATTTCACCTTCACAGAAGTTCTGTAAAGCAGTCTCTCCATTAGAGGAAAACACACTTTCAGCTTGTAATAAATACCTTCCCCCCTCTGATATCATGTTATTTTTAGGGTTAACTAATAAACGTTTGAAAAGTGATCAGGCCAGGCTCGATGGATCATGCCTGTAATCCCAGCACTTTAGGAGGCCAAGGTGGGAGGATTGCTTGAGGCCAGCAGCTCGAGACCAGCCTGGCCAACAGAGCGAGATCCCATCTCTAAAAAACGTTAAAAAAATTAGAAAGTGATCATTTCACTTCTTTAAGAAGAACGCTTCTTTTTAGAAACGGGACATGATGATGCTCAGCAGTAAATACATATGAGGTGTAATGAGAACCTGTGAGCTTCCTAGCAGTTTGAAAACAGGTAAATGATTAATTCTCTTAATAGACCGAGTATACCAATAGGAAATACCTTAGAAGTTTAAAAATCAACAATGCCAGCAAAATTGAATTGTTTTACATTCCTATACTATCAAATTGTGATGGTCCTTGAAAACCCAGGTCTACAGGTGGGAGAGAAACTATTGGGAAGAAAAATAAAATATCCCACAGCATCTCTAAAAGTGAATGCCAGCTAACCTGGCACTTTTGTCTCTTTCTAGTTCATTATATAATTAGTGACTGGTGCACAGATATCCCATTTGTGTCACTGAAGTCAAAAGGCTATGAAGTAAGATATAACCATGTCCCATGACATTCTTTTAACATAACATGACTCACTTTATTTCTTTCATCCCTAAAAATTCACTTTAAAGAAAAAGTGGATCCCAGAGCAGTGGCTAGAACTTGTAATCCCAGCTACCAGGAGGCTGAGGCAGAAGGATGGCTTGAGCCCAGGAGTTCCAGGCTGCAGTGAGCTATGATCACATCGCTGCACTCCAGCCTGGGAGACAGAGTGAGACCCTGTCTCGAAAAAGAAAAAAGGAAAAGTGAATCAATTACCTTGAGCATTCGGATTTCCCGAAAGGCGATTTTCTTTATGACAGGGTCATCTTCTGATTCCAGAAACTTCTTGATGGCCACAATCTGACCCGTGTCCCTGTTTCTACATTTGAAAACAACTCCATAGGATCCTTCTCCAATTTTCCCAATTTTTTCATATTTCTCCATCATAGAGGAATAAATCTCCTTAAAATGGATCTTCAGCCGAGAGTGGTAGCTCACGCCTGTAATCCCAGCACTTTGGGAGGCTGAGGTGGGCTGATCGCCTGAGGTCAGGAGTTCGAGACCAGTCTGGCCAACATAGCGAAACCCCGTCTCTACTAAAGATACAAAAAATTAGCCGGGTGTGGTGATGGGCGCCCGTAGTCCCAGCTACTCAAGAGACTGAGGCAGGAGAATAGCGTGAACCTGGGAGGCGCAGGTTGCAGTGAGCCGAGATCGCGCCACTGCACTCCAGCCCGGGCGACAGAGCGAGACTCCGTCTCAAAAAAAAAAAAAAAAGAAAGAAAAGAAAGGATCTTCACATAGTTTGAAAACGTCGCTTATAAAATATTGGCACCAACGGACTGCACTAGAGCCCCACCCAAGGATGAGTGTTTGTCACGGTCCTAGAACAGAACAGCACATGTTAAGGAATGAAGAGTGGACCCGTGTCGGCAATGGCAACGCGATCAGGAGTAACAGCCTAGCGTTAGCTGCCTCCAGTAACCCGATTTTAATCGCCCGTTAAATACCTGTAAGTTAAAATGTAACTTGCCATCCTAAAACGAGCCGAGCTGTAAGATAATCTATCTTTTTAACGTTATCGTTCATCCGATCTAAGACACCTGAGCTGGCTGGAGCACGGGGAGGGCTAAGGACTTCCCCGGTTCTAATTTCGGGTCTCATTTCCCTGCGGCAAGAAGACACCTCCCGGCTCCCCGCGGAGGCGGCGGCGAGGCTCGGCCGCAGGAGACCACCCCGCGCTCCGCGCCCCCGGGACCGGGAAAACCCTCCCGCGCCCGGACGTGCAGCCCAGCCGCGCCACGCAGCAGGGAGCGGTGCCACGTGTTGGCCCGGGACGGCCCGCGCCTCCTTGCCCGCCCGGGACTCACGGCGCCGCGGCGGTCTGGGCCGGGCCTGGCTTCCGCCTCGCCTTCTTCCGCCCAGCTCGGCTTGGCGTGGCCCGGCCGGCGATCCCTATGGAAACCGGCCCCCGCGCCGGGTCTGCCTGGGCAGGGCCGCCGCTCCCCAGCTTCCCACCCCCGGCCCGGCCCAGCTCGGCCGCCGTCCCGGCTGCAGGGAGGGGCCCCAGAGGGCTGCCCTCCGTTCACCGGAGCTGTTCTGACCGTGGGCCGAGTCCTACTGCCGGGAGGGCAGACTTGCTAGATTTGCAAACTTCCGCAGGCCGTGCAAAGCGCAGCTGTAACCGCGTCTACGGGGGAAGACGCCTGCGCTAGGAGCCCCTCCTGAGCGATCCACATTTCCCTGCACCTCAGAACCGCGGTTATTCCCTTTGGTCCCTTGGAGACATCTGTGTCTGTGCTGATCAGTGCTGCGGCGTCAGTGAATGAATGAGAGGGAGAAAGGAAAGAAGAGGAAGGCGTGACCGCAGAAATTGGTTAAAGTCAGCACTTTCCTCTACAGCAGGGAAGGTGCCACTGCAGTCTTCTGCTGTGGGACTTTTCTGGTGTCGGAGGTGGAAGCTTACAGAGCTTGCCTTAATTGTTTTCGGTTCCTTTCCCCCATCCTTCTCCCAACGGACTCCTATTACTCAAATCTGAGCACACTGGCGGGAAGCGGATGGACCTGGGGAAATGATGAAATCATGTCAGTTGCCACTGGGCAGCCTGCCTCACACTTTATCATCCGTCCCGTTCCCAGTGCCAGCATCAATGTGGGTAGTTGCCCTGGAAGCAGTACCCGAGGAAAGAAAATTAACACAGTGTCTATGAAACAGGGGCCAATCCCGTGTCAAGCAGCATGCTACTAAATGTAAACCCAGGAAGGGTTCAGAAAGGAGCCTGGAGCTGAGGAGAGAGGGCTGGTGGCTGCCCTGGAAATCCAGTACAAGGATGGCCTAGAAGTGGTCTGTGAACAGAAATTGTTTGCAAATGGCAACCATTGATCTGTTTTCTGTCTCTATAGTTTTGCCTTTTCCAGAATGTCGTGAAAGTGGAATCAGACCGTATGTAGCCTTTCGAGGATAGAGGATCTCCCCCACCAACCCAACTCCAGTGAGCTTTCAGATGAGATTGTAGCCCCAGATGACAATGTAAGTTCAATCTTGTGAGAGACCTTGAGCCAGGGGCACCCAGCTAAAGCCACACCTGGGTTCCTGACCTCTAGAAACTGAAATATGTTTTGCTGTTATGTTTTGGGGTAATTTGTTATGCAACCATATGTATCTAACACAGAAGCCTTTTATTAATAGGAGGCTGAGAAAGTTCACTTTCATTCCTAGTTTGCTTAGTATTTTTGTTTGCTTTTTAAAATTATGAATGGATGTTGAATTTTATCAAATGCATTTCTTCATCTAGAGGTGATCATTTACTTTTCCTTTTTCTTTCTTTTTTTTTTTTTTAATTGAGAGGGAGTCTCGCTCTGTCACCCAGGCTGGAGTGCAGTAGTGTTATCACTGCTCACTGTACCCTTGAACTCCTGGGCCTAAGCAATCCTCCCACTTCTGCCAGGCCTGAGTAGCTAGAATTATAGGTGTGCACCACCTAATTGTTTTTATGTAGTCTGTTGATACAGTGAATTACATTGATTTTTAGATGTTGAACCAACCTTTTGTTCCTGGGATAAACCCAACTTATTTATGATTTTATCATTTTAATATATTGCTGGATTTGATCAGTAATATTTTATTGGAAATTTTTACATTCATGTTTTGAGAGATATTGATGTATAGTTTTCTTGTAATATCTGCTAATTTTGGCATCAGGATAATGCTGATCTCAGAAAATGAATTGGGAAGTGTTTCTCTTCCCTTTTATTTTCTAGAGATGTTTACATTAAATTGGTATTATTAATTCTTTAAATGTTTGAAAGAAAATTTTTTTTTTTTTTTTGAGACAGTCTTGCTCTGTCATCCAGGCTGGAGTGCAGTGGCGCGATCTTGGCTCACTGCAACCTCTGCCTCCCGGGTTCAAGCGATTTTCCTGCCTTGACACCCAGGTAGCTGAGATTACAGGCACATGTCATCACTCCCGGAAATATATATATATATATATATATATATATATATATATATATTTTTTTTTTTTTTTTGTATTTTTAGTAGAGACGAGGTTTCACCACGTTGGCCAGGCTGGTCTCAAACTCCTGACCTCAGATGATCTGCCCGCCTTGGCCTCCCAAAGTGCTGGGATTGTAGGTGTGAGCCACTGTGCCTGGCATTTGGAGGAATTTGCAGGAATTTGCCAGTAAAGCCACTTAGATCTAGAGTTTTCTTTGTTGAAGTTGTTTTAATTACAAATCCTATTTTTAAAATAAAATATTCAAGATGTCTACTTCTTCTTGAGAAAGCTTTGGTAGTTTGTGTCTTTCAAGGTGTCTGTTCCACCTAAAGAATTAAATTTATAGGCATTAAGTTGTTCAATATAATAATATTACATTATTATTATTTTAATGTCTGTAAGATCTATAGTAGTGTTCTAGATTTTATTCTTGATACTGGTAAATCTTGTCTCCTCTTTCCTCACCAGTTTGGCTAAGGCCTATCAATTTTATGGATCTTTTAAGGAAACCCAAACGTTTCATTTAATTGATTTCCTCTATTGTTTATCTGTTTTTCAATTTTATTAATTTCATCTCTTTATTATTTTCTTCCTTCTGCTTGCTTGCTTTTAGCTTTACTTTTTTTTTTTTTTGAAATGGAGTCTCCTTCTGTCGCCCAGGCTGGAGTGCAGTCCCAAGATCAAGATCTTGGCTCACTGCAGCCTCCACCTCCAGGATTCCAGCAATTCTCCTGCCCTAGCCTCCCGGGTAGCTGGGATTACAGCGTGCGCCACCACACCCGGCTAATTTTTGTATTTTTTAGTAGAGAAGGAGTTTCACCATATTGGCCAGGCTGGTCGGAAACTCCTGACCTCAGGTGATCTACCCACCTTGGCCTCCCAAAGTGCCAGGATTACAGGTGTGAGCCACCGCATCTGGCCTAGATACTTTTTCTAGGTTGTTTTTGTTTTTTTTTTGTTTGTTTGTTTTTAAGATGTAAGCTTAAATCATTGATTTTTAGATCTTCGTGTGTGTGTGTGTGTGTGTGTGTGTGTGTGTAGAGGTCTCACTCTGTTGCCCAGGCTGGAGTGCAGTGGCCTAATCACAGCAACCTTAAACTCTTGGGTTCAGGCTCTCCTGTAGCTAGAACTACAGGCCCACACCACTCCACTCAGCTAATTTTTTAACTTTTTTGTAGAGATGGGGGTATCCCTATGTTGCCCAGGCTGGTCTCAAACTCCTGCCTCAAGCAATCTTCCCGTCTCGGCCTCCCAGGGTGCTGAGATTATTATAGGCATGAGCCACCATGACTCACCTGTTTTCTTTTCTAATGTAAGCCTTTTTTTTTGTTGTTTTTTTTTAGACAGTCTTGCTCTGCCACCCAGGCGGGAGTTCAGTGGTGCAATGTCGGCTCACTGCAACCTCTGCCTCCCAGGCTCAGGCGATCCTCTTGCCTCAGCCTCCCAGTGTGCCACCACACCTGGCTAATTTTTGTGTTTTTTGTAGAGACAGGATTTCACCATATTGCCTAGGCTGGTCTCCCAACTACTGAGCTCAGATAATCTGCCTTCCTCAGCCTCCCAAAGTGCTGGGATTACAGGCATGAGCCACTGCACCCCGCCTTCTAATATAAGCCTTTAGTGCCATAATTTTTCCTGTAAGCACCACTTTAAATACATCACAGAAATCTTGATATGTTGTTTCATCATTTTCATTCAGTTCAAAATATTTTCTTTTCCTTTTTTTTTTTTTGAGATGGAGTCTCACTCTGTCACCCAGGCTAGAGTGCAATAGCACGATCTCGGCTCACTGCAACCTCCGCCTCCTCGGTTCAAGCGATTCTCCCACCTCAGCCTCCCAAGTAGCTGGAACTACAGGTACGCACCACCATGCCCAGCTAATTTTTGTATTTTTAGTACGGACAGGGTTTCATCATGTTGGCCAGGCTGGTCTCGAACTCCTGACCTCAAATGATCCTCCCGCCTTGGCCTCCCAAAGTGCTGGGATTATAGACATGAGCCACCGTGCCTGGCCCAAAAATATTTTCCTTGTGACTTCCTTTTTGACTCATGGGTTATTTTTGTAGTGTGTTAATTTCCAACTATTTGGTGATTTTTAAAGATAGCTTTCTGTTAATGATTTCTAGCTTAATTCCATTATTTTCAGAGAACTCAGTTTATATGACTTAAATTCTTTGAAATGTTTTATTTTGTTTTCTGACCCAGAAAGAATATGGTCTATGTTCATGAATGTTTCTTTTTGACAATTAAAAAAAATATTCTGAAATGAAGTGAGAAAGTCAGTGTGAATTTCCCCACAGCTGCATCGTCTGAAGTTCATACCAGGTTAAATCAAGTTTGTCTGGAAAATTAACTTTATGGACTCCACAAGGTTCAGTACCCAAAGAGCCTGGAACTGTGCCAGGCCTAGTGGTAGTTAAAGTAGGAGCCAGTGTACTGGTTATTTATGCCCAAGTAGGCAGTGAACCAGAAAGCTAGCATGACTTGCAGCTGCAAGTTGTTTTGTTTGGAGGAATTTGAAATAAAATATTAGAGAACAACTTGAAAAGGGAGATAAACAGTCACTGTCACCACTTAGCACAAAAGAGAGAAGGTAACGTGGCCTCTAGTCAGACTGACAGTCCTTTCCGTTGGGAGGTGCGACACTGGTTTTGGTATCAAAGAAGTATAACTCCTGGAAAGTATAGCTCTTGGGAATCTCAGAAATGGTCTGTTATATGGGGGCTTTTTCTCAAGCCAGTGCAAAGTGAAACAGCATTATATTCTGCTAATAGTGATCTTTTCTTTGCAGTTTGTATAATTAGCGAGAATACTTCAGTGTTCTTAGAACGGCACAGACTGTACTGTGGTATTTTAATTGTTTAAGGAAAAGTAAACATTCAGTAGAGTAACACATGGTCACAGAAAAAGCCTGGAATTTGGAGTCAGAAGACCAGGATTTCTACCTTCTTACTGGTGTTTGATCTTGTGCAAGATAATTACTATTGCCTACACAACACATTATTTAATGAGTGCTTACTTTGTGGCAGGCATTATGCTAAGAATATTTGACCCATGAGCCTCACAATAACCCCAGGAGATAGGCATTAATATCATCCTGAGCTTTCAGGTGACTCTCATTGAGTCGGAGAGGATAAGCAGCTAGCCTAAGGACACCCAGCTAGTGAACTGTGAAGTCAGTATTGGAATGCAGGCGGTTTGACTCCAGAATCTTTTCTCCTAACCATTTTGCTAATACTACCTAATGCATTGGGGTGGTTGTCAGGATTATTGAGTTAATGTGTAGGACGTTGAGAGGTGGCACAAAGCACTTAGAATAATGCACAGTGTAGCACCTTCCTTCTTTTTTTTAGGCTACCGGGAAGACTCATCTTGTCTATATGCTCCCTTCTCATGGTAGCTCAGCAACTTCATGTGTGTGCAGCTCCAGCACCAGAAGAATGAACTTCCACGAGACTGGGCAGAACACTGAAGCCTCATCTGAGTGCAGAACCCAGGGCCAATGCTTGAAGCTTTTTTTTTTTTTTTTTTTTGAGATGGAGTCTCACTTTGTTGCCCAGGCTGGAGTGCAATGGTGTGATCTCAGCTGACTGCAAACTCTGCATCCCAGGTTCAAGCAATTCTCCTGCCTCAGCCTCCCAAGTAGCTGGGACTGCAGGTGCCCACCACCACACCCGGCTAATTTTTTGTATTTTTAGTAGAGATGGGGTTTCACTATGTTGGCCAGGCTGGTCTCGAAATCCTGACCTCGTGATCTGCCCGCCTTGGCCTCCCAAAGTGCTGGGATTCCAGGCGTGAGCCACCGCGCCCGGCCAGCTTTTTTTTTTTTCCCAATTATGTTGTAAGGAAAGGGGAGTTGAGTCAATGTCATCTTAAAATGACACTCTACAGCAGCTTGAGGAAATACTTGAATTTACTGTCTCTGTTTTAAGTGGAATTGGGAAAGAAATTGATTCCAGAGTCCATACAGACAAAAGCTAATAAGTACCATCTAGGGGCGCATTTCAGGCTCAGTATCCACATTATCTCTGATCTTTATGACAATCTTACATGGATTTGTTAACTGACTGGGATTATTAACTAGCCTGTTTTATGAAAGAAGAAGCTGAGGCTCTGAGAGACTGATCAATAGAGACAAAGCCACCCTGCTAACAAGGGCTGAACACAGGTTTCAAGCCCAACTCTGCCTATTTCCAAAGCCCATGCTCTTGTGGTGGTGAATGGAGTTAGAGCTACTAAGAATGCCTTGAGAATTCTCCTCTGTCCTTGGATGCCCTAGAGAGCTAACGGGGGGCAGACCTGCTGGTCCAGTCCGAATTCACAACATCCTGAAGAGAAGCCAGGTGTCAACCGCATTCTTCTTGACCAGTCACTGCTAGAATGTTACAAAGCCAGGCATGCAAATAACTTTCCCCTTACCTGGAGATAGAAAAGAATGCTGAATCAGCCGGGCACGGTGATTCATGCCTGTAATCCCAGCACTTTGGGGGGCCGAGGCGGGCAGATCACATGAGGTCAGGAGTTCGAGACCAGCCTGGCCAACATGGTGAAACCTCATCTGTATTAAAATTACAAAATTAGGCCGGGCATGGTGGCTCACGCTTGTAATCCCAGCACTTTGGGAGGCCTAGGCGGGCAGATCACGAGGTCAGGAGATCGAGACCACGGTGAAATCCCGTCTCTACTAAAAATACAAAAAAATTAGCCGGGCATGGTGGCGGGCGCCTGTAGTCCCAGCTACTTGGAGAGGCTGAGGCAGGAGAATGGCGTGAACCCGGGAGGCGGAGCTCACAGTGAGCCGAGATTGCGCCACTGCACTCCAGCCTGGGCGACAAAGCGAGACTCCATCTCAAAAAAAAAAAAAAAGTACAAAATTAGCTAGGCATGGTGGTGCATGCCTGTAGTCCCAGCTACCCGGGAGGCTGAAGGAGGAGAATCACTGGAACCCAGGAGGCAGAGGTTGCAGTGAGTCGAGATTGTGCCACTGTACTCAGCCTGGGTGACAGAGCAAGACTCCATCTCAAAAAAAAAAAAAAAAAAAAAAAAAAAAAAAAAGACTACTGAATCAATGTAAATATATGGGAAAACCAATTTTAAAAGGAGCCTATCATTTCTGATTTTATATATAGGCTCAGCCAATAGTAAAGTAAAATGTCTTCATTCTCTAATTAACCTTAGTTATTCTGTATGTATTTTTTCCTTTTAAATATTTATTGTACTTTTTAATTAATTTATTTATTTTGAGATGGAGTCTCTCTCTGTCACCCAGGCTGGAGTGCAGTGGCGCAATCTTGGCTCACTGCAACCTCTGCCTCCCAGAGTAGCTGGGATTACAGGCATGTGCCACCACGCCTGGCTAACTTTTATATTTTTAGTAGAGATGGGGTTTCACCATGTTGGCAAAGCTGGTCTCAAACTCCTGACCTCAAGTGGTCCACCCGCCTCAGCTTTCCATAGTGCTCAGATTAGTGCTCAGGCGTGAGCCACCGTGCCCAGCCTCTATTGTACTTTATATATGATGAGCTAGTCCTTTTAAAGTACCTTTTTTCTAAAATCTTATGTTTCTGAGTCTTTTTTTCTTTTCTTTTTTTTTTTTTGAGACAGGGTCTCACTCTGTCACCCATGGTGGAGTGCAGTGGTATAAGTGGCTGGGACTACAGGCGTGTGCCACCACACCCAGCTAATTTTTGTGTTTTTCATGGAGACAAGGTTTCACCATGTTGGCCAGGCTGGTCTTGAACTCCTGACCTCAAGTGATCTACCCGCCTCGACCTCCCAACAGTGGTGGGATTACAGGTGTGAGCCACTACACCTGGCCTCTTTTCTGAGTCTTAACACTGTTTTTGCATTTGTAGGTTTTCAAAGAACCACCCAGTACTTTCATCAACAAACCCACATGCCAGGAGAGCTCAGCAATATTAACACTAAAACCCTGGAAGGTTTATGTGGCTAGCCCTGGGCTACCAGTGAGTGAGTCAATGAATATGATCCTCTCCAGGAAATAAGTCTCAAAACCTGAAGTTATACATCCATTTGCCACTTTGGACAGTTGGTTGCTAAACATACTTAATCATAAGGCCATCTATGAACATTTCTGCACTATCATGACTTTGGCATCATTATATTCTAGGGAAAAGCCATGCAAAGGGTAAATTTTTGAGATCGAATAAATAGGAAAGAACATTAATTACTTTCTGAATTTAGCTTAAAGCTGTAACACAGAATCAGCAGTTTGGAAAGCGAACTTTTCCTGCTGACATGTGTCAGACACCATGCTGGGCACTGGAGACTCAGAAGCCGCTTTGTCGAGATGAAACACTGTGTTTCCTTGCGGAGCAAACTCTCCTGCCTCCCCCCAAGAGGGGTTCCTCCATGGAGGAAACTAGATAGGAGGACTTGGAGGGCTGGTGTTTACATTGTACTTTTTGTTTTTAAAAACACTTCACAAGGGTCTGTGAAGGAGAGAAGGCACATCTGGCATTTGAGGAAACAGATACAGAAAATTTAAATGACTCATTCAAAGTCCAAAAGCAAATTTGTGACAATAAACAGGCCTAGAACCTGGGTCTCAATTTCAAGTTGTATTCTTCTCACACTACTGTACTGCTGGCTTCAAATTAGGTAGCTCTAATTATGGTTAAAGAAATATAAATCTACCTTAAGGGAACCCAATATTAAAATAGACATAAAGTATGACAAAATGGGGAAGAGGAGAGGAAAGGGCAGGAAGTATGAATTATTTGCATTTAAAAAATATTTCTCACTTTACATAAAAGTTAGATTTCTTTTCATACAGATTATCTTAGAAATGCATCGATTTCTTTTTCTTTGAAATGCTTTCATTATATTTTCTTGTGGTAAAAAACACCTAACATTAAATGTACTACCTTTTTTTTTTTTTTTTTTTTTAAGACATGAAGTCTCACTATGTTGCCCAGGCTGAAGTGCAGTGGCTATTCACAGGCGCGATCATAGTTCACTACAGTATTTTTTTTTTTTTTTTTTTTTGAGACAGAGTCTCGCTCTGTTGCCCAGGCTAGAGGGCAGTGACGTGATCTCGGCAACCTTCACCCCCAGGGTTCAAGCGATTCTCCTGCCTCAGCCTCGTGAGTAATTGGGATTACAGGCACCCTCAACCACCGCCCAGCTAATATTTTGTATTTTTAGTAGAGACGGGGTTTCACCATGTTGGCCAGGCGGGTCTCAAACTCCTGACCTCAGGTGATCCACCTACCTCAGCCTCCCAAAGTGCTGGGATTACAGGCATGAGCCACTGTGCCCGGCTTACAGTCTTAAACTCCTAGATCAAGTGATCCTCCCATCTCAGCCCCTTGAATAGTTGGGACTATAGGCACGTGCCACTGCACCAGGCTCAAAATTTACTGTCCTAACCATTTTGAAGTGTATAGTTTCATAGTTTAAGTACATTCACATTGTTGTACACAGATCTCTAGAACTTTTTCATCTCGCAAGAGTGGAACTCTATCCACTAAACAGGAATTCCCTCTCCCCTTAGCTCTTGGTTACTCTAACCCTAACCTTCATACTTTCTGTTTCTATGATTTTCATGACTTTAGATACTTCATGTGAATGGAATCATATGGTACTTGTCCTTTGGTGACCGGCTTAATTATCTTAGCATAATGTCCTCAAGGTTCATTCATGTTGCAGCATGTGACAGGATTTCCTTCTTTTTAAGGCTGCTTAATATTCCATTGTGTGTAGATACTGCATTTTCTTTTTTTTTTTGAGATGGAGTCTCGCTCTGTCGCCCAGGCTGGAGTACAGTGGTGCGATCTTGGCTCACTGCAAGCTCCGCCTTCCGGGTTCTCGCCATTCTCCTGCCTCAGCCTCCCGAGTAGCTGGGACTACAGGCGCCTGCCACCATGCCCGGCTAATTTTTTATATTTTTAGTAGAGACAGGGTTTCACCGTGTTAGCTAGGATGGTCTCGATCTCCTGACCTCATGATCCGCCCGCCTCAGCCTCCCAAAGTGCTGGGATTACAGGTGTGCACCACCGCGCCTGGCCACATTTTCTTTATTCATTCACCTGTGGATGGACATTTGGGTTGCTTTCACCTCTGCAAGGTTTGGCTTTGAATTCTTCTGGGTGTATACTCAGAAGTGGACTTGTTGGATGATATGGTGAACATATTTTAAATGTTCTAAGGAACTGCCATACTGTTTTCCACTGTGGCTGCACCATTTCACATTCCCACCAACGGTATACAAGGGTTCTAACTCTGCATCCTTGCCACCACTTGTTATTTTTGGTTCTCCTGATAGTGGCCACCCTGATGGATGTGAGGTGATAGTCTATTGAGGTTGTGATTTGCATTTTCCTAATGATTAGTAATGTTGAACATTTTTTCATGTGCTTATTGGCCATTCGTATATCTTCTTTGGAGAAATGTCTATTCAAGTTTGTTGCCCGTTTCTTCACTGGGTTATTTGGTTATGTTTTTGTTGTTATTGAGTTGTAGAAGTTCCTAGTATACTCTGCACATTAATCTCTTATCAGATATATGGTTTACAATTACTTTCTCCTGTAGGCTGCCGTTTCATTCAGTTGACTGATTCCTTTGACTCACAGATGTTTTTAAGTTTGATGTCCCATTTGTTTATTTTTTCTTTCATTGCCTATGCCTTTGGTATCATATCCAAGAAATCACGGCCAAATCCAATGTCCTGAAGCTTTTCTCTATGTTTTCTTCTGGAAGTTTAATAATTGAAGATCTTACATTAGGTCTTTGTTTGATAATTGAAGATCTTGCATTTAGGTCTTTAGATCTTAAATGAAGGGCTTACATGTTGGCCATTTTGGCTTACTTTCTGTATATGATGTAAGATAATGTTCCAACTTTTGCATGTGGATATCCAGTTTTCTTAACACCAGTTGTTGAAGAGAAAGAATGTTCTTTCCCCATTTTGTAGTCTTGGCATTATTGTCAAAAATTATTTGTCCAGATCCAAGGGTTTATTTCTGGCTCTCTGTTCTGCTCGCTTGGTCTATTGATGTGGTTTGGCTCTGTGTCTCCACCCAAATCTCATCTTGAATTGTAATTCCCACGTGTCGAGGGAGGGACCTGTAATCTCCACGTGTCAAGGGAGCGAGGTGATTGGGTTCATGGGGTGATTCCCCCATGCTGTTCCTCTGATAAGTGAGTTCTCACAAAATCTGATGGTTTTATAAGGGGCTCTTCCCCCTTCTCTCTCTTCTGTCTCCTGCCATCTTGTGAAGAAGGTCCCTGTTTCCCCTTTGCCCTCCACCATGATTGTGAGTTTCTTGAGGCCTCGCCAGCCACGTGGAACCGTAAGTCAATTAAATGTTCTTTGTTTATAAAGCCTATACCCAGTCTCGGGTAGTTTTGTTTTTGTTTGTTTGTTTTTGTTTTTTTTTTGATGACAGAGTCTCGCTCACCCTGTCGCCAGGCTGGAGTGCAGTGGTGTGATCTTGGCTCACTGCAACCTCTGCCTCCCGGGTTCAAGTGATTCTCCTGCCTCAGCCTCCCGAGTAGCTGGGATTACAGGCGCACGCCACCACGCCCAGCTAATTTTGTATTTTTAGTAGAGACGGAGTTTCACCGTGTTAGCCAGCCTGGTCTCAAACTCCTGACCTCAGGTGATCCACCCACCTTGGCCTCCCAAAGTGCTGGGATTACAGGCGTGAGCCACTGCACCTGGCCTCGGGTATTTTATACTTAGTCTCAGGTAGTATCTTTATAGCAGTATGAGAATGAACTAATGCATCTATCTTTATGCCAGTACCACACCTTCTTGATTACTGTTGCTTTGTAGTTATAAAATCAGGAAGTGTGGGGCTTCCAACTTTGTTCTTCTTTTTCAAGATTGTTTTGGCTACTTAGGGCCCCTTGAGACTCCCTGGGAATTTTAGGATGATTTTTTTTTTTTTTCTAAGAAATGCATCTGTTTTTTAAATGGAGTTAATACTGTAAGTCCTATCACCTTTCTCCTCCCTTTCAGAAACTCTGTGATGCTTATTCATTAGTGTCTATATAGCTAGTTGTACAAACAAAAATCTCTGGCGCCCAAGATACATTTTCCGTGACAACCATTGAATTTTTAGTCATGTATTGATCAAAAAAGTTTACATAGTTCCATAAGATTATCTCTAAACTGCATGCATGCATGCCAAGGATTGTGTGAAGATCATAGTTAAAACCACATGTGAAAGTTCTATTATTGTAAATAGCTTTCACAGGAATGGCTCATTGTCAAATATTAGTAGTGAGATATTTATTGCGAGGCATCTAAAGTGAATCCACATGTGGGTCCTTGTAAAAAAATATGCATTTAAACAGTATTCCTCTAAAATAATAAATCCTTCACCTTAAACAACAACCTATTAATTTTTCTACAATATCATCTGGCCTGATCCCAGACTGTCTGGGATCAAATCCAGCTCTGCTAGTAACTGTCTGTGAGAACTTGGGCAAGTTCCTTAACCTCCTGATGTTTCATGTGTGTCATCTGCAACATTGAAATGAGCTAGCTACCTCTTCACGTTGTGAGGATTGAGTGCTAAATCCATGCTAGCTTTTTTTTTTTTTTTTGAGATGGCGTCTTGCCCTGTTGCCCAGGCTGGAGTGTGGTGGTGCCATCTCGGCTCACTGCAACCTCCGCCTCCCAGGTTCAAGTGATTCTTCTGCCTCACCCTCCCGAGTAGCTGGGATTACAGGTATGTGCCACCACGCCCGGCTAGTTTTTGTATTTTTAGTAGAGATGGGGTTTCACGTGTTGGCCAGGCTGGTCTCGAACTCCTGAGCTCAGGTGATCCACCTGCCTCTGCCTCCCAAAGTGCTGGGATTACAGGTGTGAGCCACCACGCCCGGCCCCATGTTAGCTTTTATCATCATGACGATAATCCCTGTGTATTATTTTCTGTTCAGATGAGAAATTTATTTACTACTAAAATGTATTCCCTATTTCACTGAAAACAATTTAAATTTTAAGTTTAGGGATTCATTTCAGGCTTAGCAATCAAGGGAATACATTTATTTAGTCACTCAGAGTCCTAATCCACACTTCCAGGGTTTCTATTGGAGAAACCCCATGTTTCCCACTGCCAGAGCAGCACTCTTGCCACCACATCATGCATCTGCTCAT
Source organism: Symphalangus syndactylus (assembly GCF_028878055.3). Classification (NCBI taxonomy): domain Eukaryota; kingdom Metazoa; phylum Chordata; class Mammalia; order Primates; family Hylobatidae; genus Symphalangus; species Symphalangus syndactylus. Next base: position 66,982,345 of record NC_072430.2, on the reverse strand, counting down.
GGGGGAATCTCTAGAAAGGAGACAGCACATGGTGGAGGAGCAAGGGCCAGAGAGCCCACCAGACCCGGGCTCATATCTGGGTTCTACCCTTTCTTGGCTGAGTGAAACCAGGAAAGTTACTTTGTGTGTTGGTCAAGAATATGTCTAAAATTTTGTTGTTTTTTTGGAGATAGGACCTTGCTCTGGTTGCCCAGGCTGGAGTACAGTGACGCGATCACAGCTCACTGCAACCTTGAATTCCTTGGGCTCAAACAATCCCCCCGCCTCAGCCTCCCAAGTAGCTAGTACTACATGTGTGTGCTGTCACACCTGGCTTTTAAGGTTTTTGCTTTTGTTTTTAATTAAACTTTTATTTTGAGATAATTGTAAACATCCAGTTGTAAGTAATCACACATAGAGGGCCAGGCATAGTCTCACGCCTGTAATTGCTGCATTTTGGGAGGCTGAGGCAGACGGATCATCTGAGGTCAGGAATTTGAGACCAGCCTGGCCAACATGGTGAATGATGAAACTCTGTCTCTACTATCAGGTGTGGTGACGTGCCCCTGTAGTCCCAGTTACTAGGGAGGCTGAGGCAGGAGAATTACTTGAACCTAGGAGGCAGAGGTTGCTGTGAGCTGAGATCGCACCACTGCACTCCAGCCTGCACTACAGTGAGAGACTTTGTTTCGAAAAACAAAAAACAACAAAAAAAAAGGAAATCACGCATAGAGATCTTGTATACTATTTACCCAGTTTCCCCTAGTAATAACATCTTGCGAGACTGGAGTACAGTATTACAACTGGATATTCACATTGATAAAGTCAAGATGTAGACCCATTCCCTCACAAGCATACCACATGTTGCCCTGTCCCCCATCCCTGACCCCTGGCTATTGAAGAAGTCTTTCTGTAGGTATATGTGTTTTTTCTCTTGGGTAAATACCAAGAATTGAAATGGCTAGATTGTATGGTGAATAGATATTTAACTTTCTAAGGTACTGCTATATGCTTTTTCAAAATTGCTGTGTCATTCTGCATTCCCATCAACAACATATGAGAGTTTCAGTTGCTCCACATCCTTGCAAGCACTTGGTACTGTCAACCTTTATTAAAAAAAAAATATGGTAAATACACATAATATGAAATTTGCCATCTTTACCATTTTTAAGTGTACGGTTCAGTGGTATTAAGTGCTTTTGCATTATTGTACAACCAATGCTATCCATCTCCAAATCTCTTATCATCTTGCAAAACTAAGTCTCTGTACCCATTAAAGAAAATTCTCCATTCTCCTGACCCCTGGGAACCAGCATTCTATTTTCTGTGTCTATGAATTTGACTACTATAGGTACCTCTTGTAAGTAGCATTATATAGTATTTGTCCTTTTGTCACTGGCTTATTTCATTTAGCCTAATGTCCTCAAGGTCAACTGTGTTCGTCCAAGGTGTACACAGATAGCATATGATTTCCTTATTTTTTAAGAGTGCATAATATTCCATTGCATGTACATACAACATTTTCTTTATGCCTTCATTTTCCAGTGGACACTTGGGTTGCTTCCACCCAAGCTTCCACCCATTTTGATTAATGCTGCTATAAACACAAGTGTACAAATGTCTTTGCGACCCTGCTTTCAATTCTTTTGGGTATATACCTGAAGTAGGATTGCTGGATCATATGGTAATTCCATTTTTAATTTTTAAAGGAACTGCTGCTGTTTTATGCAGCAGCTGCACCATTTTGCATTCCCACCAAAAGTGTATACAAGGATTCTAATTCCCGCACATCTTCACCAACATTTGTTTTCTGTTTGTTTTGAGAGTAGCCATCCTAGTGTGTGTGAATTGGTATCTCAATGTGGTTTTCATTTGTATTCTGGGATCTTAGTTAACAACTGCAGAAGTCTCTTCAGCTTGTTTAAGCAGAAAGGGATTTATTCAAGGATATTAAATAGCTTGAGGAATCTCCAGAAGGGTCAGAAAGCCAGATCTGGAGACTACACAGCTAGAAACAGTAACAAAACTGTTCTGCAGGACTGCCTCAGCCAGACTTTAGAGCTGCCACTGCTGTTGCTGGCACTATACTTGGCCTGCTAATGCTGGATGCTATACACATGACTCTGCATCATTCCTACCCACAAAGGCCAGACTCCTCTCCACCACCCAAGCCAGAACAGTGGTTCAGAACAGCACCTGCTTCCTTGTGCTGCTCTCTTTCAGACTGAGACTTGTGTGCGTAAGTCTGGATGGAGGAGCCTGCACCCTAGCTGCTAGGTGCTGGGAAAGGGAGTTGGGCTTCTTCTTTGGAGACACGAGAGTCACAAGGTGGGAAATTACTCTAATATTGGAAGGGTCTTCAAAGACAAACACAAAGCATGAGAAGTATCTGCTGTATTTTTCTATTCTACTTATAAATAGGGATAGTTATAGCTGCCTCACTGACTCATTTTGAAGATGAGATCTCTCATGTAAAATGTTTAACACAGTGCCTGGCCCAGAGCAGGTGCCAATAATGTTGTTTTTCTCTTTTCTCTCAATAAAATATAAGCATCACTTCCTGATGTGACATAAGGCTATTAGTGTAGGCAGCTGTATAATACAATTTTAGGAACCTCAAGGAAGCTCCATGACCCCCCTAATACTCTATCTAACATAAAATTCCATGTTATTACTTTAGCTTAAGTTCTGATCTTTAGAAGTTGCAAAGCCACAATTCACAATTCAAGATGAGATTTCGTTGGGGATACAGCCAAACCATATCAAGGTTGTGAAATCCTGGAGGAGATGTGCGAACTGGACTTCAAGGAATTTAAATGGACATTGTTATTCACTGTGGGTTTTCAGAAATCACAAACTGAGAAGTAATTATGGACTTGAAAGTCTGACCCAGAGTCAGTGCTTTATGTAGATCATTTACATGTCAAATGGCCAGGATGCCCTGGCACCCTGGCAGGTGCTCCATGATCAACAGAAATCTCTGGATTCTCTTGTGTCTTCTATTCATCGTAAGATAATCATGGTGAGGTAACTAATCCAGGAAGACTTAGCTTTAAGAAACATGACCAGGATAAAGTCAGATACCCAAAATCAAATGTCACATTTACAGTGTGCTAAATCTTACACTTAGCAAAATTACTGAGGAAAGAACATGTGGTTGAATATTATGATGATTTAATGAACCATTTCACTCAAATGCAGTGAGTGGTTTTGCTTTTCTTAAGCTTCACCAAGTGGTTGTTTATGGTATACAGGACATCTGGTGCTGTTAGCAGTCCAGCATCCATTTGAAGGGAGCATTTATCTGATAACCAATTAAGCTGAATACATTTTCACATATTTATTGGTTACTTGGATGCTATCTTTTGTGGAATGCCTGCTCGAAATCTTTTGCTCCTTTTTCTACCGGGTTGTCTGCCTTTTTCTTATTGATTGTAGTTCTTTATGTCTTCTTGGAGATCTTTTGTGGCTATATGTAACACAAGTCTCTTTTTCCATTCTGTGGCTTGTCTTCATTTTTATAAAATGAAGATTTTCTCTACTCGTCTTGGGTAGAGAATCTTAATTTTAATGATGCCTATTTTACCAACTTTTTTTTTTTTTTTTTTTTTTGAGATGGAGTCTCGCTCTTGTTGCCCAGGCTGGAGTGCAGTGGCGGGATCTTGGCTCACTGCAACCTCCGACTCCCAGGTTCAAGCAATTCTCCTGCCTCAGCCTCCTGAATAGCTGGGATTACAGGTGCCCACCGCCATGCCTGGCTAATTTTTGTAGTTTTAGTAGAGATGGGGTTTCACCATGTTGGCTAGACTGGTTTCAAACTCCTGACCTCAAGTGATCTGCCCACCTCAGCCTCCCAAAGTGCTGGGATTACAGGTGTGAGCTGCCATACCAACCTTTTTATAGTCAAAACTTAATGTTCTGTTCAAAAAAATCCTTGCAGACCTTAAGTTCATGAAGATATTTTCTTTTAAAAATGCTATAGTTGGTATCTCAATGTGGTTTTGATTTGCATTTCTCTAATGACCAGTGATGAGAGCTTTTTTTCATGTTTGTTGGCTGCATAAATATCTTCTTTTGAGAACTGTCTATTCCTATCCTTTGCCCACTTTTTGATGGGGTTGTTTGTTTTTTTCTTGTAAATTTAACTTCTTTGTAGATTCTGGATATTAGCCCTTTGTCAGATGGATAGATTGCAAAAATTTTCTCCCATTCTGTAGGTTACCTGTTTACTCTGATGATAGTTTCTTTTGCTGTGCAGAAGCTCTTTAGTTTAATTGGATCCCATTTGTCAGTTTTGGCTTCTGTTGCCATTACCCTTGGTGTTTTAGTCATGAAGTCTTTGCCCACTCCTATGTACTGAATGGTATTGCCTAGGTTTTCTTCTAGGGTTTTTATGGTTTTAGGTCTTACATTTAAGTCTTTAATCCATCTTCAGTTAATTTTTGTATAAGGTATAAGGAAGGGGTCCACTTTCAGCTTTCTGCAATATGGCTAGCCAGTTTTCCCAACACCATTTGTTAAATAGGGAATGCTTTCCCCATCTCACACCAGTTAGAATGGTGACCATTAAAAAATCAGGAAACAACAGATGCTAGAGAGGATGTGGAGAAAAAGGAACACTTTTACACTGTTGGTGGGAGTGTAAATTAGTTCAACCGTTGTGGAAGTCAGTGTGGTGAATCCTCAAGGATCTAGAACCAGAAATACCATTTGACCCAGCAATCCCATTACTGAATATATACCCAAAGGAACTAGAAAAAAAAAAAATTTAAAAGCCCCATGCTAAGTCCACCAATATGTGACATACTGAAAGGAACAGTTAAAGAATGAAAACATACCTATGCCCTTAGTGAACTTCTTGGTGAAAAATAAGTAAGTAAACTTTTTTTTTGTTTTTCTTGAGTTACTGCTATGAGCGGGAAACTAATCCACATTATGTCCTTTAATCTTCCTAACAACCAATGAAGGGGCCATTATTTCCAATCAACAGATAAAAAGATGGAGGCCTAGACAGGTTGAATAAGTTGTCTAAGGTAAGTGCTAAGTGGTTTGGCTAGTAAGTAACAATTGAATGTTACACTGAAATGTACAATCCATATGTGCTGTAGAAATTCTCAGAAACAGAAAACGACTTGGATTTGGATTAAGTGGTCAGAGCTGTCATAGAAAAGTTATGGCTTGAACTGAGTATCATTAAGGTAAAGGATTTAAGTTTTGATAAAATAAATCAGAACTGTAGGATGGAAGAGCCATTATGAGCCCAGCAATGAAACTGGAGTGATCATGGCCTCTATGTGCCAGTATCCCAGGGTGCTTGGCAGAATAATGGGAGAGAAGGCTGGAGAGGAGGCTTAGCCAAAGAAAAGAAGTTTGATGAAACCGCTTTTTCTCACAAGACCTTATGGGATTTACTTCACCTAGCTTTTTGTCCCCAGCTACTTTTGCCTCCTTCCACATGATGCATACATTAGCTACACTCAATTGATATTTATTGAATGCCTACTGTGTACAAAGTACAGTGGAAGAAACTGGCTTTGTCACACTGTCCTGGTCATGCAGGGGTTCATGCTTTTATTTAAAGTTACATTTTTCTTTAACATGAAAAAAATCAAATGTATGCATGCACATAATCAAATAGACCTGTAAAAGTTTGTTATCACAAAGCATGCCCTTCCATCTCTCTCCTCAAAAACAACTTTTCATTATTTTGGCAGATTATGTTATCCCCATGCCACGAAATAATCTTCATTAAAAAAACCCTCCTGGCCTGGCACGGTGGCTCACATCTGTAATCCCAGAACTTTGGGAGGCTGAGGCAGGCGGATCACAAAGTCAGGAGATCGAGACCATCCTGGCTAACACGGTGAAACCCCATCTCTAATAAAAATACAAAAAAATTAGCCGGGCGTGGCGGCGAGTGCCTGTAGTCCCTGCTGCTCAGGAGGCTGAGGCAGGAGAATGGCGTGAACCAGGAGGCAGAGCTTGCAGTGAGCTGAGATCGCGCCACTGCATACCAGCCTGGGCAACAGAGCAAGACACCGTCTCAAAAACAAAAAAACCCAAACCCTCCTAAGTGAAATTTTATATCCTTTAACCAACATCTCCCCATCCCCAAACTAAGATCCCCCAGCACAGCTCCAGGCCCTGGTAACCACACTTCTACTCTCTACTTCCATGAGTTCTGCTTTTTCGGATTCCACATGTCAGTGAAATCATGTGGTATTTGTTGGTCAGTGCCTTGCTTATTTCACTTAACATGATGTCCTCTAGGTTTATCCATGTAGTCACAAATGACAGGATTTCCTTCTCTTTTTCAAGGCTGAATGGTATTCCATTGTGTATATATACCACATTTTTTTTTTATCCTTTCATCCACTGACGGACACTTAGGTTGATTTATTTGGTTAGTGTGAATAATGCTGTGATGAACTTGGGCGCGCAGGTAACTCTTCAAAATACTAATTTCATTTCCTTTGGACACATACCCAGTAGTGGGATTGCTGGATCACACAGTTCTATTTTTAATTTTTTTTTGAGGAACCTCCATACTGTTTTCCTTAATTGCTGCACTAATTTATATTCCTACCAACAGCGTGCAAGGGTTTCCTTCTCCAGCGCTTATTTTTTTTAGACAGTGCCTTGATCTGGTGTCTAGGCAGGAGTACAGTGGTGCGATCATAGCTCACTGCAGCCTCTAACTCCCAGGCTCAAAGGATCCTACCACTTCAGCCCCCCAAGTAGCTGGGACTGCAGGCATGCCCACCACACCCAGCTAATTTTTCTTAAATTTTTTTTTTTTTTTTAATAGAGACAGGGTCTTGCTATGCTTGCCCAGGCTGGTCTCGAATTCCTGGCCTCAAGTGATCCTCCCGCCTCAGCCCCACAAAGCGCTGGGATTACAGGCATATGCCACCACAGCCAGCCTCTTTCATCTTTTTGATAACAGTGTGAGGTGATATCTCATTAATTTGCATTTCCCTGATTAGTGACATTGAGTAATTTTTCATATATCTGTTGGCCATTTGTTTTTTTTTAGACGGAGTCTTGCTCTGTTGCCAGGCTGGAGTGCAGTGGCACAATCTTGGCTTACTGTAACCTCTGCCTCCCAGGTTCAAGTGATCCTCCTGCCTCAGCCTCCCAAGTAGCTGGGACTACAGGCGTGCAGCCATCATGCCCAGCTAATTTGTTTGTATTTTTTTTTTGAGATGGAGTCTCGCTCTGTCGCCCAGGCTGGAGTGCAGTGGCGCAATCTCGGCTCACTGCAAGCTCCGCCTCCCGGGTTCACGCCATTCTCCTGCCTCAGCCTCTCCGAGTAGCTGGGACTACAGGAGCCCGCCACCACGCCCGGCTAATTTTTTGTATTTTTAGTAGAGACGGGGTTTCACCGTGTTCTCGATCTCCTGACCTCGTGATCCACCCGCCTCGGCCTCCCAAAGTGCTGGGATTACAAGCATGAGCCACCACGCCTGGCCTTGTTTGTATTTTCAGTAGAGACGGGGTTTCACCATGTTGGCCAGGATGGTCTCAATCTCTCTTTTTTTTTTTTTTTTTTTTTTTAAGACAGAGTCTCGCTCTGTCACCCAGGCTGGAGTGCAGTGGCGCGATCTTGGCTCACTGCAAGTTCTGCCTCCCAGGTTCACGCCATTCTCCTGCCTCAGCCTCTCCGAGTAGCTGGGACTACAGGCGCCCGCCACCACGTCCGGCTAATTTTTTGTGTCTTTAGTAGAGACGGGGTTTCACCGTGGTCTTGATCTCCTGACCTCATGATCCGCCCGCCTCGGCCTCCCAAAGTGCTGGATTACAGGCGTGAGCCACAGCACCTGGCCCTGTTGGCTATATGTATGTCTTCTTTTGAGAAATGTCTATTCGGGTCCTTTTTTTTTTTTTTTTTTTTTTGAGACAGGGCCTTCATGCTCTATTGCCCAGGCTTCAGGGCAGTGGCACAATCACAGCTCGCTGAACCTTGAACTCCTGGGCTCAAGTGATTCTCCTGCCACAGACTCTAGGACTGCATGTGTGCACCACCTCACCCAACTAATTAAAAAATTTTCTGTAGAGATGGGGTCTCACTATGTTGCCCAGGCTGGTCTCAACAGATCCTTCTGCCTTGGCCTCCTGAAGTGTTGTGATTACATGTGTGAGCCATGCAACCTGGCCTTGCCATTTTAAAATTGGGATGTTTCCTTGCTATGAGTTATTTCACTATGTATTTTGGGTGCTAACCCCTTAAGAGATGTATGGTTTGCAAATATTTTCTCCCACTCTGTTGATTGCTTCCTTTGCGTGCAGATTTTTAGTTTGATGTAATCCCTTGATTTTCAGTTTTAGGTATTATCCACTGATTTCCTACTGTGGAAAATGAGAATTTGATAACTTTTCTAACCTCCACAATACCATGTCCTCTCCCAATAAAGTTGCTGTAATTTTGATTAGATTAATATTTTGTTAACATTATTATGCCATTCATCCACTGGTCATAATTTTTCTTTTTTGCCCATTCTGCTTTCCTGGAGTTAACTGCCAGTTTTTTGTTTGGCTTGGTTAGTTTTTCTCCAGAATCACTGTCATCTCTGATTGAAACCTGGAGCCTTGAAAAGCATCTCCTCCACCTACCTTCTGATTCCAGCCAGTATTAGTGGACAGTTCCATGGGAACTGAAGACCCATTTCCTACTCTTTCAGCTTTCTGTCTCAAGGTCTTCTTTGACGCTTAAGGAGCCTACTGTGCCCATGTGCAAACTGCCCCATGTGCAAGGAGATAATGCCCTTGGCAGCAACTTGATGAGTGAAAAATGACAGTGTACAGTTAAATGCTCCAGCCACTTGTCTTTCAGGAGGCAATTCGGGGAGCTATCACATAGCTTCTTTGAGGACCTGGTGGAATCAAGCTCCCACTGTCTACACAGAAATGACCTCAATAATACACCACGTTTTATATTGACTTTCCCCTTTCTCCTTCGCAATATCACAGTCCCTCACTCCTAGTTTTTGGGATCTCTAAAATAAACTAACCCATGTTCTTGACTCAGGCTTTGTTTTAGGAGGAACGCTTTTACTTTGCTGGTTGCCTCACTCTTAAGATACTGAGATACATTGGATATTTTATTAATCTTTCTAAAAACGTGTGGCCAGGATCTTCTGATATGCTTCAATATACTCTCTATGCCTGGTGTAGTGATCATCCTTGGATATTCCATCCTCATCATCTGGGGATTTCTTTCATTTCTCTCCTGTGCTAAATCCCATTTCCTGCATCCTATGTCATTTTGTTTGGTTTATGCCCTTTTTATGAAGCACATCCTTTAGTAGCTTGAGAAAGGATATATAGGAGGCAAATTTTATGTTATGAATAATATAAAAGTCTTCACTTGACTTTTATGTTACATTTAGTCAGATACAGAATTTTAGGTTGGAAATTTCTTTCAGAAGTTTGAAGGCATTGCTTCTGTTGAAATTTAAAGCTATTCGGGGCTGGATGCAGTGGCTCAGGTCTGCAATCCCAGCACTTTGGGAGACTGAGATGGGCAGACTGCTTCAGCTCAGGAGTTTGAGACCAGCCTGGGCAACATGGTGAAACCCTATAAAAGATACAAAAAAATTTAGCTGGGCATGGTGGTGGGCGCCTGTAGTCCCAGCTAATCAGGAGGTTGAGGCAGGAGGATGGCTTGAGCCTGGGAGATGGAGGTTGCAGTGAGTCGAGACTGTGCCACTGCACTCCAGCTTGGGTGATAGAGCAAGACCCTGTCTCAAAAAATAAAAATAAAGGTTATCCTGAGTCTTATTCCTTGGTATCTGACCTGACCTTTTTCTCTGGAAACGTAGATCTTCTTTTTGACTCCAGCGTCCTTGAAATTTCATAATGATGTGCTTTGGTAAAGGTCTTTTTCATCCACTGTGTTCTTTCAACCTAGAATCTGATATTCTTTAATACTGGAAAAATTATTGAAACACTCGAATGGTTTCTTCTGTTTTCTTTTTGGAACTCTGGGAGATTACATATTAGACCTCCTGGGCTGTCAGTTTTCTTAACTTTTTTTCAACATTTCCATTTAAAAAATTTTTTTGAGAAATTTCAACTTTATATTCTAAGCCCTCTAGTTGAATTATTCAGCTATGCTATCATATTATTTTCTAAGAGCTTTTTGTTTTTTTGAAACCCAACTTTTTAAAAGTACCCTGCCCTTGACTCATGGTTGCAACATCCTTCTGAAAATACTTTTGATGTTCTCCTTACCCTTCATAGTCTGTTTCCTCTGTTTTCCCCAGACTGTTTTTTCTCCTTCATTTATTTGTAATCCTTGGTTGTTTACTCATTTTTAAGAGCACAGGACTAAAAGACTAACTACAAGGTCTAGACACAATGCGTGGGATAGTGGGCATGCCAACTATGATTTTTCACTGTAGTGTTATCTAGCTGGGCAGTTTAGCTGGGACGTGTCTGACATCAAGATCTTAATGACGCCTTTTCACTTGCATTGGTCAGATTTCACAGAGAAGACTCTTCGGTATTCCATCGTGGGATGGTAAAGATCTGGCTGCCAGGATCCAGTAAGAAAAGGAGGATACTGGCTTTCTTATCCATCATGTAAATGTCCCGTTTTGAGGATGGTCCCCCTGTCATCTACTGTATCCCATATTCTTAACATATCCAAAGTAAACAGCCACACTTACTGAAATCATATGTGCATTTTTAAAGAATAAATAACTTTATATTCCATTTGTATAACATTTTATTGTTTGCATATTGCATAGTGAAAAGAACAGAGTCAGAAGACTCATGGTCAGGCTCAACTACTAACTTGCTGTGTAAATTGGGTAGATCTCTTAACCTTGCTAAACCCTTATTTCCTCATCTGAAAAACAGAGATAATACTTATTTTACAGAATTGCTAAATACTGAATGAGATACTTATACTGTTTTCCTCTTAAGTAATTAGTCAAAATAATTCTATAGTTTGCTATTGCTAACCCCTTGTTCATCATCTCAATGCTGTTCTCAATAAATGTATTAAGACAACAGGTACCAACATAACACTTTAATTTTGAATATTAACAATAGCAAAAGAAAAACTCAAAAATGACCCTACCCTTTATTATTTTTAGAATACTGGCTTTTAAATACTTATTGATACTATCCCATCAGGAATTCAATTTAAAGATTTTTTTTCTTCTTAAACCTACTCAAAATGAATACCTACATATGTGAAAAACCCAAGATTACATGTGTAATTACTTTATAGTTTCCTCTCTGGCATAGTATAAGTAAAATACATATCATGGGCAATTAAATACTTCCCCCCCACATTAGGGATGATAATATATATGAAGATTAATTCCTTATGCATTATCCCTAATGTAAAGAAAAATCACAGGTATTTTATACTGCTTGTCAAGAATACATACACATGGTAGACACACCTAGACATACACACCCCTTCTAAGAATATTTCAACTATCATCAATATCTTCTGTATAATCCCTTACAACTATCTGTAGTTGAAAACCTAAGACTCCCTTTTAAGGTAATTCTGTATGAAACTGTATTATGAAATACTTTTTTTAAGCAAAATTGCATGTGTGTGTCGAACCCCCAAACACTCAAAGTACTTTACTACTCTTAAAAGATAAACAAAATTCTTATACATTATAAAAAAATTTAAGCTGCTCTGCAATCCTCCTTTGCTAAAAGTTAGATACATTACACCACTCCAGCAAGAGATTAATAAATAAGGATTAAATATTCTATTTTACAAAAACATACAGAATGGCCAATACAAAAGTGAAAACCTTGCTTGAGAATTTATCAAATTATGTTCATTAAGAAGGAATAAGACATGGTATAAAATGATCACAAAATTTATCTCTCTTAAGATAATCACGAGTTATCTAAAAATACCATGGCACCCTTGTTACAAACATTATTGTTTTTTTTAAAAAAAGACTGTGTTTCCTGGAACTGAGGACTATTTCTCTCATAGCTTTTATTAAGCAAACTTGATATAACCACCACACAGTGGCAAGAGATAGACTAGCTGTTTCCAGCTGCAGAAAATATTGAATTCTACCCTAAAGTACAGATCATTTGCAATATAACCCATAACAGTTAAAGCAAATCATAGTGCAGTTTGTATTGAATTTCCTTATTTTTCCTTTCAATGGAGTATATTCATTTTCCTGTCATTTGAGATCAGTTTCTGTTGCTTAGTAACTATTTTCATGTCCAGCCAAGATGTAGAGATTGCTGTGTGCAGTAGGATTTTCTGTTGGCCTACTTTCCAAAACGACAACCCTGTAATTAAACCAAAACAAAGGGCTTAAGAGTAACTACAGATTTCATACATCAAATACTAACATCAAACTAGGAAAGAATATCATTGTTCACATTTCAGTAAGATTACATAAGGATCACAGATGCACAATCCAGCTTTACATTTTACAGCTTTAAAACACAATAAGAATTGATGAATATAAAATATTGAAGACATTTTGGGATAGTCTCATTATCTTATTCCAACTAAAAAATCTGGGTTAGGTGTGGTGGCTCACACCTGTAATCCCAGAACTTTGGGAGGCTGAGGCAGGGGGATCACTTGAGCCCAGGAGTTTGAGACCAGCCTGAGCAAGATGGCAAGACCCCAACTCTACAAAAAAAAAAAATAATTAGCTGGGTGTGGAAGCCTGCGCCTGTAGTCCCAGCTACTTGGGATGCTGAGGCGGGAGGATTCCTTGAGCCCGGGAGTTTGAGGATGCAGGAAACTGTGTTTGTGCCACTGCACTTCAGCCTGGGTGAGAGAGTGAGACCCCTTCTCAAACAAAAAACAACGAACAAAATTTGCTTACTCATTTATGCCAACAAAAGGTATAATATATAATACTTTAGGGATTTACACTAACAGGAAGAGGGTGGAAGAAGAGCCAAGAGAATAAAATAGGACTCTAAGAGACACTCGTCCAAACTGTTCTTCAAGGTATTTGAAATAGCTTTTTAAAAATAGTATGAAATGGGGCCCCTTTCCCTAGCTGCTGGAACAAAAGTGGAGAAAGAGTTCAATCAAAGGACTGATAGGAAAAAAAAAAAATTAAGTGCTATTCCAAACATTTTAATTGTGGGGAAGAGAGTTTGAGAACAAAATAAAAAATAATATACCCACACAGAGACAAAAGTTTCTAGAAGAGGAATAGGAGAAAAAAAACTGCACATAACACTTTTTCTAGTGTATCAATTTTCTATAATTAGCATGTTGTTACTTTAATAATGAAAACACTTTTAAAAAGTCATAGATACTTTATATTAGGCATTACAGAAAAGTAGAAAATATAATCCAACTGCCCAGAGTTAACCGCTATTAAAATTTTGACATGCTTAGTTTTTTTTTCCTAGACACAAATATCTATACTTAAGCAACAAAATAATTTTTTTATTATTTTTATTTTTAGATTGAGTTTCGCTCTTGTCACCCAGGGTGGAGTGCAATGGTGTGATCTCGGCACACTGCAACCTCCGCAACCTGGGTTCAAGTGATTCTCCTGCCTCAGCCTCCCGAGTAGCTGGGATTAAAGGCATGCACCACCAAGCCCGGCTTATTTTTTTGTATTTTTAGCAGAGACGGGGTTTCTGCATGTTGGTCAGGCTGGTCTCAAACTCCTGACCTCAGGTGATCCACCTGCCTCGGCCTCCCGAAGTGCTGGGATTACAGGCATGAGTCACCGCGCCCGGCAACAAAAGAAATTTTTAACCACTTGTGAAGATAAAACAAAAACTCTGTTTAGATATGTATCTTAAAATCAAGGAGATGCCCATGTAAGAAGACAAGCAGAGCAAGGCCACAGTCTGAAGGAAGTAGTTTTTTAGAGCAAACAGTGATAGGGTGGACAGAGAATACAAACAGGGAAGGGAAAAGTGATGGACAAAGCTCTGGGCAGAGTAGGTAGAAGGAAACAAGGAACTGAGAGAAATGGCCTCTGATGCCAACCCTCTACCAAGCTGAATTCTCTCACGCTTGGTCTCATTAAAGGATTATCTACACCAGGATCAATGGATGATCCACAATTCTTTTTTTTTTTTAAGACAGAGTCTTGCTCTGTTGCCCAGGCTGAAGTGCAGTGGTGCGATCTTGGCTCACTGCAACCTCCACCTCCTGGGTTCAAGCAATTCTCCTGCTTCAACCTTCCGAGTAGCTGGGATTACAGAGACACGCTACCACACCTGGCTACTTTTTGTATTTTTAGTAGAGACAGCTGATTCACCTGCCTCGGCCTCCCGAAGTGCTGGAATTACAGGCGTGAGCCACCGCGCCCGGTGCACAATTCTTTTCTCAGCCCTTCCTGGAGAAGCAAAGAGCCTCTCATTCTAGTTCTAGAGTCATTTACCAGATGATCCTCAAATTCTCTTTTTGTTGGCTGGACAACTTTGTGTTTGTGTGGGCTGGTAAGCCCACAAAGTTGCCATGCTTTGTGGGCTTACCTTTTCTATTCACTAAGGTAGTCATCATTTTTTGAAAATTCCTGTTCTCCTATAAAACTTTCTTCAAAATTTTTATGGAGTTATAACTCCATTTACCCCTTCTTCCTCAAGTATCTAAAACTTAAGCAATGTGAACCTGAAGACCAGAGGTTCCCAATCCTTGTCTCAGGACTAATGCATACCACTATAGCCAATTTTGCTTTAGTAACAACTTTTGGTGGGAAAAGAGGAAGGAATGGGTATTTTATTAGTTATAGAAGTAGGCAGTTGAGCAACAGAGTGAGACCGCCTTAAAAAAGAAAAAAAGAAGTAGGCAGTAGATTTTGGAAATCAAAAGCTACAGCTACTACATTTTTTTTCATAAGATGACAGTTTTGCAACTTGTCTTTTATTTGGGATATAAAGAGACCACGTAATTCTTTTTAACTTAGATTAACTTTAGAAACCGAATCAGGCATTTTCTAATATAAAAGCAAATATCATCAAGAGGTACATATTCCTAATAGTTAAGGGAAGACAGCACACCATGAAGAAATGAAGACAAACGGGCCTGAAACAGCTCTCATGGTACTAGGGACATCGACATCTATATCAACACATTTTGTCTTGGTTGAATATAACTGTCTCTAGAATAACAATCCTCACACTGACAAAAGATTGCTTAGTTAACTTATTAAAATATTACTAATTCTCTCAGTAAAGACACAGATAAATTTATCTAAGTCAATGAGCTTCTAAGAGTTTTGTTTGAAACAATTACAGACTGACAGTATAATTAAGAGTACGATCTTTGAACTCCTTTGGTAATTAAATTAATACAACCAAACTATTACCTGTCTGATCCTAATAAGCGGAAAACTCTTGTTTCATCTGAAATCTCCTGGGTAACCTAGGAAAGAAAAATACCTATCAGTAACATCTTACTCCCCATATTGCCTTAACAATAATTTAAAATTAATTTAGAGCAATTATTAACACAATAAATATTTTTTGGTAGACTTAATTCCTCAAATAAAAGAAATTTTAGTAAGTTTTTTGATTGCATATTATTAGAAATCAACCCACATTTATGGAACATCCAGTATGGGTCAGGCACTCTACTTAGAAGAACTCTTTGTGATATGCATTATAATTCTCATATCATTGAAGAAGAAACTAAGACTCCAAGAGGTTAAATAAGTTGTTCAATCTCATATAATGGGTAGACTCAAGACTTGAATACAGGTTTATTGGACTGCGGAGCTCCTTTGGGGGCCAAGGCTTGAGGTCAGGAGTTGACACCAGCCTGGGCAACACAGTGAGACCCTGTCTCTACAAAAATATTTAAAAATTTTAGCTGGGCACAGTGGCACATGCCTGTAGTCCTAGCTGCTCAGAAGGCTGAAGTAGGAGGATCGCTTGAGCCCAGGAGTTCAAGGATACAGTGAACTATGATTGCACCACTGCATTCCAGCTTGGGCAACAGAGCAAGACCCTGTATACTCTGTTTTCTACAAAGCTGCAGAGGGTGCTCAGCCATGTGCAGGTACTATCCCAAAGTGCCTGAAGTTTGTATACCTGGGGGGGCAGGCCTTAACCAACATGGGATAGCAGTTGCTGCATACATGCTCAAGCCTCCTCACCTACAAATGAGTCAATTCTGAGGTGTATTTTACCTCATTCCTCAGTGGTCTCTACTGGATTAAGCCCCGGTTGCTCTTAGTGGGAACTAGCTTATTAATGTGCTCTTTATTGGCTTTTTGCCCCTCTTTATTCTCCATTCCTCATTCCATCACTTGTCTTCTGGAATCTATTCCCAAATACACTATCTGTATTTGAGTCCTTGTCTTAGGGTCTACTTTTAGAGGAACCCACACTAAGATAGTGTAGATATAAAGTAAGTTAAAAAAAAAAAGTCTGGTATCAAGGAGTTTGCAGTCTACCTGGGAAAACAGAATTAATAAGCTTGAATTAGAAAATAAATTAGGTGTTATACTAGTTAGAGCTGATTTTTCAGAGTATTAAGTTCAGAGATGTTCTAATCATTGTACCTAGAATGACTGAGTATTACTTTATGAAAGAGGTCAAGACTTTAGCTAGGCCCAAGTTGAAGGATGAGAACATAAGCTGAAAAAAACGTAATCAAGATGAGTTAAAAATAGGCCGGGTGTGGGGCTCACACCTGTAATCCCGGCACTTTGGGAGGCCAAGGCAGGTGGATCATGTGAGGTCAGAAGTTCCAGACCAGCCTGGCCAACACGGTGAAATCCCATCTCTACTAAAAACACAAAAATTAGCTGGGTGTGTTGGTGCACGCCTGTAATCCCAGCTACTCAGGAGGCTGAGGCAGGAGAATCGCTTGAACCCAGGAGGTGGAGGTCGCAGTGAGCTGAGATTGTGCCACTGCACTCCAGCCTGGGTGACAGAGTGAGACTCCATCTCAAAAAAAAAAAAAAAAAGAGTTAAAAATAGATATTTAGGAAATGGAATCAATATTTGATACAGTAAGAAACAAGGACCTTCTGTAGATTTCTAACCATAGGAGTGACAAAATGAAAATAGCATTTAAGAATAACCATATGATAAGTAGGACTGCAGGTTTCATCAAGTGCAGGGACTTGGTGACATTTAGTGACATGTATCAGTAACTAGATAAACTTATATATTCAAAGACAGCTGATTTATGTCGTTTCCTCCTGGAAGCATTCTAATTCTGCATTCATATAAGAGGTAGGAATATTCATTTATATATAAGTAAGAGTGTGGATAAAACTAAAGGTAAATGCAAACAGAAGAAGTTTTTGAGCTTTAAGTAAGTTCACAAACTTGTTAGGCCATAGTTAGAAGAATCACACAAGTATTCACGTAAATGTGAAATGTCTCTGTTAGTATTATCTTAGCTAGTAGGACTCATTCCTCAAGTTGGAGGCCCAAATCCCATCTCCTGCATGAAATGTAATTATCTCAGCTAGAAGTGATTTAAAGAGACCCTTCAAATCCAGACTCTTCCATTTCACTAGTTATGTAACTCTGGGCAAGTTACTTAACCACTCTGTACCTGTAAAAATGGCAATATGAATAGTATCTACCTCTACTGGATTATTTTGAGCTTGAAATAAACAAATATTTGTAAAGTGCCTGGAACACAGTAGGTATTATTTAGAGTTCGATATTATTTACAATAATAGTGTCTTGAACATAGTTGGTACTCGATAGTTACTAAATGAGTCAATTTTCTTAGATTTCCCTTATTCTTATGCTCCACTATGTATTAATTTAGATTTTAAAATGTATTTAAAAAGAAGCTTACATATTTATAGATTATGGAAAACACTTATTAAATTTAGAAAAGTTTTACAAGCTTAGCAACCATATTTACAAATTACAAATTAGATAAATGAAATTGTGTGAACTTATATTTTGCAATTCCTGGTGGCCACTGAGAATTTTGAACTATGATACAAAAGTGAACATAGTTGAAGGGAAAATACTGGCTTTTTTGTTCTACCAGTTCATAGCATTAAAAGCACTAAACACAGTAATGTAGGTTCAGAGAGGAAATGCATAAAATGAGTGCTTTGACATTTAAAATTGTTAGTGGGAGTCAGTGGAGGTAATCTGAGAAGGCTTACCTCATCTGACTTGAAGCTTTTACCCTGCATCCCATGTTTCCAGAAAGCCAACACACTGTCTTGAAGGCATACTAAAAATGATAAGGGAGAAGTGAAACTAATATAAAGCAGAGAGCATTTCACTATAAATTTTCTCTACTTTTAATAAATAATATAAGCCTATTCAAGTGTCTAGTGCAAAATTCCACTGTCTAGACCATGATTTCTCAACATTTTTGTGGCTAAGACATGCCTAAGTTCAAGTAATTTACTGAGGTAGGGTTATGGAAGTCTTCGAAGATACATATAAAAGCCGTTCATTTAAACATGAACTAACTTCTGATTAAGGTGGATGTTGGCATATTCGTTTCTTTCATACAGTGTATCTTTTGTCTTAAATGAATAAAATCATAAAAACATATATAACTGAGTTTTTGCATTAAAAGCATTGTTGTTTAAATACTTTACATATTCAGAAGTAGCTTTAAACAAGCATTTTTTATTTATGTTCACATTTTCCCTGTAACAAAAGAAATTTTAAAAAATAAACCTGGCCGGGTGCAGTGGCTCATCCCTGTAATCTCAGCACTTTGGGAGGCCGAGGTGGGTGGATCACCTGAGGTCAGGAGATGGAGATCAGCCTGACCAGTATGGTGAAACCCTGTCTCTACAAAAATACAAAAATTAGCCAGGTGTGGTGGCCTGTGCCTGTAGCCCTAGCTACTCAGGAGGCTGAAACAGGAGAATTGCTTGAACCCCAGAGGTGGAGGCTGCAGTGAGCCGAGATCATACCACTTCACTCCAGCCTGGGCGACAGAGTGAGACTCCGTCTCAAACAAAATAAATAAATAAAAAATAAAATAAAATAAAGCTGCCCTACATTCCAACATTTAACCACACACTGAATATTTAGGATCTGTGAGTCAATTCTTACGTAAAATTCTTAGTATTTAACCATTATAAGTAAGTATTAGAGATAGAGTTAGAAAAGCATAATTAAAAGTGATGGAGGAAAGTAATCGAAAATTAATTGTTTTTATTAGACTATTAACTTTTAAGCTCAATAAAAATAAGAGTATTTGACAATGACAAATCACATGTGTTTCACTAACTGTGACAAATAACCCAGTTACTGATTTTATTTTTAAGAGGTGTTGTAAAGGCATTTTTTTTCCCGAGGAGGATTCTTGTAATTATTCCAAGGTTTACTGGCAAGAAAAGATGGTAGCCTAGGAGGAACAAACTTTTGTGTAACAATTAAAATTACCAAGATAATCTGGCACATCTGAAAAAGTTGAGGTATCAGTGTGTTTCAGTGAAAGTGAAGAGGAGTTAAGGATTCCTATGTCAGAATCTCTCTCAAAAATATTAAATCCAAATTGGCATGTAATATAAGGAGTAAAAGAACAAACTAGTTTCCAAAATTTCTTTTGTCCTGACATTTACAGAAAGTTTAGGTTTTCTGCTTTAATAAATTAAACTTCCCAATCATAAGCAAACTATTTTCATGTAAAATGTCACACAGAGGCACAAACATATTTTGTGATAGGGTAAAACTCCAATTGAGAAATACATGTTAAAATGTTTTTTAAAAATAAAAAACTGTCTAAGTAATGAAAATTGTGTTTTTAAAAATATGTAATTATAAAGTACATGTTATTTTTTATGGCCCAAATAAAAATTGCCAACTTCATTTTAGTGCCTTTGATTTATGGTAGAATCATATCATGAAATGTTTAAAAATGTTTCCACTCATCATTTTTTTCACAAGTTCTGTCACTCCTGGAGAAAATACTGACATATGATCAATGAGCATGCAAACAATAATAAACTGTAATAATTTTCATCATAAAACCAATGAGTATTAGAGAGTAAAACATTCATTGACAAGGAAGCAAATTAAATGGCATAAAAGTTTACAAGTCCTGTGAGGACTAGCTATTTATATAAAAATAGATCCAAAAGCAGTAATATCAACACACACCACCCAGAATCTTACATGGCAAAGAATTATGGCATATCTAACACTGTTATCGCATCACACAAATACCTTCCTGATTGGGAAAGAATTGGGGGAAGTATAATTCACTTAATGCAGCAAAAGGAATAATGAACAGAAATGTTAAAAGTGATTAAAAGTTTTAAATATTCAGGAAACAATAAAAGATTTATGATGGTCTGAACTTGCACTGTGCAATATGAGAGCAAGAAGCCACATGTTGTTATTTACATTAAAATTTGAATTAAAATCTAAAAAATGAAAATGTAGCACTAATCATGTTTCAGGTGCTTAATAGCCATATGTGTTTAATCACTACTGTATTTAAGAGCACAGATAGAGAACATTTCTATCTTTTTTTTTTTTTTTTTTTTAGACGGAGTCTTGCTCTTGTTGCCCAGGCTGGAGTGCAATGGCATGATCTTGGCTCACTGCAACCTCCGCCTCCCGGGTTCAAGAGATTCTCCTGCCTCAGCCTCCCAAGTAGTTGGGATTACAGGCACCCGCCAGCACGCCCAGCTAATTTTAGTATTTTTAGTAGAGACGGGGTTTCTCCATGTTGGCCAGGCTGGTCTCGAACTCCTGACCTTGTGATCCGCCCACCTTGGCCTCCCAAAGTGCTGGGATTACAGGCGTAGAACATTTCTACCTTTACAGAAATTACTGTGAGACAGTGCTGGTCTAGACAACCCTAAGTACAGAATGAATTTTAATAATCGTAAGTATCTCAAACTGATTTATGAAAAAAAGGAGACTTACCTACAGATTCAATGCGAAAATCAAAACTTAACTCAGAGGCCAGTTTCTTACTTGATTTTAATTTTCCTTGTAGATTTACAATTTTTACAAATTCTTAAAAAAAAAAAACAAGTCAAGACTGGACATGCAAATCTGCTAAAATAAATATAACTTGATATATGTGGATTTTACATGGATATCAAATAATATTCTTAATAAAGTTCAACTATTTATCTTGAGTCAAGTATGCCAAATGGCAAAAAATATTGTAAGAGTGCCTCCATCGGTAAATGGCAATTCTGCTATTATTTTATTTTTTTATACAGTATATATTGAATATTTACACTCTCATTTTTAAAAATGTATACTTCTTTAAAAATGGCTACCTTGGTGCTCAACTATTTAGCCATAAGAGGTGATTTTTTTCCCTTACAAATTACACATGATAAGTAACATTTTTAGTAAAAATAGTGAAAATCTTGAATTATGGTTTAACAGAATAAAAAAATTGCTTTATCAAGTAGTATACTCAAAATAAAATTAAAAATAGTACTTACTGTCTAAACACACTAAAACGGTATCTCTCTCCAACTGTGTTACATGAATGGAATCTAACTGCTGGCTGCCTTAGGGATTAAAAACAAGGTTACAATTATACTTTTAAAACCTAGAGCCTAGAAAATAAACATAAATTCTGACTTTTGCTGTGACTTAAAATTGATCTTTGAAATTTAACACAGAATTTATATTTTGTGATGTTATCTTTCAAAAAATGCATGTAAATCAATTTAAGAGGACAAATATGTCCTAAGCATGGCTAACTCAGCTGAAAAAAACCTCAGTGTTGCCTTTAATTAATGCCTCAGCTAGATCTACAAAGGTGAGTTACAAAAATAAAATGAAGCAAAGGTAAAATATGAGGAGGAAAAGTAACATGCATGCTATATACAATGGCTAGATTTTGCTCTGCATTTTATATAGCCAATGGGAGATAGAAACAAGATCAGTTGGGTGAATCACAGCAAACCTTAATTAAAAATAAGCCAGTGATTCAAAAGGGCATAGGATGAATTAATCTATAATAAGACAGAAATTTTCCTGGTATAGGTATGTGTTTATAGGTGGGTGGGAGTTCTTTTACAAAGAGGACACTGAGTTACATAATGAACAATATTGTCAAGAACATCTTTGCAGGATACAACTCTCATCATTTTGCTGATATTTAAAGGGCTGCTTCTAACATCTGATAGATGTAATAACATTAAAAAATTTTTGATAAAACAATGCATTTTAAGCACTCAGATTGTTTGAATGGTCTAGCTGAATCTAAGAAAAGATTTTAGATTATTTAGAGCAGTTCTTCTTAACTATACCTCTTTGGGAAGCCTATGCATTGTTTCCCTTGAAAACTGCACATTCAAACATAAACACAGAATTTTATATATTTTGGGGTGTTTGTGGACCTTCTAAAGCTTACACATGGTGAAGAATCCAGATCTACAGAATCGATAAACTGTCCCTCAGGTAATACTTCAAAAATAATTTTTCTTAGCTACTCTATGTTCAGGCATTCATTCAACAGACATTTACTGAGTGCTGACCATATGCTAAGCACCATCCTTGGAGATACGGATATAGCAATAATAAATCAGAGTGAGCCTAAAAGAGTCTTGAATAGGAGTTTATTTTAATGTTATAACTTGCCAGTTCAAGGCATAGCCTGTTTGTTCAACAATGAACACAGCTGGGAGTTGGATTAACAAATCACTTGTCAAAATGGGGAAACCTAATGAGGACAAAATGCCGGACTAGAAAGATTGCCTCACCTCTGCCTGAAGGTGACCTCAATGATTACCCTCAGGCAGAGTCCTGTCCCTCCCTCAGGAAGTAATTTGGGTCTTTAATCAGCCTTGACCCCAGGCCAGACAGTAGTTGGGGGTCTGCTTTAATTTTAGCCAAGACAATGTTAAAAGTAGGTAGAATAGTATACCTCAGGCATTAAAAAACAAAGCGAACAACAAAACTCTCAAAAAAAAAAAAAAAAAAGCAAACTCAAACATACCTCAAAACTCAAAAACAGGACTCACTGAACTCTTGCCTTGAACAATATAACCTTCTAATATATCATCCAGAAGAAAGTGGTCGCAAATATACATTAGATAGTTGTATTAAATGACCTGCTTTATACCATGCTAATGAGCAAAAAAAAAAAAAGTTGGGCTGTCAGCCAAAACTTGTCTTTAAATAAATTGATCCATAACCTTTCCTTTCAGCAATAAGAACAGGGAAATATTTCTTTCTTTCTTTTTTTTTTGAGATGGAGTTTCATTCTTGTTGCCCAGGCTGGAGTGCAATGGTGCGATCTCAGCTCACTGCAACCTCTGCCTTCCAGGTTCATGCGATTCTCCTGCCTCAGCCTCCCGAGTAGCTGGGATTATAGACATGCACCACCACGCCCGGCTAAGTTTGTATTTTTAGTAGAGATGGGGTTTTACCATGTTGGTCAGGCTGGTCTCGAACTCCTGACCTCAGGTGATCCACCCACTTTGGCCTCCCAAAGTGCTGGGATTATAGGTGTGAGCCACTGTGTCCAGCCTGGGGAAATATTTCTATTTGGGCAGTTTATATCTCACGATAATAAAGCAATGCATTTGTACCTTTCTGTTAGCTGTAACAGCAGGCATACATCCAACTCAACCTAAAGCATTGATAAATAGACTTAAAAGGCAGAGTGCAGGTGGAGGTAAAAGGGTACACAATGTGACCTCTTCCATAAAGAGTATGTTTTATAGACCAGTGCATGCTGGAGCTGGCTTGTACTAAGTTAAACTTTCAGGAATTTTGTGAGCCAAATGACATCAGGTTGGTAGTTTGAAATTGGCCATGGGTGGAGTATTTGTACCACAAAAATAGGCAACTCTAATAAATGGTTGCACCTCAAGAGCCTGTTGTTAGACATTTACCAGGGTATCACTGGTTCACACTGATTCTTATGTTGAAAGTGAATTTAGTGTAGGTTCTATATTATAGTGAGTTCTTGTAACTTAGCCTATAAATGATCAAAAGCCAAAGGTTATTTAATAAGAAGCATTAAGCATCAAACTTATATGTAACAGACTTCTTCAAAAGGTGGTAAAGAATACAACAGTGGTGAGTAATGAAATAGCCATAACTAAAGCTTGCTTGGCATATGTAAAAATGGCCTAATAAACCTGGATTATAAATGACCAAATACACCAGCACAACAAACAGGAAACTAGCAAAACAGAGGCCCCATCCCACCCACTTCCCATTATTATGCAGATTTAAAAAATGGTTTATTGAATGATTTGTTCTAATTTTAAAGTCTAGGAATAAACTTCCCATTTTTTTCAGATCTTTCACTGAGATATGTCTGATTTAAATGGAAAGGCTCGGAAGCAACACCTAAGAAGATTCTATTCAAGTCTGAAAGCCACATTCACTGATTCTAAGAAGTGAGTGGGGAAGACAGGATAAAACAGGGTAAGTGAAGCTCTTTGCTTGAGAAGTTGATAAAATTTTAAGAACTGCTTAGAAAATGTATTTACTTAGCAAGTCCAAAGATTCACTGGTAAGAACTAAGACTTTTCACTGTCAGGAATCATTAAAAATTTCCTTTGTTTAAATAATTTGCATCAAACTACCTCTGGCAAATAGAGATCATAAATATATGTACACGATTCTATGGGCTTACTTGGGAAACTATGTTTTGAATATTTAAAAGAACCCACACTGGTGTTTTGCTTCTTTTATAGGCAAAAGTATCAATATTCTAACATAAGGTAAAAAATACTTACCTGCACCAATTTCTGTAAACCATGAAGATGCAGAGTTCAAATTGATTGTCTCAAACTGAACTACCTGATTCGATTCAGTGCCTTTGCTAATAGCTACACAGACCATAGGGTATTCCTGTTCTGGTATCACCAGCATTTCAAAAACATTCAAAGGACTTGGCAAAGGAAAATCAAAGTGCTGCAAAAAAATAAACGATAGAGCCATAATTCAGAAACAATCTCCCATTCATACCACTGTTGAATTAAGTCAACAGAAAGACTCCCATCTTCTTCATTTATCTAGTTCTAAAAAGGATTACCTCTAAGATGATAAGAAGGATGAATGTTCTATAAAAATGTGTTTTAGAGAATTAGCCATATTAATCTTTATGACTGATGGTTCTGGAAGTTTATTAATATCAGTTAAAGAGTAAATCCTAAGAACACAAAAACCCCTAAATCAAATAAACAACTACAAATAACTATAAATGTTCTGACCCTAGATAGTAGTATTGGGATCTTCTAATTTTAGCTTCAGTTATACATTAGTGTTTTCTAAAGGAGAAAAATGTGAACAAAATAATATATACCTTTATCAACATGAATTTCTGCATTGGCTCATACCACTGAAGTAAAACAATTCCAGACTGTAAAGCTCCACAGAGGTATTTATGTCCCGTGTAAGGGTTTCTGACTGGAAAGAAATAAATGAACAAAAAACCCAGACACACTCAAAATACTGAATACTTTCATTATATCTGTTAACTCGGATGACAAGAGTGGGCGGAAAATAAAAAAAGACTGTGTCTTTTCTTTTGGCTTCATTGCCTTTTCCGTTTTACTTTCTTATCTCAATTTTAAATTATATACGTTTACTTCTAAACAACTTTCATATACTAGGTTCTTAAACATAAGAACTTTTTACAAGCACAATAACAACCTAATATGCAACCTAAAAAGCTGTTTTTTTCCCTTCCTCACTCCCTCCCATCCTCCTTCTTTCTTTTTAAAGAGACAGGGTCTTGCTCTATCATTCAGGCTAGAATGCAGTGGCACAGTAATAGCTAACTGCAGCCTCAACCTCCCGGGCTCAAGCAATCCCCCCACATCAGCCTCCTGAGTAGCAGAGACTATAGGTGTATGCCACCACGCCCAGCTAATTTTTCAATTTTTTTTTTAAGAGCTGGGGTCTCACTATGTTGCCCAGGCTGGTCTTGAACTCCTGTACTCAACCATTCTTCCCATCTTGGCCTCCCCAAAAAGCTGTTTCTTAGTAAACTCAATTAAAGAATGAGTTCTGACAAGGTCTAGGAGGCAACTAAAATGCACCTCGTTTTGGTATAGTAGTGTACAGATGTCTACTTAAGATGAAAATAATTCATCTTGTATGTATTAATTCATCATGATGTAATGTCCTTGACTCAAATCTATAAAAATTCATATTGCTCTTTCCTTCTCCTAAACTTGATTTCCATTAATAATTATAATCATTGATTATAAGAATAGTTATTTGCATTAAACTCTGAAGTATTATTTATGAGTTTTTATCTTAGATTGTAAGCTTCTAGGCCTTTTGTGCATCACAGATCTTGAGAATCTGATAATAGATATTGACATGATTCTCCCTAGAAAAATAATCATACAGTATGCTTATATTTATAGCACATTTGTGGTTAAACATTTTTGTTTTACAGTATAGACTATGCTGTGAAACTATTATGTGGCACAAAGATCAATTGTAAATTCACTGATCAAACAAAAGAATAAATAGGAAGTTAGGAACTCAGCATTTGAAGTTATTGAACCTGAATCTGATTCCTAAGTTCTGTTACTTACTAGTGACATAATCAGTATTATGGAGTTGTTTAAGGGTTAAAGGAGATAATTATGTAGTAAAGAACTTAACGTCACCCAAAAAGAGGTCTGATCTCTGTCCTGCTTCTGGGAGGTAATTGCTAAGCCTTTGGAATGTCATGCTTGACAGGACTGTCTTTGTCTGGGGGACTCTGGTCACTGGATAATATAACATTAATGATTCAGGGTGGGGACTGGCCGCACTGGATAGTCTTAATGTGAGGGCTGGTCACGCCAGAAATACAAAAAATGTGATTCTGGGTGGGGGGCTTTGGGTCATGTAACATCAGATGACCTCTAACGGGGCTGCATACTGAGATCAGCAAGGTGGTCAATCAATCATGCCTTTGTGATGAAGCCTCAATAAAAACTCTGGACATTGAGGCTCGAATAAACTTGTGGTTGGCAATGGTTGTGTGTATTGCCACATACCAATGCTGGAAAAGTAATGCCATCCATTAACCATAGGGAGAGGACAACAGAAGCTCCATGTTTGGTACTCTTCCTGGACTCTGCCCTATGTACTTCTTCCCTTGGATGATTTTAATCTATATTCTTTCCCTGTTCTAAACGGTAATGATTTTAATTTATATTCTTTCTCTGTTCTAAACTGTGATTGTAACTATGAATATAACTGCTTCCAGTTCTGTGATACCTTCTAGTGAATTTTTTTATTCTGGGGGTAGTTTTGGGAATCCCCTAACTTGCAATTGGTATCATAAGTGAAGGTGTTCTTGCGTGAACTGTTCCCTCTAACTGCATAGTTGGCTCAACTCCTGTAAACACATTCATAAAACATGGGTGGTAACTGGTAGATGGCAAATATTAAATAAATGAAAGTTAGAATATTAGCAAAGATACAGCCTCAGGGACTATGGTTAAAAAAACTCTAGGAACACTATGCTCCGAGAAAATGCTAAGGTTATTATCTCTAAGCATTTCTATGCCATGTCTGTCTATATTCTTGTACTTCAGTGGCAGCTTAACTTCTTACTAAAAACAAAAAACCTACCCTCCTTCCTATTTGATTCCATACGACTCTTCAGATAATTTTAAAGATGTTAAATGTTCTAACCATTCAGTTTGAGAAATACCATTTACTCACCTATGCAACATTTGTGGCAGCCTTTTGTATCAGGAATCTTTGTTGTTAAAGCGAATTTTCTGAAAACATAAGACAATATAAATGCACTCTACAGTAGTGGTTACAACACGATGATTTATAAATCAGTTGCATCAGAATCAGACAGAAAGGAGCTTAAAAAACTGTCTTGGATCCTAACTCCACACTATCTCATCTTATAGGACTGAGGAAGGGCCTGATAGTCTGTATTATAAAACTTCCACAGTTGATTCTCATGGTCAAGTTCAGAAAACATTCAGCTTTTCCAGATATAATACACTTTAGTGTAAACTACCTTTGAAAATTAAGACAAAGTTTTTTACTGGGCAAGAAATACGGGCTATTTTTAAAATAAACACTAATTCCCCTCATTCAGTAGAATAAAAATGATATTTTGTACCTTGGTAGTATGCGGTCTGGAAACCTGTGAGTTTGAATATGGGCAGCTAATCCTGGTTTTTTGGCATGTTCAAACAAAGCTATAAGATTGTGAGAGTACAGCTGAAAGGTTTTTCCTATAAAAGAAAAACATGTTACCTTTTTAAGAATCATTTACAGCAGAGAAATACAATTTTCAAGAAAAAGAAAACATAATTACCTTCTAAAATGAGGAGTCCAGTAATGTTCAAAAAGCCAAGCAAAATAGAAAAACACATACAAAAAAACTCTCGGTTAATACTATTTTGAAAGACAATAGATAAAATGTTTTTTAAATTAACAGATAATTTTAATTCAGAATATATAAATTAGGTACTAATAGGTGATCTGGGCAGACTAAACCTTAATGATGCCAGCACATAAAAAGAAATTGTTGTACAAAATCTTATGGACTGAGTTACAATGATGTACATGTGATTATTTTAATACAAGATGGAAAATTCTATAAAGCTATATTATTATTTCTCTGGGACAGACCTATTTATCAATAACTTAGCAAATTACCTTGGATTAAAAATCATTGTGAATGAAGTCTTAAATATAACAGATTAAAATACTTAAAAAAGTAAAACCAACCAATATTATAAGCCACGATACAAGGATAACAGGGCTACAATTCCATATAATAAAAAATATGGCTGTATTAAGTAAGAGGGATGGATATGGTAAACATCTTCTGATTTCTCATTATACATGGTATGATAATATAACAATACAAAACAATATTTATCTTTTTACTATTAGAAAACATACATATATACACACACATATACACAGTTTTATCCTCAACAAGATTATCTGTATTTTCTCAGAACAGGAATATTCTGCCTAAACATTAAACACCCTTCCTTCCTTTCTCCATTTCCCCAATCTATATAGTTTGCTACCCAGCTAGCCAGGCAGCTAAACACACATGTACATGCCTCCTATTGGGCGTTGCTAACTAAGATGTACCCTGTGTAATTTTTAAGCTTATTTCCAAAGACAAGTATGAGTAGGGATAAGCAGTAAGAGAGTTAGAGAAAAGTAAGTTTATATATATACAATTCATAATTGTTAAACAGAATTGGCTTTATTTTCGTAACAGTAATATAAAATATTAACATATTAATATTTTACCAAACCAAAGTAAAAAAGATTTTGGGGAAGCATAATTAAATGATATTAAATATTCTCTTGAGGACTCCAGCTTTTTAGAAGCCATTTAACACACAATCAAATAATATGCTCTCCATAAACAGTGTTATTAGCTCAAATATACAGATTCTTAAAAAATCTCTACTAGAGAGAAATAATAATTTCTCTCTAGTACTCTCTTGTACTCTACTACCAAAATGAAAGCAATCAGCAAACTTCTTGGTAGTCATTTAAATCTAAAATACAAGAAAATATTTTTTTCATAGGTAAGAATTAAAAAAAAAAAAAAGCCTAAAACACCACCTACCCACCCATTCACCCCAATAATAACCAAGAAAGAATAAAATTAGGTTACTCTGGAATCTTGTTCAGAAGACCTTAAAGAATCAGTCCAAGATAGTTAATATGTGTCCAGAACAACATGAATTTCACCAGCAAACACCTGTATAAGACTCTACAGTTTACTAAGCACTCTGGATATTATCTCATTTAACTCTCACAACCTCATAAGGCTGTACTGTTACCCCATCATCCTCATTTTATAATTAAGATAAATGAGGCTGAGAGAGAGTGACTTGCTCAGGATCGCAGAGAAAGAAAATAGTGTGATCCTCTGCTTCTTTCCTGTTAATTCCGAAAGGAGGCCAGGAGTGGTGACAGTGATAGTGGAGGAGGCTGAGTGGAAGGGAATGGCCTCTAGCGATAAGCACTGTGCTATCCTTCAGGTGTTTAGATGCTGGGTGGGTTTGGAAAGCGCAGCCCTAACTGAAGACAGGATCCCTTTCCAAAGTTTCTTCCCATTCTAGGTGGGTAGCAAATGTCCACAAGTCCCAGAGTTACTATATTAGATTATAGTCATCCAGAATTACTAATAACATTTAAAAATGGTGTATATTAAAATTAATTTCTCTGCTTATCTATGGTTTATTTTTCATCATCACATACATACCTGATAATGACATTAAAGTATTATTGATAACATACAGCCAAGTACACTTCCGTGGAAATAACTAAGAAAAAGAAGATAATTAAGATTCTCTCATTGTCATTACTTTAATCTTTTAAATTCCAACATTCTGAAATCGTATAAAAATAACTATTTTCTAACTTCCAGGTAATTACCAAACCCTTAGGAAAAAAAATCTTTCAACATGAACATGTAAAGAGTACAATTTTATCCCTTTAAATATTTAAATCATAAAAATTAAAATTTGGGCCTACACAGATTGATTTAAAATTAAGACACTTCTTTATTCAATTTGTTTAATTTCTTGAGTTAAAATGCCTAATTACCTGTTCCATCGTTGCCTCATGTAGCTCATTGAGATTCAGTGTGTAAATACCATCTTCAGTTCCAAAAATAATGTACTGATCTAAAATAGTTGAGATAAATCACCAGAATTTACCATCATCTTCTGAAATCATTCACTAAAATAATGACTTTACATTGTAATGGCATTAAGAATTAGCCACCTATCCATCTAAAATAAAATTATCTTCTTAAATTTGTATCACCTTCTTTATCTCTTTCCCCAATTCCTTTCTTATTTTTTAAAAGCAGATATATTCTATGTTAGACTAACTCACTCTGACTTTATCTTACTATATAACCCTGCCTTTCAACATAATTTTTGTATTTTAAGATTTTTAAATTATAGTTACACATTTTTTCAAGACACCTCAAATATTCTTTTGACCAAGGAAACAAAAAATTAATATAAATTATAAATCACGACACATCAGAAATAATGAGCACACCTAGTATCCAGATCTTGGTTTCTAAATATTACTTTCCACTAAAAAGAACCAGGGCTTCTTAGAGAAAGACTGCTTCCAATTCTGGGGCAATAAAAGTAGATGCTGAGCCTAGAAATCTTGCTGTGCCAGAAAGTAAAGAAGTGCTAAAAAATGATGAGGACATTTCAAACAAAAGAACACAGGCATTCCCACTGCTCAAAAATTCTGGGATGATTTAAGTGTGAAAATAAATAATAGAGATAGATCATATCTCATGGAATAAAATAAGATTCGTAAGTTTAAACTGATATAAATAAACAAATGAGTAAGTGGGAAAGAAGATAAACTGTCAATGGTTATCAACGGACTGTCAATGGATGCTAAACTGAGTGAGTGAAATTCTGAATGGCAATAGTATATTTATAAACATAATCTCAGTGCATCTCCATATTAATTACCTATAAATCAGAAAGGAAAAAATAGTAACCTGAGAACGGAGAAAGCTAGTGAACACTGCCTTAACCAACAGATCAATATTAACATCACTAGTATTTGGACAAGCTGATATCGTGTATCTCCTGATATGATGTACTGAGAAGATGCACAGTAACATTTCTGTGTTATTCCCATCAAAAATGCATAACCTGATTCAAGCATGAGGACTCATTATACAAACCCCAATTAAGGGACATTGTACAAAATAAGTGGCCTCAAAAAAGTTGAGATCAGAAGTTGAGGAACTGTTTTACACTAAAAGAGACTAAAGAGATATGGAAGCTAAATGCAACATATGATCTTGAATTGGATGTTAGACTGGAAAAATACAAATGGGATGGAGACCATAAAAAATATTATTGGGACAATTAATAAAATCCAACTATGGACTTTGGATTAGAAAGTAGTATTATCAGTGATAAATTTCCTGATATTTATAATTGTACTGCAGTTATATGATTCTTGTTCCTAGAAAATACACGTTGAAGTATAAAGAGTAGAGGAGAGGAACATATTTCCAACTTATTCTCAAGTATTAAAAGTATATATAGATAGAAAGTGGCAAAACAAATGGGGCAAAATTTGATGATTTTTGCCTGATGATTGAATATATAGGAGTTTCTTATGCTATTTTTATAATTTTTCGTAAGTTTGAAATTCTATCAATTAAAAGGTTATGAACAACAAGAACAAAAAATTCCTTAATAAAAATATTTTTTTTCAGGCTAGGCACAGGCTCATGCCTGTAATCCCAGCACTTTGGGAGGCCAAGGCAGGAGGATTGCTTGAGCCCAGCCTGGGCAACATAATGAGACTTTGTCTCTACAAAAATAAATAAATAAATAAATAAAATAAAAAATCAGCTGGGAGAGGTGATACACACCTGTGGTCACAGCTATTTGGGAGGCTGAGGCAGGAGGAATGCCCAAGCCCAGGAGTTTGAGCTGCAGTGAACTATGACTGCACCACTGCAGTCCAGCCTGGGCAACAGAACAAGACTCTGTCCCTAATAAAAAATTATTTTATATATATATATACACCCCCTCTGTTATACTTTTTAATAGTGGCATTTAAAGTCAATCATTATAACCTGTCTTTATTATTGTGTTTAAGTAGAAACACACATTTCCTGAAATCCTCTACTGCCTAATAGCTTCTGTTTGCTAATTGCTAGACACTGGGGTAGGCTTGTTCCTTCCTTGAAATAAAGTAAATATTGGGAGTGATTCATGTTTCAAACAATCACACTGAAAAGCAGAGGTGTTATGTTTGTTTTCAAAGTCACATGTTAATGACAGAGTGGGAATCCAAACCCAGATCTATTTGGTTCCAAATTTTTGCCTCTAAAAATGTTTCCTCACTTCAGAAACAGTCTAAATTTTAAAAAAGTTATTTTAACATCATTTCAGATGTACAGAAAAGTTGTAGTAGTACAAATAATTCCTAAATACCTGTAACACAAATTCCACAAATGCTGAACATTTACTACTTCTGCTTGATCCTTCTCTCTTCCTTACGTAAATGTTTGTTTTCTGAGTTGTTTAAGATAACTTATGAGCATGATGCCTCTTTACTTTGAAATATTTGTGTACGTTAAGGAAAAAAAGTCATATGGCCACAAGACATTAATACTTAAACAATGTTATCTATAATCCTTACTGAGATTATAAATTGTCCCAATAATGTCCTTTTACAGTAAAAGAAAATTCTAAATCAAGGATGCAATCAGTTGTGATTTCTCTTTAGTCCTTTAATCAAGAATAGCTCCTATACACTCCTAAATTTTAATGCCTTTAAACCAAAACCCTATTGACCTATTTAGGTTGTTGCAGGTTCCTACACCATTAGGTCTCTAAAGTCGTATTTTTAAAATAAACAACTTCAAGTCACTGATCATAAAGATCTTTCCCATAATAAATATTTTACTGGAGACGTATATAAAATTCAAACATTTTACCTTTTGTATCAGGATGTATCCAGGATGTTGCACAATTAATTTTCAAAGGACAGCCATCAAAAACTTTTGAAAAGCATGCTCCCATCTTATTTATAAAGAAAGAAAT
Source organism: Symphalangus syndactylus (assembly GCF_028878055.3). Taxonomy (NCBI): domain Eukaryota; kingdom Metazoa; phylum Chordata; class Mammalia; order Primates; family Hylobatidae; genus Symphalangus; species Symphalangus syndactylus. The sequence goes on along the minus strand of NC_072430.2, from coordinate 66,948,932 downwards.
GTTGACTTATTTGATTAGAAAATTTTATATATTCTTGGAAAATAACATCATTGAAATACCAAATTTACTCTTATTTACGTACGCTTGTTGTTTCATTCCAAAACAAAATTCATATTTTCACATCATTAAACCCCTACTACCAAGACAGTCTCATATTCTTTCCTTTTGTAATCCACTATTTCATGGCAAAAATATCAAATTTACCAAAAGATCTATATACATCAATAATATAGTCTAGGAATTTTAAGTTACTACTATTTTTTAGGACTGACAATTATTAATGTGAAACAATGGATAATTTTATTCAGTAACATTATAGTGATTACAATTGCAGTATAACTCTTTAATAGTCACAAGGGACAAAAAGGTTGATATTTATATTATACATTAGACTTTCACTGAATAAAAAAGGACAATGTATAAAGCATCCCATTCATACGATTGGTTCCCATCCCATTCATGGGATCATGGGGTTCCCATTCACAGATAAGTTCCACTGACTGGCCAGGAAAAATGCTTCCCTGGTTCCTTTTAATTGTATATAGTCCATTGTTGTATATACCTCTAAAATGTGAAAATCATTTTAGAGGTAGAAAGATATTTAATCCACATCAAGAAGAGGACACAGTACTATTAATATCATCACATTAAAATTAAATAGGCCTTTGTAGGCTAATCTGATGACTCAACTGCCCGTATTTAACAAAAAGTGAAACACTGCCAATTCCAATTCACGCACTCAAATTAGAATACATGATATGATTTGAGATATCCAAATGCATTCAATATCTTTGTATTTTATGATATCTTAACTTTCAAAGGCTCAAGTATATTGATAGCCAATATACTGCTGCTTCTAAAGAGAGAAAAAACGGCAAATAGTTCACATAAAAATATTCCTTACCAGAACTTTTGGGGTGGGTGGAAGACCATTGATGGCTGGTTTCTATGGGAAAAATAAAATTTACTAGTGTAAGACCTCCTAAGTCTTAAAAAAAAAACGAGACATTTAGAACTTCTGTTACTTGAATTACTGAATTAAACAGACTATGCCCCTTGCATGATAAATACAGTATCATTTACAACTAATTGCTAAATGCCTGTTATACCTACAGGGAAGTCTCGTTTGTCCTTTTTTCGTGGTAACTGTGGTGCTTGTGCTGATCCTTCTGTGTTTTCACTCATCAGTTTTGAAATACCATCACCATTTCCTAAAGAGAATCATGTTAAAAGTTGAATGACCACACAAATAAGCACTTTCCTTGAAAAATTATTTTCCCTTTCTCCCACTATTTGTCTCTCACTTGGATGATCCTTTATTGGGGAACATTCTCTACTCTCAGGTAAGTTAATTTATCTTTGGTGCCTTTCTTTAGATTCTATAGAGGTAGCACTGCATCTTTAGCAGTGGTCTTAATCCATGTTTTTCCGTATCATGAAGAAAAAAAATCTGACCTACTGACTCTGACATGCAAGGCTTTTTATAATTGAACTTCAATCCACCTTTCAGTTGTATCTTCCAGTATATACCCTTTAAAAGCTCACATTTCTATTATAATAGACTGCATAATTCAGATTTCCCAGCTTCAGTGCATTTGATCTACCTACTGAAGGCTCACCAACCCTTTAACATCCTGCAGGAAGGACCAGGTGCAGTCACTCATGCCTGTAATCCCAGCACTTTGGGAGGCCGGGGCAGGCAGATCACTTGAGCCCAGGGGTTTGAGATCAGCCTGGGCAACATGGCGAAACCCCGTTTCTACAGAAAAAAAAAAATCCTGCAAGAGCTTACTTTCTTTATTCCCCATCTTTATCTCCCTCAGACATCTCTGGTCTTCTGTTACATCCAGGTAATTATTTCAGAAGACACTTACATAAGCTGTCTTTCCTAATGTTATGTGTATGTGGGTATACCTTCTGCTATAGACCCTGAAGTTCTGGGGGGCAGAAACATGCATTCACCCTTCTAGATCCTATAATAAATATTTAGTAAGGATTCATATTAGGATTGAAGTGAACTGAAATCTACTTATAGCCCATCCATGCGGAATTAAAGAGCCTTTACAAAGCTTTAAGCTATAATAGGATTGACTAAATAAAAAAGAAATTTTTTGAAATAGGAACAAATGACTCTTATTTCAGTTTTCACTTTGATTTATTCACCCAGATAACAGTATCTAGCCATATGTACTCCATGGCTGCTGATAATGCTAGCCATACCAATAGAGGAAGTCTCTGCCACAGGACCACAACTTGGGCTACTCTGTCTTCTGAGAATTTGGGGAGCTCTGTTCTCTGAATCAGGACAATGTTTTATGGTTGATGCTTTTTCTTCATCCGGAAAGTTGTCTTCAGGGTAACTGCTTATCCTTGGCTAGTGGTACAAAGACAAAAAAGTACTTTAACAGTTATCATTAGGCATCAGAGTCTTTAGGGAAAGGGAAATGCACCTTTTTTCTTTCTTCTATACAGTTCAATTCACTGGGCTAAGGGAGCAAAGTAAGAGGTGAGTTACTGCCCAACACAACTATCAACTTGCCATGTGATTTTTAATCAGCCTTAACTCAAAACTGATAAAATTTTTATAATATAATTATATAAAAATCCATAAAACAACTAGAAACAATCAAGAAAAATGACTCCACTAACATGTCAAATTGTAGTCATAAGAATGATAAATGATGAACTCTGTTTCCCCTCCATGTAGTCAAGTATTTTCTTCAATAAGCAATAACCTATTTTTGCCTTTTTCTTTTTATTTTTTACTGAGATGGAGTCTTGCTCTGTCGCCCAGGCTGGAGTGCAGTGGCACGATCTCAGCTCACTGCAACCTCCGCCTCCTGGGTTCAAGCAATTCTCATGCCTCAGCTTCCCAAGTAGCTGGGATTACAAGCACACACCACCATGCCAAGCTAATTTTTGTATTTTTGGTAGAGACAGGGTTTCACCATGTTGGCCAGGCTGGTCTCGAACTCTTGATCTGAAATGATCCACTTGCCTTGACCTCCCGAAGTGCTGGGATTACATGCGTGAGCCACCAACCACGCCTGGCCGTCTTTTTCTAATAGCTATTAAAAATATTGTATTCCTCATGAAATCTTCTTTACTATATATTTTACACCATCATACACTTCTTTTGAAGAAAACTCTATTCATCTAAATTACATTTAAGAAAATTTTGAAAAAACTCAAAATTATTATAAAAATTTAACTATATTATTTAAATAAGGATTTGGTGTTCAAAATCATTAAGTAGCTCACCTTAGGAGGTAGGGGAGGTGGTATTGCACGTTTTGAGGTTGATCTAATACAAAGAAGAAATGCAATTTAGATGATGATAAATGACCATAACCGAAAACATACATACTATTAAATATGTATTAAAATCAGTTTCTATACAGAGGATGTAAAAGACAGATCACGATGCAGAGTATAAAATCTTTAGGAAGACCTAAGACCTCACTCATATTGTCAAATTCTATTAGTATGTCTATAAAATAAAGATTTAAAAAAGTGGACACAAAGTCTTATTTTACTCTTATGGTTATGCTTTGCTATATTTCATATGTAATAAAAACTAAATTAGCTTCCTGGTTAAAGAACTGATTCAGAATTTTAGAGTTGGGACCCATAGATTCAAGTGGGTATATCATCAAACCTTTTGTCACTCAAAGTAGGTCCTCAAACCAGCAGAATTGGCATCATCTGGGAACTTTTCTAAATGCACAGAATCTTCCTTTTAATAAGCTCTCCAGGTCAATAAGTTTGAGAAGCACTTATCTAGTCCACTGGTCCCACACGCTTATCCACAGTCACTGCAATCAATTAGGTGGCTTTCAGGATTCTTAGATCCAGTCCCAAAGACTGTATTCTATACTAGAGGTTGGCAAACTTTTTCTATGAAGGGGCAGAGAGTAAATATTGCAGGTTTTGCAAGGCATACAGTGGTTGTAACTATGGAACTCTGCTGTTATAGTGTGAAAGCAGCCATGTACGATACATAAACTAATGAGCATAGTTATATTCTAACAAACTTATTTACGGACACTGAAATTTGAATTTCATGTAATTTTCATGTGTAATAAAATATTATTCTTTTGATTTCTTTTCAGCCATTAAAAATGTACTTACTATTCTTAGTTTGTGGGCTGCCATAGTTTGTTAACCCCAAATGTATAGGCCTAATGTGGGAACCTAGGAATCTGCATTTCTAAAGAGCTCTATAGGCAACTGCAGTGCACAGACAGGTTAGGAACAACTCATGAAGGCCAGCCCCCTCACTTAATTGTAGAGGTAACTATATTGGAGAGATGAAACCGGGGCTTTTTAACTCTGTCATAGCATTTTTTCCCATGACATCATGTGACTCACCTTTCAGTATATTATCATTACATAGTATATTCTGATTAAAAACAAAAACAAATAAAAAACCTTAATGATCAATACATGATGCTTTCTGGTAAAAGTCAAAAGCTTTACCTTAATTAATGGCATAACTTTTTCAAGAATGCAAATTAAAGCTTATTAGAATAAATCACACGCCCCATACTGTTCTTATGTAATCAAATAAAATTAGTTACTAAATTAGAAAACAACTTACTTGCCAGTATTTGTACCATCAACAAAAGGATTCCACTGTAACATGAAATTTGGGTCTGATGACAATCCCTGTAAAGATAAAAATATAGTTTAAAATGTTACTTTGTAACAGGTATTAACCATTTTATTTGATTCAAGAAAACATTCCAGTGTCATGATTATTAATCATCTTGGCATTCAGTCAATTTTTCAATCTCTAGCTAGATTTGCTTTGTCATTTGACATATTTAGGTCAATGACTCATTATCAGTCGACCTGAACTTAAGAAATTCCATAAACATACTAAACGTAGCTTCAAATGTGACAAACCTTCTTTATCAGTATGTGAGTATATTCCAAAGAAAACAACAAAAGAAAACTGAATTATCCACATCATCACTCCATTAGCATGGAAAACTAAATATCGTATTACTAAACTGTCATGAATTTATTGGTGCTACTACTTTTTCCTATTAGCATGGAAACTGGGGTTTTATCATACAGCAACATTTACAGTAAGAAAAGCACTACTTCCAAACATTAAGGATGAACTCAATAGGCTAGGTTAGGCTAACTCTAATAATATCTTGCTTCATTACTTTTTTCTTTTTATTTATTTATTTATTTTTGAGACGGAGTCTCACTCTGTCGCCCAGGCTGGAGTGCAGTAGCTTGATCTTGGCTCACTGCAACCTCCGCCTCCTGGGTTCAAGCAATTCTCCCTGCCTCAGCCTCCTGAGTAGCTGGGATTATAGGCACACGCCACCATGCCTGGCTGATTTTTGTATTTTTAGTAAAGACAGAGTTCTGCCATGTTGGCCAGGCTGGTCTGGAACTCCTGACCTCAGGTGATCTGTCCGCCTCAGCCTCCCATAGTGCTGAGATTACCGGAGTTGGCCACTGTGCCCGGCCACTTTTTTTCGTTTTAGATAAGGAAAGAGGTAACTAAACAGTAAATTCAAAATAGGAGCAATGGTTAAAATAGAAACTATATTAACAAATAAAATACATTTAAAAAATAGTAAGGCAATACAGAATGTAGAATTTACTATAAACCAAACACAATCAGTTAAAAAAAAAAAAAAGGTCCTAAGAGCTTAAAGCTGAGAATCAAATTCTGTGTATTTAATAACATCATGTAAAACTTTCAAAAGACTAAGAAGGTTAAAATGAAATGATTGAAATAGTGTATTACATTGTACTCTAGTAAAAATACAACTAACTATAAACTTTTAAAAACTTTAATATGGGAAAAATTGTCAAAATTAATGCTTAAAAGAGTATATTACTTTGTTTTCTAATCAAAGTACAACTAACTAAAAAAAAAAGTTTTCTCAAATCTTAATGTGAAAATAATGCTTTAAAAATTAATTCTTACCATTTCATCTCGTGCTTCTGTTTCTTTTCTCAGAGGAGGTTCAAATTGTAATTTGTCAACTGCAAAATATATAACAGGTATGTACAAACTCAGCATCTCAAAGGGTTGATCTCAGAAATGTAATGACAAGTTTGTATATGGGGTAAGGGAGGGAGAAAGACAAAAAATATCTTATTTTTTGACTACAAGAATACCACTTTGTTATGCTTACCAAAAGTAAATAACAAACTGGGATCTTCCTAACATTTCTACTTAATTCTTGGTTGGAATCAGGAAAATAAACAAACAGTTCTTTTTGTATAAAAGAGATTTTCAAAAATTCATCAAAAGTAAATGACTAAGTAAAAACTTTAAGGATTTTCTCTATGCTGTAGACTCTGATTTGAGACAGTTTAAGCTATAGCTTCATGGCAGAAATGAACTAAGAAAAACTACCTAAAAATTATCTAAAAGAACAAATGACTTCTGTTCAATTAAATGTCACAATGGCATTCAGAAATCTGATATATTTTGTTAAATATGTATTTTATTTGGCCTAGTCATACTGATTTCACAGTTATTCAGAATATTCAAAGAGTAACTTCTTTTCTATAAAATATTCTAAAACAGAGAAAAGGAGGGTTTATTACTTCCTCATAAAGTATTTAAAATTAAAAAAATTCTAAAATCTAATGTGACTAAAAGCCCCCCAAATTTTTTAAACACTCATACTTGCATCATAGAGATGCAAAATTCCTAAATACAATCTTAGCAAACAAAATATTTTTAAAAAGCACTTTCAAATAGGATCCGGTTGTCCTTATTCCTAAAAACAAGATTTGTAAAAAGCAAATACAAAGTACTGACATAATTCATCACATTAAACAAAAACAGTATGTCATAAATTTGTCAATGAAAGTTTGGAAGACATTCCATAAAATATAGTATCTACTTTAAAAAATAATCTAAAATAAAAAGTCCTTGGTCATTAATGACTTATTTAACATAATTAAAAAACACCTGAATTCAAGAACTACTACTATAATTCATAAAGAACCTCTTTAGTCTTTTGAAACAGAGATAAGCTAAAGTTTGTTTTTGTGACAACCAGAAACACTGGCAAGCAGGTCTAGAGCTGCATTTCACATTATATAAAATGTGAAAATAATATATTATTATTATTATTATTATTATTTTGAGATGGAGTCTCACACTCTGTTGCCCAGGTGGAGTGCAGTGGCGCAATCTCAGCTCACTACAACCTCCGCCTCCCGAGTTCAAGCTATTCTCTTGTCTCAGCCTCCAGAGTAGCTGCGACTACAGGTGTATGCCACCACGCCTGGCTAATTTTTCTATTTTCAGTAGAGATGGGGTTTCACCATCTCATGAGGTTTCCTGACCTCAGGAGTTCCTGACCCCAGGTGATCTGCCTGCCTAAGCCTCCCAAGGTGCTGGGATTACAGGTGTGAGCCACCAGACCTGGCCATTTTTAAATAACAGAAATTGGACTTACCCTTCTGTATAAACAACTATCTACATGTAAACATATATATGTCTGCATGTTTGTGTATATACAGACTAAATCAACTGTTTGGAGGCAATGCACCACATACACCATAAGTCTGTGATTCTTAAAAGAAGGAAAATACATGGTGGTAAGAGCCATATTTACCCTGACTTTCTGCCTGGGGGCACTTTCCAAACTAGGACACAAGAAAATGGAGCCCAAAGAGAAAGTAACAGTTTCGACAGGTGAAGGGAACAAGGATTTGAATTTAGTGCTGCTTAGGTAGAGGGCACAGTCCCAAAAATAAGCTGTATGAAGGATGAACTCCAAAAATATGCAAAGAAGTTTTCTTAAGTCTTTGGCTGAATACTAAGAGCAAAGCAAGAGTATGCAAGTTATCTCAGAAAACAGCTAACAGAGCGCTGTAAGCTTCTGGAGATCCCACTGTACCAGGAAAAATTTGGCTTTCTACCAGAGGAAAGACCTTGCTGAATACTCTACTAAAACCTGACACAAGCCTTGAAAGGATTAAGTAGACATACCAGGTAATTAACTCTTTAAAGAAAGAGGATAAAAATCCAGATGCTCAACATTGTATTACATTGTCCAAGATACAATAAAAAAGACAACCAAAGAAGCTAGAAAACAGGAACCATAACCAGTTGAAAACAAATTAGTAAAAATAGACCCAGAGGTGACACAGATGTTAAAATCAGCAGACAAGAATTTCAAAACAGCTATAAATATGTTCAAGGATTTAAGAGAAAAGATAGACACAGTAAGTGAGCAGATGGAATAGCTCAGTAGAAAAACAAATTATATATATGGATGTGTGTGTATATACAGGTATATTACATATATGACTGAAAGTCTAGATCCAAAAAATGCTTGCCTGAAATAAAATTCACTGAATGGGCTTAACAGTAGACTCAATACTGTAAAAGAGATCAATAAGCTTCAAGTCAGGGCAACAGAAAGAAAACTGAAGTACAGCGAAGGAAAAAAGAAAAAACTTATGTGTGGATACATGGAGAAGAGTGGAGTGGGAGTACAAAGCCTCCATGACCTGTAGACAACATTCAGCGTTCATACATATATAACTGGAGTCCCGGAAGCAGAAGAGAGAGACTGGGGCAGAAATTTTGAATAAATAGTGGCCAAGCACTTTCCAAATTTGATGAAAAATATTAACCTACAGATCTAAGAGGCTCAATGAGCTCAAGATAGAATACAAAGAAAAAATGCAGTCAGACACATCACAAATTGCTTAAAAACAAAACAAAACCCACAAAAGTTTCATATTGCAGTACCTCATATCTTTTTTTAAAAACTGAGTTGATGTCATGAATTGGGTTATAACTGGCAGCTTTAAAAAATACTCATGTAGAAGAACATACAGGTATGTTACAGTTCAGTTTTTCTTTTCAAAAACAGTTATTCTGTCAATATAGGCTTTTATTTGGTAATTATATGTCTATTTTTAGGATGAATATAGCTTGTCAAAAAGCCTCAACTATACCAATGGTTAAAAAAAAAAGTGTCTTGAGTTTGTGCTTCCTACTTGGGAAATCTGTGATTACTTCTCTGGAGACAGAAACACTTACCTCCCTAGAACTGTTACTAAAGAGATTTGTAAGACAATATAGATGCTTCCTAACTGACCAAGGCTTGACTTACAAGTTTTCTGACTTTCTGGTGGTACAAAAGAAACTGTACTTTCAATTTTGATCTTTTCCCAGACTAGGGATATACGGTATGATACTCTCTTGAGATGCTGGACAGCGACAGCAAGCCGCAGCTCCCAGTCAGCTACCCTAACATTAAGTATTCTGAGCATGTTTAAGCTGGCTGGGCCTAAGTTATGATGTTTGGTCTGTTAGGTATGTTAAATGTTTTTTTTTTGACTTACGATATTTTCAACTTAAATGGGTTTATTAGGATGTAACCCCATCGTAAATCGGGGAGCATCTGTACATCTTACTCAAAATCTCTATTGCCTTTATCACTCTTAGCCTTCAGGTAAGATAAAAAGGACAAATAGAAATCTCAAACTGAAGTTGGTTAAACTTTCAGAAATCCTGAGACTTCCTTAGCCTAAAGGGTTTTTTGTTGTTGTTGTTTTTCTCCTTTGCCTGGATGACAAGTGACGGCAGTTCCTCTGGAGCTCATTAACTCTATGAACCAAAATCTGGGCATCCTATACATCTGGGAATACTGCCATCAACTCAAGTTACTATGTTTATTACATTTCCAGTTATTAACTGGAACTCAGAGTACACACAGTTTTCCATTCAAACAGGTCCAGGAAGCATTTCCTCTGAAACAACCTTTACATTAAACTTCAGAGACTGTCTTCTGGAAAACTGCCCTCTAAACTCAATAAATAGAATTTTGCCAGGTACTGTTAATAACTAATGCAACAGTAAAATAGGGTGTTGATCCCTGTATTCATGTCTCTCAAACATACAGACATATGCCACTCTTAAATTGCTGGAAGACTGTCCCAGCAGGACACCTCAAAAAGAGGTGACAAGGAATCCTTCCGAAGCAGATGACTACAAAAAGAATAGGGCTTCCACCCAAGTCAGTTGGACCAAACTGGTAAGTACATGAAGCGGAAAGTCTGCCCAAGACCCATGGGAAGATAACTGGAGCCAATGGTTGTTTTACTTTAACCTGCAACAACAGTACTTTATTTTCTTAGTCACATTTCCCCCCACTTTCTGCTAGCTGGAGGTTTTGGACCATTGACAGATGCTTGTTACTTCTTTATTATGATACCTGTAGAGTCCCTATTCTTACTATTGCCCTTTGCAGCCTTAGTCAGTCTGGAGTATGAGTCCAACACTTGGCTGAAATTTACTCGTGAGTCAGCTAAAAGTATACAATTAAACTAACTGTTAGGCCTTATACTCTTCGTGAATACCTCCTATCTTCCCTTGGTGCCAATTCCTTGTAATCAGTTGGCTTCCTAGGTAACGGCTCAACCACCAATACACTCTTCAGATGACAAACGAAAAAAAAAAAAAATTAGGTAATTTAGCTAATACACTCATATCTGAATCAGACTGAGAAAGTAGGAAATCTGTCTTGCCATTCATGAGGCTGAAAGGACAGACACAAACCCAAATGCAAAGTCAACAAGAAACAATGTTTCTCCCAAGGATATTTTGTACATGTAAAGTTTCATATAATGACCCCTCTGAGTTATTCTGCTTTCTAACTGAGAAATCTCTCTCTCTAAAATCACTGACTGCCAGAAACATTGCTATATGAAATCACATTTAGAATGAATCATCCTATTCTTGCCTGGACTAAATCACTGACACAGAAAAACAGACTCAATTTCCAATCCAGATGCAGAGCTTCAAATAAAGGCATTTCTGAACACAACACTTCAAAAAGTTTCCGAGGAAACATACTCCCAGGTTTACTTTAACAGCAGAGACCCGATGTTCACCCTTTCATATACATCCCTACTTTGCATTAAGTCATCATTTAAAATTCACCTGAACTCTACTCTTTCCAAAATCCTATATTTCTTTTCCCTTGTTTGATGAAATCTTGAATGGTCTGGTTCCTCTGGTGTGTGTTCTCTCTCATTGCAAGGAGTCAGTAAACCTGACTTTGTTGGACTACACATTTGTCCCTCGTGGTCTTAGACTGATTGGGTGTGATTCATAATAATCATTTATGTCCACTAAAAATACATCGTAAAAATGCTTACAGTAGTCATAATAGCCCAAAACCAGAAATAAATCAAATGCTCATCAACAGAAGAATGGATAAATTGTGGTATGGTCATACAATGGTATTACAGTATAGTGAAAACTGAACTATTACTACACATGACTCTAACAGACATAATGTTGAGTAAAAGAAGCCAGGAACAAAAGGTGCTTTTTGTATAATTCCATTTACCTGAGGGTCAAGATCAGGTAAAAGCCAGTTTATGTGACAGAGATCAGAACAGTAATTTGCCTGGGCAGAGGGAGGGCAGGCGAGTATAGCATTTAAGAATACTGATTGCGAAGGCGCTCGTGAGGGAATCTTCTGAGATTCTGTAATGTTCTAACTCGTATTTTTAGCTGGGTGGCAGTTATATGAGTGTATATATTTAAAAATTTATCCTGGAGTATTCTTAAGATTTGAGCATTTTACTGTATATAAGTTACCACTTCAATTTAAAACACTGAAACAAAAAAGAGTAGAAATAGTATAAAATCTATCGAACAAACAAAAGCAAATTTTTCCTGATAAATACAAAAGAAGTTTCACAAAAATTTAAAGACAAGTCATTAATAAAGTGACCTTCTACTCTACCACTTTCTGTCTGGTGCTTTAAGCATTAATAAAGTGACCTTCTACTCTACCACTTTCTGTCTGGGCTAATATCATGGAATATAAAAGAACTAAATTTTGATCTTATCTCTGAAAAAGCCTATTTTGATTAAGAAGACTGAATACCACAAATATGTCAACTCTCCCAAAGTAATAAGATCTCTGTAAAAACAATGAGTTGTTTTTTGTTTTTTTTTTTTAACCACATAAGCTAATTCTTAAGTTTATGTGGGGAAGAAGGCACAATAGCCAAATGTCATAATGAAAAAGAAGTGTGACAAGGTACATACGTGTGTGTTGTGGGGAGGGGCAGAGAGTAGGAGTAGGATTAGTTCTAACAGATATTATCAAGATATAATAATAAAAAGTAAGCTACTGGCACAAAAACAGACATTTATGCAACAGAATAGAATTTCCAGAAACAACCCTAAAATATGTATGCCAATTCCGTATATAATAAAGATGGCATATGAAATCCATGAGAAGAAAGATTGCATTTTCAATAAATAATGAAACAAATGAGTAGTCATCTAGAAAGAAACTCAAGTTGAATCCATGCTTCATACCTTCTACCAAATAATTTATATCGGATTTTTAAATATTAAAAAAAACTAAAAACACAAGAAGAAACAATAGGGAAATTATTTTATAGCTTTGGAATCGAGAAAGCCTCTAAATATGACACAAAACCCCAAAACTATATGAGAAAAGATAGATAAAATAGACTACATTAATGGAATACTACAGAACTGCATAAAATAACGAATATGATGTTACAATGGAATATCAACTTTGCTACTTTTCTCTTTAGTATTCGAGGCCCATAGACTTCATCTCAGATTATAAAAGGAGAGAACAGCATAAGAAGATATCATCAATCTAGGCACTAACCAAGACACTAAATCTTGAATTACTGGCTTAATTATGCAAAGGCCTGATTGAAACAACTGAGAAGGGAAAGATACTCTAACTCTCTAGTGACTAAGAGTTTTAAAGCTGTGTCCAGAAAGCTAGAAATGTTTGGGTTTATGAAAACTCAGACTTAAACAAAATGCACACTGGCAATAACTCTAATTAGCTCAAATATTTAATGAATTATCTTCCTCTAGTATGGTTTACAATTTTATTTGATTTTGTTAGTCATAAACCTTATTTTAATGTAAACCACTTTAAATCTCTCAGAACAAGTATTCATTTAAGGCAATAAACCACAGAAGAACTAAAACTTCTTTACGAATCTGTGGTTCTAAATTAATTTAGCTAAGGTGACAAATATTGATAGGAAATTTTCATCTGTCAATGATTATTAAACTAAAAACCAATCTCTCTTTTGAAATATTTCCTTTAGAAAAGATTCATCTTAGTGCTAATCTGATTTTTAAAACCTGAAACCAACCCAAATGTACAGTGAGAGTAAACTGGCTAAGTACAATATATCAATTAATGAAACAGAATGCAATTGCTAAACAGAATGGTTATAAAGTCTATGCTAATATATGGAAATTAATTCTATTATTAAGTGAAATTTTATGCATAGCATAAATTCATGCATGTAAAAATGCACATGGAAAATGAAAGAAATGTGGCAAAATATCAACTATGGGTTGTCTCTGGGTGATGTGATTGTATGCAATGTTAATTTTCTATTTTTTTCTTGCAGATTTTCAGCAATGGGCACGATTTTGTTCATAATTGGAAAATAAAAATTATTCAAAAATTACAAACCAAGGGAATTCCAACGAAACCAGAAAAGCAACCCCTATTTTAAAAGTATTCTGATATGTTGAAGTATGTAGCCTTAGTCTGAAATTTTATTATTCTACAAAACATACAAGAACACCCAGCACAACCCTCCAAAACCACCAATGGAAAATGTAAACCAAACACATACAATTTATTTCTGAAGCTGTCCGTTCAGCTCTGGCATTCCTGTTTGTAGATCTAATGGTATGACGAATGATTGCATGGGGCTGTGAATATAAGCATAATATATATACTTTAACAAATTTCAATGAGAAAGTTAAAAGGTCAAACTTTCTTATCATTTATTGATAAATATGAATATCTACTAGTAAATTATAGGATAAACATAAAACAAATACAATGAACGCTAAAATACTTTGGAAGTTTTTTCACTTGTTCCATGTTTATACTGTATAAAATACTGAAGAGATTCAAAGACAGACACAAATCTTGTCCTCAAAGAGCTTACAGTCTAGGAAGATAAGACACACAAATACTCACAGATAAGAAAATGGCAAGTGCCTTTCATTAACAGGATAAATGGACTACTATTAAAGCCCAGTGGAGGGAGAAATGACTTTGACCTGAAGGGGTATAGTTCTTCATGAAAGCTGTAATCTCATCTGGGGCTCTGAAGTACCAGTATGCACTGAATATGCAGCAATGTGGGAAAAGCATTTTAGACAGCAGAAAGAATAAGAACAAAGTGATGTAAGAAATAACAGGAAATTGTGGAGTGTTTGTAGGCAGTGGTGGTTGATTATTATTTATTTGCAGTGAAGATTAGGTGATAAGATGACAAAGATGGAAAGACAGACCACGAGGGTGAGCCCGATCATCAAAGGCTCTGAATGTCAGCCTGGCGCTCTTCACCTCAGTTTCTTGGCAAAAGGAATTTTTTGGAGACTTTACAGCAAGGAAGTGGCATTGCCAGTGTCAGCTTTAACAGTTATCTATTACGTATGTATGAGGCTATGGAGGGGAGAAATATTGGATACAGGGAGATTGAGTAAGAATATTGTAGTCAGCCAAGTGAGAAGCATACTACTTCTACCCACTGCGCAGAACCTCCTGTTTCTTTGAAGTTAGGCCTTCAGCTCAACCCCTATTTACCAAATTTCTGATGACTCACTCTCATTCACTGATGACTCTGAAAGTGGCTCATTTGTTCGCCCCTTACTTCAATACCCACCAACACATCAAATAAATTCAAAGCCCCAGGAGGATCCATTGTTCCAGACTTATTTTCTGACCCCATCTTTAAAGACACTCTCATATATTTCAATGTACTCTCAACTCCTAAAAATCACATCTTGGACTCTGTCATCAACTCTGACGCATGAATTTCCTCTATATTACAAATCTCTGATCTTTTGAGCTTACTCTCTCACTTGCTCCCATTACACTTGTTCAATGTTCCCATTGGAATATCAAGTCCATTGATCCATTACTTTCTCACTCTCCATCAACATCTCTCCTTATCCAGTTTATGTCTGGTAGCACATAATTTCAAGTAATTTCTTGCAAAAATCTAAATTCCCTTTGCCCCACTGTCTTTTAGTACACTGGGACAGCAAAATGCCAATCTTGGATAAACTCAACTGGTTACCTTTGCGTTTATACATCTGGGGTATCAATCATGCTGGAGGAAAATTACACAGCAGAACACACTGAAAATTCATCTAATCTGAGCTCCGACTTTGCCCACAAACACTTCTCTAGTCATCTAACCCTCCATTCCCCTCAATTACTATTCTGTACCTTCTTCACATTCTTTAAACCTACCCATTTTCCTTCACCCGTACAAATGACCTCACCACTTACTTCACAGAGAAAACAGAAATCACCAGCTACACTGCATTATCAACCATCCCTTTCTCTAATGGAAGAGTAGTGTTGCTTCTCCCTGCTTCCTTCTCATGGACTCTGCCTTTCCATCTTGCTTCCCTTGACTCTTCTATCTATCGGACAGTATTCATGAGCATTTAATACTGTTCAAGCAATGCTCCCCCCGACACAAAAAAATCCTTCTCCAGCTTATTCTCTTCCAGCTACTGCTCTATCCTATCCCTCCCTTCACAACTCAATTTCATAAATGAATTGCAATACATATCTTTCAAACCACTCAATCTAGCTCCCCTTCCTCTATTAGAAAATTATCCCTGTTAAACTCTGATCAAACGCTAACCACCTAAAGCCAAAAACTAGTTTAACTTAATTTCTATGTTCTCATTGAAACTCTCCTTTCTTCTTTCAATGTTCCTTATCAATCTCCTTTGCTATTGCTCTTTGCCTACTTGATCCTTAAATTTTGGGAGAAATCTCAGGTTTTGTGCTAGGCTCTCTTCTCATTCTACATGCTTCCCTTGGGTGATCGATCACATTTACTCCTAAGGCATCAACTACATGTGTATGTAATGACTCTCAAATTTATATTTTTATTATTTTATTTACTTTTATTTATTTTTTTGAGACAGGGTCTTGCTCTGTCACCCAGGCTGGAGTGCAGTGGCACAATCATGGCTCACTGCAGCCTCAACCTCCTGCACTAAAGTGATCTTCCCACCTTGGTCTCCCAGGTAGTTGGGACTACAGGCACCCGCCACCAAGCCTTGCTAATTTTAAAACATTTTTTGTAGAGACAGGGTCTCACTATGTTGTCCAGGTTGGTCTCCAACTCCTTGGCTCAAGTGATCCTCCCACCGTGGCCCCTCCTAAACTTCTGGGATTACAGGCATTAGCCATCATACCCAGCATCAAACCTGTATTTTTAGTCCAAACTTTTCTCTCCAAGCTACAATGACATATCTAGCTCCTTACTAGACTTTTCCATTTGGAAGTTCTATGCAACATCTTCTTCAGTATAAAACTTAACTCATCTTTCTTTCCAAACCTGATTTTACCATAGTGTTCCTATCTTAGTAAATAGTAAATATATCCATCCAACTGCTCAAGTCAAAATCTGGTAGTAATTCTTTTCTTATTCCTTACCTTCATGTCTTCATCCAATCATTAACTCTCTAATTCTTAAATTAATCCACTTTTCTCCATCCTTGCTCTACCTTCCTAGTTTACCATTATTTTTATCTTGTATAATTTCAACAGTCTTTTAACAGGTTTTCAGTAATGAACTCACCATTCTGAAGTCACTGAGATCTTTAAAAAATGCACATTTTGATTACGTCATTCCCTTACCCTTTAATGGCTTTCTACTACCCTTAGACTAAAGCCCAATATTTTAAATATGGTTTGACAGACGGTATCTAGCTCTGTATCGTTATCTTCTACCACTTCCTTCTTCCTTGTTTTCTGCTCTAGTCAGACTGACTTTTCTTTCTCTCTCTCTTTTTTTTCTTTTTTTTTCCTGAGACAGGGTCTCATTCTGTCACCGAGGTTGGAGTGCAGTGGTGCAATCTCAACTCACTGTAACCTTTGCTTCCCAGACTCAGCCTCCTGAGTAGCTGGGACTACAGGCGTTGTGCCACCATGCCCAGCTAATTTTTTTGGTATTTTCTGTAGAAATGGAGTTTTGCTATGTTGCCCAGGGTGGTCTTGAACTCCTGAGTTCAAAGTGATCCAGCCACCTCAGCCTCCCACAGTGCTGGGATTACAGACGTGAGCCACCGCGTCCGACCCAGACTGACTTTTCCTTAGTTCCTTATGTACACTGCCTTTTCCCTTATCACTAGGCTTTCAAACATGTTATTAACACCTCTGCTCAGGCCACTTACATTTATTCTCTTCCTCTAATTCTGATTGATCCTTCAGGTTTTCAGCTTAAACGTCACTTCTACAGTAGTGAGTTTTTTCCTGCCCTTATAATATCCCTTCATAGCACCTTTTACCTCCCATTCCATCACATGTGTAAATTATTTGTTGGTATTTCTGAATTTCCTTTGAGACTATACTATGAGTGCTATAAAAACAGGGATAATGTTAGTCTCATACACCATTGTGCCCCCAACTGCCTGGCACGTGGTTTTGCATTTCAAGAACTGAAAAGTATGGTGACATCATTAAACAGAAATAGAGAATTCAGAAAGTAGAGTGGATTTGGGAAGCCCAGCAAAATGAGGTAAAAAATAAGAGGTGTTTGGTTATTTACATAACCAGTGAAAGGCAAATTGGAGAATTGAGTAATATCTAATTCTACACTTATGCAAGAATAACTTTACTAAGGTTTGGGTCTTTAAACAATTAAAATATTTACTAATCCCAAGTTGCAAACAGTGGTTCGAGTAGAAAACAATTTTATGTATGGCTGGTTTATTTAATATTTCCACTTCAAGTTCATTTAACGTTCAACTAAATATTCACTGGGTACTCACAACATGACAGGATTATGCTATATACCAGGCAATGGGGAAATAAAGACTGGAGTTTAAAGTTTGTTTAATGACTATTTCTATTAAATACATACACAGACATGATGGTGTATTAACTAACAGAGCAGGCTGTGGAGTTTGCCTGGATCTAAATCCTGGTTCCATTTCCTATTGGCCATATGATGCTGGGCAAATTACTTTCATTTTTTGTCCCTCGTTTCCTCATTTATAAAACAGTATAAAGGACTGTTTTGATATGAGATGAGTTAACATAGAAATTATTTGGCTTAATACTTGGCACATACTGAGTACCGAATGAGTGCTAGTAGTTAACTATAATATTTATTTATTTATTTAAAGACAAAGTCTTACTCTGTTGCCTGGGTTGGAGTGCAGTGGCACAATCTCAGCTCATGGCAACCTCTGCCTCCTGGGTTCAAGAAATCCTCCTGCATCAGCCTCCCAAGTAGCTGGGACTACAGGCGCCTGCCACCACCCCCAGCTAATTTTTGTATTTTTTTCAAGTAGAGAAAGGGTTTCACCATGTTGGCCAGCTGGTCTTGAACTCCTGACCTCAAGTGACCTGCCCATCTTGGCCTCCCAAAGTGCTGGGATTACAGGTGTGAGCCACCGTGTCTGGCCCATAGTATAATATTTATAGGAAATAATTTAAAGCTGAAAAACAGGAAACAGAAAATTCCCTTTAGTGAAGGTAGAGATATAAGGGAAATAAAGGCTAAAAAGGACATGAAGAGACAGATTCAGAAAAACTTAGAAATAAAACGGAATCATAAAAGGAGAAGAAGGAACATAAGGAGAGAAAGAGACTGGTGAAAAAATATAGCTGTGCTATATATAGTCATAAATAGATACCTATCAATGAAGAGGAAGTCTCTCATTCCTGATAAGTTGTGTTGTTATAGAAAATACATTACAGGCCAGGCACGGTGGCTCACGCCTGTAATCCCAACACTTTGGGAGGCTGAGGCGGGTGGATCATGATGTCAAGAGATCGAGACCATCCTTGGCCAACATGGTAAAACCCTGTCTCTACTAAAAATACAAAAATTAGCCGAGCGTGGTGGCAGATGCCTGCAGTCCCAGCTACTCAGGAGGCTGAGGCAGGAGAATCACTTGAACCCAGGAAGCGGAGGTTGCAGTGAGCCGAGATTGCGCTACTGCACTCCAACCTGGCGACAGAGCGAGACTCCATCACAAAAAAAACAACAACAACAAAAAAAAAAAACGGAAAATACATTAAAAATAATTCTATAATGTTTTCAGAGAAGGCAAGCATAGTTATGAATAGCCCTACAACTAATTATATAAGAAATAATAGTTCTGAAATACTGAAAAGGATAACATTTTCCAACAGGAACTTCAGCTTCATTCTTTAAAATTATTTGTATTCTGTTAATACAGATTCAACTACAAAAATGAGCAGCTGGATTTCTAAGAAGTCCTTTTCATGAAAAATAACATGCATATGTGTTGTGGCTACATACACATAGTTGAAAGCAAGGCTCTTAAAACCTTTATTTCCTTGGAAACAGATGTTCTTTATATATATCCCACAGAATGATCAAACCCACTACAGAAGCTGAGGTCTAGAGAGAAGGGCAATCACTAAAAGGGAAAGCACCTCTGCATTTCTGCAGAGGGACACCTAATTTCAATCTCAGTTACGAAAACTTTAGGCTAACCAAACTAAGAACATAAAAAGAGACAGTGTTAAGAACTAAGTATCAACTGGTTTACCACAATAAAAAAGTATCAACTGATACTTATGTGCAGGAAAAGTGTAGTTTACACTATTAATCTCTGTAGCTAAACCTGTTTTAACTAAGTTAAAAGATAGACTCAGAAAACAAAGAAAAAAAAGCAAACTTTAAGGCCTTATAAAACATTTATTTTCAACTCTGAGACTGCAAACACTTCCTTACCTCAAAGTCATCGTCGTCTGCTTCAGTGTAATGTGCATGGTTATCTGGATTGTTCACTTTGTCTAACAGTTCAACTGCTAGGGCTCTAGAGAGACCTGGCTGTGCAACAAAAGTGTGCTAAAAGAAAACAAAATGAAATTTCATGAGAATGCCTTTACATCTATGGCTTAAAGAAAATGGTATCTTCATTTTTTCATTCAGTAACTAGCAGAGACAAGCATATGGGAGTCTACTAATACAAATAAACTGTTAGTAAAAATATTAATCAGAGAATCCATAATTACATATTATATAAAACTGAAGAGCCTTTGTAGGGTAAATTTAGAAAGCAATTTCTTTTTGTAAAGTTATCTAATCTATATTAAGTTCTAAAATTAATATAGATTAGATATGGCAATACCAATGACATTCATTACTCATATCACTATACTGATGCAAATGAATACTGTGGTATGGTCCATAATCACAATAAGAAAAAAGCATGTATATCCTATATCTGCATAAATTTAATTCTGTAAAATTATGTTAATGTACAAAGAGATATAATTAAATATTGGCATGTCAGTAAAGCTTCTTAGGTTGTTGTACTCATTGACTGTTTCTAATATAAAAGTGTTTTATACACACACATACACAGAGTATTCTATAAATTTACATTAGAAGCCAAGAAAAGCAATTTGTTTTAGCTGACAGCAACATTTTAAAGTTTTCTCTAAGGCAGGGGTCAGCAAACTACAGCCCATGGGGAAAATCTAGTGCACTGACTGCCTCTTTTTGTAAATAAAGTTTTATTGAGTATTAAAACTATACCCACATGTATACACTGTTTATGGCTGCTTCTGGGCCATAATGGCAGAACTCAGTAGTTGTGGCAGATGATGTATGGCCCACAAAGTTTAAAATATTTACTATGTGACCTGCCTATAGAAAATTTGCTGGCCAGGCATGGTGGCTTATGCCTGTTATCACAGCACTTTGGGAGGCTGAGGCGGGTGGATCATTTGAGGTCAGGAGTTCAAGACTAGCTTGGCCAACATGGTGAAACCCTGTCTCTACTAAAAATACAAAAATTAGCCAGGTGGTAGTGGCACGTGCCTGCAATCCCAGCTACTCGGGAGGCTGAGGCAGGAGAATGGCTTGATCCTGGGGGGCGGGGGCGGAGGTTGCAGTGAGCTGAGATCACACCACTGCACTCCAGTCTGGGCGACAGAGTGAGACCCTGTTTCAAAAAAAAAAAAAAAAAAAGAAAAAAAAAGAAAGTTTGCTGACCCCTGCTGTAAGAGATCACTAACATTTTTATATTAAAAACATATATACTTTTGTTCTACTGATATGTCTAATTTATGACTATAGGAAAACCCCTTGTAATTTCAATGACTTACAATCAGAAGTCTTTCAGCAGTTGGTCTTTTTTTTGGGTTTTTGGTTAGTGCTATTTTGACAAAATTATGGAATGTTGATGACCTTCAAATAAAAAGAGACATACAAAAATATTTAACTACTATTATGTTTCGGTGTTAGTAAATAACATTAACTTAGGAACAGTTAGTCTAAAATACCATGATTTTTTATTGGGCCACTTAAAGTACAATATATTCCTTGGAAACATCTGTGTCAGTTTTGTCTTTTAAATAAAATACAATTAAGTAACAGAACAGTAATATACAACCACAAAAATTACACTAACAATAAAAAATAGACAGGCTGTGTCATTTATATATGACCTTCTTTTCTAGATACTACTTAGGAGTCAAAATGTCCTTTTCTCATTGCATAATTTACTTAGTATGTAAATGTTGTGCTATACCAAAAGAGTTGGACGGCACAAAAGGTAAGCATGGGTTAATATAAGAGACTATTTAAATCCCAAAGAGGCTAATGAATTTATTAGAAAAAAAGGCAAAGAGGAGGGAGCAATTTTAGCAACCAGAAGGGTTTTATGCCACCTTCACTGATGAAGTGGGGAAAGACAGAAGACATAAATTAAAGGTATCACATTTTGATTATTAATAAATGACACAAAAAGATATTTCTACCATTGCCAGTATTCCACTGGAGAGAATGGACAAGAACTAAAGGGATGAAATAACCGTATTTATCAGCAATGACAACCACCAGACAGCAGTTCTCTGCAGAGAAATCAAATCACTGCACCACATTTGGTGGCTTGTGATAGAGATAACATGGAGTCAGACAGTATCGGGACTGGCAAAGGTTCTCCAATGGTAATAACTGCTCTGAAATCTGACTGAATTTAGCATTTATAGCTAACAGTCTTTCATTCCTGAATGAATATCAGTCATTCCTGCGGTAAAACCGTTCAGTTCCAGATGTCTAGGAACTTAGAGCAACAGGGAATAGGAAGGACCCAGTGTCAATACAAATGAATATAGTTAGCAGCAGAATATAAACTCCTTTCTTTCCACAGTGTGATTTGCCGTTCTTTCCTGTCATCATCCCCAGAATGGCTTGAGTCCTAAATAAAACTATGCTAAGACAGACTACGAAACATAAAGCAGTGGTTGAGAACCTGTTTGTGGGGAGGGGCCTCCTAGAATCCAAAACAAGCAATGGACTGTCTTCTCAGAAAAATGGATATACATACAGAATGGGGGCTCACAGATCCTCAAAGATCCATGTAATCTAGATAAGGAATTCCAGAATTTAAGAACTCAGAAACTTATTTGCACAGCTTCTTTTATTAAATGTATGGGGAAGATATTACCAGAAAAATAATCTTTAATTTTTATTAACCAATTGATGACATCTTTTTGGACTATAAAGATAGGTAAACTGCTTTACTTTGTAAAAGAAAGAAGGGATCAAGATGAAAATAAGTAATAATCTTTTTGAGTATTACAGAAGGTAGAGAGGGAAAAATCAACAGAGAATGATTTTAAGTGTCATGGTATCTGGGAACCCTTTTCATATCACCTTCCATGAAAGTCAATGTGTAATTAATGGAAGTAAAGGAATACAGGGCAAAAATAGATGATTCTTCAAAATCTTCATGTATTCACTTCTAATTCTTCCCTCACCACACTTCTTACCCAATCTGCCAAAGACCTAAGAAAATTACTGAGTTTTATGAGAACACTGGATTATAAGGAACACTGGGCTGGGTGAGGTGGTTCATGCCTGTAATCCCAGCACTTTGGGAGGCTGAAGTGGGTGGATTACGGGGTCATGAGATTGAGACCATCCTGGCCAACATGGTGAAACCCCATCTCTACTAAAAATACAAAAATTAGATGAGTGTGGTGGCATGTGCCTGTAGTCCCAGCTTCTCGGGAGGCCGAGACAGGAGAATCACTTGAACCCGGGAGGCGGAGGATGCATTGAGCCGAGATTGTGCCACTGCACTACAGCCTGGCAACAGAGCAAGACTCCGTCTCCAAAAAAAAGAAAGAAACACTGGGCTGGGCACAGTAGCTTACACCTGTAATCCCAGTACTTTGGAAGGCTGAAGGGGGAGGATCCCTTGAGGCCAGAAGTTTGAGACCAGCCTGGGCAACATAGTGAGACCCTGTCTCTACAACAAACAAACAAACAAACAAAACTTAGCCAGGTGTGGTGGCACATCCCACCTACTACTCCTGAATAGCCCCAGCTACTCAGGAGGCTGAGGAGGGAGGATCTCTTGAGCCCAGGAGTTTGAGGTTGCAGTGAGCTATGATCATGACACTGCACTCCAGCCTGGATAACACAGCAAAATCCTGTCTCAAAAAAAAAAAAAAAAAAAAGAAATACCAGAAAATAAATCTAGATCCTCATCATAGGTCCGCATGCAAATCAGCTGTGTAACTTTGAGAAAACTGCTTAATGTCTATGGACTTCTGTTTAATCATCTATAAAATATGGGAACTGAATCTATACCCCTTTCGATTGTAAAATTCTATAAAACTATATATTCTTTGACTCACCATTTTGTTTTGTCCTTTAGTTTTGGAGGCTGAAAATTACTTTTTGACATTAAGAAGAGAGCCCTGAAATAAAAATTATAGTTAAAGAACAATATCAAAATTACTATGTCTAACAATTAGAATGAATATTCTGTAATGAATTTATACAAGACTACCACATAAGTGGGCAATGATGAAAACTACTATGGGATATAGAAATTAAATTTTTAATATTTTAGATAGCCTACAAAAAATTCTCGACTACAGAGAAGATTTTTAAATTTCCAACAAGCCCTTATTCATAAAGCAAATCTACCAAATATTGGAAGAGTTTTCTTACTACACTATTACATATGTAACTAGTATTATATCGTAAGCACATGTCTATATAATTGTATATAATTCTCTAATACATAGAGATGACACGTTACTCTAACATTAGGTTGCATATTTAACCAAAGACTGGCCTCCATATTTATTTTGGGTGTATAGGCAAATTACATCCATTTCCTGATTGTTTTCCTTTTTTGGACAATGATTTCCCATATTCTCTGGTTGTATTAAATACATAAACCAATCTACAAGAGAACTTTGTCCATAAACTCGCGTGTGACCCATTTTCTTGTGGGCTATGGGGGTAGTATGATAGAGGATTTAAGAAGGAAGTTCTAAAATGCTCTATTTCAGCATTTCCTACAAAAATCCCAGGTTTCTAAGCAAATTCCTTATTCTTTTTTAGCATAACAAATACATTTTTCCTTTTTAAAAATTAAATGATTCAAAGGAAAAATAAAAAAAAACTATATTCCCACCATTCTATTATTTAAAATTTTCTAATCTTTTTAAAAAATTTTTCTAATCTTTTTAGTCTTTATCTAAATGCTTACCAGTTACATTATATTTACATCAGTATTTATAATTTTTTTCACTAATAATCAATTTTCCATTTTGCTTTGGTTCATAGATACGCAATGGCTGCCCTTAACTGCTAAACAATTTGCTTAACAATTCACCAACTACTACATATTTAGATTTTGTCCCTTGTTATCCTGAAATGCATAATTCTTAGCATTTTCTATCCTTAGATTATTTCTGAAGTATAATCCCCTAAACGGTGGAATCACTGAAACATTTGTATTGCCTTTAATAAATAACATCAAAGTATTTTTCCAAAAGGTCTGTACTTATCAGCATTCTAGCTAAAAGTAGGTATCTTTTAATATATATTATCTTTAGCTGCTTATGAGGTCAAATAGATTCCCATAGCTGGTACTTGCTCATAAACCTTAATCTATCTTTTGCTTGTAGTCTTTGAATGATTTCCTTATTCAGTATATATTAATCTGTTGCCAATCATGTTAGCAAAACACTTTCACCATTCTGTTTTCTTTTTAGCTTCATACCATTTAAAGTGTCAGTTTTAGCCTAATGTATCTTTTCCTTCAAAGTATCAAAAAACTTTTCAGATGCCCTCAAATATTTTTTTCTGAGATAATACATCCTAGAATGTAAATGATAATTATATTCAGCATAGATACCTCTTCATTATTCCTGGACAAAATAAAAAGAAACAAAATCAAATATAACTAGAAAAGTTTCACCTGTGTTCTATCATTTACTTATAATTCCACATAGGACAAAAAAAAAAAAAGATCAATTGATAAAAGAATGAACATGAAGACTCAAAAAGTCTTAAAATAATGTTAATTGTCATATCTTAGTGTGATTATGAAGGGAAATTTGTTTTATGGAAAAGCTTCAAACAGTACAGACAATTTACTCTTATGTTGTTTTAGGAGCAGCAATACAAGACAGGTTTTATTTATTTTAAAGACTAGTCAAGTACAGTAGTGAGAAGGAGAAGAAGAGCAGAACAAGGAGCTTGATCTGTAATTGTGAAAAATGAATTGAGGTAACTACCTTCGGACTAGCCCACAACAGGTTTTGGATGAGATTACCCCTAAATCCCTTACAATACCTTTACTATTTTTCATTCTTAAAACATGAGCTTGATGCTGAGTTATCAGCATTTCACTTTCCCCATAGACTTGATCAATAACTGGATAATTATAAATAATGAGAACACCTCATTGGGTGGAGATCAAACATAGGTGGTTGAAGCTCTCCAAGTTCAATTGCTGTTATTCCTACTGCCCAGATATCACAGAGTTGGTTGTAGCCACCATTCTTCTCTACTGCTGCAACTTCTGGGGCCATCCTAGAAGGAATCAATGAATACAACATTTTTGTTGTTAAATATTGATCTGAATCTGTTACTTCCTATTATAATCACTTGTTGGAGGGAAGGAAGCTGAGAGGTGTTTACTAGGAAAGAAGAAACATTACTAAGTAAAGGCTTAAATCTCTATTTCACACACATACACACTTTTAAAATTAATTAAGAATCTTGAATGCCCTCCTCTGAATGTTTATGCTCTAAGGAAAAATCTTGTTTTAGTTTAGTTTCTATTTTTGTGAATCTTGTTACATAATATGCAAAAAGAAAAAGAATACCTAAATCCCTGTGAAGGCCAAAGAAAAGTTCCCAAAGGAGGTGAGACTTCTAAGTAGGGTGGGGAGCCTGGACATTTCAGTGAGAGGAAACGAGTACAAATTCAGGGAGACCAGGAAAGCTGACAGGACAGTGCTCAATGTATCACCTGCAAACTGGTAAGGGGCCATACATTGCTGGCTACCAGTCTGTGATAAATACAGAAATGGAGAGTAAGCATTTATGCTTGTCCAAATGCATAAATTCATTTTTATCTTATTTTACAAGTAAGTCTGTAATGGACAGGAAATAACACATGGTTTGAGAAAGTCTAGAAAGCGTTTGGGAAATCAACCTCAGAAGTAGAGGCTAGATTATAAATGATCTACTGATTATACAAAAAAGGTTAGACTTTATCATGAAAATGATGGGGACCCAACGAAAGATTTAATTACGAGGGCAAACAATCTAAAACTGCATGGCAAGATGAAAGATAGTGTGAAATCAGGTGAAATCAGTCAGGCAGATATGTTAGAGAACTTTTCAAAGGCAGTAGCAGAGGGAACAGAATGAAAGGGGTTAACTTAAGATATAGATCTGAGGAGGAAATGCTTGTGGATACTGAAATAGAGCTATTATTGAACAACTGTTGAATATACAGAAGACTGAAGTTGGAGTTACATGTTTGGGAATCAGTACTGTAGAAGGCCTCTGAAGTTATAAAGTATAGATGATACTGTTCAGGGGCAATATTCTTTTATCTTTTCAAATGTTTACTAACTTAACTTCAATTAATTTGAATTGAATATCCACAAGGTACAAGTTGCTTTTATATGTACTTAGGCTACAAGAAGTTATATTAACACACTGTCTCTCAAGTGTGGTTAGGATATAAAGTATGTATACTAAAAATGTGAACATGTAGATGTGTACTATATGCAAGTGCTACATACATAACAATGGATATAGGAGTAAGGAGAAGTAAACAATCACCATGGAGCAAGATAATTGAAGGCAAGTTTCACAGGGGAAAGAGGCTGAGGTGGAGCCCAGAGAAAGCAAATAGGATTCATCTCCTCTACCCACTGGAATCAGTTAGTGGTGGCTAACTGGAATGTCAAGTTGACTACGACTGTTGCACTTCCTGGCTCAGTGAGAAACTGTATTCAATCAGTTGGCCATAGGTATAGAAAGGTAGAGAGTGTGGCCCTCTTAAGAATGGGGAGGGCTTAAGATAAACACAGAAAAAGGGTATCTTACGGAAGTAGTAAACAAAGCTAAAGTAGTAGTATTTCACCTAATATAGTCAGGATACAAAAAATAGACAATTTAGACTAGAAGAGTATTCACAAAAAGGACAGTCAGAGAGAGTGAGGGACTCTGATGTGACGAAGGCAATCCTATAGGTTATCTAACTCACCTATATCTTCATTTAACTTTTATTTAACTGATACTTATTGAGGCTTTTTTCTGTTAAAGTGATATGTGTTGACTGAAAACAATTTGGAATATATGAAAAAATATGGAAGAAAACAAGTTAAGCATGATCCCACTCAAAGAGAGTTCCTGTTTCACATATTTTCATCCATTTTTACACACACACACACACCTTTTATAAAATGGTATCATATTGCATATACTACTTGGAATCTTGCTTTTTAAAATTACCAACATATCATGAACAGTAGCACATTATTCCACTGAATTGAATAAATGTAATTCCCTTCCTGTTGTGTATTATTTTCCCTCAATTTTTATCATTAAAATAGTGTGATAAAGCTTATCATATATAAATCTGTATGCCTCTCTAATAAATTACTAGATGTGGAATTACTGAGAATAAAGAAGATAAATATTGCTTAAAGTTTTTGATAAACATTACCATCAAATTATGCTTCAAAATTGTTCTACCAATTTCTTTTCTCCTTCAAATTTTATTTTAAGTTCCAGGGTATACGTGCAGGATGTACAGGTTTTTCACACAGGTAAATGTGTGCCATGGTGGTTTGCTGCACAGATCAACCCATCACCTTGGTATTAATATTAAGCCCAGAATCCATTAGCTATTCTCCCTGATGCTCTCCCTCCCTAACCCCCGTTCTACCAATTTCTACTCTCACTGCCAAATATTTAGTGACAGGAAGTATGCCCATAATTTCAAATATTTCCAATTTGATAGAAAAAAGTCATTTAATTTGTTCATCAAGGGAAACATTATTCAGAATACATATTTTTTTTGGTTAGTCAAGTGAAGCAGTGAGAGTTAAGAAGGAACAAAGAAGTCTGTAGGGGTTGCATGCCCCTAGCCATGACCTGCAGGCCACTACATAATGTAAGAAACATGAGAAAACATTTAAATTTCCCTATTTACTTCAAAGACATAAAGTAATTCACACTGGAGAAAAACTCCATGAACGGAAGAAATCTGGTAAATCCTTGAGATTCTGTAGTTCTTTTCAAAAACATAACTAACAGTGGAGAAAAACCTCATAAACGTAAGAAATGTGATAAAGCCCTTGGATATTCCAGTTACCTTCGTAACCACAAAAGTGCTCACACTGGAGAGAAACGCTATGAATGTAGGGAATATGCGAAAGAATTAAGTTGTCTTAGTTACTTTCAAAGGGCTCATACTGGTGAAAAACCTTTTATATGTAAGAAATATGGTAAGGGAGTTATTCTTTCTAGTTCCCTTCAGAAACATGAAAGAAATAATACTAGACAGAAACCCTATAAATGTAAGAAATGTGGTAATGTCTTCCGTCATTTCTGCCCCATGTGAAGACATGAAAGAACACAGAGAAATCCTGTGACTATAAAAAATGTGGTAAAGCCTTCAATCAATACAGTTCCCTTAGAAGACATGAAAGCTCATACTGGAGAGAAACCCTATGAATGTCAAAAATGTGGTAAATCCTCCAGTTGTTTCAGTTACCTTCAAACACATGAGAGAACTCATACTGGTGATAAACTTTATGAATGTGAAAAATGTGGTAAAATCTTCAGACATTTCAGTTCCCTTCAAACACATGAAAAAACTCATACTGGAGACAAACTCTATGAAGGTAAAAACAAAAATGTGGTAAAGCCTTTAGTCGTTTCAATTACCTTGAAACACATGACAGAATTCATACTGGAGAGAAACCTTATGATTGTAAGACATGGGATAACGCCTTCAGATATTCCAGTTCTGTACGTAAACATGAAATAACTTATATTCATAGAAATCCTAGGAATGTAAGGAATGTGGGAAAACATTCAATTATCTGAGTTATCTTTGAAAACATGAAAAAAATTATACTGGAGAATAACCATATGTATATGAGAAACGTTGTAAAGCCTTTGTATGTTCCAGTTCCCTTTGAACACATAAAAAAAACTCATACTGAAGAAAAACTTATGAATGTAAGGAATATGGGAAAGCATGTAATTTTGCCACTTCCCTTTGAAAATATAAAACTCATACTGGGGGGAAAATAATGCATGTAAACAATGTGGTAATGTCCTCAGTGTTTCCAGTTCTAGTTGAAGACATGAAAGAAGTCATTTCTGAAAATCCCTGTAAACATACGGAATGTGGGGATGCCTTTGTTTCTCTCAGGTACATTCAAAGACACATGACATGTGCACATTGGAGATGAATTTTATAAGAATGTATTCTGTATCTAAATCCTAGTACTTGGCAAAACAGGTAAGTTTCCATTTTAATAATTATTTCAAAAGTCATCTGAGAATGCCTATTGAAAAGAAATCTTATAAATTTAATTTGAAAAGCCTGATGCAAATTAAACATTGATTAATGCTCAAAACATGCACATGAATGAAATATTATACAAATTATAAATATATTGTGTTTATCAGTGGCTCATTCTTAATGAGGATCTCTGGACTATTATTTCCACTTATTTTCCATGAAAATATTGAGGTGAGAATTCTGTAGACACCCTTTAAGTGATAGTAAATGAATTCAATACGTAGTGTTTGTCAGTTAATAATTTTTCTTTATATGTCGAAAAGGTTGTTGGATCTATGGATGAATTAAAAATGTATTTCTAATATGTAGGTAAGATTTTTATGTAGTTTTTTAATTGGTCTGTGATTAATGTGTCATTGAAAACTGAGTCTTTGTTAATTTTGGGGGTTTTCTTACTGGTCTCATGTAAAAAGTTTTGGTTACCCCTCACCTATTAGATATATTCTACTTTTCTTTTTTATGGAAAAAGTATTCTCTTTGGCACAAGTAAGTCTATGTCATTTTTTTTGTTAATAGAGTTGGTATTAGAAAAAAAAGAAATCTAACTTCTTGTGATCCATTATCATACTTTATGATACCTAATATGTACTATTTTACTAACTGCTTCTAATGAGACATTCTTTTTATCGACTTATAAGAACTTACATAGGAAAAATATTAAACCTAGTTTGGCATATTTTAGACAATATTTCCTGTTTTTTTTACTTGCCTTTTAATTTTGTTTAAGCTGGTGGACATACATAAGTTTTAAATTTTCATGCAGTTAAATCTATCAACATTTCCTTTTAAGGTTTTATTCTTGATGTTCAGAAAGCCTTCCTCAGCTCTTAAAGCAGATAGTTACTGATGGCTCTTTTGGTTTTTTTTTTTTTTTTTTTTTTTTTGAGATGGAGTCTCGCTCTGTGGCCCAGGCTGGAGTAAGCTCCGACTCCTGGGTTCACGCCCTTCTCCTGCCTCAGCCTCCCGAAGAGCTGGGACTACAGGTGCCTGCCACGACGCCCGGCTAATTTTTTTGTATTTTTATTAGAGACGGGGTTTCACCATGTTAGCCAGGATGGTCTCGATCTCCTGACCTCTTGATCCGCCCGCCTCAGCCTCTCAAAGTGCTGGGATTACAGGTGTGAACTTGACTATTTCCACATACGATTTTTTGACATCAGGTATGAGGTACGGAGCTACTTAAATTTCTTTTCAAATAATAGATTATCCAAACACTGCACATTAAAGAATCCAAATTGGCTAAGCACGGTGGCTCAAGTCTGTAATCTCAGCACTTTGAGAGGTAGATCACTTGAGTTTTAGACCAGCCCAGGAGTTTTAGATGAAACCCTGTCTCTACAAAAAAAAAATTACAAAAAATTAGCTGGCTATGATGTTGCATGCCTGTAGTCTCAGCTATTTCGGGGGCTGAAACGGGAAGATCATCTGGCTCCGCGAGGTCAATGATGCAGTGAGCTGTGATTGTGCCACGGCACTGCAGCCAGAGTGACAGAATGAAACTCTGTCTCAGAAAAAAAAAAAAAAGAATCCAACCTTTCACACAAACTGCAAATGTCACCTTTTATAACATTCACTATTTTAAACATAACGTTTTGTTATGAGGCTTTTTATTTCTATCATCTGTCAATAATGAAAGCAGTGTTTTAGAAAGATTATTTTGTCACTAATCAGTGGAATGCACTAAGAGTGAGGTGGCTGGTGAGACTAATGGTAGGTAGGATGTAGGAGTTTTAACAACCAGGAAGAAGAATCCTAGATTAAACTTAGGTGATGGGTCAATAGGTGCAGCAAACCCACCATGGCACATGTTCACCTATGTAACAAACCTGGACATCCTGCACATGTACCCCGGAACTTAAAGTGGAAAAGTCCTAGATTAAAATAGAATGCCAGAAGAAAGGGTAAGAAAATTACAGGAGGCAAATCTTTTGAAAATTTCATACCTAAGAGTCCTCTCAATATAAAATCACAGGGATAGTAAAAATTATTAGCACTTCAACAGAGGGAAGGCTGAACCATGAATATTAGCATCAAAGTTCCCTAACCCAACCAGAACTTATGATAGTATCAAGGAGCACGCAAATCTCCCTACTTTTAATTATCACTTCTATTACCAAGTATCGAGGTTGATCACAAAACCATGAAGAAATGAAAATGGATCAAATTCAATCACAGTAATGTCTTACCAGTAAGGGGTGCCAATGAAAGATTTTCGTTTTGCAATGGTAGCTGTTATTTTTGCAGCCACACCAAAGTCAGCTAATGAGGAAAAAAATAGAAAATTTCAGTTCTTTACAATACACCAAACAACATTTTTACTTTCACCCTTAGGCATGGCAGTATTAATAATTCAAATATTAACATTAGAAAAATGTGCATAAATTGAATACCTAAGTCTCTTCTTGCTTAGTTCACAACATACTTATTTAAAAAATTTATTGGCACTTTACTAGAATGAAAGTGTACTTTATTAAGAACAAAGTTAACAAATATTTTTATTATATACACAATGAAGTTAATTTGGGAAAAAGAGAAAAAAAAGCACAAAAAATAAAACACATGGGAAAAACACACACCTGTATTCCTTTTATCCTAATATAACAAGGATAGCATTCTGGTACTATTTTTTTTTACAGTCATTTTTTTCTATGTATAAACTGTTTAAGTGTTGTAGTTAAACATGATTGTATTGTAATCCCTGCTACTTGGGAGGATTAGGTGGGAGGATCGCCTGAGGCCAGGAGTCCAAGTACACAGTGAGCTATGACTGAATCACTGCACTCCAGCCTGGATGACAGAGTGAGACCATCTACTTCAAAACAAACAAAATAACACACAGAAACGCGTGGTTGTAAAATACTAAATAAATACACAGTCCATTTTTGTCATATAACACACCAGATGTTACTCTTACACATTTATAGATATCAATGATTGAATAGATTTATCACAGTTTAACAGTTTTTCTATTGCTAGACTTATGTTTGCATTTTTTCTACCACAAGTAATATTATGGTTAATGCTTCAGTGAATATGGATTTTCCATCTTTAGGTTTAATTTCCTTAGAATGAGTTTTGGGAGTAAAATTACTGGATCAAAAGTTAAACATTACTGCGACTCTTGATATGAAAATGAAATCTGTATAATGTTAATTCTCATTTAAAATTTTATAAAAATTTTATTAAAATGTCATTAAATTTTTAGAAAAAATTTTAGGAATTTGAAATAACATACCTAATTTTACATCGCCATGGTCTGTCAATAAAATATTAGCACCCTAGAACAAAAATACAAATACAATTAAATTAGCATCATAAAATTTCTTCCAATAGAATTGGCAATTTAAATGTATTAAACGAACTTACTTTGATATCTCTATGCATTTTGCCTTTAGTATGCAAATAGGCAAGACCCTAAAAGTTTAAAAAAAAAAAAAGAATGTATCAGCAAAACTGTAAATGTGACTCCTAAATTTTCTACTTAAATTCTTATTGAATAAGAAAAACTAGAATGTCTTTTTTGGGGAGAAAAAAACCTAGATAAGTAAATCGATGTTCACTATATTTTAAAGATTTGTTTTTGTTTTTGAGATAGAGTCTCGCTGCCCAGGCTGGAGTGCAGTGGCAGTGATTTTGGCTCACTGCAGCCTCCATCTCCTGGGTTCAAGTGATTCACTTGCCTCAGCCTCCCAAGTAGCTGGGATTACAGGCATGCACCACTATGCCCAGCTAATTTTTGTATTTTTTAGTAGAGACGGGGTTTCACCATGTTGGCCAGACTGGTCTTGAACTCCTGACCTCAAGTGATCCACCTGCCTCGGCCTCCCAAAGTGCTGGGATTACAGGCGTGAGCCACCACACCTGGCCTGAAGATTTCTAATTTATTTTCTGATAAAAATCAGAAATATTTCACTAAACACAATCAAGATATCGAACACACTCATTACACCTAAAAGTTTCCTTATGTGGTGCTCCTTTATAATTTTCCCATTCTTCCCCACAACCCTCACAAACACTGATGTGCTTTCTGGCAATATAGATCAGGTTTTCAAAGTTGTCTGACTATTCTAGGTGTTTTACATTTCCACAGCAATTTTAGAATCAGCATGTCAACTTCTTTAATAAAAAGCCTCCTCAAATTGTGATTAGGGTTGCACTGAATCTATAGATCAATTTTTGAAGAATTATCATCTCAACAGTATTGAGTCTTCTGGTTTGTGAACATGGTATAGTTCTCCATTTATTTGGGTTTTTAGTTTCTCTCAGCAGTTTTGTAGTTTTCTGTATGCAGGTGTTTATGCATCTTTTGTCATATTTATCCCTAAGAATGTCATATTCTTTATGTTATTATATGTTGTATTATTTTAACTTCTGATTGTCTGTTGCTAGTATATATAAATCTGATTGATTTTTGTATATTGATAGTGAATATTACAATCATTCTAGCCTAATTTATTAGTTCTAGTAGCTACTTTGTTTTTAAGAGTATTTAAGGTAGAGTATTGGAGAGTACTTCAGAGTATTGGAGTAATTTTTGAAAATTCAAAAATATACAGCACCCAACAAAGTAAAATTCACAATGTTGGGCATCTACTCAGATTACCAGACAAGCAAAGAAGCATAAGAAGATGAAAATGAGTAAAGGCAACCCACACTGACAGAGATGCTAGAATTAGCAGACAAAAACGTTAAAGCATTTTATTCCATTTTCGATATAGATGATGATGTGGTCTGTGAATAAAGAGAGTTGTACTTCCTACTTTCTAATCCAGATGCCTTTTATTTCATTATTTTCTCTTTTTGCACTGGCTGAAACCTCTAGGACAATGTTGAAAAGTAGTAGTAAAGGCAGACTTCATCACCCTGTTTGGGTGAGCTTGGAGGAAAAAACATCCCGTCTTTTACCATTAAG
This sequence comes from Symphalangus syndactylus, assembly GCF_028878055.3. Classification (NCBI taxonomy): domain Eukaryota; kingdom Metazoa; phylum Chordata; class Mammalia; order Primates; family Hylobatidae; genus Symphalangus; species Symphalangus syndactylus. The sequence continues at coordinate 66,914,079 of NC_072430.2, read as the reverse complement.
TATGATTTAGTCATAGGTTTTTCACAGGTACCCTTTATCAGGTTGACCAAGTTCCTTTCTATTCCTAGCACGTTCAGAATTTTTTATCAGGAATGAATGTTGGATTTTGCTAAATGCCCTTTCTGTGTGTATTTAGATGATAATGTGGTTTTTCTTTCTTAGTTGTTAAGATGAAATGATTTTTGGATATTAAACCAACACTGCATTCTAGAATAAACTCCACTTGTTTATGATGTATTAACTTTTAAAATATATTACTGGATTACCTTTGCTAAACCTTTTATTTTTAATGTTTGCACCTAGGTTTATGAAGAACATTAGTCTGTAGTTTTGTTCTCTTGTAAGATTGTTGTCTAATTTTGGTGTCAGAAAAATGCTGACTCAAAATGATTCGGGAGTTATTCCTCATTCTTCAATTTTCTAGATAGGTATATATAGGATTGGCATTATTTCTTTCTTATATGTTTGGTAGAATTTACTGTATGGCATCATCTGGCCTGGAGTTTTCTTTGTGAGAATACATATAGGATTATTCAGGTTATTTATAATTGAGTGAGCTTTGGTAGTTTGTATCTCTTGTTGAAACTGTCCATTTTATTGGCATAATACTGTTCATAATACTGTCTTGTTATCTAATATTTGTAAATTCTGTCTTGATATCCCATCATTCATTTCTGATGCTTATCACTTGTTTCTTCTCTTTTTACTTTTTTTCCTGATCAATCTGTCTAGATGTTTATCATTTTTATTGCTCATCTCAAAGAATCAGATTTTTATTTCACTGACATTCTCTATTACTGTTTTTCTCCATTCCATTTCATTTATTTCTGTTCTGATCTTTATTTCCTTTCTCTGCTTACTTTGTATTATATTTGCTCATCTTTTTCTAGCTTCTTAGGTGGAAGCTGAGGATACTGATTTGAGAGCTTCTGTTTAGTGCTATAAATTTCCCTATAAGTACAGGCTGAATATCCCTATCTAAAATGCTTGGGACTAGAACTATTTCAGATTTCAGATTTTTTAGTACTTGCAGAATATATACTGATTAAACATCTCTAATCAGAAAATAGAAAATGCAAAATGCTCCAATGAGCATTTTCTTTGAGCATAATGTTGGACTTTCTTAAACATTTCTTGTAGGATAGGTCTGCTGGTGACTTGTTCTTTCAGTGTTTATAAGTCTGAAAAACTCTATTTTGCCTTTGTTTTTGAAAGAGATTTTCTCTAGGAATAGAATTTTAGGTTGACAATTTCTTTTCAGTACTTTAAAGATTTTCCACTGTCTTCTCACTTATTCTAACAATAAATCTTCCTTGTCTCTGTTCTTTTGTATATCATGAGTCCTGTTTTGAATGCTTCTAAGATGTTCTAATCAAATAAGCAATTTGATTCATGTGTCTTAGTGTAGTTTTTTTTTTCATTTTTTTTTTTGTGCTCAGGATTTGTTGAGCACTTTGGATCTGTGGGTTCATATTAATAGTTATCATCAAATATGGACAATTTTCAGCCATCTCCCCTTCTCAGTTTGTCTCCCTTTTCTCTTTCCTTTTTTTCTCTTTGTCTCTTCGTTCTTTTTTTTTTTTTTCTCATTTTTGTCCCTTTTTCTTCTGTTGTCCCTTCAAGGACACCAATCCATATTAGGCCACTTGAAATTGTCCTACAGCTTAATTATACTCTTCATTTATAAAAAAACTATTTTTTCTTTCCATGTTTCATTTTGAATATTTTCCATCTCTATGCCCTCAAATTCAAATATACGTTTTTTGCAATATTTAATCATCTGTTAATTTCATCCTTTGTTAATTCCATCAGACACTGTGGTTTTCATCTCTAGAAGTTTGACGTGGGCCTTTTTTATACCTTCCATATCTCAACTTCTTAAGCATCTTAAACAGTTATTATAACTGCTTTAATGTTTTTGTCTGCTAATTCTAGCATTTCTGTCAGTGTGGGTTGCCTTTACTCATTTTCATCTTATTATGCTTCTTTGCTTGTCTGGTAATCTGAGTAGATGCCCAACATTGTGAATTTTACTTTGTTGGGTGCTGTATATTTTTGAATTTTCAAAAATACTCCAATACTCTGAAGTACTCTCCAATACTCTACCTTAAATACTCTTAACTGGCTTGGGACCCCACCTGGGTTCCTTCTCACTATACTGTGGCCTGAAAACTTTCCCAAGGCCATAAGCTGGGGCAATTATATGGCTTCCTTGGTTTGTTTCCTATTTTTCAGGCCTCATTGTCCTTCATTACCTGATGTTCAGTTTCTTGAAAATCACTGTTTCATATATTTTGCCTACTTTATTTGATTGTTTTGGGTAGCATGGTAAATCTACTTCTTGTTACTTGATTTTGACCAGATGTGGAAGTTTATCTGCATAATAGAATTTTAAAATTGGAAATAATATTGGAGGTATTCCCTTCCTAAGCGTCATATTGTTGTTTTTTTTTTAATTTTAATTTTTGTGGGTACATAGTAGGTATATATTTATGGAGAATTTATTTGGTACAGGCGGCAATGTGAAACAAGCACATCATGGACAAAGTGGTATCCATCCCCTCAAGCATTTATCCTTTGAGTTACAAGCAATTCAATGACACTCTGTTATATGAAAATATAAAATTCAGTTATTACTGACTATAGTCACCCTGTTGTGTTATCAAATACTAGAACTAATTCTTTTCTTTTTTTTTTTTTTTTTTTGGTACCCATTAACCATCCCCACTCCCCCCCGACCATATCAAATCCCTTCTCAGCCTCCGGTAACCATCCTTCTACTTTCTATGTCTGTGAGTTAACTGTTTTGATTTTTAGATCCCACAAATAAGTAAGAACATGTGATGTTTGTCTTTCTATCTCTGGCTTATTTCACTTAACATAAGGATCTCCAGCTCCATCCTTGTTCCTGCAAATAAGCCTCATTTTATATACTCATGCATCACAAAACAATAGGGATGCATACATTCTGAGAAATGCATTGTTAGGCAATTTTGTTGTGCAAGTATCATAGAGGGTACTTGCATAAACATGGATGGTATATACATATAGCCTACTAAACACCTAGGGTATATGTATAGCCCTATTGCTCCTAAGCTACAAACCTGCACAGCACATTACTGTACTGATATTGTAGCAACTGTAACACAATGGCAATTACTGTGTATCTAAACATATCTAAGCATAGAAAAGGTACAGTAAAAATATAGTATTATAACCTTATGGGACCACTGTTGTATATGTAGCCCATTTTTGACTGAAATGTTATGCAGTACAGGATTGTATTTTGGGAACTAGAACTATATAAAAGGTTACGGTCATATACCAGTGCCAGAGTGCAAATCCAACTTTGTTTTTTTTTTTTTTTCACCTCTACTCAGTACTTTAATACTTAGGGAAACAATGAACTTTGGATATTAAAATACAAAGAAAATGAATTTGTCAATAATTCTCTGCTGTGAGTGTATGATTAAGTTTGTATTTTATGTAGATACAATAAAGTAGGTTTCTATGTTATGTAAATGTTACAGGAATATACACACACATACATACATATATATTACACATCTCTATATATATATAAAAATATATATATGTTAGATAAATTAATCTGATTTATCTCTCAGTAAGATTTGGCAGTGGTTATGTCTTTTAAAGCATGTGGGAACCAACTCTTCAAAACTGACTAGAACTTTTTCCTAGATCAGCCAAATCTCCCATTTTCAAAAATATTAGAGAACAACACATAGAGTATCAATTTCTTTCTAAGTTGAAACTACACAATCTAGGAAATTTAGGGATAGAAGCATTAATTAACAATTATCAGTTGTAAATTACAAAAATACAAACCACAATCACTACTACTTATTCCCTCCTCCAAATTTAAATGCCTTAAAGTATATGAACAAAATTGTTAATTCCTAATTTTCTCAGTGAGTATCTTTCAGCGCACTGAAAAAAATTAATAAATTGGGAGAAATACCACATACTCTGTATCTTTATTGAATATTCATAACCCATTTTAGCATACTAAAAGTTCTCACAGGCCCTGAAGTAAAGAAACCTGTTTAATGCAATGTTAACCAAACTTACAAAAAGAGATTCTGCTATCAATAACACTTAATATCACATAGAACTAGGGTTTTCAGATAACGCCTTGAGTTAATGCTGTGCTAATTTATTTTATTTCAAGAGAAATAGTAAAAGCCCCCATGTCTCATGGAAGAGATTCCTTTTACTGCCATAAACTTGAAGGGAACGCTTAGACAACATGTTACAATTGAGAGGTTTGGTGATTCATTCTTGAAAACCAATTTACACAACTGAGGGCCAAGTGCTACAAGGTAGAATACCTCACATGACCATGGTGTGCATCAGCATCAAAGTGGAATTCCACATATGATCACTGTATGTGCCGGCATCAGCTTAAATGAATTCATGTGATTCATTCATGAAAGAAAAATAACTAGTTTTACAGAATTATAAGAGATTAACAGAAAAATCATTTTGTTTTACCCTTTCTCTTTAAGGTAGACTATCATTTTATAGTTATCAATTGTCAGGCAATTGCCTTTCTAACTACATTAAGAAAATATTGCCTATAATTGCCTAACTACATTAAGAAAAGTATAGTACCTGTAAGGTTTCTCTGCATACATAGGCTATTTGCAATTCTGATAATGGTCCAGTAACTAGAAAGAAAAAGAGACCACATTGTTATACATTTAAACCTAACAGATTAGAAATAGTCTACTTTAAAAAATGACAAACTAGGCCAAGTGCAGTGGCTCACGCCTGTAATCCCAGCACTTTGCAAGGCCAAGGCAGGCGGATCACAAGGTCAAGAGCTCGAGACCATCCTGGCCAACATGGTGAAACCCCGTCTCTACTAAAAATACCAAAATTGGCTGGGCATGGTGGTGCGCACCTGTAGTCCCAGCTACTCAGAAGGCTGAGGCAGGAGAATTGCTTGAACCCGGGAGGCGGGGGTTGCAGTGAGCTGAGATCATACCACTGCACTCCAGCATGGTGGCAGAACGAGACTCGGTTTTGGAAAAAAACAAACAAACAAAAAACCAAAAAACAGACAACTATTATAAAACAACTTCTATTTATACAATTGAGTGACTTCTCTTCTGATTGTGAGCATATATTATTTCTGTCATCAAGAAACAAAAACAAAAGGTAACACTGAGAATTTTTTCAAATGTACTTTAAGAGATTTAACTCCATAACAACTGTGGTCCTTGAAAATATTAAGCACTCATGTGCAAAGCATAGTGGTAGGTCTATAGAATGCAATCCTTAACACTTTTTCAAAAATAAAGAAATACATGTAACTAGTTATACAGAGAAATAGAGAATCATAGAGATTGACTGTCCAATATATTAAAAGGCATCATATACTTTTTTAAAGATCAAGATGCTATTTCTTTAGTATAATTCTTTGCCACACCTATCAAAAGAGAGGCTTGATCCAGTACCTTATCTAAGAATTTAAAAAATAACCGTGTCACTTTTGGCAACCAGATCTCTCCCTAATATGAAATATAAAATTCTTCTTATTTCAAGAACTCAATCAGAGGCTTTGGGACTATGTCTTTCAATACCATGAGAGTAACTCTGGGGTAGTATCTGCTGGCAGTGAAACCAAATCACGTAGTCATGTGTATTCTTCATCTAGAGAAATTTCTACTGCGTATTTTTTTTTTTGTAACTATTTTATTTTTTTTTCTTTTTTATTTATTTATTATACTTTAGGTTTTAGGGTACATGTGCACAATGTGCAGGTTTGTTACATATGTATCCATGTGCCATGTTGATTTCCTGCACCCATTAACTCGTCATTTAGCATTAGGTATATCTCCTAATGCTGTCCCTCCCCCCTCCCCCCAACCCACAACAGTCCCCAGAATGTGATGTTCCCCTTCCTGTGTCCATGAGTTCTCATTGTTCAATTCCCACCTATGAGTGAGAACATGCGGTGTTTGGTTTTTTGTCTTTGCGATAGTTTACTGAGAATGATGTTTTCCAGTTTCATCCATGTCCCTACAAAGGACACGAACTCATCATTTTTTATGGCTGCATAGTATTCCATGGTGTATATGTGCCACATTTTCTTAATCCAGTCAATCGTTGTTGGACATTTGGGTTGGTTCCAACTCTTTGCTATTGTGAATAGTGCCGCAATAAACATACGTGTGCATGTGTCTTTATAGCAGCATGATTTATAGACCTTTGGGTATATACCCAGTAATGGGATGGCTGGGTCAAATGGTATTTCTAGTTCTAGATCCCTGAGGAATCGCCACACTGACTTCCACAATGGTTGAACTAGTTTACAGTCCCACCAGCAGTGTAAAAGTGTTCCTATTTCTCCACATCCTCTCCAGCACCTGTTGTTTCCTGCTTTTTTAATGATGGCCATTCTAACTGCGTATTTTAATCACTGGCTCTCTCTACCCATTCAGGAACATAAATTTTTGATTCTTAGTAACATGACAAATAGTAGTAAAAGAAAAAAAGTCACTTTAGTAACAACATCTAATTATAAGTGTAGATTTTATTGATTATTATGCTATCTAGTATACTAACTACCGGGATGGGTACTACTTAGGTTCAATTTAATTCAACAAATATCAGGTTTAATAAGAGAAAGTCAGAATTTCATGAAAAAATAAAATTAATGTTTCAAAGCTATTCTTTAAACTTAAAAGTTGCAAAAAACAAAAAAAAAAGCCAGATATCTTAAGAGTGCTCTCATTTTATAAAAATATGAATGGTTAAAAATTACAATTATGGAATAAAAACTTTTCATAGAAAAGACAGCAATTCTATTTATGTATGTATGTATGTATGTATGTATTTATTTATTGAGACAGTCTTGCTCTCTCACCCAGGCTAGAGTGCAGTGGCGTGATCTTGGCTCACTGCAACCACCGCCTCCTGGGTGCAAGTGATTCTCTTGCCTCAGTCTCCCAAGTAGCTGGGATTACAGGTGCCTGCCACCACGCTTGGCTAATTTTTGTATTTTTAGTAGGAGATGGGGTTTTACCATGTTGGCAAGGCTGGTCTCAAACTCCCGACCTTGGCCTCCCAAAGTACTGGAATTACAGGCATGAGAAGATAGCAATTCTTTATAAAATCATAGAAAAAAATTAAATCCAGTGGCACAGAGAATTTTAAATCCATATGCCTAAGAGATAGCCTAAATCATAGTAATTTGTGTATTTGTAACATTTATGTGATGTTAAAACATTTTTGTTAATAAAGAGGTAGTGATCAGTGTTTAGACGTCGGTCAGAATTTTTGTTGTTATGATTTGTTGTGACAAAATTAGATAATTATGACATTTTAAAATTGATAATTAAGTACTATATTGATAAGTTTTTATTGTAATTTAAAAGTTTACTTCTGAGCTTTGCTTTCCCTCTCCTCATTGCTTGACTAATGACTTAGTCAACTGATAGGTATTCTTTCATTTTGCTATACATTTACATTCTATATTTATACTTATAAAAATATAATTTTTAAAAGCCTAAGTATGACCAAGTATGTTATACATATTCTTTCACAACTCACTTTTTCCATTTAAAAACAAGCCTTAGGGATATATACCTAGGTCAATAATTATGAAGTAACTTCATCTTTTTAAGTGCCGCACAGTATTCCATTTTACAGGTTGAAGAGTACTTTATTTAACCACTGCTCTATTGACTGACATTTTAAAACTGAGCTCTGTAGTTACAACCTATTATTTGAAGTGAAATAGCACTTCTGTTTTTATATCTACTGTGGCTGCATTTGTAAACTGCATGACTGAAATTTGATAAGGTTTCCAATATAAAGATTTCAGCATAGAAACATTTAAAAATATTTCACGTAATTCTTCAAAACAAATTATAAAATAAGTAGCTGCAATGGGAGTTTTACTATCCCATATCCATGTTAAACAAGGAGAAGAAAAATTATAAGGATCTATGTTTAGTCTCATAAATTCTAGAAATTCAAGAAATTGCCAGCAGCAACAAAACAAATTAAAAGCTAAACAGTAGAGCCAAAACAAAACTTTCTAAACAGTATTAGAATATGTCAAATTCAACTCAGAAAACTGCCTAAATTAATAGAATACTAAATAAAATACTCAAAACTTTAAAACATACATATTAATACAAAAATATTACAGTAACAAGTAAATTGCTTTTCTGGTTAGCAGGTTAAGTTACTAAGACAGACATGTAACTTCCCTTCTGTGAGTTACCCCTTGCGTTTCAATATTTTTTTACAATGAAATTTAGGAAGTTTCATTTGTAGATAAAACACTTTCCTAGAGATATCTAAAGAGTAAAATTTGGATTATATAAATACTTTTGCATTTGTCAGTTCGCGCTCAAGCAAGTTTAACTGACTAACCAATAAAAAATAAATATAGATTTCTGTTATGCAGTGCTCCGGGAACAGAAGAACGCAAAATAGTAAGTCTACCTGTTAATTTCCGTGGTTAACTGGAAATATCAAACAACAATCATTAAAACTAAAGTATGTTTAAAATGTAAAGTTAAATTAACAGTACCATGGTAAATATCTTGAAGTGATCCGCCACCACAGTATTCCATACAAATCCATAGTTTTTCCCGACTAATACGAAAAAGAAAGAAAATTATATTAGCTAGTAATTTTCAATCACTGAAATACTCTAAGGCTCTCACTCTTTAGCACACCAAGGTTCAGAATGGACTGTGAAGTGCAACAGGAAACTGCTATGCAATCTTGCTACAATACACAGAAAAGCACATTAATTTCAGCTTTGTTCCCATCTTCAGTGGTTTAGAATATGATCAGTTTTCTAAGTTAAAACACTTATTTGTAATCACTTATAATGTTTCACTAAAATTGCCAGATGAGGTATAACTATAAAAATGGGAGTACCATTATTAATATATAATAGGGGGAAATCGTAGAAATAGGAAGACCCTAAAAAATTTAGAACTTTGCAGTGTTTAAAAACATACATATATAGTAGCACTTACATAGAAGGAAGAGAGTGTAGTAGCAAAGAATATATAAAATACAGAGAGAGATGATGCTTTTTTTTCCTCTTACCTAAGATAACTCCCAAAGTAGGCGACGATGTTACAATGTTTACATTCTTTAACCATAAATATTTCTTGTTGAATCAAAGAAAAATCATCTCCTGGAAAACAAAATAAGTTATTTATCATGTTACTCAAAATCTCTACATATGAAAAGGAGGAAGGAAAACTTTACAATAAATATTAGAGATGAGGAATGAGGCATTCTCAATACTTCCATGAAAATGTAAACTGGTAGAATCTTTCTATAAAGTCAGAAGTCTTTAAAATATACAGAATCTTTGAACCCACAATTTCACTTACAAATTTTTTTTTCTTAAGGAGATATGTACAAAGACAGATGTTTACTACAGTATGGTTTAATAATGCAAGGATGGTGAAATAAATTACAGTACAGTGTACAGTGTGTTGTGACATGAAAATAGGTTTATATTATGTGAAAAAGGAGATTACACACTATTTAAGTATATAGAAAAAGTATTTCAAAAGTAATTTTGCTTTCTTCCTTTTTGGTCTGTACTTTACAATCAAACCCATATGAGTTAATTAGAAAAAGCTACATTAGGCCAGGCAGGGTGGCTCACGCCTGTTAATTCCAGCACCTTGGGAAGCCAAGGCAGGCGGATCACTTGAGGTCAGGAGTTCAATACCAGCCTGGCCAACATGGTGAAACCCCGTTTCTACTAAAAACACAAAAATTAGATAGGTGTGGTGGTGGCACCTGTAATCTTTAAACTTGAAATGCAACTTCAAGTTTAAAATCAGTGGGCAACATAGTGAGCCTCCCTCTCCCTCCACTAAAAAAAAGTTCAGTGGTGTCCAGACAGACTCTGGCTCTAACTCAAAGTCATCTTAGAAAAACATACAAGGCCAAGAAGGAAAAACTCAGCAATTAGGTCTTAGATAAATAAACAAAATCTTCACACAAGTCAGAGATATTTTTTCCCTTTATACTTTCAAATTTTTCAGTTCAAAACCAAAACAGAGCTTTAAATATTCTTGTCATGCCATCAAAAGCTTTTAAAGATCGATCACTACTGATGTGGTTTAAACATATATTTAGTTTCGTACAAAAATTAGCTGAGCATAGTGACAGGTGCCTGTGGTCCCAGCTACTCGGGAGGCTAACGCATGAGAATCACTTGAACCTGGGAGGCGGAGGTCGCAGTGAGCTGAGAGCATGCCACTGCACTCCAGCCTGGCGACAGAGCGAGACTCTGCCTCAAAAACAAACCGAAACAAAAACCCATACATATATTTAGTTTAACTATTAATATGCCACATTTATTTATAATCATTGGAACTTTTTTTAACAGTCAATTCATGTAAACATTAACTGATAGTTCAGTTACAGAATTTCATGTTAGCAATTTTAAAGGGTTAGGGAAGCCAAACGAGGGTACAATCTTCTAACTGAATGAACGTCTGAGAGAAAACCTTTAAAGATAATCTACCTTTTATTTGTAACCTGGGAAAACATGTTATTACATAAATGGTTACGTATACCTTAAACATAAGTGTGCGAATGGCTACTTGTTACAATTGAAAATGTACTTCTTAATGGTTTTTACAATAAAAGAGGATCAAAGGAGATAATCCAAAATAGAAGATGACCTTCTGTTCCTCATTATCAGTTTAGGCAGAAGCTGTGAGTAAGCCCTGAAGGTGACAGTAGAAAGTCTGCCTACCTAGGTGCAGAGGAAAGGCCCTGCTTTCTGTGTTCACTCACGGGCACCAGAATACTTTCTTCTTTTATATCACTCCTCCATCTGAGCCTTTTCCATCATAGCATTAAAACTTCTTTACACATGCTAATTTCCCTCAAACTGGCTAAATTCTAGCCCATCTTCCATGTTTGAAAAAATATGAATTATAAAGGAAAGAAGAGTAAAGCAGCACATAATTTTGTTAATATATGTGTATTAGTCCGTTCTCACACTGCTATACGGAACTGCCCAAGACTGGGTAATTTATAAAGAAAAGAGGTTTAATTGACTTACACTTCCACGTGGCTTGGGAGCCCTCAGGAAACTTACAACCATGGCAGAAGGGGAAGCAGGCAAGTCTTACATTGTGGCAGGCGAGAGAGTGTGTGTGTTAGAGGAACTGTCAGACACTTATAAAACCATCAGATCTCATGAGAACTCACTATCATGAGAACAGCATGGGGGAAACCACCTCCATGATCCAATCACCTCCCACCAGGCCTATCCTTCAACGCCTGAGAATTACAATTCAAGATGAGATTTGGGTGGGGACACAAAGCCTAACCATATCAATATGTTATTCTTTGGATTCCCACCTACTCACTTTTAAATGTGCACAGATATACTGAGCTGTGCTGAAAAATTCTTCAGTTAAGTCTGGGATTTAGAACAGATTTTCTCACAGAGTAGCTTCACATAATATGGTGCTTAACTTCTCAATTGTGTGTAAATTCTTAAACTGACCCGTAAAAGTCAATAATATGGCTGAATTAATACTACTAGTAACAAACTACTACCTCTTGGTAGCAGTTTGAGTTCTGGGTTCCACCCTACAACTGTTTCCAGCAGCAGCTACGTGAGGTTTCTACCAGGCAAGGTAAGGTCTTGGTGGGAGTAAGTGACAACTTTTTACAGCTGTAGCTGAAAGCAAGAATTCCGAAGCACAGGTTATTAATAACTCAGATGTTTGAACTCCAGATTCAGATATATTCTTCATATATCTGCTTCACTATTATATTATTTGAAACTTTAATGCAAAGAGAGTAAAATCTTCTGTGAATTGAAACTGTACCATGGAAGAGACTTACATAAAGCTAGTGTTTTTGTAGTTTATCCTGAGAGGTAAGTAAGCTAAATATGGTTATCACAGATGTAGCTATTCTTTGATGGCCTACATCAGCCTTATAAAAATAATCTGAAATTCGGATAGTTGATTTTATTCTTTTAACTGGGTGATTTGCCAAATTAATATTACTTTCCACTGAGATGTGGCATAAAATCCACTAGGTTCAGAGAACTTAGGCTTGTAGGTTCCAGCTCTGTTGCTCACCAGCCTGGGCAACATAGAGAAATCTCATCTTTACAAAGTAATAAGCTAGGCATGGTGGCATGCACCTGTAGTCCCAGCTACTCAGGAGGCTGAGGTGGGAGGACTGCTTGAGCCCAAGAGTTTGAGGTTGCAGTGAGCTATAATCACGCCACTGCACTTCAGACTGGGGAACAGAGTGAGAGTCTGTCTCCAAAGAAAAAGGTACTTGTTTAAAGAAGAGAAATTTTATTCTTCACACCCTGACAATGTAAGGATGAGACTAGTTGAGAACCACAGAGCCCCTTATCTTATCTTCAGTTTTGGCTATATACCTATTATTTCCATCTGAATGTCTTGCTAGTACCTTACATTTAATATATGCCCTGAAGTACCAATATCTTCTCTTAAAAACCAATTTTTCTTCCTGACTTTACAGTTTCTGTTAATGACACTTTATTCTAAAGGATTAATCACTACCAGTCTGTTCATAGCCCTCCTAACAAAATCTACCACTATCCATGGCACTGTTTGTGTCATGTGACCTTCTACTAGCCGAAGGAACCAGGGTGAACAACGGACTTGAAAAGAACTAATCCAAAGCCTGGCAAGAGCTAATCACATTTGATCTCTTGAAAATGTGAATCACGGAGACTCGGTCAGTTGTCACTTACCAGCAGAATCATAATAAAAGTGAAATATTAGAACAAGAGGCCATGAATGACTATAGCTAAGATTCCTAGAGATGTCCTACTGAAAACCTGGCTGCTGAGTACATCCTTACACGGGAAAGGGAGAAATACCAGAGACTGAACGTACAGGTTGTTTTTTTTCTCCTCCTTTCTGTAAGGGTGGTTGCAGGTTCTACCAAACCACAGACAGAGACAGGAATCACTGAAGACAGATGCTTATTTCCTTGGGCTCCTCAAGAATGCATGGGTGTGTGTTTGTGTGAAAGAGAGAGAGAGAGAGAGAGAGAGATAGAGACAGAGAGACAGAGAGAGAGAGAGAGAGAGACAGAGAGTGTGTGTAAGGGAACTCAGCCTGATACTCCTAGAAAAAAAAAATGACCCCCTCAGCCAGAAAGGGGAAATATGTAGAGCCAAAAGGGATGGTAGTTCTGTATCTGAGACAGTAGACACTAGAACTAGTCCTAATTAAAATGATAAATTATTAAAAGCTCCTAAAACTGGCTTGAGCCCTGGGAGATAGCTATAAAAATTAACTAAGAAATGTAGATATTAGTTATAGCATGCTGGGTTCTAAATGATGTTAACATTGGGGGTTTGTGTTTTAAAGTTTTTTGAAAAACCACTGTATTACTGTTTAAATTAAGCATGTTCAGTAATTACTAGAGCAATGATCACAGCCTCCAACATAGTGTTTCAAGGCTGACATTAAGAGACAGATTTGCTAACAAGTGTATCAAGTACAAGATCCTGAAGGCCAAGTTTTCTGCCCCTTTTTTCTAAGCCACCTTCTGCCTAACAGGCACACTGCAACTCTAAACTACAATTTTTTACTAGAGTGGGCAGCCAACCCCCTAAAACAAGTTACACTACGAAGATACAGCCTTAGTATCTGGGGTCATCTTGAGGTGCTGGGCTTTGCTCCCAGTTTCATAGCTTTGAATACAATTAGCCAGTGACAGTGTTAGCTACCACTTGCTTCTGCTACCATCAGTGCATCAAAATAGGATCAAGTTAGACATTATTAATGCCACAATCAAAACACTTGTAAAAACACAGTAAGAAAAAAGTAGAAATCTTGGGAAGCAAAAGACTAGAATTTTAGAGCTTCCTAATAGTATCTGCAGGTTGACATAAAGCAGTTAAGCCTTCATACTCTGGAGATGAACTGGAGTAAGTCGGTTGCACCCTTGGTGTATAAGGGTCCTCTGCATTACATTTGGATTTAATACCCTCTTAAAACTTCCTTACAATCAAATGATTCCTAACAAATAGTACCTGGGAAGTGATTAAAAGCAGCAGACCTTCAGATTTTTTTCAAAAAAAGGTACTAGGCATTAAAATCTGGTTGTGGCAAGATAAAAGGCAGTAAGATTCATCACATCTCTCCCTCCAAAAATATGACAGTAGGTCATAGACTTAATACTGAGGTAATTAATTCAACCAATGTCTATAATTATGTGGATAGCTATGTTTCCTGAGCACAAAGTCTATTATCTCTCTTTTTTTTTTTTTTTTTTTTTTTTGAGATGGAGTCTCGCTCTGTCGCCCAGGCTAAAGTGCAGTGGTGTGATCTCAGCTCATTGCAACCTCTACCTCCTGGGTTCAAGTGATTCTCCTGCCCCAGCTTCCAGAGTAGCTGGGATTACTTTTTGTATTTTTAATAGAGATGGGGTTTCACCATGTTGGCCAGGATGGTCTCAAACTCCCGACTTCAGGTGATCCACCCGCCTTGGTCTCCCAAACCACTGGTATTACAGGCATGAGCCACAGCACCCAGCTTATTATCTCTTAAACTCCTAATATTGTGTTCCAAGCTATAAGCTTGAACTAATACCAAAAACTATCCTCCAACGTTACATACTGAACTCTTTTTTTTTTTTTTTTCGAGACAGGGTTTCACTCTATTGCCCAGGCTAGAGTACAGTGACACAATCTTGGCTCACTGCAGCCTTAACCCCCTGGGCTCAAGCAATTCTCCCACCTCAGCCTCCTAAGTAGCTGGGATTACAGGCACATGTCATAACACCTAGCTAATTTTTTGTATTCTTTGTAGAGCCTGGGTTTTGCCATGTTGCCCAGGCTGGCCTCGAACTTCTGAGCTCAAGCGATCTGCCTGACTCAGCCTTCCAAAGTGCTAGGATTACAGGTATGAGCCACCATACCTGGCCCGAGCTTTCAAAAAGTTAGCACATTATAATAATTCTACAAAAAGTATATTAATGAGCATTTTGCATTTGTTATTTCATCAAATATCAACTGGTTTATGCTTTTTATGTCTACTGTATTTCTACTTCATTGTTCATGTTAAAATTATTAACATGATGCTTCTGAATTGCATTTCCTATTTTAATCCTCTAATTTTTAATTAATCTCAGAATTATTAATAAATCCATGACACTGGATTTGGTAGTGATTTCCTAGATACAACACCAAAAGCACAGATAACAAAAGCAAAAACAGAGAGATGAGACGGCATCAAATTTCAAAATTGTGGCTGGGTGCAGAGGCTCACG
This sequence comes from Symphalangus syndactylus, assembly GCF_028878055.3. Taxonomy (NCBI): domain Eukaryota; kingdom Metazoa; phylum Chordata; class Mammalia; order Primates; family Hylobatidae; genus Symphalangus; species Symphalangus syndactylus. The sequence continues at coordinate 66,898,770 of NC_072430.2, read as the reverse complement.
CATAATCCCACACTTTAGAAGGCCAAAGTGGGAAGATCATATGAGCCCAGGAGTTCAAGACCAGCCTGGGCAACATAGCAAGACTGTCTCCACAAAACACACAAAAATTAGCCGGGTGTGGTGGCATGTGCCTGTAGCCCCACCTACTCAGGAGGCTGAGCTGGGAGGATCACTTGAGCCCAGGAGTTCAAGGCTGCAGTGAGCTATGATCACCACTGCACTCCAGCCTGGGTAACACAGCAAGACCCTGTCTCAAAAAAAAAAAAAAAAATGTTCACGAAAGGACACAGTCAACAAAGTGAAAGAGCAACCTATAGGAGAAAATATATGCAAATCCTGTATCTGGTAAGATATATCTGGTTGAGAAGTTAATATCCAGAATATGTAAAGAAAACTATCAGACTCATGCCTATCCTATACAGGTATCAATAACGGAAACTACCATTTCTTAAACTAAAAATAATTGTTTTATTCCATATTATTATATCCACATTAATATACTTATCTTAGAAAAGTAAGCCAGTGTAAAAAAATATAAAGAATGTAAGCCACGTACAGCGGCTCATGCCTGAAATCCCCACTATTCAGGAGGCTGGGGTGGGAGGACTGCTTGAGCCCGAGTTTGAGGCTGCACTGAGCTATGACTGCACCACTGCACTCCAGCCTGAGACTCTGTCTCAAAAAAAAGAAAAAAAAGAGAATGAAATAAAAATCACCCATAAATGTACCAGAGACACCCACTGTTAGTTTTCTGTTTGTTCAAGAGACAAAGTCTTGCTGTCACCCAGGCTGGAATGCAGGGACACGATCATTGCTCACTGCAGCCTCAAACTCCTGGGCTCAAGCAGTCCTTCTGCCTCAGCCTCCCAGGTAGCTGGGACTACAGGTATATGCTGCCACATCCAGCTAATATTTTCAAAACTTTTTAGTAGAGACATGATCTCCATTATGTTGCTCAGGCTGACACCATGAGCATTTTGATTTTTTTTCCAGTCCTGTAAGTACTATACTTATGAAGTTCTGCATATCACATACACAATTTGGACCATACTCCAGAGTTTCACAGACTATTTTCACTAATCAATATTTTGTAAGCATTGCTCATGTCATTAAAAATCACATAAAAGTTACCCAAACTGGAAAGAAGTAAGTTAAAAAATCTCTGTTCACAGATGACACGATCATATATATAGAAAATCCTAAAGTCCATTAAAAAAATCTACTAAAACAAATAAACAAATTCAGCAAAATTGTAAGATACAAAATCAAAACAGAAAAATCAGTTATGTTTCTGTACACAGTGAACAATCAGACAAGGAAATTAAGAAAACAATTTATTTACCATAGCATCAAAAAGAACAATTAGGCCGGGTGCAGTGGCTCACGCCTGTAATTCCAGCACAGGCAGATCACCTGAGGTCAGGAGTTAGAGACCAGCCTGGCCAATACGGTGAAACACTGTCTCTACTAAAAATACAAAAATTAGCTGGGCGTGGTGGCGGGCGCCTGTAATCCCAGCTGCGTGGGAGGCTGAAGAACGAGAATCACTTGAATCCGGGAGGTGGAGGTTGCAGTGAGCTGAGATCATGCCACCGCACTCCAGCCTGGGCGACAGAGTGAGAATCCATCTCAAAAAAAAAAAAAAAAAAAAAAAAAAAAGAAAGAAAGAACAATTAGAAATAAACTGAACTGAGGAACTGAAAGACTTGTGCATTAAAAACCATAAAACATTGCTGAAAGATATTAAAGATGACACAAATACGTGGAAAGACATCTCATGCTCCTGGATTGAAAAATTTAATATTATTATTATTATTGTTATTTTTTGAGACAGAGTCTTGCCTGTCACCCAGGCTGGAGTGCAGTGGCACAATCTCAACTCACTGTAACCTCTGCCTCCTGGGGTTCAAGTGATTCTTCTGCCTCAGCCTCCCGAGTACCTGGGACTACAGGTACGTGCCACCACACCGGGCTAATTTTTGTATTTTTAGTAGAGACGGGTTTCACCATATTGGCCAGGCTGGTCTCGAACTCCTGACCTCGTGATCCGCCCACCTCAGCCTCCCAAAGTGCTGAGATTACAAGCGTGAGCCACTGCACCCAACCCAACTTAATATTATTAAGATGTCAATACTACCCAAAGTGACATAAATAGCTACACAATCCCTATGAAAAATTCTGGTAACATTTTTTTTTGCAGAAATAAAAAAGAATCATTCTAAAATTTGTATAAAATTTTAAGAGACTCTCCATAGCCAAAACAATTTTGAAAAAGAAGAACAAAGTTGGAAGACTCATGCTTCCTGATTTCAAAACTTACTAAAAGCTACCATAATCAAAACAGTAGGGTACTGGCATAAAGACGGATATATTAAAGACCAGTGGAATAGAACAGACAGACCAGAAACAAACCCTCATGTAGTATATGGTTAAATGATCTTCAACAAGGGTATCAGAACTACTTGATGGGGAGAGGGCAGTCTCTTTAACAAATGGTGTTGGGGAAACTGGATATTCACATGCAAAAGAATGAAGTTGGACCCCTGCCTTAAACCATACACAAAACTTAAAATGATTTAAAGATATAAATATAAGACCCCAAACTATCAAACTCCTAGAAGAAATCACAGAAGAAAAGCTTCATGACATTGGATTTGGCAGTTATTTCTGGTATATGATACCAAAAGCGCAGGTAACAAAAAACAGATGAGACTACACATGAAATTAAAAAAAGTTTTGGTCATCAAAGGACAAAAGCAGAGTTGAAAAGGCAACCTACAGAACAGGAGAAAATATTTTCAAATCCTGTATCTAAGAAGGGTTTAATATCCAGAATATATAAAGAACTCCTACGACTCACAAGAAAAAATCAAATGACCTGATTTTAAAAATGGGAAAGGACTTGAATAGACATTTATCTAAAGATGACCTGCAAACAGCCAATAAGCACATGAAAACATGTTCAACATCTTTAATCAGAGAAACTCAAAACCACAATGACATATCACTTCACATCCATTAGGATGGCTACAATTAAAAAAAAAGCAGAAAATAAAACTGGTTAGAGGTGATGTGGAGAAGCTAGAACCCTTGTATACTGTTATTGACATTGCAAACTGGTGAGACTGCTACAGAAAACAGTATAACAGTTTCTCAACAAATTAAAGGTGGAAGTATCATATGACCAATAATCATGCTTTTAGGTTTATATCCAACAGAACTGAAAATAGGATCTCAAAGAGAGATTTGTACACCCATGTTCATAGTAGCACTATTTACAATAGCCAAGAGGTAGAGGAAATGCAGTTTGACAGAATGTCTACTGACAGATGAATAAATAAAACTGTAGTATATGAAAAACATGCAGACTTAAAAAGGAAGGAAATCCTGTCACATGCTGTAACATAGATGAACCTTGAGAACATTATGTTAAGTGAAACAGCCTAGTCAGAAAAGGACAAACACTATATGATTCCACTTATATAAAGTATCTAAAGGAGCCAAATTCATAGATACCAACAGTAGAATGGTGGTTACTAGTGGCTGTGGGGAGGCAGCAAAGAGGAGTTGTTGTTTAATGAATATAGAGTTTTAGTTTTGCATGATGAAAAATTCTAGACAACTGCTTCACAACAATGCAAATATACTTAATACTACTAAATGATGCACTTAAAAATGGTAAAGACAGCTGGGCATGGTGGCTCACGTCTGTAATCCCAGCACTTTTGGAGGCCGAGGCAGGTGGATCATCTGAGGTCAGGAGTTCAAGACCAGCCTGGCCAACATGGTGAAACCCTGTCTCTACCAAAAATATAAAAAATTAGTCGAGTGTCGTGGTGGGAGCCTGTAATCCCAGGTACTCGGGAGGCTGAGGCAGGAGAATGGCTTGATCCCGGGAGGTGGAGGTTGCAGTGAGCTGAGATTGTGCCACTGCACTCCAGCTTGGGTGACAAGAGCAAGACTCCATCTCAAGAAAAAAAAAAAAAAAATGGTTAAATGGTAAAGTTTGTGTTTTTTACTGAAATTTTAAAAATATTAAAATGATGTGAGCATAGCCTAATTTAATCATTTCACTACAGCTGGATGTTTAAATGAATATATATATACACATACATATATATATTTTATATATATATACACACATACATATATTATATATATATCTTTCTTTTTTTTTTGAGTCAAGATTTCATTCTGTTGCCCACAGTGCAACGCAGTGATGTGAACATGGTTCATTGAAGTCTCGACCTCCTGGGCTCAAGTGATCCTCCTGCCTCAGTGTCCTGAGTAGCTGGGACTACAGAAGCAGGCTGCCATGCTCTGCTAATTTTTAAAAATTTTTGTAGAGACGGGGTCTTACCACGTTGCCCAGGCCGGTCTTGAATTCCTGGGCTCAAAAGGTCCTCCCACCTCAGCCTCCCAAAGTGCTGAGACTACAACAGGTGTGAACCACCGCTCCCAGACCAAAAAAATAAAAATAAAAATAAAAACTTTTAAAACAAGTATTTAAAATAAATATGCAGTAACCTAAAAATTTGTGTATCATTTAGAGCAAAATTACAATGTAAAAATTAGGTCTCTTAACTAATATTTGCAATGGCAAAAGTTTTCTGTACTAGTAAGTACTAGATACATTTCTGAAGTTTATGAAATAATGTTAAAGATAGTTATCAAAACGAAAACTAATTTTAGCGGTAGTTCATTGTACAGTGAATAAATTAGCAGTACTTTTTCAGAAAATCAATTAATCCAATGCTAAATATTCAATCAGCTAATTTTTAAACAACTATGAAAAATATAGTGACACAATGGTGGCAATCTTGTGAATATGGTTGTTTTGGTTCATAATAAGTAAATATGGTTTTTTTCCATTGAGCGTAATGAATGTAGAATGTTAAACAGAAGACATTAGTAAACAACACTAACCTTTATTCATTTTCTGTATCTATTATTTAAAACCAATAAAATGACATTTGGGGCATGTATTTGTGCCTTCAAATTAACATTTTCCATTAATTCAGACTTGAACTGTCCAAACAGTGAAGACAGGGTACAAATATTTTACTTTACAGAATATTTTTAAAAATCAAGATTGTTAGATTTTTGAATAGAAAGTCTGAAAAGAACATATCACCTAACCAGAATAGATGACACTTGTCCTATTTGGCCAAACAGCCTACCTTGGGATTTCTTTCAAGAACTTTGCCAAGTTCTTTCAAGAACAAGGCAAACTAATGGGTGGTTTAAACCTCTGTATACTTCCTGACTTTTTAACATTTACACTACCTTCTCTGCTTATACTTTCAGGAAACAGGATAAAGTATTCCCTGCAAGTCCAAGGAAAGCTTTAAGCATCTATTCAAAGATATTTAAAGATTCCTATTTATTTCAAAAACTGTCTAAAGAAACACATTTAACTTATTTTATTAAAAAATACTAAATTATTTTATAAGTATTTCCAATTTACCATTTTAAAAGACAAGCAAGGGAACAAACCAAAAGTGTATTGCATTAATCATCCTGGGTAGTGATGCATTAAATTCCATCTCTGTAAGCAAGGCTGACAATATTTAAACAAACTGTGATTTTCATAACCTTAAAATATTATTTTGTAGTTTTGTCATAAAAGATGGGTAATGGAAGGAGGAGAGAGGGAAGGGAAAGTAGGATTCTGATGGTAAGTTTTCCCACAAACTTTGTTCCTGCTCTGGCTGTTGGCCACCACTAGCTACAGACTTGTTGAGCAAATTGAGCATCTGTAAAATGAGTTAGATGGTAGGCTGAAATTCAGACAAAAGACAGGAAAACATGGTGGCATGAACCATCACAGTATCTGCCTGGGCTTATAGGGCACTCTGGATGTCTAACCAAAGAGATGAAAAATGCAACTGAAACTCACAATGGTATCACTGGTGGTATTATTTTCAATGCTAATCACTGGTAAGTCAAACTCTATTTAATGTTACCATTTGTAAGGTGGTGACTTTGGTAAGTATCTACTATAAAAATGAGATAGAAATGGTTAAATCATTCCTGAAAATAATCATTTTGCCTGTATATTAAAGAGCAATAAGAACATACAAACATAGGAAGGAATGCTGACTTCATTTTCTTTTATGAATATTTTTGTGGCTAATTAATAAACGCGATTTTCTGTGCTAACCTATTTTCAACTCTAAGGCTCACTGTAGCATTTTTTTGACTATTAGGAAGACCTTCAAAAGCAATCTGTTTCAGCAAAATTTTGAATATAGCATTATAAAATTAAATTGCCAGGGGCAAGTCAGTAAATACAATTTAGGACTCTAACATTACTATAAACTTTAATATCCTATTTTTCACCATGGAGAAAAGATGTTAAGTTTACAGCTGGAATTTCATTTACTTAAAAAAATTTTTGTTTATGTATTACCAGACTTAAGTTTTTTTTTAAGTCATACTGGCAAATAATTATCTTTTCATGTCTAAATACAATTTTAAACCAGTTCATCTGTTAAATCAATACAATAAAGCACTTTTGTATTATGCTGGCTTTACTGCAAGTTTTTGAAAGCTGCTAAATACAGTTGAGAATTCATTTTTGAAATACAGACGTCTCCAAAATTATTTGAAGTATCTGAACTGAATGTTGGGAAAATTCATTAGCATACCATCATATTTTTAACCTAAAGATACCCTTAAGTCTGTTCCAAAAATGTGAAAAATACCATCTACTTTGGCTTTACTGACAATGCTAAAAGTCCACTGATTTTCCACAAAAATTCCACAGCAAAAAAAAAGACAAATACAGGATGCTGAAGATAGAAGAATTTGTTTTGAAAGAAAATTTAAGACAATAGTGCTTCAAACTCTCAGGGATATGAAAGGGGGAAAAAAGAGTACAGGTAAATTAAGGCAACAAAATGAAACAAAGAATGCTGGTAGAGTTAAGGGGGGAAACCTGTGTAAAAATAATACTTGTATAGAACTAATAAAAGCATTGGAACCAACAAGGAATAGAAGCAGTATTGGGGGCCAGGCGTGGTGGTTCACATCTGTAATCCCAGCACTTTGGGAGGCCTAGACAGGCAGATCACTTGAGGCCAGGAGTCCAAGACCAACCTGGACAACATGGCAAAACTCTGTCTCTACTAAAAATACAAAAATTAGCCGGGTGTGGTGGCACGCACCTGTAATTCCAGCTACTCAGGAGGCTGAGGCACGAGAATCACTCGAACCCGGTTGGCGGAGGTTGCAGTGAGCCCAGATCGTGCCACTGCACTCCAGCCTGGGCAACAGAAAGAGACCCTGTTTAAAAAAAAAAAAAAAAAAAAAGTCACTGATATGGCAGACTTTAAAAATTCATTACTTTCCAAAGTAATGAAATAAAAAAAATTCAAGAATCTTAAAACAAAGTTTCTTGAAATAGAGAAAAAATCAAAACTGCAGATGAAAAAAGCAGCTCATTGTGTCTCAGGGAGAAAAATCTGTAGAAAATTACTGAGACCAAGTTATATTCTGTTGAGATTACTAATTTTGAAGACAAAGAAAGAAATGCCAGCTTTTGCTACAAACAATCAGGTAGTAACAGCAAGTTACCTACTAGGGGAAAAATATCAGTTAGGCCTTACAGTTCTTTCCAACAATATTCAAGGGAAAAAATGTCTATAGAGTTTTTTGAGGGTAGAGGGAGAAGAACGTGTGATGCAATCATTTTATACCTAGTCAAATCGTCATTCTCATTCAAAGGCAACAGAAAGACATCTGTAATATTCTTTTATAGGAAGAATATTTATTGCAGTGTCCATTACATGCTTACACTGTCCCAAGTGGTGAAATATAGCAGTGAGGATAGATAATTGCTATTCTCATGGATCTTACATTCTAGGAGAGAGACAAACACAATATATACATGTATACATATAAACAAACAAGAAAGTATCAGGCACTCACATGTCCTATGCAGCGAACTAAAATAACAAGGGGATTGGTCTCTCTGAGGATATGATATTTATTTAAGCTGAGGTCTGAATGACCAGGAGCCTTCAGAGCAAAGATCTTGAAAAACAGTTACCTCAGGCAAAAGGGAAGAATTGCTTTAATCTTGGACTGTTTAAATAAAAAGAAAACAGAGGCATAGTAGAGTAGGGAGAAACACGATGAGCTCAGAGAGGTGGGCAGAGAAGATCATGTAGGGTTTTATAAACAAGGCTAAAAATCTGAGTATTTTTCTAAGTTGATATGAAAGCTTCAGGGAAGCGTTAAGCAGAAGTAATGATATGATTTATGTTTTAAAAAGTTCACTCCAGAGGCTTTCTGAAAAATAGACAGTGGGGAATGGGAGGTGTGGGCAAGGCAACAGGCACTAGAAGGGTGGAGATGGGTAACAAAGACAAGTAGATGGATTAAGGATGTGTTCTGGAGGTAGAGCTGAGGGAACTTGCTGACAGACTGATTCTTGAGCACAAATAAAAGAGAGAAATCGAGGTTAATGCCTACATTTGTGGATGGGTTAACTGCTTAGCAAAATGGGGAAGAAAAGCAGGTTTGAGAAGAATAATCAATTTATGGATTTAAATTATAATATTCCTAATACTGGAAAATCTTTTTAATAATATGACTTAGCCTATTGATAGTTGATACTAAGTAGGTGAGAATGGAAAGGAAATGGCATAAAAAGACCAACGGTGGGTAGTAAATCTATTAAATATAAAACTAAGTTTAAATAATTGGTCACGGCATTTATAAATTATAAATATTACATTTCTTAAAAGAAGGTACACATACTAATACATACTCCTACCCCAGTGCAATCAGAAAGTTTCTGGGCTAAAATCCCCAAATAAAGCAACGAGCAGTTGAAAATTGAGGGGATGATGAGGCAGGAAGAGTATAAATATGCCAATTTCGAAATCTGTAAACCCAAGAATTCAATAGAGGACTGTTTTATTTCTTAAACTGATAAACTAAAACACCCACAAATTAAAGTATATTATTCAAGGTCTTACAAGCCATTCTCTGACAAAACTACAGAATTGCATCTTACAAATTATCAGCAGTAAAAATAAAAGAAACCCCCAGCTATAATTTTTTTTAAAATTTAAGAAAATATTAAAAACAAAAACAACAACAGAAGTAAAATTAAACATCTCTCTAAACAATATAACAGTGGACAGATTTGCATATTAAAAAAAAAGAAAGATTCAGATTGGGTTATAAAACAAAAGTCAAATATAATTTTTTACAAGAGAGACATCAACAACCCAGAAAGGATTAAAGTATAATGATAGGCCTAAGTACGCCAGTTCTATCCATTTGTTGTATGCCACATAAATATAAACAAAAAGAAAGGAGGGTTGGCAATATCAATGTCAGATAAAGTTATATTCAAGGTAAAAAGGGTATCAAAGATCATTAAGGGAGTGAATGATTAAAGATGAAGGATGCAAGTCACAACAGTAAGGGAAAGACTGAAGCCATTGACCAATATGAGTGACTAATGCATTATACATGTATTCCATTATTCTAACTCCCCCACTGGAATTCAAGTTCCGTGAGAACAAGGTCTTTGCCTTTTTGTTCTCGTCTACATTCCTACCCTCTAGAACAGAGCTTGGCATATATTAGGTATTCAATAAATATTTATTAAGAAATGAAAATATAACATGAATTTTATGGGTCAACTGACACACATATAATACATTAAGCAGATGTGCCACAAATGGAAGGAGAAATGGACAAAATCACTCTAGTAGAAGATGATCAACACTTCTGTCAGAACCCATTTATGCCTACTGTTCTATTATTTGAACGCTAAGCATGTGGGAGTTATTTATAGCCTATGGCTCAAGGTCATCGCCAAGGTCTGATTTTTCACACGTGTCTGCAATTCAAAAAACTGCAAACTTTGGCATAAATGGGTTAATAACACTGGAAGCACTATCCTACAATGTGAAAGTCCGGGCCAAAATAACATTCTACATATGTCTGTACAGTGCAAAAACAATGAAAAACATTTGAAAACTGCCAGAAAAATATGAATTCTGTAAGACTGCCAGAGACAAAATATAACCAATAAAGTCAATGTCTGAAGTAAATACCTATAATAACCAATTAGACAGTGTAAGAGGGAAAAAGGAAGCCATTCCCAATAGCGAGAAATACCATAAATATGAAGATGTGGCAAAAACTTTCCTAAAGACCTGAATAAGAAAAAACCTTCACTATTGTTAAAATGCCAAATATCCTACATTAATCTATGTGCCTTTTTTCTCCTTGATAAAAATGATTTTAAAGTTCTCCTGAAGAAAAAAATTTTAAAAACAGGAAATATCTGAAAAATAAAAAGAATGAAGATTATAATACGCAACAAAAGTTATAGTAATCAAAACCAGGATAGTGTTGAATAGAAAAAAGAAAATCACTGGAACAGAACACAAAATCTATGCTTACATGGAAATTTAGTTTATGACAACCAAGGCACTTCGAATCTGTGGATAAGAGACTTAATCTATAGTAATGGCTTTGGGAAACTAGACATTTGAAAAAATATATAGAGAGAGTTCTCTTTTATCCCTTAGAACAAACTTGTTCCTGATTGAGCAAATATTTAAATTTTGGAAGAAAAAAAGGAAAAACGGGAAGAAATTACAGTTTAAAATTGTTATAATTATCTAGGAGAAAAGGCCTCAGTACAAGGAAATGGGGAAGAGAGAAAGGAGGACTGACAAATTTGTCTGAGAGAAAAAAGAACACTTCCACATGGAAAAAAAAAAGTATAAGCAGAGTGCAAAGACTGAAGACAAATTGTGGGAAGTGTAAAATACATGATGAAGAGTCACTATCCTCAAAATGCAAACAGCGTCTAAAAATCAATAATAAAATACAAATAACCTGATAGGACTGGGGCAAGGCATAAGAATAGGCAACCAACAAAATTTTTAAATGGCCAAATACTAAGATCACATAATCAATATTTACTGAACTTCCATGTTATTCTTTTTTGGGGGACAAGTTGAAATATTACTCAATACATGGGTCACATCTAACATAAAATAATCAGTAGCTTTTACAAAACAAGGCAGTGAGAAATTCCAGCCTTTCAAGAGTCTTAACTTATGATCCTTGCATTTAATCCTTACATTTTAAGTAATCATACACATATTTTTCTTTTTTTACTGAATTGCCTTCTTATGTTAGTTCTAATATATGGCTTATTGAGAATTTAGAATTGCAGGATTTAAAAAATATACTCATTAATTCATTATAATGAACTATAATATTAGGTTGGCAAAAACTGCAACGACTTATGCATCAACTTGATAAAAAATAAGCCATACCCTCAAGTCAAGTAAGTGAAACTGTGCTGTAACAAGCCCACTGCACTCGCTTAAGACAGAAAAGGGATAAATATCTTTGTTTTCTCTGAGAGCACAGGCCAGTACCTGGACATAACTTGAATAACCATCCTTGAACATAATTTGAATATTTGCTCTAGTGACTTTTCCAGGACAGGCAAAGGCTTGTATAGTTCTGTTATATTCCCTATTTGTGTTAGTGACATTTTGGAGATCATTTTAAACTTATTAGGTGGCACTTAATAAGAGGATCCTAAAAGAGTATTATTATAACAATTTCTATTTGCCAGGAAAAAAAAAGATACTGGGACATATCTGAAAGCTTATTTTTAAAGTGTTCCAGCATATGCTACCTCAGTACTATTGTCTCTCTAATGAATCACATGTATAATGATTCAAATACTGTGTTTGAAATGCAAAGTCATTTTAACTGCTCAAACTAGGAAACTGGCATAATTATGGTCATAAACTTATCCTACATGCCTAAGCTTATGAACCAGCAAATGAACATACCTGGTCATATTCACTTACCTGGTCAAAAACTACTACTGCACTCATTAGAAACTTTCAGGATATCAAAATCATAAAATTGTTTCAGGACTATAGTTTTATTTTCAAAGCAAATTATTCAGTGTGTTTTGAAACAAGTGGTCTTCTGACACACAGAAGTGTTAATAAAATAAGCATTAAGCTAAGACCAGAATTAACAAACCTAAATCAATCAAAGGGAATGGCTGACAAACAAATGTCATTATCCCAAATATTCACCCCAAAAAATTACTGAATACTTTCCTAATCAAATTCTCTTAAAAGCTAAACGTGAAGTTCAAATATTTCACTATCATCTTAAAAGAAAATTACTTTAACAATGTCAATGTGTCTTCCAATTTTGAATGTGTACATGTTAAATTTTATTTGGCAACAAAACTGTCACATCAAACTCACCTTTAACTAACCACCTTCAGGGTAATTTAATTGAAGATATTCTACTGACCTGATAGAACATATAAAGACTTCTTTCAGGAAGAAGGGAAACAAGGAAAGAAATACGGAAAATACTTTTAAGACCTGTATTTATGAACTGCACAAGAAAATTGTTCAAAAATTGTCTTGAGGGTTTTAACACATACCAGGCTCCAATTTAATGATTTTTACTGCAGCCAACTCTCCTGTGTGTACATTTCTGGCCTAAAAATAAAATAAAAACAAAAATATTGTTAATTAAAAAGCTTGTTAATTACATTAAAATTACTTGGTACTATGTTAATTGCTTATCAACCATACTTTCATCAAAACTAAAAAACAAAATATTTCCAATAAAATAAGCAAACTCATTTTCCCATTAAAGAAAAATATAGATAAGACACAAAAGTGTTTAAAAAATTACCATTAGTCCCACCACTCAAAAACAGCTCCTGTTTAAAATTTGGTCTACTTCCTCCAAGGTTTTTCTTCAGCCTTGGGTTAGTTAATATTTTTAATTTTAAAAATCTCATGGGTTTTATTTATATCAGAAAACATAATCATAGGTCATTAAAATTTTTTTTTAATCATCTGTATCTAACTACCTAGAGAAAAACAGTGAACATTTCAGTGTACATGCATCTCTTTCCTGGTACACATATGTATATGCATGTGCATTATGGAAGAAGATGACCCCATCATAGTCTTCTACGACATGATTACGAATGCTGCCTGATTTTCCACTGACAGGATATATAATTTAACCAACCCTCTATTGTTGGGCATTTACAATTTTAATATTATTTTCAAGTTATAAAAATAGGGATACATATATCTTAGCTTTCTATCTATCCACAGCCTTATTTCCTTCAGTTAAATATCTAGAAGAGAAACTATTTACTATTTAACAAAATATCAACAAACTTACTATAATTAGCACTGCGATGAATATCATTACCAATATTTTACCATAGATCAGCTTATAAGGAAGGCAACCTAGACATACCATTGTGAGATCAAAAGGTATGTGGACTTATAATGGGTATGTTGCTATATTGCTCTAAAACACTGTGTGAATTTATACTGTCATTGACCTTGGATGTTAAAATCATGTCTGCCAAAACTTATCGTAGGTAAAAATTAAATGATTATAACATAGTCCATATAATAATCCTCTTTACAGCTGGACATAAAGGATGTTACATATAGTCTTTTCATTATTTAAGACATACATGTTTTAAATGGATTTTAAGATACGATATTACTAGGTCAAAGGTTGTGAATATAAACACATACCATCAAATAGTCTAAAAACATTTTACCACTATATTCTCTGTCAATATGAGTGCTCATTTTCATCGTACCCAGTGGTGTATGATATGTGGAAATGGAATTTACTAATTTATGACCTTTTTCATTTACTATATTAGATTTGAATATCAACTTTCAAATGGCAGAAAAAACAAGAAAAAGACATGATAAAATAGAAAAGTATAGTTATACTAATTTGCCAAATTAAATAAGTCAAATTACCAGAGGAAAGAAGAGAAAAAGGGAAAGGAATAGAAGAATGATAAAGTAGGGAAGAGTGCCTTCAAAGAGATCCTTTTAAAAATGACATACAGAGGGTGAGAAAAAGAATAGAATGGGGGAGAGATATACAGAGGAAATGACACAAACAGAAAGAAAAACAATTTGTCTTTTGTTTGTTTGTTTTTTGTTGTTTTGAGACATGGTCTCACTTCTGTCACCCAGGATGGCGCGCAGCAGCAGGATCTCAGCTCACTGCAACCTCTGCCTCCTGGGCTTAAGTGATCCTCCCACCTCAGCCTTCCAAGTGGCTAAGACTACAGACACCTGCCACGACACTCAGCTCACTGTTGTACTTTTTGTAGAGACGGGTTTTGCCATGTTGCCCAGGCCAGTCTCAAAATCCTGGGTTCAAGTAATTCGCCCACCTTGGCCTCCTGAAGTGGTGGGATTACAGTGAACCACCAGGCCTGGCAAGAAAATAATTTTCAACAGCAGACGTTGCAACTACTTTGTGATAAGTTCACATTTTCCTCGCTAAATCTACTGAATAGGGTAAGAAGGGTCTCAGGAAAGAAGAGCAGGCGCTTTAACTCCTCTCTTTCATAGTTACAGTTACTTCTCTCCTAACTACGAACACATTTACAAAAAGGGGAGCAATGGTCAGCTAGAAGCCTCACACCATTCCTACCCTCTCCTCTTTCTGCCATTGGACATAAGAATTGTCTGTTAGCCTCAGGTCTTCTTCTAATTCCTAAAATCTCCCTTGGGTCATAAAAGGATATGTGCACATAGATTTAGCCTGTCCACCTCTCAGCCAATTCACATGCCAGTGAGACATAGGTATAAAAAATATGGCCAGAACAAGCACTGATAATTGACTTCCTGGGCATATTGTTCAGTAAATCATAAAATGTGTTAGAAGATGAATTCCGTAATAATGATGGCAATTATGTCTGTAATGCTTTACGGTTTGCAGGAACTTTCATATAAATTACTTAATTCTATTTATTTAAACACAAAAAGACTAATTTTAGTAAAGCAGACTTGCCCAAGGCCATCCTGCTGGCAGGGGTGAGTTAAGAGTTAGAATCCAATTTTGCTGATCTTTTCAAAAAACCAGCTCCTGGATTCATTGATTTTTTGAAGGGTTTTTTGTGTCTCTATCTCCCTCAGTTCTGCTCTGATCTTAGTTATTTCTTGCCTTCTGCTAGCTTTTGAATGTTTTTGCTCTTGCTTCTCTGGCTCTTTTAATTGTGATGTTAGGGTGTCAATTTTAGATCTTTCCTGCTTTCTTTTGTGGGCATTTAGTGCTATAAATTTCCCTCTATACACTGCTTTAAATGTGTCCCAGAGATTCTGGTATGTTGTGTCTTTGTTCTCATTGGTTTCAAAGAACATCTTTATTTCTGCCTTCATTTCGTTATGTACCCAGTAGTCATTCAGGAGCAGGTTGTTCAGTTTCCATGTAGTTGAGCGGTTTTGAGTGAGTTTCTTAATCCTGAGTTCTAGTTTGATTGCACTGTGGTCTGAGAGACAGTTTGTTATAATTTGTGTTCTTTTACATTTGCTGAGGAGTGCTTTACTTCGAACTATGTGGTCAAATTTGGAATAAGTGTGATGCGGTGCTAAGAAGAATGTATATTCTGTTGATTTGGGGTGGAGAGTTCTGTAGATGTCCATTGGGTCTGCTAGGTGCAGAGCTGAGTTCAATTCCTGGGTATCCTTGTTAACTTTCTGTCTCGTTGATCTGTCTAATGTTGACAATGGAGTGTTAAAGTCTCCCATTATTATTGTGTGGGAGTTTAAGTCTCTTTGTAGGTCTCTAAGGACTTGCTTTATGAATCTGGGTGCTCCTGTATTGGGTGCATATATATTTAGGATAGTTAGCTCTTCTTGTTGAATTGATCCCTTTACCATTATGTAATGACCTTCTTTGTCTTTTCTGATCTTTGTTGGTTTAAAGTCTGTTTTATCAGAGACTAGGATTGCAACCCCTGCTTTTTTTTGTTTTCCATTTCCTTGGTAGATTTTCCTCCATCCCTCCATTCCAAAGGATTATAAATCATGCTGCTATAAAGACACATGCACACGTATGTTTATTGTGGCACTATTCACAATAGCAAAGACTTGGAACCAACCGAAATGTCCATCAATGATAGACTGGACTAAGAAAATGTGGCACATATACACCATGGAATACTATGCAGCCATAAAAAGGAGAAGTTCATGTCCTGTAGGGACATAGATGAAGTTGGAAACCATCATTCTGAGCAAACTATCACAAGGACAGAAAACAAAACACCACATGTTCTCACTCATAGGTGGGAATTGAACAATGAGAACACTTGGACACAGGGTGGGGAACATCACACACCAGGGCCTGTCATGGGGTGGGGGGAGGGGGGAAGGATA
Source organism: Symphalangus syndactylus (assembly GCF_028878055.3). NCBI lineage: Eukaryota > Metazoa > Chordata > Mammalia > Primates > Hylobatidae > Symphalangus > Symphalangus syndactylus. The sequence continues at coordinate 66,882,526 of NC_072430.2, read as the reverse complement.
GCATTAGGAGATATACCTAATGTAAATGACGAGTTAATGGGTGCAGCACACCAACATGGCACATGTATACATATGTAACAAATCTGCACATACATATGTAACAAATCTGCACGCTGTGCACATGTACCCTAGAACTTAAAAATATATATAAAAAAAGGCAACAACAGATACTGGAGAGGATGTGGAGAAACAGAAACACTTTTACACTGTTGGTGGGAATGTAAACTAGTTCAACCATTGTGGAAGACAGTGTGGTGATTTCTCAAGGATCTAGAACTAGAAATACCATTTGACCCAGTGATCCCGTTACTGGACATATACCCAAAGGATTGTAAGTCATGCTACTATAAAGACACATGCACACGTATGTTTATTGTGGCACTATTCACAATAGTAAAGACTTGGAACCAACCCAAATGTCCATCAATGATAGACTGGATTAAGAAAATGTGACACATATACACCATGGAATACTATGCAGCCATAAAAAAGGGAAGAGTTCATGTCCTTTGCAGGGACACAGATGAAGCTGGAAACCATCATTCTGAGCAAACTATCACAAGGGCAGAAAACCAAACACCGCATATTCTCACTCATAGGTGGGAACTGAACAACAAGAACACTTGGACACAGGGCAGGGAACATCACACACGGGGCCCTGTCATGGGGTGGGGGGCAGGGGGAGGGATAGCATTAGGAGAAATACCTAATGTATTCTGATGACAATATTTCACTGCCCCTTTTCAGAATTCGAGAATTCTCTTTTTCTTTTTTAAATGCAACAGATACTAGAGAAGAGTATTAATTGTGTAATATTTAACAGATCAGCAACAGTGGTAACTTTTGTTGAAACAGATTAACAAAATAATCTACTGAAAACAGATTAACAAAGCAATATACTAATCCTCTTTCACATTAAATTTCTCCGTGATAATTTTCAATGTAACAGAAGGTGAACTATTACACATTTAATGTCTTAAAGAAATAATCCTAGAGTTGAATTTGATCCAAAGAAAACAGTAGTATTTTAAATATTCTGAAAAAAATAATTGAATAAAAGTTAGTAGCCTTCTAATATGTTTAAAATCCATCGTAAGGAACTGGAATTAAAAAAAAAAAAACCGATTTAATGAACTCTTATTTTAACTCACTTACGTCATAATCTAGCAAACACAATAGCCACTTCTATGCCTAAATGTCAGTACCCTGGTTTTCCCTCTTTCCCTATCCACCTAAGTGATCATTTAAATTGTTTTTTCATTTAAAATTTTCACTGGAATCCTATAGAAAACAGAAAAGCATCTTTGAACATACAGTATAAGTTTACAAATTGAGAAGAAAGATTTAAGTATAAGTGCCATAAAGGCACAAGAAAGTTACAAAAGTACACTCACAAATTGTGACGGTTGAAAAATTCAAGATTATACATTTCAAGTAAGGAATACAATGTTCAACTCATATGACAATGACTGATGCTAACACATTTTCAACAACAAAGTATCTTCAGGCAATTCACTATTCCAAGCAAAAACGGGCATTTGGGCAATGCATTCTGCCATTCACTGCCACTGACTTTCAGGAACCATAAGAAAATGACTCCATTCTTCTCGGTTGCCAATTATTAAACAAGAGTCAACAACATGAAAAGATCTAATATGCTTCTCTGAGAGTTTGGAACAATTAATTCTGATTTTAGCTCGATCTCTGGTCTGAAAACTGTCCTCATTCTGGTACGTTCTCCTTTCCCTGCCTCCCTCCCCGTTTGGCCTGGTTAACTCAGACTTGTCCTTCAGGATTCAGTTTAGTTATCACCTCCTCCAGGAAATCTCCCTGGTATCCTAAGGCTGGATTAAGTGTGTTGTCATCTTAGCGACAGGCATGATCCTTTGAAAGGCTGTGCCACATGGTAGATGCTCTACAAATCTGTTGAACAGACAATCATGGTTGTAGGAAGGTTATTGCTCTCTTAAAAAAACTAAAATCTTCTACAACTAGAAAATGCTATGAAACTGACAATATATTATTTTAAATAGTCTTACTTTTTTTCACTTATGTTGAGTCATATTATGATGAATTAAAGTATTTTGAAGAAAATTATTTGAAAAAAATTACTACAAAAGTAAGATTTTGTAGTAGAAAAATTAAAATAATATAAATCAGTGAAAGATGATAGTCCCCCTCCATCCCAATCTCATCTTCCAAAATAACTATTGTTAACGGTTTAGAGTATATCCTTCCACACTTTTAATTAGGTTGAGTCCTAAGAACACATATGGACAGAACACAAACCTTGATACTTTGGCAGTTTCTCACAAAGCTAAACATAGTCTTACCTTATGAGCCAGCCAGCAACCCCACTCCTTGGCATGTACCCAACTAAGCTAAAAAGTTATGTCCACATAAAAACCTATACATAAGTGTTTAAAGCAGTCTTTACTCACAGTCACCCAAAACTGGAAGTAATCAGGATGTCCTCCAATAGGTGAATGCATAAACAAACTGTGGTAAATCCATACAGTGGAATGTTTACTGCAGCACTATTCATGACAGCCAAGACACAGAATGAACCTGGGTGTCCAACAACGATACATAAAGAAAATCTGATTATATATACTCAAAATGGAATACTATTTAGCCATAAAAAAGAATGAAATGCTGTCATTTGAGGAAACATGGATGGAATGGAGGATATTCTGTTAAGTGAAATTAGCCAGGAACAGAAAGTTAACCACCACATGTTCTCACATGAGGAAACTAAAAAAAGTTAATCTCATAAAAGTAAAAAGTAGAACAGAGAATACTAGAGGCTGAGAAGGGTAGGGTGAAGGGAGGGATAGGGAGAAATCTGTTAAAGGATACAAAACGATAGCTAGATAGGAAGAATAAACTTTAGTGTTCTATACTACTACTACAGGATAGCTACAGTTAACAATAATATATTACATAGTTTCAAATAGCCAGGAAAATACCAAATGTTCCCAAACACAAAGAAAGGATAAATGTTTGAGATTATAGATTTGCTAATTTTCCTGATAACTACAAATTTTATGTATCGAAACATCACTATGAGTCACTATGAATCTTACCCATATGTACAATTGTCAATTTTTTTAATTAAATTTAATAAGAAAAGAAATGGAAACCACAAAAAGATACGGAAGAATCCTAAATGCATAGTGTTAAGCGAAAGAAACCAGTCTAAGAAGGCTTACAAAGTTATGATTCCAACTCTATGACATTCTGAAAAAGGCAAAACTAAAGAGACAGTAAAAAGCAATGGTTGTCAGGGGTTCAGGGGAGGAAGGAAAGAGATAAATAGGTGAAGCACAGGGGATTTTTAGGAGAGTGAAAGTATTCTGTATGAAATGGTAATGACAGACACATCTCATTACGTATTTGTCAAAACCCATAGAACTATACAACATAAAGTGTGAATCTTTATGTAAACTATGAACTATAGTTAATAATATATCAATATTGGTTCAATAATTATAACAAATGTACCACACTAACGCAAGATGTTAATAAAATACAAAACTATGCAGGAATTCAGGGGCTGGCTAAATGTAATTCTATGTACTATGTGCTCTATTACTCTGTAAATCTGAAACTGCACTAAAAAATTAAGTCTATTAATTTAAAGATAAATTATTTTTTAAAAGAATACACATTATTCAGACACATTTATGAGCCAATTTTTATTATTAGAATCAACCATTTATATTATGTTTCAATTTAATAGAGCCAAAAAGAAAAGGCAAGGATACCTGGATTTTTTTTAGAGACTCTGAGGGGCTCAGAAACAGATCATTGGAGGATTTGAACAACAATCACAAAATGACATAAAATAAAGATGGTGTTTTACAGTTACACCACGCAGAAGCCAAGATATATTATATGTAGCTACAGAAGTAAAATGCAAAAAATACAAACTACAGCTCCCGCTGATAGGAATAAATACTTAAATGTCAGCCTCCATTTTGAAGACATATTTCTGTTTTCTCCAAATGAAGAACCGATGGGCAAATGTTTGTGCTCTGTAATTTTCCAGCTGGATTTTTAAGACAGAAAGCAGTACCAGGCTCTTTTATAATGAAAGGCAAAGAGGCTTTCAGAAAAAGAGATCTTCTAAACAGAGACCTTACAGATTCAATTTACTAAAGAGATCTTTCAGAAATTTAACTATACAAATTCGCTCTATAATCCAAAAGAGTTTTGGAGTACCAGTTTTTGAAATCTACCATTTCTTTCCAACAAGTTAAATGTGATACTGTCAATTCTTTTTGTTTTTAACTTTAATACACAAGAATTGAAAGATCCTGCATTATGTTTATAAAAGGAACTAACTGGAATACAACGGCAACTACACAAAAAAGATCTAACTATATTTCTGATTCCTATTCATGTTAGTAGGGTTTTGGTATACACTAATACTCAGACTTAAGATACACTAAACACCTAGAAATCAAATAAAACAGTATAGTTACAGGTCTTATTTAACTCTTATTAATCAGGAACTGAAATTATTATGTGGAAAAGATAACCTCATAATAAATGGAATCAATATCACTATAAAGTCCACAATAGAATCATTCCAATTAAATTAATTTTCTATTCGCATTGCTAATGCAATTCCTTTTCATCTCTTAATTCATATTTCCAAGTCAATTTACTACTAAGGAAGTATTTCGACTGATGCCCTCCAGTCTTCAATCTTATTAATAGTAAAAAGTTACCTATGGATTTCCACTTAAACAAACAAAAAAAATTGAAAGATGTTAATTAAGCCATTTCTACTTCAGTAATATTATGCAATTGCCAGTTTTGTAAACTATGAACTTTTCTACATGCTGTAAAATTTTTAATGTAAACTAAAAATTAACGAGGAAAAGTCTAAACATTTTACCTACAAGGTTTCAACACAGAATTGGAAGATACGACTCAATACATAGTAATATATCCTAGTATTCATGAAGTTGAAAGATAAGTTTTTATAAACTGGGGCTAAAAAAAAAAAACTGGCAAGTAAGGACAGCCATCTAAAAGCTATGGCAACCAAGACCATCACCATGAAGAAAAATGAAAAAGCTCCTGTATTTCCCTGTTCTTCACATTGGGTCTCTCATCCTACCCCAGGTAACTTTCTCCCAGCATATTCTTAGGGTCACAAAACTTTTCCATTAAGCCAACTGTGAGCTTCAGTTTTAAATATGCCCCTTTTTTCCATAACATAACATAGAAAATCCGGACATCTCAATATTTTTAACAAGCTATCTTCAGTGGCCAGTGACTGCTTCTGAGGGTCATAATTATGTATTCCAGATTCAAGAACATGATCTACAATACAAAAGAAGCAACGCAGCACCCATAAGGTTCAGAAAATACAAAGTAGCTGATTAATCCACAATAAAAGTGAAAAGTCAACTATGTCATAGGCTGTAAAACCTCTATACTCAATACTTTATGGAACATTGCTTTTTCTGTTATTGTTTTGTTTTGTTTTTGTTTTTTTGAGGCCGAGTCTTGCTCTATCACCCAGGCTGGAGCACAGTGGTGTGATCTCAGCTCACTGCAGCCTCCACCTCCCAGACTCAAGCAATTCTCGTGCCTCAGCCTCCTGAGTAGCCGAGACTAAGGCAGGCACCACCAGCCCTGGCTAATTTTTTTTTGTATTTTTAGTAGAGACAGGGTATCATCATATTGGCCAGGATGGTCTCAAATTCCTTACCTCAAGTAATCTACCCATCTCATCCTCCCAAAGTGCTGGGATTACAGGCGTGAGCCACTAGTCCCGGCCGAAACACTCTTTTTAACTGGTTCATTTATTCAACAAACATTACTTAATACTTTCTATGTGCCAAGTACTATGTTAATACTAGGAACGTAATGAAACAAAAACAGTTCCTGTCTTCCGAAAACTTTTATCAGTTAGAAAGACAGAGAAGGGAACAGTAAATACTATATAGTGTGAAAAATGCTCTCAAAGATGACACAAGTCAACATTGGAGGATTCTGAGCCCAGTCAAACTAGATTGAAGAAAAAGCTTCCAGGAGAAAGTAAATTTAAACTGAGACCTAATAGAAGACTTTCCTGGGAGGAGTGGTGGGTAAGAGATTATGGATGGCAAAATTCCAGGCAAAGGTGTAAAGACAAGAGAAAACATGGGCAGTTTAAAGGAGCAAAACTACCCTGTATTAAGGGAATATAAAGGTATAAAGAGGGAATGGTGAAAGTTAAGATTCCTTTGATGCTCAGGACAGAATATATCACCGCCTATCTTCCTGTAGCTATCATATACTAACTTCTTGGTCAACCTTATTTTTTTTTTTTTTTGAGATGGAGTCTCGCTCTGTTGCCCAGGCTGGAGTGCAGCGGCATAATCTTGGCTCACTGCAGCCTCTGCCTCCCAGGTTCAAGCAATTCTCTTCCTTCAGCCTCTCGAGTAGCTGGGACTACAGGCACTCGCCACCATGCCAGGCTAATTTTTGTATTTTTAGTAGAGATGAGGTTTCACCATGTTGGCCAGGATGGTCTTGATCTCCTGACCTTGTGATCTGCCCACCTCAGCCTCCCAAAGTGCTGGGATTACAGGCGTGAGCCATTGTGCCTAGACAGTCATCCTTATTCTTTTAAGATTTTATGACCCCTGGTTCACAGTTTCCTCTCTATCCCTTCTCTTGCCTCCACCACTCTTAGTGACTTCAATATCCGGAACTACTCTGACTTTTCATTCTCTGATCTAATTAACATTATACTTCCTTCCTAATCACTACCTCCTATCCTTGCAGCTCACTTATTCTAGTCCTCCCATTCCAGCCATTCTCCCACCTCATCAATTTGCCGATGCATTTCTCCATGACCACCAATTATTTCTCTCAACTCCATACATCCTCCCTTACCTATCAGGATTAAACTTCCTCTTCCCTCTATCGTAGTAGCCTGGCAAAATCCTAACCTTGATTAATCCCAATTATCCACTAATCCCACACTGGCATCAAACAGCTAAGAGTTACTAGAAAAAAAATGACAAACTCATGCTAACTGGTCTTACTTTCAAATCAACACAAATCCCAAACTACAACTTCTCCTATAGGTTTTATTTTCCACTTTTCATAAGAACTATTCCACTCCTCTTGCTTCAAACTTTCAATAATCCCTCAGCCTCTTTGTTACCCCCTCTTCTCTCACCTATCCTAACTGATCATGGGAATGCATCTTTTCTTTATCTAACATTCACCTATGTAGCCAACCATCTATCTCTAGGGCACATCTCTCTCCTCACTTTGCTCCAGACTCCTACATCCACGGAAACCTGACAGGCACCTTAACATTAATGCATCTAACACAGAACACTCGATTATCCCTCTCCCACAAACTTTTTCATTCCCCCATCTTCCCAATCGAAATCAAATTTACTGCATCCACCACACTCACTTAAGCCCAAAATCCAGGTCATTCTTTATTTCTTTCCTTCACACTGTTCACATCTGATATATCAGCAAATCCTGACAGCTTAAACATATAAGCCAAATCCACACACTTCCTTCTATTTCCAGTGCCATACTGTAATCCAAGCTTGTCTCCATTAGCAACTGGTAAACTATCTGTGAAACATAAAGAAATAGCAAGTCAAGAATAATTCCTGTTCTGGATTGCACAACTGGGAAGACAGTAGTCCCATTTACTGAGATGACAAACATAGGAGGAAGCACACATTCTATGGCGGGGAGAGGGATATAGATGGGGGCTCAGTTTTGGACATACTTAAAATTTTAACTTGCTATGGAAAACCTGTCTAGTGATACCCTATAAGCTGCTTAACAAGAGCTAACCTGGACTGAAAACAGAGTTGGGCATCACCAACATTACTGAATGCAGGCAGGTGGATGAGATTACTTAGAATAAATAGTCAGAAGAAAAGAGGATCAAGAACAGAATCCTAAAAAATCAGCCACACTTAAGGAATAGTGAAAATAGACAAAGTTAAAATGAAACTGTTACAGAGATACTATTCTCTGGAATCTCAGTTTGCAGGAATTTTTTTAAAGTCATCCAATCCAATCTCTCTTTTAAAGAGCAAATCTCTTCTACTTAATCTATGGTGGTCTAATACATTCATTTTTAGTATAACTGTAGTTGTATAAAGGCTTTTCTGTGATCAGCAAATATATTCTCCAATAATTTCTCTTCAGTGGTCTCAGTTTTGGTTTGTAAGATAACACTGACTTAACCTCCTCCTTCTACTATATGACAAATTCAGATCTCTAAATTCATTGATTTATTCAATAAGTACTGAGTCTCTATGAAAGTCAGGAGGCCTAAGCTCTAATTCTAACTCTGCTCAGATAAAATATGTTTGCTTCTACCTACAGACAAAACACAAATTTTTCAATATGCCATAACATATAAATTCTAGACCCTTCCCACCAGTGTAGTTATTATTTACTTTGACTATGTGCTCAAAGTTTGATGTCCAACAAAAATGATAGTAGTTGCAAGATGGCCGAATAGGAACAGCTCCGGTCTACAGCTCCCAGCGTGAGTGACGCAGAAGACGGGTGATTTCTGCATTTCTGCATTTCCATCTGAGGTACCAGGTTCAACTCACTAGGGAGTGCCAGACAGTGGTTGCAGTGCACCATGCGCGAGCCGAAGCAGGGGAAGGCATTGCCTCACTCAGGAAGCGCAAGGGGTCAGGGAGTTCCCTTTCCTAGTCAAAGAAAGGGGTGACAGACGGCACCTGAAAAATCGGGTCACTCCCACCCTAATACTGCGCTTATCCGATGGGCTTAAAAAATGGCACACCAGGAGATTATATCCCGCATCTGGCTCGCAGGGTCCTACGCCCACGGAGTCTCACTGATTGCTAGCACAGCAGTCTGAGATTAACCTGCAAGGCAGCAGCCAGGCTGGGGGAGGGGCGCCCACCATTGCCCAGGCTTGATTAGGTAAACAAAGCAGCTGGGAAGCTCAAACTGGGTGGAGCCCACCACAGCTCAAGGAGGCCTGCCTGCCTCTGTAGACTCCACCTCTGGGGGCAGGGCACAGACAAACAAAAAGACAGCAGTAACCTCTGCAGACTTAAATGTCCCTGTCTGACAGCTTTGAAGAGAGTAGTGGTTCTCCCAGCATGCAGCTGGAGATCTGAGAACAGGCAGACTGCCTCCTCAAGTGGGTCCCTGACCCCCGAGCAGCCTAACTGGGAGGCACCCCCCAGTAGGGGCAGACTGACACCTCACACGGACGGGTACTCCTCTGAGACAAAACTTCTAGAGGAATGATCAGGCAGCAGCATTCGCGGTTCACGAAAATCCGCTGTTCTGCAGCCACCGCTGCTGACATCCAAGCAAACAGGGTCTGGAGTGGACCTCTAGCAAACTCCAACAGACCTGCAGCTGAGGGTCCTGTCTGGTAGAAGGAAAACTAACCAAAAGAAAGGACATCCACACCAAAAACCCATCTGTACATCACCATCATCAAAGACCAAAAGTAGATAAAACCACAAAGATGGGGAAAAAACAGAGCAGAAAAACTGGAAACTCTAAAAAGCAAAGCGCCTCTCCTCCTCCAAAGGAACGCAGTTCCTCACCAGCAATGGAACAAAGCTGGACGGAGAATGACTTTGACAAGTTGAGAGAAGAAGGCTTCAGATGATCAAACTACTCCGAGCTATGGGAAGAAATCCAAGCCAAAGGCAAAGAAGTTAAAAACTTTGAAAAAGGATTAGACGAATGTATAACTAGAATAACCAATACAGAGAAGTCCTTAAAGGAGGTGATGGAGCTGAAAGCCAAGTTTCGAGAACTACGTGAAGAATGCAGAAGCCTCAGGAGCCGATGCGATCAACTGGAAGAAAGGGTATCAGCGATGGAAGATGAAATGAATGAAAAGAAGTGAGAAGGGAAGTCTAGAGAAAAAGGAATAAAAAGAAACAAACAAAGCCTCCAAGAAATATGGGACTATGTGAAAAGACCAAATCTACATCTGATTGGTGTACCTGAAAGTGACGGGGAGAATGGAACCAAGTTGGAAAACACTGCAGGATATTATCCAGGAGAACTTCCCCAATCTAGCAAGGCAGGCCAACATTCAGATTCAGGAAATACAGAGAACACCACAAAGATACTCCTCAAGAAGAGCAACACCAAGACACATAATTGTCAGATTCACCAAAGTTGAAATGAAGGAAAAAATGTTAAGACCAGCCAGACAGAAAGGTCAGGTTACCCACAAAGGGAAGCCCATCAGACCAACAGCAGATCTCTCGGCAGAAACTCTACAAGCCAGAAGAGTGGGGGCCAATATTCAACATTCTTAAAAAAATGAATTTTCAACCCAGAATTTCATATCCAGCCAAACTAAGCTTCATAAGTGAAGGAGAAATAAAATACTTTACAGACAAGCAAACACTCAGTGATTTTGTCACCACCAGGCCTGCCCTAAAAGAGCTCCTGAAGGAAGCACTAAACATGGAAAGGAACAACTGGTACCAGCCCCTGCAAAAACATGCCAAATTGTAAAGACCATCGAGGCTAGGGAGAAACTGCATCAACTAACGAGCAAAATAACCAGCTAACATCATGACAGGATCAGATTCACACATAACAATATTAACTTTAAATGTAAATGGGCTAAATGCTCCAATTAAAAGACACAGACTGGCAAACTGGATAAGGAGTCAGGACCCATCAGTGTGCTGTATTCAGGAAACCTATCTCACATGCAGATACACATACAGACTCAAAATAAAGGGATGGAGGAAGATCTATCAAGCAAATGGAAAACAAAAAAAGGCAGGGGTTGCAATCCTAGTCTCTGATAAAATAGACTTTAAACCAACAAAGATCAAAAGAGACAAAGAAGGCCATTACGTAATGGTAAAGGGATCAATTCAACAAGAAGATCTAACTATCCTAAATATATACGCACCCAACACAGAAGCACCCAGATTCATAAAGCAAGTCCTGAGTGACCTACAAAGGGACTTAAACTCCCACACAATAATAATGGGAGATTTTAACACCCCACTGTCAACATTAGACATATCAACGAGACAGAAAGTTAACAAGGATATCCAGGAATTGAACTCAGCTCTGCACAAAGTGGACCTAATAGACATCTACAGAACTCTCCACTCCAAATCAACAGAATATACATTTTTTTCAGCACCACACCATACCTATTCCAAAATTGACCACATAGTTGGAAGTAAAGCTCTCCTCAGCAAATGGAAAAGAACAGAAATTATAACAAACTGTCTCTCAGACCACAGTGCAATCAAACTAGAACTCAGGATTAAGAAACTCACTCAAAACCGCTCAACTACATGGAAACTGAACAACCTGCTCCTGAATGACTATTGGGTACATAAAGAAATGAAGGCAGAAATAAAGATGTTCTTTGAAACCAACGAGAACAAAGACACAACATACCAGAATCTCTGGGACACATTCAAAGCAGTGTGTAGAGGGAAATTTATAGCACTAAATGCCCATAAGAGAAAGCAGGAAAGATCCAAAATTGACACTCTAACATCACAATTAAAACTAGAAAAGCAAGAGCAAACACATTCCAAAGCTAGCAGAAGGCTAGAAATAACTAAAATCAGAGCAGAACTGAAGGAAATAGAGACACAAAAAACCCTTCAAAAAAATTAATGACTCCAGGAGCTGGTTCTTTGAAAAGATCAACAAAATTGATAGACTGCTAGAAAGACTAATAAAGAAGAAAAGAGAGAACAATCAAACAGATGCAATAAAAAATGAAAAAGGGGATATCACTACCGATACCACAGAAATACAAACTACCATCAGAGAATACTACAAACAGCTCTATGCAAATAAACTAGAAAATCTAGAAGAAATGGATAAATTCCTCGACAAATACACCCTCCCAAGACTAAACCAGGAAGAAGTTGAATCTCTGAATAGACCAATAACAGGATCTGAAATTGTGGCAATAATCAATAGCTTACCAACTAAAAAGAGTCCAGGACCAGATGGATTCACAGACGAATTCTACCAGAGGTACAAGGAGGAACTGGTACCATTCCTTCTGAAACTATTCGAATCGATAGAAAAAGAGGGAATCCTCCCTAACACATTTTATGAAGCCAGCATCGTCCTGATACCAAAGCCTGGCAGAGACATAACCAAAAAAGAGAATTTCAGACCAGTATCCTTGATGAACATTGATGCAAAAATCCTCAATAAAATACTGGCAAACCGAATCCAGCAGCACATCAAAAAGCTTATACACCATGATCAAGTGGGCTTCATCCCTGGGATGCAAGGCTGGTTCAACATATGCAAATCAATAAATGTAATCCAGCATATAAACAGAAACAAAGACAAAAACCACATGATTATCTCAATAGATGCAGAAAAGGCCTTTGACAAAATTCAACAACCCTTCATGCTAAAAACTTTCAATAAATTAGGTATTGATGGGACGTATCTCAAAATAATAAGAGCTATCTATGACAAACCCACAGCCAATATCATACTGAATGGGCAAAAACTGGAAGCATTCCCTTTGAAAACTGGCACAAGACAGGGATGCCCTCTCTCACCACTCCTATTCAACATAGTGCTGGAAGTTCTGGCCAGAGCAATCACGGCAGGAGAAGGAAATAAAGGGTATTCAATCAGGAAAAGAGGAAGTCAAATTGTCCCTGTTTGCAGATGACATGATTGTATATCTAGAAAACCCCATCATCTCAGCCCAAAATCTCCTTAAGCTGATTAGCAACTTCAGCAAAGTATCAGGATACAAAATCAATGTACAAAAATCACAAGCATTCTTATCCACCAATCACAGACAAACAGAGAGCCAAATCATGAGTGAACTCCCATTCACAATTGCTTCAAAGAGAATAAAATACCTAGGAATCCAACTTACAAGGGATGTGAAAGACCTCTTCAAGAAAAACTACAAACCACTGCTCAATGAAATAAAAGAGGATACAAACAAATGGAAGAACATTCCATGCCCATGGGTTGGAAGAATCAATATCGTGAAAATGGCCATAGTGCCCAAGGCAATTTATAGATTCAATGCCATCCCCATCAAGCTACCAATGACTTTCTTCACAAAATTGGAAAAAACTACTTTAAAGTTCATATGGAACCAAAAAAGAGCCCGCATCACCAAGTCAATCCTAAGCCAAAAGAACAAAGCTGGAGGCATCATGCTACCTGACTTCCAACTATACTACAAGGCTACAGTAACCAAAACAGCATGGTACTGTTACCACAACACAGATATAGATCAATGGAACAGAACAGAGTCCTCAGAAATGATGCCGCATATCTACAACTATCTGATATTTGATAAACCTGACAAAAACAAGAAATGGGGAAAGGATTCCCTATTTAATAAATGGTGCTGGGAAAACTGGCTAGCCATATGTAGAAAGCTGAAACTGGATCCCTTCCTTACACCTTATACAAAAATTAATTCAAAATGGATTAAAGACTTATATGTTAGACCTAAAACCATTAAAATCCTACAAGAAAACCTAGGCAATATCATTCAGGACATAGGCGTGGGCAAGGACTTCATGTCTAAAACACCAAAAGCAATGGCAACAAAAGCCAAAATTGACAAATGGGATCTAATTAAACTAAAGAGCTTCTGCATAGCAAAAGAAACTACCATCAGAGTGAACAGGCAACCTACAGAATGGGAGAACATTTTTGCAACCTACTCATCTGACAAAGGGCTAATATCCAGAATCTACAATGAACTCAAACAAATTTACAAGAAAAAAACAAACAACCCCATCAAAAAGTGGGCGAAGGACATGAACAGACACTTCTCAAAAGAAGACATTTATGCAGCCAAAAAACACATGAAAAAATGCTCATCATCAATGGCCATCAGAGAAATGCAAATCAAAATCACAGTGAGATATCTCACACCAGTTAGAATGGCCATCATTAAAAAGTCAGGAAACAACAGGTGCTGGAGAGGATGTGGAGGAATAGGAACAGTTTTACACTGATGGTGGGACTGTAAACTAGTTCAACCATTGTGGAAGTCAGTGTGGCAATTCCTCAGGGATCTAGAACTAGAAATACCATTTGACCCAGCCATCCCATTACTGGGTATATACCCAAAAGACTATAAATCATGCTGCTATAAAGACACATGCACACGTATGTTTATTGCGGCACTATTCACAACAGCAAAAAGTTGGAACCAATCCAATTGTCCAACGACGATAGACTGGATTAAGAAAATGTGGCACATATACACCATGGAATACTATGCAGCCATAAAAATGATGAGTTCATGTCCTTTGTAGGGACATGGATGAAACTGGAAACCATCATTCTCAGTAAACTATCGCAAGGACAAAAAACCAAACACCACACGTTCTCACTCATAGGTGGGAATTGAGCAATGAGAACTCATGGACACAGGAAGGGGAATATCACACTCCGGGGACTGTTGTGGGGTGGAGGGAGGGGGGGAGGGACAGCATTAGGAGACATACCTAATGCTAAATGACGAGTTAATGGGTGCAGCAAAACAACATGGCACATGGATACATATGTAACAAACCTGCACATTGTGCACATGTACCCTAAAACCTAAAGTATAATACTAACAAAAAAAAAACAATAATAATAAAAAAAAAAGAGAGACAAAGAAGGCCATTACATAATGGTAAAGGGATCAATTCAACAAGAAGAGCTAACTATCCTAAATATATATGCACCCAATACAGGGGCACCCAGATTCATAAGCAAGTCCTGAGTGACCTACAAAGAGACTTAGACTCCCACACAATAATAATGGGAGACTTTAACACCCCACTGTCAACATTAGACAGATCAACGAGGCAGAAAGTTAACAAGGATACCCAGGAATTGAACTCAGCTCTGCACAAAGTGGACCTAATAGACATCTACAGAACTCTTCACCCCAAATCAACAGAATATACATTTTTTTCAGCACCACACCATACCTATTCCAAAATTGACCACATAGTTGGAAGTAAAGCTCTCCTCAGCAAATGTAAAAGAACACAAATTATAACAAACTGTCTCTCAGACCACAGTGCAATCAAACTAGAACTCAGGATTAAGAAACTCACTCAAAACCGCTCAACTACATGGAAACTGAACAACCTGCTCCTGAATGACTACTGGGTACATAATGAAATGAAGGCAGAAATAAAGATGTTCTTTGAAACCAACGAGAACAAAGACACAACATACCAGAATCGCTGGGACACATTCAAAGCAGTGTGTAGAGGGAAATTTATAGCACTAAATGCCCACAAGAGAAAGCAGGAGAGATCTAAAATTGACATCCTAACATCACAATTAAAAGAACTAGAAAAGCAAGAGCAAACACATTCAAAAGCTAGCAGAAGGCTAGAAATAACTAAAATCAGAGCAGAACTGAAGGAAATAGAGACACAAAAAACCCTTCAAAAACTTAATGAATCCAGGAGCTGGTTTTTTGAAAAGATCAACAAAATTGAAAGACCACTAGCAAGACTAATAAAGAAGAGAGAAGAATCAAATAGATGCAATAAAAAATGATAAAGGGGATATCACCACCAATCCCACAGAAATACAAACTACCATCAGAGAATACTACAAACAGCTCTATGCAAATAAACTAGAAAATCTAGAAGAAATGGATAAATTCCTGGACACATACACCTTCCCAAGACTAAACCAGGAAGAAGTTCAATCTCTGAATAGACCAATAAGAGGCTCTGAAATTATGGCAATAATCAATAGCTTACCAACCAAAAAGAGTCCAGGACCTGATGGATTCACAGCCGAATTCTACCAGAGGTACAATGAGGAACTGGTACCATTCCTTCTGAAACTATTCCAATCAATAGAAAAAGAGGGAATCCTCCCTAACTCCCTTTATGAGGCCAGCATCATCCTGATACCAAAGCCGGGCAGAGACACAACCAAAAAAGAGAATTTCAGACCAATATCCTTGATGAACATTGATGCAAAAATCCTCAATAAAATACTGGCAAACCGAATCCAGCAGCACATCAAAAAGCTTATCCACCATGATCAAGTGGGCTTCATCCCTGGGATGCAAGGCTGGTTCAACATACGCAAATCAATAAACGTAATCCAGCATATAAACAGAACCAAAGACAAAAACCACATGATTATCTCAACAGATGCAGAAAAGGCCTTTGACAAAATTCAACAACCCTTCATGCTAAAAACTCTCAATAAATTAGGTATTGATGGGATGTATCTCAAAACAATGAGAGCTATCTATGACAAACCCACAGCCAATATCATACTGAATGGGCAAAAACCGGAAGCATTCCCTTTGAAAACTGGCACAAGACAGGGATGCCCTCTCTCACCACTCCCATTCAACATAGTGTTGGAAGTTCTGGCCAGGGCAATTAGGCAGGAGAAGGAAATAAATGGTATTCAATTAGGAAAAGAGGAAGTCAAATTGTCCCTGTTTGCAGATGACATGATTGTATATCTAGAAAACCCCATTGTCTCAGCCCAAAAATCTCCTTAAGCTGATAAGCAACTTCAGCAAAGTCTCAGGATACAAAATCAATGTACAAAAATCACAAGCATTCTTATCCACCAATCACAGACAGAGAGCCAAATCATGAGTGAACTCCCATTGCTTCAAAGAGAATAAAATACCTAGGAATCCAACTTACAAGGGATGTGAAGGACCTCTTCAAGGAGAACTACAAACCACTGCTCAATGAAATAAAAGAGGATACAAACAAATGGAAGAACATTCCATGCTCATGGGTTGGAAGAATCAATATCGTGAAAATGGCCATACTGCCCAAAGTAATTTATAGATTCAATGCCATCCCCACCAAGCTACCAATGACTTTCTTCAGAGAATTGGAAAAAACTACTTTAAAGTTCATATGGAACCAAAATAGAGCCCGCATCGCCAAGTCAATCCTAACCCAAAAGAACAAAGCTGGAGGCATCATGCTACCTGACTTCAAACTATACTACAAGGCTACAGTAACCAAAACAGCATGGTACTGGTACCAAAACAGAGATATAGATCAATGGAACAGAACAGAGCCCTCAGAAATAACGCCGCATATCTACAACTATATGATCTTTGACAAACCTGACAAAAAGAAGCAATGGGGAAAGGATTCCCTATTTAATAAATGGTGCTGGGAAAACTGGCTAGCCATATGTAGAAAGCTGAAACTGGATCCCTTCCTTACACCTTATACAAAAATTAATTCAAGATGGATTAAAGACTTACATGTTAGACCTAAAACCATAAAAATCCTAGAAGAAAACCTAGGCAATACCATTCAGGGCATAGGCATGGGCAAGGACTTCATGTCTAAAACACCAAAAGCAATGGCAACAAAAGCCAAAATTGATGAATGGGATCTAATTAAACTAAAGAGCTTCTGCACAGCAAAAGGAACTACCATCAGAGTGAACAGGCAACCTACAAAATGGGAGAAAATTTTTGCAACCTACTCATCTGACAAAGGGCTAATATCCAGAATCTACAATGAACTCAAACAAATTTACAAGAAAAAAACCACCCCATCAAAATGGGCAAAGGACATGAACAGACACTTCTCAAAAGAAGACATTTATGCAGCCAAAAAACACATGAAAAAATGCTCATCATCACTGGCCATCAGAGAAATGCAAATCAAAACCACAATGAGATACCATCTCACACCAGTTAGAATGGCCATTATTAAAAAGTCAGGAAACAACAGGTGCTGGAGAGGATGTGGAGAAATAGGAACACTTTTACACTGTTGGTGGGACTGTAAGCTAGTTCAACCATTGTGGAAGTCAGTGTGGCGATTCCTCAGGGATCTGGAACTAGAAATACCATTTGACCCAGCCATCCCATTACTGGGTATATACCCAAAGGACTATAAATCATGCTGCTATAAAGATACATGCACATGTATGTTTACAGCGGCACTATTCACAATAGCAAAGACTTGGAACCAACCCAAATGTCCAACAATGATAGACTGGATTAAGAAAATGTGGCACATATACACCATGGAATACTATGCAGCCATAAAAAATGAGTTCATGTCCTTTGTAGGGACATGGATGAAACTGGAAATCATCATTCTCAGTAAACTATCACAAGGACAAAAAAACCAAACACCCCATGTTCTCACTCATAGGTGGGAATTGAACAATGAGAACACATGGACACAGGAGGGGGAACATCACGCTCCGGGGACTGTTGTGGGATGGGGGGATGGGGGACGGACAGCATTAGGAGATATACCTAATGCTAAATGACGAGTTAATGGGTGCAGCACACCAATATGGCACATGGATACATATGTAACAAACCTGCACATGGTGCACATGTACCCTAAAACTTAAAGTACAATAATAAAAAAAAAGAAAAAAAAATAATAGTAGTTATAACATTAGATTCATGACAACAAAGGCAACATTTCTTTTTTTCAGGTTTCTACAAAATTACAATACTTTTTTTTTTTTCTTAAGACAGAGTCTCACTCTGTCACCCAGGCTGGAATGCAGTGGCATGATCTCCGCCCACTGCAACTTCTGCCTGCTGGGTTGAAGCAATTCTCCTGCCTCAGACCCCCGAGTAGCTGGGAGTACAGGCAAGTGCCACCACGCCCAGCTAATTTTTGTATTTTTTGTGGAGACGGAGTTTCACCATGTTGGCCAGGCTGGTCTCAAACTCCTAACCTCAGGTGATTCGCCCACCTCGGCCTCCCAAAGTTCTGGGATTACAGGAATGAGCCACCGCGCCCAGCCTACAATACTTTTAAGTTTTAAAAATAAATGTTGAGGCTGGGCATAGTGGCTTACACTTGTAATCTCAGCACTTTGGGAGGCCGAGGTGGTTGGATAACTTGAGGTTGGGAGTTCAAGACCATCCTGGCCAACATGGTAAAATCCTGTCTCTACTAAAAATACAAAAATTAGCAGGGCATGGTGGGTGGGCGCCTGTAGTTCCAGCTATGTGGGAGGGTGTGGCAGGAGAATTGCTTCAACCCGGGAGGCGGAGGTTGCAGTGGTTGCAGTGAGCCAAGATACCGCCACTGCACTCCAGCCTGGGCGACAGTGAAACTCTGTCTCAAAAAATAAAACAAAAAATAAATGTTGAAACTGTTCGATCCAAAACAGAATGCAATATTTTATCCTCTGACAAGAGTAAAGAAAGTGCTTCATTTTACTTTTATTATAAATCATTTTGGGAAAAAGAAAGGCGTTAATCACTACATATATTCGTCATCCATCAATTTAACATTTATTCACTGAGCACCTCTGAAGCATCAGGTGCCTCAGGTACAAGGATAATATTAGTAGAGTGACAGCAAGGAATTACTAAGATGAATAAAAATATGTGTACCTGCCCTGAGTTTCAATGGGGCAGATTTTAGATCCATATAAGAAAGTTTTCTCTAGCAATTAAAACTGTCCAAAAAAAAGACCAATTACTTCCAAACACAGTATATCCCTATTATTTAAATAAGAAGTTATAAATGACCATTTGTAAAGGACAAGATAGGGGTTATATGGACTATATGCCAGCCACAGGTTCCCTGCTAGCTCCCAAACTCCTTAATTTTTTTTTTTTTAATTTTTACTTTAAGTTACAGGATACATGTGCAGAAGAACGTGCAGGTTTGTTACATAGGTATATGTGTGCCATAGTGGTTTGCTGCACCTATCGACCTGTCCTCTAAGTTCCTTCTCCTCGCCCCCCACCAGCAACAAGCCCTGGTGTGTATTATTCCCCTCCCTGTGTCCCTGTGTTCTCACTGTTCAACTCCCACTTATGAGTGAGAACATGCGGTGCAAAACTCCTTCATTTTTGTGGAGCAAGTTCCTTCCAGGCTGGCTTCCACACAGTTATACAGGTCTGGACAGGTGCTTCCTATCCCATGGAAGGAGGCTATACTGCACAATTTCCCCACTCCCAGGCAGACAGATTCAGAGCCCAAAGCCTTCCCTTAGAATGACTCAAAATCTGTTCACAGAACTTTGATCTCAGGTCTTCCACCCAATCTATTAGGATACTCATCTGTCTCTGAAAAGGCTTCTCCCAACTCTTTTCTAACATAGACTGATTTTATTAAAAGGAGAATTACTTACAGAGGATTACTTAAATTGAACTAATTATCTGCAGGTCTTAATGGCAAAGGAAAGGGAGGAAAGGGCTTGAGTTTCAGGGTAGGGAAGATGTGAACTCTCAATTATTGTTGATGGGTGCAAATTTTTTTGGAGAATAATTGGTCAAAATTCACCAAAACCTTTAAGACAATTTAGGAAATTTAGCTCTAGAAATTTATTTAAAGAAATAATTAAGATTGTGTGAAAAAAATCTGTTCAAGGATACTGATCCCAGCATTATTTACAATAAAGAAATATTGGAGACAACTGCTTGTACGTTTGTATATAATAAATTAAAAATTATATAACCATACAAGAAAATAATACACAAGTATTAAATATGTATATTTACTAACAAAAGGTTGTTATATATTGTTAAATTTAAAAGCACGTTATCAAACATACATCTATATAATATATACTGTATATTATTATACATATCTAGTCTATGATTTATACATATGTCCTTAATATGAATTTTTTTTTTTTAATATGAATTTTTTAAAGTTGGGAATGTTTATCTCTTGGTAAAGGAGACACAAGTAATTTCTCATTCCTACATAGTTTTAAAAATGAACATGTATCACCAGGTACAGTGGCTCACGCCTGTAATCCCAGCACTTTGGGAGGCCGAGAAGGGCAGATCACCTGAGGTCAGGAGTTTGAGACAAGCCTGGCCAACATGGTGAAACCCTGTCTCTATAAAAATACAAAAATTAGTCGGGTGTGGTGGCACGCACCTGTAGTCCCAGCTACTCGGTAGACTGAAGCGGGAGAATTGCTTGAACCTGGGAGGCGGAGGTTGTAATGAGTCGAGATTGTGCCACTGCACTCCAGCCTGGGCAACAAAGTGAGACTCCATCTCAAAAAATAAATAAATAAAATAAAAATAAAAAATGAACATGTATCACTTAAAATGTATTTTGAAAATAAAAAGGTAGGTTAAAGAAGGCTATCTATGCCGAGGCAAGGAAGGGAGAGAAAAACATATAGGAAGGTGAGTCCTACCTGTAGATCTTTACTACTACATTAAGAATAACAGGAAACAATTCCTGGAAAAAACTGGTAAAGGACCCAAACATCTCTAGCATGTATTACAATGAAGAACCAAAGCTGAAAATGCAAAACTTGTTCATTAAGAGATGTCTTTAAAAATATATTAAGTTACACATGATTCTTTCTGATTTGGATACATGAAGAGTTAATAATGGGGTCAAGAAGGCACAGGGCACCAACAAAGGGGACGCATGTATGTGAGAAATAACACACCGGTTCATAAGACAAAGCTGGGGCTGGGCGTAGTGGCTCACACCTGTAATCCTAGGACTTTGGGAGGCCGAGGCGGGTGGATCACGAGGTCAGGAGTTCAAGACCAGCTTGGCCAACATAGTGAAACCCCATCTCTATTAAAAATACAAAAATTCGGCCGCGTGTGGTGGCTCACGCCTGTAATCCTAGCACTTTAGGAGGCCAAGGTGAGCAGATCACCTGAGGTCGGTAGTTCGAGACCAGCCTGGGCAACACGGTGAAACCCCGTCTCTACTAAAATAAAAAAGAAATTAGTCAGGCATGACGGCGTGCACCTGTAGTCCCATCTACTCAGGAGGCTGTGGCAGGAGAATTGCTTGAACCTGGGAGGTGAAGGTTGTAGTGAGCCGAGATCGTGGCACTGCACTCCAGCCTAGGTGACAGAGCAAGACTCTGTCTCAAAAAAAAACAAAGCTGGAAGTCAAAATCCTTCTTAGGCAGTCCTAATTATCCTAAATCAGAGACAAGCAAACAAAACTAGCTAATGCTACTTAAGGCACGTTATTCTATCTGCCTGAAATAATTCATATTTTATAATTTATAACAGCATTACAGAGCCTAGTTTATAGGACTCAGTTAATAATAAACATAAATATAAAGTTCCAACAAAATGAGGACAAGGGAAGGCACAGCAGGAAGAATATGCAGCAACCAAAAACGGGACCATTTCTGTTTTAGTTATTTGTATTGTAAGGTGGCTGTCGGCAAAGTGATCTTTTTTTTTTTTTTTTTTGAGATGGAGTTTCACTCTTGTTGCCCAGGCTAGAGTGCAGTGGTGCGATCTTTGCCCACCGCAACCTCCACCTCCCAGTTCAAGTGATTCTCCCACTTCCAGCCACCCAAGTAGCTGGGATTACAGGCTTCCACCACCACGCCCAGCTAATTTTTGTATTTTTAGTAGACGGGGTTTCAACATGTTGGCCAGGCTAGTCTCAAACTCCTGACCTCAGGTGATCCACCCACCTTGGCCTTCCAAAGTGCTGGGATTATAGGTGTGAGCCACCACACCCGGCCAAAGTCATCTTGATAGTAAAGGTGAATCAAGCCTGGGCTCTGAATTGAAATATGAGGGTCAGAGTAATGACCAAGTGATAACCAGGAAGAAGTGAATCTGAAAACTGGTGCTGAGACCTAAAGTTTTATGTATTGAAATCAGTCCATAAATCCCTCATTTCTCAGCAGAAAGGTGAGGCTGCTAAGCCTCATCTGACCATACTACGTATAGTGCCTACAGCATGGTAGACAATGTGTTAAGGACTATGTGTAGAGTAGTGAATTTAAAGATGCAGTCCTAAGGTGGCTTGGAATAATGGAAAGAGCAGAGACTGGAATCAGAAGATCTTGATTCAAGTCCTTACAGTGCCATCTACTAACAGTAAGATTGAGGGTAACAGTAAGTTTCTTCTTGGGTAAAATAGGGATGATAGCACATCTGTTCCACCTACCTCACTAGATTATCGTGTGAAACAAATCACACACTGATCATGAGAGTGTTATACAAACATTAGTCATTCTTAGTCATTTTAATCCGATTTCATTTTCATAAAAATGTTGGAAGGCGGGGGCCAGTATGATTCACTAGCCCAAACACCTCCAAGGACAGATCTGACTATCAGCTGGGCTTCCCACATCATCATCTCAAAATCTCCATAAGAGATTATATTTAACAGAAGTAAAATTATATTAGGCCTAAATTCATCTTGTCCTTCTCAGAGAGTCATCTACCCTCTCGAACTTGACTAGTACTTCATGTCACTGGAAAGCAATAGCCTTCTAATAACACTCTCCATATACAAATACTCAAAATAGTCTAATACCACCAAGTGAATTCATTTATCTTAGTCAAAGTTCTCAAATTGACAACAAAGCCCCAAAAACACAAGTATCGCTTGTTAATAGAGTTCATGTTTCTCTTTCTGTGTTCTTGGTCTGAAACCACAATGTTAGTTTACAAGTGAAACCCTTTTAAATTTTGAAAGAAAAACTAAAAAAAGAAATCTAAGTCAATCTGTATTCTATCCCATTTGTTTTCATAAAATACACTGGAAATGATGATCAAAGTGAAAATGCTAAACCTATGTAAACAAAGAACTAGCATACTAGATGAATAAGCCCAAAGTTGCAGCTGTATCCACAAGTCAATTTTGGGACTATACTAGTGATGCATCACTATACTTGCACTAGTGACAGCACTGTTTTATGTCTATCTTCACTAAGTTGAAAGTACTTTTTACTTCTGTTACAGTTTTCATAACATGTATTTTGCTCCCAGGTATGGTTCAGAGCTTCACATTCACCATCAGAACCATATTCTCTCTTTAGGCAGTCACACAATAAGCCTACCTCTGAACAGTAAGAAAAATAAATAATAAGATTTTACCCAGATGACTTTTAAAATAGTAAATATCTACAACAGTAGCACATCATCCCAATAAAATGTTTTATTTTCGCAGTGACCTTATACAACATTTAACATAACATTTATTTAATAAGAAATATAATTTAAAGTTTTTGAAGGACAATCCTTCATCTCTTATTTTCTACTGTTAAGCTATTTTTCCAAGTTATTCACTCTCTCACTCAAATATGAAAACCAAGAGTCTCTCATAATGTCAGACACAGGACACAAAAAGGACAGTATATTCATATAGTTCAGCTGTGTTACTATC
Organism: Symphalangus syndactylus; assembly: GCF_028878055.3. Classification (NCBI taxonomy): domain Eukaryota; kingdom Metazoa; phylum Chordata; class Mammalia; order Primates; family Hylobatidae; genus Symphalangus; species Symphalangus syndactylus. The sequence goes on along the minus strand of NC_072430.2, from coordinate 66,858,404 downwards.
AAAAAATAAGAAAGTGGGTGATGCTTTGATATCAAATGTCAGAGAAATAACATCACATACATCTATTTTCTATTACCTTCAGATCTTTAGGCATCGCACTAGACTCTTAATATTTAAAGATCAAAGTATACTGGTGGAGAGAAGACATAAGAAACAGCTACATTTTCTTTGCTTACAAATTCATGCTTAAAAAAATAACATAAGACTTGGTAACCTACAACCAACTGCTGAACTTAATTAAAAATCACAATGGGGCCAGACGCGGTGGCTCACGCTTATAATCCCAGCACTTTGGGAGGCCGAGGTGGGCGGATCACGAGGTCAGGAGATCGAGACCACGGTGAAACCCCGTCTCTACTAAAAATACAAAAAAATTAGCCGGGCGTGGTGGCGGGTGCCTGTAGTCCCAGCTACTCGGAGAGGCTGACGCAGGAGAATGGCGTGAACCCGGGAGGTGGAGCTTGCAGTGAGCTGAGATTGTGCCACTGCACTCCAGCCTGGGCGACAGAGCGAGACTCCGTCTCAAAAAAAAAAAAAAAAAAAAAAAAAAATCACAATGGGCCGGGCGCGGTGGCGCTCACGCCTGTAACTTTGGGAGGCCGAGGCAGGTGGATCACCTGAGGTCGGGAGTTCGAGACCAGCCTGACCAACATGGAGAAACCCCATCTCTACTAAAAATACAAAATTAGCTGGGCGTGGTGGCACATGCCTGTAATCTCACCTACTAGGGAGGCTGAGGCAGGAGAATCGCTTGAACCTGGGAGGTGGAGGTTTCGGTAAGCTGAGATCGCACCATTGCACTCCAGCCTGGGCAACAAGAGCGAAACTCTGTCTCAAAAATAAATAAATAAATAAATAAAAATCACAATGACCTGTGGTCCTGCACCAGTCAATAAGGCGTGACGATGGCAATGCTTGTGTCTTAGATAATATGCCTGCCCCTAAGCTTAGAATTCAGCTGCAGACACAGGTTCAGATGACTCAATAAGATAGAAATTTAAGACTTCCTCTGATTATCCAGATATCCACTTGGTTAACTCCCTAATGCCCTTCAAGTCTGTTCAAATCTAACCTTCTCGATGAGGCCTACCCTGACCATCCCCATATATAATTCCCCAACCTGCCTTCTTCACTCCATTCAGGCATTCCTGATCCCCCTTAACCATTCAACCTTTTCTTCTTTCCATACCTTTAATCTCCTTGTAACATATTATACAATGTGTTTATTATGTTTGTTGTCTCTCTTCCCCCACTAAAATGTGAGTTCCATGAGGGGAGGAATCTTTGTCCACTTTGTTCACTAGATGTATCACAAGGCCCCACAACAGTGTCTGCCCCATAGGAGGCCTTCTATAAGTATTTGTTGAATGTTAAATACTCCTTTGCATCCTGTCCTCCCAGTTCTCCATCCCAGCTCCCATTCATTAATGTGCCTCACTCTAACCATGCTCGCAGTGGAACAACTCGGACTGGGAATAAACAAACAAGGCTCCAGATCAGAAAGGGAGGGAGGTTTTTACATTTATCCCCTACTCTAGTCCCTAAAAATCCATCCTATGTTTTTTCCTTTTATCTCCTTTCTGAATTCTCAATTCCTCCCAAATTCTTTGTCTTAATTTCCTTCTCTGTACAACTCCATCTCTAAACTCAGCAATCCTCTTGGACACCTGGGTGATACGACAAACTTAAAGAATGGTAACTGAATACTGTAATCACTCAGTCTTGATGAAAGGAAAACCCTGAAACAAGACGAAACATTTGTGTGCCTCATTTCTTTTTCCTGTCATAGCTAAGCTGCTTCAGAGAACAGGCTACGTTCCCTCTACTTCTTCACTTACCAATCACACCTCAACTCTTCTGCTCTTAATGAACCCTTCCAACTCCTTACTTACATGACCACTATGCTGCTTACTCCTTCAAGGCATATTTATTGCCCACATACTATATACTAGGCAATATACTAGTATAGGTGTTTTAACAGTAAACATAAGATCTCTGTTCTCATGCAGTTTGAGTCTACCAGGAAGACAAGCAAAAATGAGAAGTGATAAATGATGAGTATCATGATAAAAAATGTACATGGAGCTTTGAAAACATACAGCTGCTAGATGTGACCTACTCTAAGGGACAGAAAAGCCCCCCCCTCACTGAGAAATGTAATGTTTAAACAGAAACCCAAAGAGTAGGCAATAAGATGGAAGAGAAAGAGTGTTCTAAAGGAATACCTGCAAAAATCTGAAAGAGAGTAGAGTGCATATAAAGAACTGAAAGTTCAGTATGGATACGGTATTGGGATAAGCAGGGCCTTAATAGGCATATTATTCTAAGACTTTATTCTACGGACAAGGGAAATAAAGGAGAAATGACACAAAACTTCAGATTTATATTTTTTGGAGAATGAATTCATTTTCCTCATTGTAGTTAGAGCAGACAGGAACAAGAATGGAGGCAGGAGATGATAGAGATGATCTCTTCAAACTTTTGGTTCCTATGAAAAGAACCTCCTCATACCGCTCTGTTTCTTCTCAGACACCTCCAATATATTATTTTCTCTGCCACCCCTCTAAGGCTACAGCCTTTCCTCAGCTCTCCTACAAACTCTCCTGGGTGACCTCACCTATATTTCACAGGTACCACCCCATAAAGTGATGATGACTCCCAAACCTGTATCCCCAGTCCAGAACTCTCAAGGCCAGAGTTGCATTTCCTACCACCTACCAGACACATTCACCTATGCAATGCCTTATGTTCAAAACCAAACAGAAAAGCCAGACTGCACATATTTGGTATTTCCTAACTCTGTTGATAGCATCAATGTAGTCACTCAAGCCAGAAATTCTGAATGCCATCAATTACCCTTCTCCCCCTTCCCTTCACCGATTACCAGGTGTTTTTGATCATCTTCTAAATATGACTCAAATCCATCCCTTCTTTTCATCTTCTATACCAGCGCCTAAATTTAGTCTTGCATAAACTCTCATCTGGATTATTCGGGAACTGGTCTCTACATTTCCAGCCACTTTGTAAAATCCTTACACTACACTGTAAGATATTTCCTCCTAAAAAGTGTTTCTCTAGGCTGGGCACAGTGTACTCACACCTATAATCCCAGCACTTTGGGAGGCAGAGGTAGATCGATTGCTTGAGCCCCTGAGTTCAAGACCAGCCTGGGCAACATGGCGAAACCCTACCTTCACAAAAAAATAAAATAAAATACAGAAATTAGCTGGGTATGGCAGTGTGTGCCAGTCCCAGCTACTCAGGAGGCTTAAGTGGGAGGATCACTTGAGCCTGGGAGACGGAGGGTCTAGTGAGCTGAGATCATGCCACTACACTACAGCCTAAGTGACAGAGTAAGACCCTGTCTCAAAAAAAATAAAAATAATTGAAAAGGTCCAAATTCTTTGATATGACACATGGGGTCCATTAGCTGGTGTTTCCTGCCAGAAAATAGCCTCTATTCTCCATCTATAAAATGATAAAAATAAATAATTGAAATGACATCTCTGCCAGATGTCACACTGAACCTGGAATTAATACAGATGCAGATCTTTCAAAACTCATCACGGTTTCTCAAGCCTCGGGGTGTTTGCACATACCATACCCAAAGCCTGGAATATCTTTTCCTATCTTCTCTACCTAGAAACCACTGGTCTTCTTTTAAAAATCCAGTTAACGCCCCCTCCTCTGTTAATCTTCCTTGGTTCACACTCCTCTTTCTCCCTTTCTTCATCCCCAATAAAGGCAGAGTTGGACATTTCTTCCACTTGTCTTCTTTGGCACATAATTTTCTACCAAATTATGACTGCTTACATGTCTGTTTTCTTTTTTTTTTTTTTTTTTGAGGCAGAGTTTTGCTTTTGTTGCCCAGGCTGGAGTGAAGTGGTGCAATCTCAGCTCACTGCAACCTCCGCCCCCCGGGTTCAAGCAATTCTCTTGCCTCTCCCAAGTAGCTGGGATTACAGGCGCCTGCCACCATGCCCGGCTAATTTTTGTATTTTTAATAGAGATGGGGTTTTGCCATGTTGGCCAGGCTGGTCTCAAACTGCTGACCTCTGGTGATCCACCAGCCTTGGCCTCCCAAAGTGCTAGGATTACAGGCGTGGGCCACTACACCTGGCCATGTCTGTTTTCTTGACTAAACTATATGTTCCTTATTGATAGTGTACTTCCTTTATCTCATGTTTGCAAACCCATATCCTAACACATTGTCAGCACTCAATAAATACTTCTTTAATGAATGAATGCTTCTAGAAGTGTGATGATACATTAAGCTTTGTCTCTATAAAATGGGATCTTGGGGATATGTTTCAAAGTGCCTAAAGCCATTCCAGAATGGTGACTCTTGGCTGGAGGAAAAGAAAGTGAAGGTATACATAAAGGAGATTCCCCATAGCAGACCTAATTCATCTAGCATCCAGAGGAACCCAGGTTAGTGATAAGACTACATGACAAAGACTTCTACGCAAATTATAACATCATTTATAATTGCAAAAAAAAAGTTTAAAAACTAGAAATAACAAATATGCAACTTAGAATGATTAACTAAATGAAGGTTCATTCAATGGATCCTTTAAAAATAGTGCTTTAGACTGGGTGCAGTGGCTCACCCTGTAATTCCAGCACTTTGGGAGGCTGAGGTGGGCAGATCCCAAGGTCAGGAGATCGAGACCATCCTAGCCAACATGGTGAAACCCCGTCTCTATTAGAAATACAAAAATTAGCTGGGTGTGGTGGCACATGCCTGTAATCCCAGCTACTCAGGAGGCTGAGGCAGGAGAATCGCCTGAACCAGGGAGTCAGGAGGTTGCAGTAAGCTGAGATTGCGCCACTGCACTCCAGCCTGGCGACACTGCGAGACTCCGTCTCAAAAAAAAAAAAAAGTACTTTTGTGTGATTACACCACTGCACTCTAGCCTGGGCAACACAGCAAGACCCCATCACCAAAAAAAAAATTGTACTTTTGTAGAATATTTAATGACTAGGGAAAATGCTGGTCATTTCAATCAAGCAGAAAAAAGAGCTATATCATATTCCCAATCATAAATTAAATATAAAAGCCATTTTGGAAATATTGATTTTAAAACATTTAGGAAAAAAGCCTGAAATAAACTGTATTAAATTATTAGCAGTACCTATCTCTTGAGTAATTTTCTACAACTAATTTGTTCAACAAATATTTATTGAGCATTTGTTTGTTACATTACAAAGAGGTGCAAGAGACATCTGTTTCTGTCCTCTGGGAACTAAACATGTTATTCTTCTATAATCAATCAGATAAAGCAATAAAGGTTAGAAAAAAATTCATGGGATTGCCCAGTCTAAATTTATATTCTCTGAAAGGTAAAAATAATAATAATAATAATAAATAAAAATAAAAAGCCAGATTCCCAGAACTTCTCTGAAATCTAGGCTGGAAGCAATTTTGATACAAATATTTGGATAAGGACTGCCCAAATGGCTTGACCTACTGATTATGAACTGTATCATGATGCTGTAGTTGTTCTAGATCCTTGTGGTCAGAAGGTAGTTGAGAATCTAAATCTCCAGATTTATCCTTCCTGTTGGCAAATCTACATTTTTATAGTAATTACAAATAAAAGCTGCTCAGTTGAAATTTAATCCTTCATCCACCATCCACCAAATTCCTTTTCTCTTCTGTGTTTCTTTCCCCTCTACCATTTCCTGCTCTTGCCCTCAATGATTCACTCCATTTATCTAGAAGAATCTTTATGTTCCTCCTCTTCTTTCAACCAAGGAACAGCCAATATAAGATTGAACTCTCCCTCTTGGGGATTCTCAGGAAAGACGGAAGCTTCAGAGGGGACCTGTGGTATTGATGAACATAAAAGTAAATTATGAAGACTCTCAAAGCCAGAGTCCTTTTAAAGCTCCTGCTTCAAAAGATACCTAAGGCATAAAAAAAAAAAAAAAAAAAAGTGGGATAAGTCCAGGCTTGGTGGCTCACACCTATTAATTCCAGCCCTTTGGGAGACTGAGGCAGAAGGATCACATGAGGTCAAGAATTTGAGACTAGCTTGGGCAACATAGGAAGACCCTGTCTTACATTAAAAAAAAAAAAAAAAAAATTAGCCAGGCATGTTGCCACACACTTGTAGTCCCAGCTACTGAGGAGGCTGAGGAGAGAGAATCCCTTAAGCCCAGGAGTTCAAGGCTGCAGTGAGCTGATCGTGCCACTGGACTCCAGCCTAAAGCGCAAGACCCTCTCTCAAAAAAACGGGGGGATATTATCTGAGTAGAACAGTGGCTAATTTACCTTCATTATTCTTTACTGTAGGTATTTCACTAGTTTATATCCTACATTGAAAATACTTCTAAAACGTCCTAGGATTTTCAGCTCATCAGAAACACAGTGATAAATAGTAAAATTACTCTAATTGCCCAGAGCTTAAAAAATTCAGCAGTATAGTTTCAGGTTACATGTTTTTAGGCATACTAAGGAGTAAATTTAAGCTGACAAAATTCTATAGGACTTAGATCACTGATAGTGGATATACTATAAAATAGTTTTTCAGAAATATTTCCCCAGAGAACTCAAATAGTTGAAATTTGTAATAAAAATACACATGCAGGGTATCATTAGACAGCATCATAGGGCCGGATGTGGTGGCTCATGCCTGTAATTTCAACACTTTGGGAGGCCGAGGCAGGCAGATCATTTGAGCTCAGGAGTTCAAAACCAGCCTGGGAAACATGGCAAGACCCCCTCTCTACTAAAAAATTACAAAAATTAGCCAGACATGGTAGCACACACCTGTAGTGCCAGCTACTTGGGAGGCTGAGGTGGGAGGATCACTTCAGCCCGCGAGGTTGAGGCTTCAATGAACCAAGATCACACCACTGCCCTCTAGCCTGGGGGACAGAGTGAGACCCTGTATCCAAACAAACAGACAAACAGAAGGCATTACAGGAATACATAGAGTATTAAATACTAACTTAGTGTTATGATGTCAAAAGCATATGCTCAGAGAACTAGGTGACAGAGTCTGATATTCATTCATTCATTTATTCATCAAATTTTTAGGAAGTACTTACTCTGTGGCAGGCATAATCAGAGACAGAACAATGAAGAGATTAAAATCCCTGCCATCATGGAGTATTTTAGTGAATCAAGATAGATAATAAACAAGAAAAAATAAGTAAAACATTATGTTGGTGATAAGTACAAAGCAAAAAATAAAGTAGGAAAAAAAGATCGGGAGGATGTGAAAAAAAGGAGGAAGGGAGCAAGCCATATAGTGGGGGGCAGTGGTGAAGGGGAGACATTACGAAGAGAGGAAATAGGAAGAACAAGGACCCAAAGATGGGGAGATGCTTATTATATTTAAGGAGCAGCAAGCAGGCCAGTGTGACTAGAGCAGAATAACTAAGGAGAGTGGTAGATGAGGCTGAGAAATAAGGGGGAAGGGCTGTCTTGCTCAGGAGCATTTGGGTAAGGATTTCACGGACAGGTATTATATCAACAGGTGGAAATGGAGGGGTGGAAGGTGACTCCAAGTAATTAGAACAAAGGAAAACAAAAGACAAGGAGCTACGAATGCCTTAAGGATGTTTAGAATCAGACGCTGGCCTAGTGTGCAATGAATATACATGTAAGTGTGAGGAAGCAACATTATGAGGGTAGGGGACCATGTGTTAAGGGGTGAAGGTAGAGTGTGATGAATATTCGGTTTTTGATTCTGTGTTTGGGAACTGCAGAAGAGAGACTAGGGCAGGAAGGCACCAGGGTAAAAGGCAGGCATTAGCTGCCCCTTAAATATAATCTTTGCCTTTTCCCGGGCATGAATAAAATCCTGCTCCAGATAGTTGCTTTAGTTACTATATCTATGAAGAAAAAGGGTGGAGGTCTTAAGATCTTTATGGGGAAAATACTCCTAAAACTTTATTGTAGTAGGGAGAAGAGAATATATACAACAAGTAGAATTTAAACTATTGTAAATTAACATGAACTAAATTGAACTGGTCTAATACACAGTGAATCATAAGACAAAGATGACTAAAAAATGAGACTGAGAAAGGAAACAGGAATTTCAATTTTCTAAAGAGCATTCCACAAAATGGCTAATCTTTGGATAAACAACCAAGTTAACTACCTCAAATTTTACATAAAGAAGAGGATTGTTACAAACATACACTTTGAGTTCAAAGGTATTCACAAGGTAAGAGCCGGAACCTTGCTCACAATTCATCACCTCAGTACCTCTACCAGTGCCTGGTACAGAAGACTCAAATGCTTGTTTAAGGAATAAAAAGCCTATCCATTACAGTTTATCTCAGTAGACTCAAGGAGTGCTAGGGCTATAATACCACCACCTTGAAATGCTAATATTAATTGGGAGGAAATTAAAAGTAAGTAGAAAGAGGGGAACCACCTGTGCAAAACAACGTAACCCCAGAAGAATCTACTGGTTAATTACCCAAATGACACAAAACCACTTCAGCGATATGCAGAAGTGTTGTTTGGCACAATGTGATATATATCACGATCAAATCTAATAAACAACGCTGTTGCAAAAAGCAAAGAAATTTGCCCTTAATATTCATAGGCTGCACTAATGCTCCCTTTTTGGAACACACAACAAAAAGCATAAGGCAACCTCAATCTCTTTCCTCTGAACCATTCAAGAACTCAGCGGATTTGGGGAATTGGGTTTGCTTCTCTATGTTTTTTAAAATCCTAAATTAGGAGTAACTTACTCTCATCGTTTGTCTTAAGTAATACAAAAGAGTACAATACAAAGACAGCAGCTCATATCCACTCATGGTTATGGGATGTTATAAATCCCTGAAAGGAACCGCTAAAGTAAAACAAAACCCAGCAAGTTAATATCACATTTTTATCGTCAACCAAAAACAAACGATCAAACTTCCACCAGTAAAAGCATCTTTTTATAAGGGATAATGTTTGCATACATGTCACCGATATTAGTTTGCATAGAGTTAAAGCTCAGAGACAGGGTTTCATATGGCTTTTTTAGTCAAACTCATCCATTAAAACAAATTTATTTTAAAAAATGCAAATGTCTGAATGTCAATATTCTTTCCTATCTTCCATGAAGCATTTTTCCATGCTAACACTAGAGCATCCTTTGGTGTAATTCCACAAGCAGATTCAAATTCCCTTCAACACCATAAATAAGTCCTATTAAAAAGCCTTTAAACCACAAAAAAAGTGCAACAGCAGTTTGCAACTGTGTGGTTAGTTCTGCCTGTTGGTAGCGATTAGAACAAGCTATGAGTCGAGGGTGCTCAGAACCGAGTAAAAAGGACCCCGGCTGCTTTCTCCCCAAGAGGCGACAATAAAAGCATCCTCCTCTCGCCCCAATACTTTGCCGGAAAGTGGCCCCATTCCCGGGACCCAGTCGACCGCAGGAAAAAAGCACAGCCAGCCTCACTTACCTTGTAGACGTCCCCGTAGGTGCCGCTGCCGACCCTCTGGACGAGCTCGTAGTCGTGCTGCGGGTTCCGCCTCAGGATGTCCGCGGCAGGCCGCAGCGGGGCCTCCATCTTCGCTTAGGGCCCGGCCCCCGCCAGCTCACCCCGCGGATCCCGGATTCCCGCTAACGAGCACGAACGGCGCCGCTTCCCAACATGGAGCCTCCGCCCGCAGCTCCGCCTGCACCAGGGACGAGCAAAGGCTGGTCGGCGTCGCAGGCTACGACCCCGAGCGGCCCGCGCCCTCGCGGCCCGGCCCCTTCCCTTCCGTCCCGCCAGGGGCCGTGGAAGAGAAACGGGCCTGGAAGGGGCCCCAGCACCCCGTATCCCCATTCGGGCTGCGGCCCTTCCCCCTCCCCGGCCGCCCGCGAACTGCCCGACGAGGCCTCCCCGCCAGCCGGGGCCCAGGGCCGGCTCGGTACCTGATGGGGGCGGCCCCGTCTTTGTTGAGCGCGGAGCCCAGGACCTACTTCCTACACCGCACCCGCGTCCTCCTCCCCCGCGCCGGCCGGCAGCTCCGGGTTTGCCGTCGCCGCCGCCGCCACTCAGCCGCTGCACCGCGCGTCCTCTCGGGGGCGGCGGAGGCGCGTACAGTCGCCGCCGCCGCCGCACCACGTTCCCCACCCGGGGCTGCGTCACCGGGAGACACGTTCCCAGCCAGCATGGGTCGGCGCCCAGCGGCCCGCCCGAGCTCTTCGGCCGCGGAACCAGAGTGCCGCCCTGAGGCCTGCTGAGGACACAACACCCTCCCGACCGCGCCACCGCGCCCCCCTAGCCGGGCGCGTCCTTGCAGGGCCTGGGCTGTCTCGCTCCCACTCTCAGAAATAAGGGACACTCCTGGGCATTCGTGGGCCAACGGGCCTTGGCTAAACCGTCCCCACATTTCTCAGGTAGGCCTGTAGGGTGACGGGTAGAGGAAGAAGGGCGATGGGAACGTAGCCCTCCAAGTTAAACACGGAAAAGGTACATTAAGGGCACCCGGCCAGAAGTAACCTGGCAGCGGGGCGCCAGGGAAGGAGGTGGGGGAGTGCCAGGTTAACTAAGTCCCGGCACACCCTACTGCACCTTCCTGTTTTGCAAACCATTCCCGGTGGTACCAGTTTGAGGCTGCACTGCACACCTGCACAACCTGCCTTCTGAGACATTTCTGTAAGTCTGAATTCCTAGGACTGCTCAACGACCTTTGTCCCTGTTGGGCACACGCAGTGTCTCATCGCTGGTATTGCACCTTTAATGAGATCAGGAGTTCCGCAAAAGTAAAACAAAGTCAGGGGTCACAGACTGGTTCTGGTTCTACCACTTCCTCAGTGTGTGCTCTGGGACAAAACAGCGTATTTGGCAACATCTCAGTGTCCTTATCTGCAGCTTGAAGAGGGTAAGATTTTGTATCTGACACCCAGGAAAGTGTTTATAAAGCGTTTTACAGGATTGTAAAGGGAGTTATCGAATATAAGAGGTCTTAAAATACTTAACAATGCACAGCATATATGGAACAGGAGTTCGGGGAAGTAATTTGGCTGATATTTCACAAGCTGTTTTGCAGTTTCAGTTCCAGTCTTGCTCTGAAGGTAGAAATTAAGTTGCCAGTGTTACATTATACTGGCTAAGTTATTTCTGGAGCCTCATAGAGAATTTGAACAGAAAAGCCAGATAACACTCAGCCACTGCATTTAGTGACTGAAACATCACAAAAGAGCAAGTTGGAGATGTTGGCATGTGGCTTTGAACTTCCAATTTTTTATTCTGTTCTTGAGAAATATACTCCTTATTGTTGATAATTGTGTAATGTGGAAATTAAATTCGCACCTTAACAGGACAGGGCATATATGTATTTTCTTGTGCTCCGCACACAAAGGGCACTTATTTGGGGAACATAAGTAAGCCCAGACTTACATGCGTCATGGACAAAGCCTATGTGTTTGCTGCATTGAAAAAATTGTTGAAGAACAGTCCCTTCTTTCAAGGATTCTTGGCACTTGTTTTGGTGGGCACATACTTTTGGCTTCGATGACTCAAAATCTCTTCAAATGTTCTATTGGTATCTTAGTACTTGTTTACTGTCGTAGATTCATTTGGGATTTTTTTCCTCTGCCCCTATAAGCATTGATCGTGTATCTAGTCTGAAATATATTTATTCTTACATATTTATACTTGCATTACTCCAGGGAATTTCAGGCAGCATACAGAAAACACACACTATAAAACAAGATAAAAATACGTGGGCAAACTAGTATGAAGTTAAAGAGAAGGAAAATACGAAACCAGAACAGTGTGACAAATCGGCCAACCAGAGGATTTTATAGTGTTTTTGAGATCAAGAGTAACCAATTGATCAAGAAAGAGGCACATATTTTCCTAATGCAAAGACTTCAAAAAATTTTATTTAATGAGCCTTCTTCATAAAGTAGAAACTGAAAGCCCAGTTTGAGACAAGGACAAATATCCTGACAATCCTTTAAGCATGTTATTCTTGAAATACAGCATTTGAAATGAATTAGGCAATAAAATGTTTGGGGTCATAGGCTTCAACAAGACCCTGGAGTACAGATATTTTATGTTGCCAGTAATGGCCGATCCATATGCTTTGACCATCAACCTAGAGGCAGATGGCATGGAAAAAGTCAAGACTGTATGTGGTGGTTAAAAAATGTGTCTGCTATAATCATTATTTTACTTGTACCGCAATTCATGCAAAGAGGAAAACATTTGTTTTATACTAACTCCAAAAGAATCTTAAGGATTTTTAAAATACTGGTTGAGTTAATTTTAACAAGATCAGTGAAGTGGGTTGCTTTGTAAAGAAATTCAAATTCAATTTACTTAAATATACACTGAGTAAATGTAATTTTACATCCTAGACAATTAAGCAAACAATTTCAAGGTTGAAGTTTATGTAATAATATGTTAGTTATGTCATGGTAAATGACCAGAAAGTTTCTTACAAACCACCCAATTTCATATGACAAGGTATGGAATGAGAATAAATATGGCTTGATAGGTCCTTCATTCCAACCTAATTGTCATGCATTCTTAGTGTCTTCATGCTGACACGTAAATATTTTTCAGCTTTTACCCTTATCAGTATAATATATGGTAATGGTTTGCCACATGCTTTGTAATGTACTTTCCTTCTTTGAAAGTTCTTCAGTAAAATGCTAATTGTAATCTGTGGCCTCTAATTTCAGCTCTAACTTTAGCCAGGGCTGAATAAAAAAGAATTGGGGGACATAAAATGCTTTGTCTTATATAAAGCTAAGGTTCACAATTTATTATCCAAGACAAAATGGCTAATTAAACTTTCAAGTGTGATAGGACAGAGCATAAGGACGATAACTTTAGTCTATTGAACATACAGATTTAAGCAATATAGTAATCTCCTGATTAATCTGCCAACATAAACTAATTTCAACATGTAACTCTGTGATTCAGTTGACTGCTCCATAGATCTGTTAAACAGAAATCAATTAAATGTTGGAAGACATTGCCACAATTATGATTTGGATTTTTAAATATTATTATTAAACTATTGTTTTACTAATTAGGGCCACTTGTCTTTTGAGGCATAAACCTTGTTTTCCAAATATAGGGCAATTTTTATATTTTTTGTTCTAGATGGCAATAGAACATGTATCTCATTCAGCATCAGTATCAGGTCATTAGGATGAGAGTTTTAAAAAGAAGAGGTGAGGAAGGCAGTCCATATCCCTTTTATCCAGTTTGAATTGATCATCAGATATGTTACTGATATGGTTTGTCTGTGTCCGCACCCAAATATCATCTTGAATTCCCATGTGTTGTGGGAGGGACCCAGTAGGAGGTAATGAATCATGGGGGCAAGTCTTTCCCATGCTGTTTTCATGATAGTGAATAAGTCTCATGAGATCTGATGGTTTTAAAAAGAGGAGTTCCCCTGCACAAGCTCCCTCTCTTTGCCTGCTGCCATCCGTGTGAGACATGACTTGCTCTTCCTTGCATTCTGCCATGATTGTGAGGCTTCCCAGACACATGAAAGTATAAGTCCAGTTAAACCTCTTTCTTTTGTAAATTGCCTGGTCTCAGGTTTGTCTTTATCAGCAGCATGAAAACAGACTAATACATTAAATTGAGGTCTGGCGCAGTGGCCCATGCCTGTAATCCCAGCACTTTGGGAGGCCAAGGTGGGCGGATCATCTGAGGTCGGGAGTTTGAGACCAGCCTGACCAACATGGAGAGACCCCATCTCTGCTAAAACTACAAAATTATCCAGGTGTGGTGGTGCATGCCTGTAATCCCAGCTACTCAGGAGGCTGAGGCAGGAGAATCACTTGAACCCAGGAAGTGGAGGTTGCAGTGAGCCAAGATTGCACCATTGCACTCCAGCCTGGGCAACAAGAGTGAAACTCTGTCTCAAAAAAAAAAAAAAAAAAAAAAAAATTGGTAGCAGTAGAGTGAGATGTTGCTGTAAAGTTACCTGAAAATGTGGAAGCAACTTTGGAACTGGGTAACAGGCAGAGGTTGGAACAGTTTGGAGAGCTCAGAAGAAGACAGGAAAATGTGGGAAAGTTTAGAACTTCCTAGAGACTTGTTGAATGGCTTTGACAAAAATGCTAATAGTGATATAACAATAAGGTCCAGGCTGAGGTAGTCTCAGATGGAGATGAGGAACTTGTTGGAACTGGAGCAAAGGTGACTCTTGTTACGTTTTAGCAAAGACACTGGTGGCATTTTGCCCCTGCCCTAGAGGTTTGTGGAACTTTGAACTTGAGAGAGAAGATTTAGGGTATCTGGCAGAAGAAATTTCTAAGCAGCAGAGCATTCAAGAGGTGATTAGGGTGTTGTTAAAAGCATTCAGTCTTATAAGGGAAGCAGAGCATAAAAGTTTGGAAAATTTGCAGCCTGACAATACAATGGAAAAGAAAATCCCATTTTCTGAGGAAAAATTCAAGCGGGCTGCAGAAATTTGCATAAGTAACAAAGAGCTGAATATTAATTCCCAAGACAGTGGGGAAAATGCCTCCAGGGCATGTCAGAGGTCTTCATGGCAGACCTTCCCATCACAGGCCCAGAGACCTAGGAGGAAAAAGTGGCCCAGGGTCCCTGTGCTGTGTGTAGCCTAGAGACTTGGTGCCCTGCATTCCAGCTGCTCCAGCTGCAGCTGAAAGGGGCCAACATAGAGCTGGGGCCGTGGCTTCAGAGGGTGCAAGCCTCAAGCCTTGGCAGCTTCCACGTGGTGTTGAGCCTGCTAGTACACAGAAGTCAAGAATTGAGGTTTGGGAACCTTTGCCTAGATTTCAGATGATGTATGGAAATGCCTGGATGTCCAGGCAGAAGTTTTCTGCAGGGGTAGGGCCCTCATGGAGAACCTCTGCTAGGGCAGTGTGAAAGGGAAATGTGGGGTTAGAGCCCCCACACAGAGTTCCTACTGAGGTACTGCCTAGTGGAGCTGTGAGAAGAGGGCCACTGTCCTCCAGATCACAGAATGGTAGATCCACTGACAGCTTGCACTGTGCACCTGGAAAAGCTTCAGACACTCAACATCATCCCATGAAAGCAGCCAGAGGAAGGGTGTACCCTGCAAAGCCACAGGGGCAGAGCTGCCCAAGACCATGGGAACCAACCTCTTGCATCAGCATGACTTAGATGTAAGACATGGAGTCAAAGGAGATCATTTTGGAGCTTTAAGATTTGACTGCCCAGCTTGATTTCATACGTGCGGGGGGCCTGTAGCCCCTTTGTTTTGGCCCATTTCTCCCATTTCGAATGGCTGTATTTACCCAATGCCTGTACTCCCCCTGGATCTAGGAAGTAACTAACCTGCTTTTGATTTTACAGGCTCATTGGTGGAAGGGACTTGCCTTGTCTCAGATGAGACGTTGGACTGTGGACTTTTGAGTTAACACCGAAATGAGTTAACACTTTGGGGGACTGTTGGGAAGGCATGATTGGTTTTGAAACATGAGGACATGAGATTTGGGAGGGGCCAGGGGCAGAATGATATGGTTTGGCTGTGTGCCCACCTACATCTCATCTTGAATTCCCATGTGAGAGAGGGACCTGGTAGGAGGTAATTGAATCATGGGGGCAAATCTTTCCTGTCATGTTCTTGTGATAGTGAATAAGTCTCATGAGATCTGATGGTTTTAAAAAGGGGTGTTCCCCTGCATGAGCCCTCCCTTTGCCTGCTGCCATCCATGTAGGACTTGACTTGCTCCTCCTTGCCTTCTGCCACAATTGTGAGGCTTCCCCTGCCACGTGGAACTGTAAATCCAATTAAACCTCTTTCTTTTGTAAATTGCCCAGTCTTGGGTATGTCTTTATCAGCAGTGTGAAAACGGACTAATACAGTTGAAAAGCTGTTTCTGTTAACCTTTATTGTCAGAGTGGTTTTAAGGTTTATGTGAAAATTGGTAGAAGGATTTCTGTATTCAACTCACAAATTGATTTTGTCTGCAAATTCAATAGCCAAGAAAAGATAGCAGATTACAAATAATCTTATGCTGTTCCTTATTGGTTTCCTCACATAATAACAGGTATGTTCAAAAGGGTGCCCAAAGTTTGCCCACACCTCATGTAGACTAGTGTTTTGAGCAGAAAAAGCTGCAATGCTTGGCTGGGATCCTATCCTACAGCTGCATAGCCCTTGCAGGATTCCAGTAAGTTCTCCTTTTCTTTGTTTCTGCAGAGCAAGGATAATAATGGCTTTCCACTGTTGCTAATCTCAGGATTCCTCGCTATCTGTTGGTGATTCACTTAACCCTGTCCTCATTTTTAATCATTTATTTATGTATTAGATATGAGGTCTTGCTCTGTTGCCCAGGCTAGAATGCAGTGGCTGTTAACAAGTGCTATCATACTGTACCACAGCCTCAAACTCCTGGCCTCAAGCAATCCACCTATCTCAGCCTCCCAAGTAGCTGGGACTATGGGTGCACACCACTGCGCCCAGCTTTGATTTTTATAAATGGTCCTGTTATTATATTATCTTTCTGTGCTTTTTCTTCCCAGAAACCCGATTGATAAAGTTATAGGAATTAGAATTAGTCTCAGAAAAGAGACTCTCAAAATGGCTTTCTAGGATGATATTACTCACATATCTGATGATTACTTGTATAAACTACTTGCCAAGAAAAATGAAACAGTGGTATTCTATAGCATGGAGTGGCATCACAGTTACTCAAACTATCAGTAGTGGCATGAAATGGAGTGTCAGTGTAGGGCACAACATTGAAAGATCAATCTCTAGCACTTAGCTGCTGTAACAGTGAGGTTTACTAAAATTGTTGTGTCATTTGGCTCTTCTGACTGCTTCTGTGAGAGTACATGAAAAAAAGACAAATAGCTTCGGGTTCCAAATACCAGGCATGAGTAGAAAATCAGAAAACTTCCTTGACCACTTTGAAGAAATCCATTATCTCTTATAGCTAAGGGGAAGATATGGCTGAGGATCAAGTCCGGGGCCTGACTATAAAGGCTTTGGAATTGCAGTGTTAATTAAACGTGAGACCTAGTTCTGTTATGCTAAGGTAAGGGCACTGGTGGAGATGGCCTAGGACCTATGACATGGGATGGGGGCATTTGAGCAGATATGAATGAGGCTTAGAACTTTAAATATGAGTTAGAAGAAAGAGTTTCAGTATAGCCCTAATGGGGAAGTACATGGAATGCTCTTGGAGGAGAGCTTAACAATGAAGATGTTGTAGGATCTTGCTAAATACTTAACTGGGATTCAGATTTGCTGTGTTGACTTGAGCATCTGGAAGTCCTTCTAAGTGGGTTACTAGAAGCTTGTTCTCAATAATAGCTTACAATCTGTATGCTGAGATGCCAGAATTTCCCTGGCATACTGTAGAAGAAAGAATCTCAAGGTTTAGGGAGATGGGATGTTGGATTTGCTCTATTGTAGTCATTCTGCTTAGTCATACTCTATTCATACCATGCCCGGGAGGGCCCGTACAATTTACTCTTTTCAAGGCATTGAATGAGGGAGAACAGATATCCTTGAAAAATTCTTGTGTGGCTGCCCTCAGTAGATTAGAGATGATGATTGGGAGCCCACATTGAAACTGGGATCCATGATTTTATATCCTGGTAGAGGCCAGGTGGTTCAACTGTCAAAGACATGTTTAGCACAGTTACTATAATAACCTTCAGGAAGAAGTGAAATCAGGATGTTTTGATTGCAAGGATAGGTGGTGGTATCCTATTGATCCCTGAGTCACTAGGAATGAATAAAACCATCAGCCTACTTAAGTGCTATTTGACATATGTAGGTGGAAAAATCCTGGGACTGATTGGTAGAAACCTAACTGAAATCTCTGTAATAGAGATTCAAGGCATATTACTTGAATCTTAGACAAACCAGTTGACAAACCTGGAGTCCCTTAATTAAGAGTGAGGGCAGATGTCTTTGAGGGAGAGTCCCATAGTGCAGCCAGGTATAAATGGTGACTTTTCCCTAAGGCCATTTCCAGAGGTATTTGTAGCCTTTTACTAGGGTGATTGTGAACTAAGGAATGGGTGATTCTCATACATTCTGGAGGTTAATTGATATTAGCTCTAAATACTAATCTCTGCAGTCTCAAAATACCACCAAAATTCCAGTGATTAAAGTCGAGATTTAAGAAAGTCAAGTGGGACTAAAGATCCACTCTGGAGTTATTTTTCCAGTCCCAAAATATATGTGAGTATAGATATATTGAGTAGCAGAATTCCTACATTAGGTTTATAGGGAGCTATTATGATAGATAGGAACAAGTGTAACCTCCCTGGCTAACTTCTTACCCATGCCAAAGTAGAATACCAAAATTAAATTTGATCTCTGGGGAAATTTAGTGATTTCCCCAGAGATTAGTGCCACCATTAAAGATAGGAAAGATACAAGTCTTTTCCTTTTAACTCCCCTTGGCTCATGCAATAGCCAAATTAGTTTTGGAGAATGTCTGTGGATTATTAAAAATTTAATCAAATGTTGATGCCAGTCATAGTTGTGGTTCCACATATGGGGCATCTTTACTAGAGCAAATCAGAACAGCTCTTGACACCTAGAAGGTAGCTATTGACTTGAAAACTAGAAAGTAGCTTTCTTTTCAATTCCCATCAGCAAAAATAATCAGAAGCAGTTTGCTTTCACATGATTGCAACAGCACTGTCACTGTATTACCTCAGGGATATTTAAAGACTTCTGTTCTATGATAGAGTATCATTCCAGAGGGACCTTTGTTTCCTTGATATCTAGTAGAATATCATTGTAGTCTTTTATCTTGATAACATTATGCAAATTGCACCTTGTGAGCAGGAAATAGCAACCACCCTATATACTTTAAAAAATACCACTAATACCAGAGAACAAGCGATAAACCCAGTTCAGGAACCTGACACATTAGTGAAATTTCTAACAAGGAAGTAGTGCTCTACCTTGTATCATCCACCTTAAAGATGCACAGTGTTTGTTTGGCCTGTTTGTATTTTGAGACAATGTACTGCATTTGCTACTCTTCGACCCATGTAACCTGTATGACTGCCACCTTGTTCATATCACTTGGAACTACATAATGTACTACAGAAGGTCCAGGCTATGATGCAAGCTGCCCTGACACTTAGGCTTTAGGATTCAGTGGACCCAGTGGTAAATAGGATACTGTATGGAATCTCTTGCAAGCCCAGTAGGAGAATCCCAATGCAGACCCCTAGGATTTTGGTATAAGAATATGCTGTTGGCCAGGTGCGGTGGCTCATGCCTGTAATCCCAGCACTTTGGGAGGCCGAGGCAGGTGGATTGGAAGGTCAGGAGATCGAGACCATGGTGAAACCCCGTCTCTACTAAAAATACAAAAAATTAGCTAGGCGCAGTGGTGGACACCTGTAGTCCCAGCTACTTGGGAGGCTGAGTCAGGAGAATGGCGTGAACCCAGGAGGTGGAGCTTGCAGTGAGCCGAGATGGCGCCACTGCATTCCAGCCTGGGCAACAGAGCGAGACTCCGTCTCAAAAAAAAAAAAAAAAAAAAAAAAAGAATATGCTGTTATCTGCTGACAGCTATTGTCTGTTTGAAAGGCAACTCTTGATTTACTTCTAGGCCTTAGTAGAGGCTAGACTCCTGACCATAGGATACTAAGTAACTATGTGACATGAACTGCTCTTTAGAAATTGGGAGTTACCCTGCATGTTCTCACTCACAAGTGAGAGTTGAACAATGAGAACACGTGGACACAGGGAGGGGAACATCACACACCGGGGCCTGTGGTGTCGGGGGAGGGCGTTGGGGACAAGGGGAGAGAGAGCACTAGGACAAATACCTAATGCATGCGGGGCTTAAAACCTAGATGACGGGTCGATAGGTGCAGCAAACCACCATGGCATATGTATACCTATGTAACCTGCACATTCTGTACAGGTCTCCCAGAACTTAAAGTAAAATTAAAAAAATAAAATAAAATAAATTGGGTGTTACCTAATTTACTGGATCGTAAATTGAATATGGGCAGCAGAATTCCATTGTCAAATGGAAGAGTATACACTGAGGTAGCCTGAGATGATCTGGAAGACACAAGTAAATCACATGGAACAAATGTCCATTGGACCTGCCCTTACTTCTTTGCCACCTGTTTTTTTTTCAACCCATTATCTATAGGCTCATAGCCATTTAGCAGGGGAAGAAAAAGTTTAGGCTTGGTTTATTAATGGTCTGCATGTATGCTAGCACCAACTTGAAGCAGACAGCCACAGAATTCTGTGCCCACACCATAATGGGGTGGCCCTGAAAGATAGTGGGGAGGAGAAATTCTCCCAGTGGATATAACTTTGAACAATACATCTGGTTGTCCTCTTCTTTAGGAAGAAGAGTTGATCTGAGGTATGGATCTGTACTGATTTATGCACGGTAGCTAATAGGTTGGTCAATTACTTGGAAAGAAGAAGATTTGAGATAAGGAAGTCAGTGGGAGAAGTATTATGGATGGATTCTTAAAATTGCCCAGCATGTGAAAATATCTGTGAACTACAATACTGCCCAGCAGAGGGCATCCATCTCGATAGTTATACAAGAAGATCTGTTCTACAGGTGTCAATCAGCCTCTTTACACAGTCACTCTAGTGCTTGCTCAGTGGGCCTACGTGACAATAGGAATGTAGGCTAACAGTAGATTCAACAATGTAGACTTCTACTTGCCAAGGATAATTCAGTTACTGCCACTATGGAGTGATTAGTCTGCTTATAGCAGAGGCCATTGCGGAGACCCCAGTATGATACTGTTCCCTTGACAGATTAGTCAACCATCTGGTGGTAGTTTAATTTCACTAGATTCCTTTCATTATAAAGGGAAGAGTGATCTGTCATCATGGGAATAGATACATATTCTAGGAAGAGGTTTACCTTCCCTGCTTGGAAAGCTTCTATTAGTGCCACAATTCATGGCCTAATGGAATGCCTTGTTTTATCACCATGTATCACAAATATCTTTGAGCAAGAAAGTAATTTTATTATGAGGGAAGTGTGGCAGCAGAGTCATGCCTGTGGAATTAACTGATCTTACCCATCACTCAGGAACAGCTAGTTTGATAGGATGGAGGAAATTATGCAGAAGGATCAATCGTGGTGCTGGCTGAGAGAAAACCTCTGTAAGGATGTAGTGTAGGACTCAACCCAGTCATCATTATATGTTGTCATCTACTCAATGTTCAGAATGCATGGGCCTGTGAACCAAGAGGCAGAGGTAGGAGTGGCTCTTCTATTATTCCTAATAACTCCCTTGAAATTTTTTTTCTCTACACCTTTATCTTTATCATATTGTCCCTATAGCATTGGACTTGGTGGGTTTGGAGGCCCTGGTGCCCAAGGGATTGATACTTTCCCCAGATGACATGGTCACAATTCTATTTAATGGGAAGCTGAAACTGCCATCTGGCTATTTTGGAGTCTTCAGATCACTAAGTCAACAGTTAGAGAAGGGGATCATTGTTGATTTAACTACCATGGGGAAATTGGTTATTGCTCCACAAAGGGAACAAGGAAGGCTATGTCTGGAATCCCAGGTATTCACTAGGGTGTCTCTTAGTATTCACATCTCTAATATTACTCGACAGTGGGAAACTGAAGCAACCCAATGAAGATGAGAGCACTAAGGACTTGGATCCTCTGAGACTAGGGTTGGGTGACCCCACCAGATGAAGTATGAGTCAAGGGTTATGGGAAATTGAAAGCCATGATGATCACTTTGGCCCTTGGGCCCAATAACTACCCTCTTTTCTCTGTCCTTACTATCAGAACCACAATTTTGTTGACCTTTTACAAGTGGCTTGTCCATCAGGGGAGACTCAGACACTCTCCCATCTTAGGGAATAAATCTTGATTGGTCTAGGCTCATTTTTCTTATTAAAGGAATGGTTTAGGCTTGGACAATTCTGGACAATGACACACGAGGAAAACTCTGCTGGAGTGCTTCTAGGAAGGTTTTCCTTGCTATTAACAGGGTGCACAAGACACAGACATGACTTATTCTGTCTCTAGGCATGGGTGTCTTCTTCTGATGTGACTAGAATGGCAACTGCCATTTTGAAAACATAAGAGGAGCCAGCATTAGAAAATAAGGTGGCTGGGCGGTGGTGGCTCACACTTGTAATCTCAGAGCTTTGGGGGGCTGAGGTGGGAGGATTGCTTGAGCTCGGGAGTTTGAGACCAGCCTGGGGAACATCGTGAGACCTCATCTCTACTAAAAGTTGGGAAAAAATTAGCCAGGCGTGGTGGCATGATGCTATAAATGCAGCTACTTAGAAGGCTGAAGCAGGAGGATTGCATGATCCCGGGAGATGGATGCTGCAATGAGCTATGACTGTACCACTGCACTCCAGCCTGAGTGACAGAGTGAGACCCACTCTCAAAAAAAAAAAAAAAAGGAAGCCAACTATAATGTAACAGGTCCCTCACCAGATTACTGAAGGGTGTGTGTCCACTGCTTGAACTTGGAAGGCCAGGCTGTGAGCCAAGGCCATGATGCCCAGCCAAGGAACAGGTGTTTCTGAGAACCCAAACATCATGGAGAGTATCTGGGAACCTACCAAGAAAAACAGGCTCATTGGCAAAGAGCCAGAAAATTAAAGGCAGTTTAGAGATGGAAAGTAGCACAGATCTCTAGAGCTGTGCTGCTGCTGCTCAGGAGCGCCCTGTATGTAAGTCCTAATAAACTCGTCTACTTGCCAATCTGAACTGTCTGAGTCACTTTTTGGTCTCAGCTCCCTCCCAGTTTGGGAGACCATTTTTCTGTAAAATCCTGGGCTTTTCTTGTAACAATTGGCATCACAAACAGGATCTAAGAGACCAAAGGAAGATTCAGGAAGGGGTGTCTGCAATGGGAATCCCAGGGTGGTCAACGGCAACCATGTGGGGTGAAATTGTCCAACTGCTTGACCTTTGTGGGCTGCTGCTTGAGTACAGGGATGCTTAGAAAATTCCAGTGGGGAGTAAGCATGTAGTGCAAGGACCTAAGATGTTAAAGTACAATAAGGATAGCAGGTGTGCTGTTGCTGTGGTAAGACTGGCTACTGAGAAATTGTTAAAGCAGGAAAAATAGATACAAAAGTTAAGGGAGGAGCTGCAGTTAGAAAGGCACATTCGAGTATCCATGTTGGCCCTGGTTGGGGATTTGGTGGAGAAGGTAGATAAAAGGGAGGAAGGGTTGGAACTCCAGTAGCTTATGTTTCCAAAAACATGGGAAAGTTCAAAGGTTTTCTAGGACTCCAGCTGGTTACATATTATGACTCATCCTTGTGCACCTTTTTAAACTGATGGCCAAATTACAGCAAGAAAAATCCAGAGCTCAAATGTTTCACCTTCAGCTATAGTTCATCAGATCTTCTGAAGCTCTCTATTTCTCTCTTTTCTGCCTGCTTTGAATCTGTTGTTATTAAATTACTGGTGTTGAAATAAAACTCACTGTTTACGGTACTGCTAATTGAAAGCCACTTGGGGATTTTGTTTTTCTTACACAGTTCAGACAATTCTAACTAAAATGTAAATGTTAGAAACTCATTTGAAACTGAAGAAAAAAAAAGAGGGTAAAAGAAGTTTTTTAAAAAATCAAACTGCTATGAAAACTACTTTACCCAAAATTTTTGTCCACAGCCTTCATTGGATTACCTGTTAGGCAAATAAAGTTCCATGTGGAGGGGTCCCAATTTTGTCAAAAATAATTTGGATCCAGTTATCCTTTATGGGCTGATGAGTTTATAATACTGTCTCATGGCTAGAGTTCTGAAGTAAAAGGTACTGGGTGTGTGTGTGTATGTGCATGTGTGTGTGTGAGAGAGCATACATGTTTAAATATGTTTATATGTATGTACATGTGTTATATGTTATGTCTGACATGCTACCAACTTGGCTTATAAGTAAATGAGTACTCATACATTAAGATAAAGTCAAGTACTTTTTAAGTTTATGTAAATTTAGTAATCTTTAATAAACAAGCTGGATTTAAAATTATTGGTAAAATAAAATAGAAATGTCTTCAGAATTGTCAGCATACATTTTTGTCTGGGTTTACTGATTAGGTAAGTTTTATATTTGCCTCTGCTAGATATTTTTTTTTTTTTTTTTTTTTTTTTTTTTTTGGAGACGGAGTCTCGCTCTGTCACCCAGGCTGGAGTGCAGTGGCGCAGTCTCGGCTCACTGCAAGCTCCGCCTCCCGGGTTCACGCCATTCTCCTGTCTCAGCCTCTCCGAGTAGCTGGGACTACAGGCGCTGCCTCTGCTAGATATTTTAAGATGTCAGAGTTTGACATGAAAGTTATAAGACTGTAAACCCAGCCAAAACCAGAATGATCTTTGTTTGTGTGGTTTTTTTGACAAATAAGACTAATTTAATATAGTTGGTTCAATGAAAGTAGCAAAATCTTCTGAATTATCAGCAAAATGCCCATGTGTTTAAGGTTTTTTATTATTATTATACTTTAAGTTCTGGGGTACATGTGCAGAACATGCAGGTTTGTTACATAGGCATACACGTGCCATAGGGGTTTGCTGCACCCATCAACCTGTCATCTACATTAGGTATTTCTCCTAATGCTATCCCTCCCCTAGCCCCCTACCCCCCGACAGGCCTCGGTGTTTCTCACTCATAAGTGGGAGTTGAACAAAGAGAACACATGGACACAGGGGGAGGGGGGATCTTTAAGGTTTTTACTTAGGTGAACATCTTATATTTACAGGCTATAAAAATGGTTAACAGGAAAATAAGTTAGAATAGTGATTAGATTTGTCTAATATCTCAGTTCTCATGAGTCATCCAGATAAACTGCTAAAAACAAATGAATTGAATAGATGTGAATGAGATAAATGCTTATAGGTGAACTCTTGTGTAATTTAAAATCTTAAAATTATTTTAGGTACTCAGTGAATGTCTGATTTCCAACTGAAAAAAAAATGTTACAATAGAGGGCATTGGTTGTATTTCTGTACCCGTTAATGGGAAATGAAATCTATTATGTGGGGGAAGCATTGGTGGACCTCTGTGAGCTGAATAAAAACAAGGACAGAGTCTGAAAATAAATCAAGGAAGAAAAAGGGGATGGGCCAAATGGGTGCCTGTACACTTGCCCTAGCCCAGGCAGGCAACGAAGATGAAATAATACTGCCTACCAGGGGAAGATTCTGAGATCACCCAAACAATTCAGAAGTTACGTAAGGTACAGATAGGCCAGAACCCCTATAACAGCCCTGTGTGGCCTGTGAAAAAGCCAAATGGCACCTGGAGAATGATGGTAGACTACCATGAGCTAAATGAGGTGGTGCTGCTTGTATCTGCTGTGTACCCAATATTACTCAACTGCTACAGCAAGTAATCCTTAAGCTGGGAAGTGTCCATGCTATGATTGACTTGGATTATGCCTTTTCCAGTATTCCCTTAGCAGAAGATTTACAAGACCAGTTTGCCTTCACTTGGGAGGGCCAATAATGGACTTTACAGGTACTACCAAAAGGATACCTGCACAACCCCACCATCTATCACAGTATAGTTGCATAGTACCTATCTGGACTCTCTTTGCCTGCCTCAGTCTCTGTGTTTCACTGTGTTAATGATATCATGCTAACCTCAGAGTCTCTTGCAGATCTGTAGACTACCCTACAAACCACCTTGAATGGCCTAAAGAACAGGGGATGGGAAGCCAACCCCAAAAAGATACAGGGGCCCAGGATAGGGTCCCAAATTCCTGGGAGTTACCTGGTCAACTAAGACATGAAACATACCTGGAGCTGTCACTGATAAGATAGTACAGCAGCTTGTTCCCCAGACAGTAAAGCAACTGTAGGTTTTCCTAGGTTTACTGGGCTGCTGGAGGATATTCATTCCTCATTTGGCACAAACCCTCAGCCCATCGTACACCCTAATAAAGAAGAGTAAAAAATGGGACTGAGCACACATAGAGCAAGAGCCATTTGACAAAGCAAAAATATTGGTCAAACAAGCCCAAGCACTAGAGGTCCCACTGCCACAGGATCCTTTTGTATTAGAAGTCACTAGAGATGCCACAAGGATGACTTAGGGTTTGTGGCAAAAGCAGCCAGTGGGAATGGTAACCGTAGGGTTTTGGTCTCAGTTATGTTTCTTTGTTTGTTTGTTTTGAGCTGGAGTCTTGCTCTGTCACCCAGGCTGGAGTGCAGTGGCGCGATCTCGGCTCACTGCAAGCTCTACCTCCCAGGTTCATGCCATTCTCCTGCCTCAGCCTCCCAGCAGCTGGGACTACAGGCGCACGCCGCCATGCCCAGCCAATTTTTTTGGTATTTTTAGTACAGACAGGGTTTCACTGTGTTAGCCAGGATGGTCTCGATCTCCTGACCTTGTGATCAGCCTGCCTCAGCCTCCCAAAGTGCTGGGATTACAGGCGTGAGCCACCACGCCGGGCCTGGTCTCAATTATGAAAGGGGGCAGAATCCCACTATACAGTCCTAGAGCAACAGCTATTAGCCGTGTATAGGGCATTGCAACAAGCAGAGGCCATCATCACCAGAAAGCAGACCACACAATAAAAACTGCCTACCCCATAAAAGGTGGGTGGAAGGCTTTCTAACCAAGCCTGTCTCTGGGGTGGCACAATTATACACCCTGCAGAAATGGCATGCCTGTCTACAACAAAGCAGTGTCCTGTCTACTAATCCTTTAAGTCAGCTTCTACAGGAGATGCTTGGACCCATCCACTTTGAACAAGTGGAGGGAGCCAAGATGGCAATGGAACCACCTACCAGGCCAACCATTGTATATAAGGGGACCCCACCAATGCACATTAGGGCCTGGTACATTGATGGGTCTAGCAAAGGCACCCAACACCAATGGTCAGTGGTCATGGTACAAATGGATACTGACACCGTATAACCATGTAGGTACATCATAAGAGCAGCCACAGGGTGGGCCACAGCAAAGGCAACAGGCATCTCCATCCTCTATGCAGATATTCTAGCAGCTGTTCAGAACTGTGAGACCTACTCACAGCTGAGACCTAGAAGGGTTCCCTCTGCACCAAGTCACATACATAAAGCCGTACAACCTCCACAGGACTGACAAGTCAATTGTATTGGTCCTCTGCCCTGGAATGGTGGGGAAAGGCATACCTTAACCTGTGTAGACACAACAATGGGGCTACTACTACGCAACAATTGGGGCCTTCCCAATAAAACATGCCACCCAGCTGGAGACCATCAAGTGTCTCACTGTTCTTAGTGTCATATATGGCATGCTACGAAGAATATTTAATGATCAGGGCTCCCATTCATGGGCCACGATATCCAACACTGGACATCAGAACAAAACATAGACTGGAGGTTCCATTACCATATAACCCAACAGGGGCAGGACTCACAGAAAAAAAGAATGGCCTGTTAAAAACCCAATTACATGCACTGTCCCAGAACAGCTAAGTTCCCTGGACTAAGAATCTCCCTGAAGCCATACAAATTTTAAATGAGTTACCCATTAACACACTTGGCATCATTCCCTATGAATGGGCCTGTAAAATATGCCCCGCAAACTCTCAGCATTACCTCTGAGACACTGAGCCATGCTTCTGAAGCAGAAGCCATACTGTGCTCCTAAGAACACCAGTGGATCTGCCAAGTGGCGAAGGCTACATGGACCTTCAAGTTTTATGATGCTGGAGGGTGAATGAAGACTGCTGGAGGATAGGTAATCCCAGCTGTACTCTTTGAGGGCGGTCTGAGAGCCTTAATGATATCAGCATCAGCAGCACTGATACCTGCTGGAGTGGTCATAGTGCAGATTGCATAGGCAAGGGTGGAAGCTTACCAATTGGCTACTATGCCCACTCCTAAAGAGGGAAGCCATGTGTGGTACGGGAAGCCATGTGTGGTACTGTAAGCCAGAACTGAAGCCTGTGGCAGCCTCATTAATAGGGCCAATGGGAGAAAATATAGCAGTAATGATGTTACAAGGAGTGGATATATCCATGAGGGTCTCTACTGAACATCTGTGTTTGCCTTGTTTCTGCTACCCATGGCAGCTGGTAATGTCTTTTGAACTAGGCTGTGACTACAGCAGCGGTCAGCAACCAGTCCTATTGTGGGGTATGTGGATACCTCCCCTTGTTAAGTAGTAATGGTATGCCTTGGGATATTCTGCCTTTTGCCTGACAGAACTGGAGTGACTGGTTCAACAGCACCAATAAGGCAACGCAGGCTCACTAGGGATTGTCTCTGCATGGAGGCCTGATTGCCAATGCAATGGAGACTAAAAGGTATGTGCCCTTAGCCCACAAAACAAGTCTTAATAAACTTAAGAAAATCAAAATCATATCAAGTATCTTCTCAGACCACAGTGAAATAAAACTGGAAAATAACTCCAAAAGGAATCCTCAAAACTATACAAATACATAGAAATTAAATAATCTGCTCTTGAATGATCTTTGGGTTAACAATGAAATCAATATGGAAATTTAAATATTCTTTGAACTGAATAATAGTGACACAACTTATCAAAACCTCTGGGATAGAGCAAAAATGGTACTAAGAGGGAAGGTGATAGCATTAAATGCTTACATCAAAAAGTCTGAAAGAGCGCAAATAGACAACCTAACATCATAACTCAAGGAACTAGAGAAACAAGAACCAAACCCAAACCCAGCAGAAAAAAAAAAAAATTAACAAAGATCACAGCAGAAACTAAATGAAATTGAAACAAAAAAATACAAAAGACAGATGAAACAAAAAGGTGTTTCTTTGAAAAGATAAACAAAATTGATAGACTGTTATTGAGATTAACTAAGAAAAGAAGAAAGAAGATCCAAATAAGCTCAATTAGAAACAAAACGGAAGATATTATAACTGATACCACAGAAATACAAAAGATCATTCAAGGCTGCTTTGAACACCTTTATGTGCACAAACTAGAAAGTCTAAAGGAAATGGATAAATTCCTGGAAATATACAACCCTCCTGATTAAATCAGGAAGAAATAGAAACTCTGAACAGACCAATAACAAGCAGTGAGATTGAATCAGTGATTTAAAAATTGCCAAAAAAAAAAAAAATTCAGAATCAGATGAAGTCACAGCCGAATTATATCAGACATTCAAAGAAGAATTGGTACCAATTTTACCGAAACTATTTCAAAAGATAAAGAAAGATGGAATCCTCCCTAAATCATTCTATGAAGGCAGTATTACCCTAATACCAAAACCAGGAAAGGCCATAACAAAAAAAGAAAACTACAGACCATTATCCCTGATGAATATAGATGCAAAAAATCGTAACAAAATACTAGCTTTCCGAATCTAACAGCATATCAAAAAGATAATATACATGATGAAGTGGCTCTCATACCAGGGATTCAGGGATGGTTTAACATATGCAGATCAATAAACGTAATACATGACATAAACAAAAATTATATGATAATCTCAGTAGGCACAGGAAAAGCACTTGATAAAATCCAGCATCCTTTCATGATCAAAACCCTCATAGATGGGACATACCTCAAAGTAGTAAAAGCCATCTATGACACACCAACAGGCAACCTAATACTAAACAACGAAAAGTTGAAAGCATTCCCCCAGAGAACTAGAACAAGACAAGAATACCCACTTTCACCACTTCTACTCAACATAGTACTGGAAATCCTAGCCAGAGCAGTCAGACAAAAGAAAGAAAGAGTATTCAAATTGGAAAAGAGGAAGTCAAACTGTTGCTGTTTGCCGATAATATGGTCATGTACCTAGAATACCCTAAAGACTCATCCAAAAATCTCCTAGACCTGATAAATGAGTTCAGTAAAGTTTCAGGATACAAAATCAATGTACACAAATCAGTAGCACTGCTATATACCAACAATGACAAAGCTGAAAATCAAATCAAGTACTCAATCCCTTTTACAACAGCTGCAAAAAAAATTAATTAAATAAAATACTTAGGAATATACTTAACCAAGGAGGTGAAAGATCTCTACAAGGAAAATTACAAAACACTGAAAGAAATCATAGATGACACAAACAAATGGAAATACATCCCATGCTCATGAATAGGTAGAATCAATATTGTGAACATGACCATACTGCCAAAAGCAATATACAGATTCAATGCAATTCCCATCCAAATACCATCATCATTCTTCACAGAACTAGAAAAATATCCTAAATTTGTATGGAACCAAAAAAGAGCCCACATAGCCAAAGCAGTACTAAGAAAAAGAACAAATCTGGAGGCATCACATTACCTGACTTCAAATTTTACTATGAGGCTGTCGTTACCAAAACAATGTGGTACTGCTATAAAAATAGGCATGTAGACCAATGGAACAGAATGGAGAACCCGGAAATAAAGCCAAATACTTACAGCTAACTGGTCTTCGACAAAGCAAACAAAAATGTAAAGTGGGGAAAGGATACCCTATTCAATAAATGGTGCTGGGATAACTGGCAAGCCACATGTAGAAGAATGAAACTGGATCCTCATCTCTCACCTTATACAAAGATCAACTCAAGATGGATCAAAGACTTAAATCTAAGAACTGAAACCATAAATATTCTAGAAGATAACATCAGAGAAACTCTTGTAGACGTTGGCTTAGGCAAAGAATTCATGACTAAGAATCCGAAAGCAAATGCAACAAAAACAAAAATAAATAAATGGGGCCAGGCATGGTGGCTCACACCTGTAATCTCAGCACTGTGGGAGGCAGAGGTGGGTAGATTACTTGAGGTCAGGAGTTCAAGACCAGCCTGGCCAACATGGTGAAACCCTGTCTCTACTAAAAATACAAAAAAATAGCCATACATGGTGACATGTGCCTGTAGTCACAGCTACTCAAGAGGCTGAAGCAGGAGAATGCAGTGAGCCGAGATCGTGCCACTGCACTCCAGCCTGGGTGACAAAGCAAGACTCCGTCTCAAAAAAAAAAAAAAGAAAAAAAAGTGGGTAAAGGACATGAATAGGAAATTAGACAATTCTTGAAAAAATATATACAGACAGCCAACAAACATATGAAAAAATGCTCAAAATCACTACAAGGGAAATGCAAATCGACCATGAGATACAACCTCATTCCTGCAAGAAAGGCCATAATTTAAAAATTAAAAAAAAAAATAGATGTTGGCATGTATGTGGTGAAAAGGGAGCTCTTTTACACTGCTGGTGGGAATGTAAACTAGTACAACTACTATGGAAAACAGTATGGATACCCCTTAAACAACTAAAAGTAGAACTACCATTTGACCCAGCAATCCCACTACTGGGTGTTTACCCAAAGGAAAATAAGTCATTATATGAAAAAGATGAATGCACACACATGTTTATAGCAGCACAATTCACAATTACAAAGATATGGAACCAAGCTAAATGCCCATCAACCAATGAGTGGATAAAGGAAATGTGGTATATATACACCATGAAATATTACTCAGCCATAAAGCAGAACAAAATAATGGCCTTTGCAGCAACTTGGATGGAGTTGGAGGCCGTTATTCTAAGTGAAGTAACTCAGGAATGGAAAACCAAATATTGTATGTTCTCTTAAAAGTGAGAGTTAAGCTATGAGGATGCAAAGGCATAAAAATGATATAATGGACTTTGGGGACTTGGGGCAAAGGGTTGGGAGGGTGAGCAATGAAAGACTACGCATTTGGTACGGTGTACTCTGCTCCAGTGACAGGTGCAGCAGAATCTCAGAAGTCACCACTAAAGAACTTATTAATGTAACAAAAAACCATCTGTTCCCCAAAAACTATTGAAATTTTTTAAAAGTTTTTTTTTAAGCCACAAAAACCAATATGTACCCTTATAGGCACTACCTGTTGTGCCTATATGCCTGATGAAGAGAACAGCGTCACAAATGTTTTAAACTATTTGTCAACTCAAATCCATTATATAACCCAATTAGGCTTCTTTACCTCATTCTCAAATTGGCTACACATCTTACCTACCCATTGGAGTTACGTTTTGCTAACAAGCATCATAATTGTAGTTAGCTTCTGCTTTTTATGATGTTTTGTATACTGTAGATGTGGCTTGTACACACAAGCCATGGCTATACACTATAGGTCTGTATAGTTCTTCCCCTCATACCCACTCAAGGACTTTCATGCAAGATTGGTGGGAAGAATGTAAGAGCTGGGGGATGGGGTGGATTGTAGTGTGATGTGTCCCCACCAGGTTACTTAAGGTGTACGTCCACTGCTTGAACGGGGAAGGCTGGGCAGTGAGCCAAGACCATGATGCCCACTGGAGGAGCAGGTGTCCCTGACAACCCAAATATCTCAGTTGGTATCTGAGAACTTACCAAGGAAAACAATCTCATTGCTCAAACTCAGTAGGCAAAGAAGTTACAGAAAATTTGTTTAAAAGCAGTTTAGAGATGGGAGGTGGCATGGATCTCTAGAGCTGTCCTGCTGCTGCCCAGAAGTGTCCTGTATAAGTTCTCACAAACTCATCCACTCGCCGGGCTGGACTTGTCTGAGTCATTCTTCGGTCTCTTGGTTCCCTCCCAGCTTGGGAGAACATTTTTCTATACGATCCTGGATTTTTCTCATAACACCAACACACTGAAGATGGTAGAGTGCACCTTTGTCTTTTTGGCAAAGTCTTCTGGTTATTTTCCAACGTCTATTTCCCTTCTTTGTTTAGTATTAGACCCCAAAATTTTTGTTGCATATACGGTATATTTATCAATGAGGTGGGACATGGTAGGTCAATGGTATTTGAGTGGAGATGATGTGTGCACCTTCTGGTTTGTACCCTTAGAGAGAATGGATATATTCACTTCTTCCCTTTTACCCTTCTGTATGGCTAGAATGAAAATGTGAATGCCCACACTAGAGCAGCCATCATGGAACATATGATGGAAGCCCCAAGTGAAAGATGGAAGAAGGCATAAAGAACTTTAGTTCCTTCGTTTTTGTTTTGTTTTGTTTTGTTTTGTTTTGTTTTGAGACAGAGTCTCGCTCTGTCACCCAGGCTGGAGTGCAGTGGTGTGATCTCGGCTCACTGCAACCTCTGCCTCCCGGGTTCAAGCAATTCTCCTGCCTCAGCCTCCTGAGTAGCTGGGACTACAGGTGCACACCGCCCAGCCAGGCTAATTTTTTGTATATTTTAGTAGAGACGGGGTTTCACTGTGTTGCCCAAGCTGGTCTCGAACTCCTGAGCTCAGGCAATCTGCCCGCCTTGGCCTCTCAAAGTGCTGGGATTATAGGCGTGAGCCACCGTGGCCAGCCAGTTGCTTCATATTTTGAAGCCACAGTATTATCCCTGGATGGCTTATGCTCAGATTATTTCATAAGACCAAAATAAATATATGTTTTATTTCAGCCATTGTAATTTTTATAGTAGCCAAAGCTATATCCTAACTAATATAGTCCATGATACCACTGAGCTGATGAATTGACCACCATAGAACCAATCTATCTCTAAACAAATTGTTGTATGAAAGTAAATGTCATTTTTTGGTTAAGCCATTTTGAGTTACTGCCAAAAGCATTCTAATTGACATAAATACTTTTCTAAGATTGCTATTTATAGAGGGAAGGAGCAAACTGAACCATCAACTCTTGAGAAACTTCTGATTGAGGGAGCCCTTTACTTACTTATGATGTAGGAAAATGAGCATGGTGAAAGAACCAATGGAAGAAAAAATAATTGAGGATACAGGGGGAAGAGAATAGTTTGTGGAGTAGCATCCCAAAAGAGTCAGGAAGAGAGAGGATTTAAAGTACTAAAGTTCAAATGGAGTAATACCTTTTCTTCTTTTATTCTGATTTAAAATGAACTTGACCTTTGACTTTTTAAGTACATTTGTATTTTGAAAACATAATTCACATACCATACAATTCACCAACTTAGATTGTACAATTCAGTGGAGTTTTTTGTTTTGTTTCATTTTTTGAGACAGGGTCTTGCTCTGCCATCTAGGCTGAAGTGCAGTGGCCTGAATCCTTGAACTCCGGGGCTCAAGAGATCCTCCCACCTCAGCCTCTTGAGTAGCTGGGACTACAAGTGCACATCACTGCACCCGGCTAGTTTTTCTATTTTTTTATAGAGATGGGGTCTTTCTATGTTGTGCAGGCTGGTCTCGAACTCCTGGCCTCAAGTGATCCTCCCACCTCAGCTTCCCAAAGTGCTGGGATTAGTCATGAGCCACTGCACCCAGCCTAATCCAGTGGCTTTTAGTATACCCAAAGAGTTGTGCAAAGTTGATTTCATGATGAATTCTAAAACATTTTCGTTGCCCCCAAAAGAAACCTCATACTCATTAGCAGTCACTCTCCAATTTGTCCACTGAAAGGGTCTAGAAACAGTGATCTTCACCCAGCAGTGAGCACAACTAGCACCCACGTCTTGGTTTCTAAACACCTTTTCTTATTGAAAGGAGCCAGAGCATCTTGGAGAAATGGCTATTCTAGTTCTAAGACAGGGAAAATACAAAGGAACCTGAAACATTTTCTTGTACCAGAATATAGGGAACTGCTCAAAGACAAAAAGGGACAATGTTAAAAGGACACACGAGCTGACCCTCAGCCAAATTAGGGCAATTTAGGCATTAAAAAGAATGGTGATGCATAACACAATTTTTTTTAAAAAGCTTCCATTCATTTATAGTGGGACTCAACATAGAAAGGTGGGAGAGGGAATGCCAGCTACTTAATTTAAAAGACATGACATCAAGAGGCTGAGGTGGGCAGATAGCTTGAGCTCATGAGTTTGAGACCAGCCTGGGCAACGTGGAGAAACCCCGTCTCTACATACAAAAACAGCCAGGCGTGCTGGCGACCGCCAGTAATCCCAGCTACTTGAGAGGCTGAGGCATGAGAATTGCTTGAACCTGGGAGGCGGAGGTTGTAGTGAGCTGAGATCACACCACTGCACTCCAGCCTGGGCGACAGAGGGAGACTCTGTCTGGAAAACAAACAAACAAAAGACAATTATTTTAAAGTCTCCGTTTAAAAATCACTAATATGAAATTGATTCAGGCAAGGATCAATGGATGCTAAAATCAGTGGATTAAAAGTTATTGGCCAACAGTACAAAAAGTCATGTACAGAGAGCTATTTATTTAAGCATTTTTTTGTGATTCACACAGTCTCAAAGTACTCACCTGAAGATTACTTACTAATTATAAAGGCAACAGGTTTTTAAAAAATTAATTTCTTTTTCAATTAGGCATAGGTGTTGAATTATATAAATTTTTCCTTTTTTGTGTGTAATCTATTGTACTCTTTAAAATGGGATTCATATGAAAGGGATTTTCAGGCTGGAATGTAAGCTGAGAATGATAGTAAAGGAATATAAGAAGAAAAGCATACCACACTTCTCTTTTGTTCTATGAACTTGGTTTATAGGTACAGGGATGAGATAATGTCTGTCTTCCTATGTTGTTTCATTAATGTCATTTCAACTCTGTTGAGCACAGACCTCTTTAAAACCATGGTGTAAACTTGGTTACAGTGTTCAAACAGCTCTGCGGTCCCTAGAACCAGTAACTGAAATATAATGCATAAGATTTGGCAGTGGTGGGGGAGTTTGTTTTCAGATATGTTGATGTTCAAATGTCAGTAGGAAAAAAATGTGAGGATAACTTTAGGCAGTTATAAACACACCTCTGGTATAACGTCCTCTCTTCTAGAGGGCAGAAGACTAGAAGTATAGATTTGGGAATCATCAGCATGGAGGTCCTGTCTGAAGCCATCAAAGTAAATTACATTGAGAGAGTGTAGCGCGAGGAGTTGCTTACGATGAGGAATTAGCAGAGATCATGGATCTGGTAATTAAGAGGCTGGCAGTGATCTCCTAAGAACCGATCAGTACAGAGTGTGGGTAACAACCAAATGGCAGGAGGAAACTGTAAGGGACGGCATGATGGTATCTTGAGGTTGAGGTAGTATAAAGGGACAGTGTTTCCAGGTTACTGAAAACAACTAAGCTTGTAGCAGAGAGAAAGAAAGCAGTGAAAAGGGAAAGATTGAAAATATTTTTATTTTTTTTCTTTTCCTTTCAAAATTGTCTGCAACCTTTATGGCTGCCAGGGCCCACCCAGACTATGTAGTATGATTTCAGCTCAAATAATTGCTATTGGACTTTCAGTCTGGAGCTTATCTTTGCAAATCTAGTGGGAAATTTTACCCAGTGGATATTGAGTTACAGATTATAATGAATCTACAGCTTTCATTTATCTTGATCTTCTTGATATAAATTTTGCTATTCTAAGACAAATTACTGAGTACACATATACAAAAATACATAATACCCTCTTTACTAACATGACCTTGCTTTTAAAATGGAAAAAAAAAATGGGTGCCTGGTAGATAAATGCACATTATTTTAGCTACTTTGGCTATATAAATGTTGCCAGCTTGTTTGTACTAATGTATAACCGTGCTTGAGACAGGTATTTGAACATCCAGAATCATGCAGTATATCGGTTTGTGTATTTCTGATAACGCTGTTGAATTCTTTGAGAGTGTGTGCGAGGGGGTTCTGTTTATTTGTGTGTGTTTTCCGTTGAAAATGTTGCAGTACATGGTCTATCACTGTCTTCACGCTCTGGGGGTGGGCTGAGGTAGGGAGGGTGTGACGCTGGTATTTGTGTGAACTCGGGCTTGTGATGCTGAGCTTGGTTCATCTGCTTTCTCCTCCCTTTTCCTCCCCACTCCTTCCCACCAGCGCCACAGCAACATCCTCAGAGTCTGAGCGAACTGCGCCCAGCGCGGGCACGGAGCCTTCCACCGCCAGCAACCTGCGGCCCCGGAGAAGGCAGCGAGCGCAGTGACAGCGCCTCACCGCCACCAGCTCCTGGACCACCATGGCCAAGAACCGCAGGGACAGAAACAGTTGGGGTGAGTAGCAAATGAGAACTTCTGCAGCCTGCACGGGGTCTGGCCCTCCGCTTTCTGCTTCTGGAGACAGGGAGGGCCAAGGGCTGCTTGGTGCCTGCGTCCACGGCTGGGAGACGGGCCGTAGCCGAGCTGCTCCCTGTTTGGGCGGAGGAACCATGGCCGAGCGGTACCCGCGTCACCGAATCGCGCTGTCGGGGCGAGGGCTGCAGCTTCGCGCAGGCCGGGCCTCCAGCTCCTTCTTCCCCACCCCCCTTCCGCCTCCTCCCAGCATTTGGACAGCACCCACCAGGCGCCTCTGGGGACTTGTGGGTTCCGCCTTAGCGATCGGTTGGGAGGAAGGCTATGGGGGTGGGCAGGGGGCTGTTGTTACTCGGCCCCAGAGGGGCGAGGGGTCGGGGATCTAGAGCAGGCCAAGCCCCAACCCCCCTCCCCGGGAGCCGCCAACTCGCTGGCCCTGCAGGGCGCGGGCTCCCGGCGGCGGGCGGCGGGCGGCGCGGTGGAACAATGAGGCGGAGCGCGCCGGGTCCCGGACGGACCGTAGCAGACCGAGCAACCGGGAGAAGGGCCACCCTCTTGGGAATTCCTGAGCACTGCAGTACTCCTCTTAATTTGGGGGTTGGGTGGGGGAATTGGGGAAGAAGGGGAGCAAAGTTGTGGTTTCCAGCCTTCTGCCCCACCCCGACGTGGTACCCCATTCAGATCAGCCCCAAGGGTGGCTTTGTTCTTTGATTTTACCTTTTGGAGACATTGGGCTCATGATTCAGCACCAGGCCGAGGGGAGGGGAAAGGAGAGGCGAGACCCAGTATGTTCACACCGCGAGTGGGTGGGCGGTGCTCACGCAGGCGGAGAAGAACGGGCGCGGCGATGCAGGAGAAATCACGGCCCCGCCCGCTTTGCTGCTCCAGACCTAGTTCTGGACGGTTGGTGTGGGCAGGCTGGGCGTCTTTTTGTCGTGGGTTCCCGATTTCTTGCAGTCACAGTGCTAAACTCACCAACATCTTAGGAACGAAAGCCCTCTAAGGCATTTATTTTATTATCTGAACCAGAGAGTGTCTCAGGCTACTGTGGCTTGGTGGGTAAAGAAATATTTTGTTCATCAGCTTGTTATTTAGAAATTGTTATTTGGAAATAACAATTGTTATTATTTGAAAAGTTCAGAGCTGCTTGATTCTGTTCCACATCTCAGTGAGAGCTCTTCTATAACTGTTTATTTGACCGAGAGGCACAAATGTAAATTTTAATTGGTTATTTCAGTTTAATCAAAAGACCGTGTATCTCCTTGCCTCTGATTGTTCTAATGGTCACAGGATACGGTAGGCAAGGTTTACATTTGGGAGATTATCCAAGGTTTGTGGTAGGCGTGGAGAGTTGGAGCGGGGAGGTCTGTCATGACTTGGCTGAGTTTAAGAGAAAGTGGTTCCATTTTCTGAGATCATGAAACTTCAGTTTTAACAGACCTGACTATTGCAATAAGTTTTATTTGCTTCTTCTGAAATTTAAGTTAGCATTTGCAGTGTATCCCCTTTCCACCCATTCTCTTGGCCTCTAGAATAGGAATTTATTGAACACACACAGTAAGGGCGCGTATATTCAAGTCACTTTTGGTCTCAATCTCCATGAATTGTTGTCTCCACCCTGTTAACAGAGGCATGTGAAAATGTATTCTGAGGATTAAAATTTTCCTGTTTCATGAAGCTTTGGATCATTATTGCGCAGAATTTCCTTTGGTTATAAACTTTTTTTTTTTTTTTTTTTGAGATGGAGTCTCACTCTGTCGCCTAGGCTGGAGTGCAGTGGTGCCATCTTGGCTCACTGCAAGCTCCGCCTCCCGGGTTCACGCCATTCTCCTGCCTCAACCTCCCAAGCAGCTGGGACTACAGGCACCTGCCACCATGCTCAGCTAATTTTTTGTATTTTTAGTAAAGACAGAGTTTCACCATGTTAGCCAGGATGGTCTCAATCTCCTGACCTCGTGATCTGCCCGCCTCGGCCTCCCAAAGTGCTGGGATTACAGGAGTGAGCCACTGCACCTGGCCTTATGAACTTCTTATGTAGTGGAAGTTTTTTCCTCTTGGGAACATGGGTCTCACATCAGGTTTTCCTAAAAGTCACACAGGGACTTATTAGAAATGCAGACTCTCCCATCTTCCAGCCAGAGCTTTGGAATCAATAGATCCGAAAGAGGGCCTAGGAATCTGCCTTTAAATTAGCATTTTAGGTGATTGGGAAGCTGATTGTCTTTAGGTGTTACTTTGAGAAATACTACCTTAGATTATTTACATTTGGTAGAAACATCCCAGATAGTTTACCCAGAAGTCATCAGGAAAGTTTCAACTCAAGTGATGGATTAGGAAAAGAAATACTAGAATCACTATAGTGTTCACTGGAAATTATTATAGAAAAGAAATAGTGGAATTCTGGACTCTTATCTTGATGTTCTATGGAAATGCTTTACTACTCAGATTTTTCTTTGCTGTAAAGTATATATGACATAAATGACTTAGAAAATGTAGTAGATGGAGTAGGAGATAGAGGTTTTGGCAAAGTTATTAGCCCTGTCAGTCTTAATTCCATTTTATTACCAGTATCTAGTAGAATGCCTAACACACAGTAGGCATTTAGTAAGAGCAATAGTAGCCAACATCATTAAGCTAATGGCATATGAAATAGGTGCTGTAATACTCATTTTACATATTAAAAGGTAGAGCTAGTAGATGATTGACCCAGGATTCCTGCTCTGGCAGTTTGAATTTAGATTCCTTTATCTTCTATTCTATCTCTTTGTTGAATGGCTAATACCTTCTGTATTATATTATAGAACTACAGTTTCAATGCATATTCATCTGCATTATTGCATTTGATCTTCAACCTTTTACGTAATTATGTGTCTTAGGGCATATCACTATTTTGCAGATAAAAAAACTAACTCAGAGGTGAGTTAAATGATTTGGTGAAAGTCATGTATTTGGTAAGTAAAAGGACTGAAATTAGAACCTGGGTTTTTTTCCTAATTTATTTTCTATAACATGATATTGTGGAATGTTTTCATGGAGAGAATGGGGTGGGGTGTGAAGATAACACAGAAAACAGATCCTCGTAGTAGACAGAGGTCTCTCATGAGAAAAATCTTATGAGAGCTTAAAAAAGAAGACAGTGAACTGACCTTATCTAGCTAAGTAAGTATTTTTCAGACAAGTTAGAAAGAAAAAGGCATCAAGGTAGACAATCCAGAATGGGAAAATACAATTAGCAATAATCACACCTCGGATAGACCTCATTGGCTACGATACTGCCACTGCGCAAAGCTGAGAATGGGAAAATACAGTGATTTCCAAGAAAAGGGCAAGAAAGATATTTGCAAAATCAGCATGAGAGCTAAAATTTAGATAAGGAACCTAAGGACCATATAACAGGTATTTTTATCTTAGTAGCTAGAGATCTGTAGGTCTTACAGGGACCATGAAAGCTACACAGCAGAAAAGCATCTCTGCTGACTACTAGAATTGAGGGTGATGTTTGAAGACCACACCCAGAGATAAAACTGGGAAGCGAGTCTGAGTAGAACTAAGCATCCTACCATCTGTACCTAAATCTACCTTTAAGAGGTTTGAATAAATTTAAGCATATAAAAGTCAATTCTTCCAAAATAGGTATTATTATTATTTGAATGTATCACTTCAAATATATAATCATTTGTATACATCTGTATCAAATGTATAATCATTTGAATGTATAAGGGATCTGAGATTCAGAGAGCCTAAGTGACTTGCCAGAGGTACTGTAGTTTCTAGGTTATAGATCTAGTATTCAAATTCAGGGTTGTTTGCTTCCACAGTCCATGCGATGAGGACAAGGAATAGTATGCCAAAAGGTACCACAACAAGCTTATCTAGGATTAAGCTGATATAAGAAATCAATGCTGTATAAACTTGATCACTTGGACTAGAGAAGTAGGCAAAGAATGTGCTAGTGTGGAAAATAAAGGGGACAGATAAGTATCAGAAACAGTAGCCCAGAAAGCAGTCTTGCACTGCTGGGTTTGAGCTTAAGTACTACCAGAAACAAAACAGAAATGCATACTTTGTTTGTTTGTTTTTGTCAAAGTTGCTTAAAAACTTGGGATACCACCTGGGAATTTGACTTTTCTACAATGTAACAGAAACAGATAGTGCAAAACTGCTTTAGAAAAATAGTATTCGCACTAGGCTGGGCACAGTGGCTCACGCCTGTAATCTCAGCACTTTGGGAGGCTGAGGTGGGCAGATCACGAGGTCAGGAGATGGAGGCCATCCTGGCTGAGACGGTGAAACTCCGTCTCTATTAAAAATACAAAAAATTAGCCAGGCATGGTGGCATGCACTTGTAATCTCAGCTACACGGGAGGCTGAGGCAGGAGAATCACTTGAACCCAGGAGGCGGAGGTTGCAGTGAACCAAGATTGCGCCACTGCACTCCAGCCTGGGTGACAGAGCGAGATTCCATCTCAAAAAAAAAAAAAAAAGAAAAAGAAAAGAACGATAGTATTTGCACTAAAGTGTCAGCTTTGACTGCCTTTAAAAATTAACTAACTTAGCTTCACAGTAAGTGTAGGAAATGCCTATTTGTTGAAAAGGCATTTGTGGAAAATTAATTTTTAGGTTTCCGGTTTTGAGGAAAGATTTAAAACAATCTTGAGTGTGCTGTAGTTACCTCATGATCTTCTTTCTTTTCCAGTTGGCTATATTCTATTTTTCTTGAAATGAGACTGTCCCTTTTTACCTACCTCATCTTCTATATACATAATTCTCCTAAAACAATATAAAATTTCTACTGGGTCTTGGCTGGACACGGTGGCTCATGCCTATAATCCCAGAACTTTGGGAGGCCAAGGTGGCTGGATCACCTGAGGTCAGGAGTTCGAGACCAGCCTGGCTAACACGGTGAAACCCCATCTCTACTAAAAATGTAAAAAAATTAGCCGGGCATGGTGGCGGGCGCCTGTAGTCCCAACTACTCGGGAGGCTAAGGCAGGAGAATGGTGTGAACCTGGGAGGCAGAGGTTGCAGTGAGCCGAGATCATACCACTGCACTCCAGCCTGGGCCACAGAGTGAGACTCCATCCCAAAATAAATAAATAAATAAAAAACAAACAAAAAAACACCCCAAATTGTCTGGGCATGGTGGTGCATGCCTGTAATCCTAGCTACTAGGGAAGCTGAGGCAGGAGGATCACTTGAACCCAGGAGGCGGAGGTTGCAGTGAGCTGAGATCACACCACTGTACTCCAGCCTGGGTGACAGAATGAGACTTCGTCTCAAAAAAAAAAAATTTCTACTGGGTCATACATGTACTGTATGATATGTACTATATACAAGACATGTACTGTAGATTTTCCTTCCCTACATTTTTTAACTTAAGTTGCCTTCCCTGCATCTTTTCAAATATATTTTTTATACTTAACATCTGCTTACCTTGTCTTGATGACTCAAGGGTTACACGTTTGCTCCATTTCAGACACTGCAGCCTTTATTATCTTTAGAATCAGTGGCTACACTGTAGGCAGAACCTATGATCACCAGGGAAATAATCCACTGTGTGGTACTTCCAGTAATAAAAAAAGATTTTAGATTTGGAGGATCTTCCTCTTTTACATA
Organism: Symphalangus syndactylus; assembly: GCF_028878055.3. Lineage (NCBI taxonomy): Eukaryota > Metazoa > Chordata > Mammalia > Primates > Hylobatidae > Symphalangus > Symphalangus syndactylus. The sequence goes on along the minus strand of NC_072430.2, from coordinate 66,816,023 downwards.
AAAATTTCTTATGAAACATATGTATACAAAAGAACATATAAAACATGTGTTGTTTTAAAAAAGGAATGAGCACCTGTGCCCCCCAGCCAAAGAAACAGAACATTATCAATATTTTGTCACTTCTTGTGTGCCTCTCCTTAAGGACAACCTGTTTTGTTTTGTTTTGTTTTTGAGACAGCATCTCGCTCTGTCACCCAGGCTGGAGTGCAATGGTGCAATCTCAGCTCACTGCAACCTCCACCTCCCAGGTTCAAGCAATTCTCCTGCCTCAGCCTCCCGAGTAGCTGGGATTACAGGCGCCTGCCACCAGGCCCGGCTAATTTTTGTATTTTTAGTAGAGATGGGGTTTCCCCAGGTTGGTCAGGCTGGTCTCAAACTCCTGACCTCAGGTGATCCACCCACCTCAGCCCCCCAAAGTGCTGGGATTACAGGCGTGAGCCACCGCACCCAGCCAGGACAATCTGTTCTTATCCCTCTCCAAAGGTAAACACTTTCATTAATTTGAATTTTCTAATTCCCTTGATAATTTTTACAGTTTAGCTATAAATAAATATATATCCCTAAATAATATACTATCTAGTTTTACATTTGAAGAGCCTAATATAAAGGGAATCTAGAGTGTGCTTTTTTCCACAAGATATTTTGTTCACTCCACATCCTTACCCATAGTTGGTATTATGATGGGTCTGAAATGGTGTCTCATTGTAATTTCAATCTGCATTTTACTGATTACCAGTGAGATGTCAGCATATACTTATTGTCCATTCATATTTCCTCCTCAGTGCCTGTTTGCCCTTTGCCCATTTTAAAATTAGGTTATCTTTTTCTTCTTGCTTTATAGGAGTTTTATACATATTTTTTATATAAGTCCTTTGCTGATTGTCTTATAGATCTCTTTTACCACTTTGTGCATGACTTTGATCGCTATGGTGTATTTTAATAAATAGACATGTATTTAAATGTATCCATTTAAACAATATTTTCCTTTATGGCTTGTACTTTTTATATATATATATATATTTTTTTTTTTTTGAGATGGAGTCTCGCTCTGTCGCCCAGGCTGGAGTGCAGTGGCTCAATCTCGGCTCACTGCAAGCTCCGCCTCCCGGGTTCACGCCATTCTCCTGCCTCAGCCTCTCCCAGTAGCTGGGACTACAGGCGCCCACCACCACGCCTGGCTAATTTTTTGTATTTTTTCGTAGAGACGGGGTTTCACCGTGGTCTCGATCTCCTGACCTCGTGATCTGCCCGCCTCGGCCTCCCAAAGTGCTGGGATTACAAGCGTGAGCCACCGCGCCTGGCGTACTTTTTATATTTAAAAAAATCTTCTCTTACCTCAAAGTTATAAAATCATCTTCTATATTATCTGGTTTAAAATTTTTACACCTTTTTTTCAGTTTTTAAAATTTGTGGTAAAATACATATAACATAAATTTTACCATCATAACCATTTTTAAATGTACAGTTCCGTGATACTAGTACGCAAGTAAAATATTGTTGTGTAGCTATCACCACTGTCTATCTCCTGAACTCTTCATCTTGCAAAACTGAAACTCTGTGCCCATTAAACAGTAACTCCTCATCCCTCCTTCTCACGGCTACTAGCAGCCACCATTCTACTTTCTTTCACAATGATTTTGACTACTCTGTGTATCTCACGTTAGTGGAATGATACAGTTTTCTTTTTGTGACTGGCTTATTTCATATAGCAAAATGTCCTCAAGGTTCATCCATATTGTAGAATATATCACAACTTCCTTCTTTTTTAAGGCTGAATAGCATTCCATTGTAAGTATACACCACATTTTTTTATTCATTCATCTGTTGACAGACATTGGGTTGCTTTCACATTTTAGCTATTGTGAATAATGCTTCTATGAACATGGTGTACAAGTATCCCTTTGAGACCCTGCTTTCAATTCTTTGGGGTATATACCCAGAAGTGGAATCGCTGGATCTTATGGTAATTCTATTTTTAATATTTTAAGGAACTGCCATATTGTTTTCCACAGAGGCTGTGCCATTTTATGTTCTCATCCACAGTGCACACAGGCTTAAATTTTTTCGTATATTCACCAACACTTGTTATGTTCTGTTTTTTAAAAAATAGTTGTCATTCTAATGGATGTGATGTGATATCTCATTGTAGTTTTGATTTACAATTAATATTATGATTTCTCTTGTGATTTTTTCTTTGATCCTTTGTTGTTTAAGAGTGTGTTGTTTAATTGCCACAAATTTGTGAATTTTCCAGTTTTCATTCTGTTACTGATTTCCAACTCCATCCCATTGTGGTTGGAGAAAATATTTTAGTATTATATCTATCTTTTAAAAAGGCATTGAGACTTAATATGTGGACTCCCTTATAGTCTATCTGGAGAATGTTCCAGGTACACTTGAGAAAAATGTGTATTCTATTGTTGTTGGCTAGAATATCTGTATTTGTCTGTTAGGTCTAGTTGGCACACTGTGTTGTTCAAGTTCTCTATTTCTTTTTTTTTTTTTTTTTTTTTTTTTTTTTTTTGAGACGGAGTCTCGCTCTGTCGCCCAGGCTGGAGTGCAGTAGCGCAATCTCGGCTCACTGCAAGCTCCGCCTCCCGGGTTCACGCCATTCTCCTGCCTCAGCCTCTCCGAGTAGCTGGGACTACAGGCGCCCGCCACCACGCCCGGCTAATTTTTTGTATTTTTAGTAGAGACGGGGTTTCACCGTGGTCTCGATCTCCTGACCTCGTGATCCGCCCACCTCGGCCTCCCAAAGTGCTGGGATTACAAGCGTGAGCCACCGCGCCCGGCCCAAGTTCTCTATTTCTTTACACGTCTTTATTTCCTTTTTGTTTGTTTGTTTTATCCATTATTGAGAATAGGATATTGAAGTCTCCAACTATTAGTATAGAACTATTTCTTATTTCAATTCTGTCAACTTTTGCTTCATATATTTTGATACAGTGTTCCTAGGTACATAGATTTTTGTCATTGTTATATATTCAACTGCTATATTAAAACTTTTATTAGTATATGATGTCCTAGCCAGGTATGGTGGTATGTGCCTGTAGTCCCAGCTATTCCAGAGGCTGAGGCAGGAGGATCGCTTGAGCCCAGGGATTTGAGGCTGTAATGTGCTATGATTGGGCCTGTGACTAGCCACTGTACTCCAGCCTGGACAACATAACAAGATATTATCTCTTAAAAAAAACCAGTTCTTTGTTTTCTGTTAACTTTTGTGGTTTTTTAAAGGCTATCTTTTCTGATATTAGTATTGCCACCTCTACTCTCTTTTGCTTTATATTTACGTGGAATATCTTTTTCCACCCTACCACTTTCAATCTGCTTGTGTCTTTGGATCTAAAGCAAAGCTCATAGATAGCATATAGTTGGATCATGTTTTTAAATCCATTCTGCCAATCTCTTTCTTTTGATTGGAGAGTTTATATCTGTTTACATTTAAAGTAATTACTGAGAAGGTGTGACTTCTCTTGTTTGTTTTGCTGCTTGTTTTCTATGTGTCTTATAGCTTTTTTGTCTCTCATTTCCTGCATTACTGCGCATTACTCTCTGTTGTGTTCAGTTGATTTTTATAGTGTAATGTTTTAATTCCCTTATCATTTCCCTTTGTGTACATTTTTCTAACTTTTTTTTGTGGTTACCATGGAGATTACATTTAACATTCTAAAGTTATAACACACTAATTTGAATTTATACTAGTTTAATTTTAATAACATACAAAAATTCTTCTCCTTTACATGTCCATCCTCACCCCTTTCAGTTATTGGTATCATAAAAGTATACCTATTATGTGTCCAAAACACATAAACTAGTAACTGTTTTTTAAAATGCACTAGTTTCTCAGTTGGGCATGTTGGCTCATGGCTATAATCCAAGCACTTTGGGAGGATGAGGTGGGAGGACTGCTCAAGCCCTGGAGTTCAAGACCAGGAATTTGGGTCAACATGGCAAAACCCTTTCTTCACAAAAAAAAAAAAATGCAAAAATTATCCAGGTGTGGTGGTGCATGCCTGTAGCCCCAGCTGCTCAGGAGGCTGAAGTAGGAGAATCACTTGGGCCCAGGAAGTTGAGGCTGCATTGAGCCGTGATCATGCCACTGCATTCTAGCTTGGGCAACAGAGAAAGACTCTTGTCTCACTGAGCCGTGATCATGCCACTGCATTCTAGCTTGGGCAACAGAGAAACACTCTGTCTCACTGAGCCGTGATCATGCCACTGCATTCTAGCTTGGGCAACAGAGAAAGACTCTGTCTCAAAAAAAAAAATACATTACTTTCTTAAATTATATAGAAAACAAAATGTGGAATTACAGACCAAAATTACAATTATTATTATATTAGCTTTTGGACTTATAGTTTTGTTTTTAAGTATTAGTCTCTTAAACCACATAGAATACCAAAGATGAAGCTACAAACTGTTGTTAAAATAATACTACCTTTAATAATTGCCCACGTATTTACCTTTACTGAGATTTTTATTTCTTCGTATGGCTTTAAGTTACTGTGTAGTGTCCTTTCATTTCAACATGCAGGACTGATTACAGTTAGCATTTCTTGAAAGGCAGGTCTAATGGTAAAAAACTCCAGCTTTTGTTTATCTGGGGATGTCTTAATTTATTCCTCATTTTTGAGGGACAGGGCTGCTGGATATAGGATTTTTAGTTGACAGGTTTTTTTTCTTTCAGCACTTAGACTATGTCTGCCCACTGCTTTTTTGCTTCCAAAGTTTTGATGTGAAATTTGCTGACAATCTTGTTAATAATCCCTTATATGTGATATGTCACTTCTCTCTTGTTGTTTTCAAATTTTTCTCTTTGTCTTTGGCCTTTGACAGTTTGATTATAATGTGTCTCAATGTGGGTCTCTTTGAGTTCATCCTACTTGGAATTTGTTGAACTTCTCAGATGTTTATCTTTCATCAAACTTGGAAAGTTTTCAGCTATTATTCTACAAATAATCTCTCTGCCACTTTCTCTTTCTTTTCTTCTTCTATAACTATTACAATGTGTATGTTGGTTCATTTGATGGTGTCCCACAGGTTTGTTAAGCTCTATTCAGTTTTCTTCAGTCTTTTTTCTTTCTATTCTTCAATGACTTGATAATTTCTATTTTCCTAATCTTCAAGTTTGCTGATTTTTTTTTGTCTGCTCAAATCTGTCTCTGACTACCTCTAGTGAATTTTTCATTTCAATTATTATATTTTTAAGCTTCTTTTTTTCTTCTTTTAAAGATAGGGTCTCACTCTGTTGCCCAGGCTAGAGTATAATGGTATGATCAGAACTCACTGCAGCCTCAAAATCCTGGCCACAAGTGATCCTCTCACTTCACCTTCAAAAGCGCTTAAGTTACAGGCATGAACCACCTTGCTCAGTGTGGAATTTCTTTTTGGTTTATTTTTAGGTTTCCTATCTTTTTACTGAAATTTGTATTTTGTTTGTATGTCATTTTCTTGACTTTCTCCATGTCTTCTGCTGGTTCTTTGAGTATTTATAAGACAGTGGTTTTAAAGTAATTGTTGAGTAGGGTTGCCATGTTGTCTTTCTCTAGGACAGTTTCTGTTTTATTTTTTTCCCTTAAACGGCCAGTACTTTCTTCTTTCTTTGTATACCTTGTGATTTGTTGAAAACTGGACATTTGAAACTAATAATGTGGTAACTCTGGATGTCAGAATTTCTCTCTTTCCCAGGGTTTGCTATTTTTTCTTTTTGTTTTAATAGTTGTAGGATGTCTCCATGTCAAGGATCAGCCTGAGATGTAAACTTAAGATCTTCATGGTCTTTTCTGAGCCTGTGCCTTTCCCTGGGCAGTAACTAATTTCCTCTGTGTATGCAGTTGCTTTTGAATGTCCTAGTCTTTAGTGTCTGGTTTTCAAAAGTGGGGGAAAAGAAAAATGAAGGGGTAGTTAAAGGAACCTGCCCTTTAAGTCCCCTGGAAGTCACTTGAGCTAGAGTGGGAGGGGCTTCCAACAATGAGAGGTGGGGTGTGCAACAAGGACAGCTCACCTGTATCTGCACCTCCATGATCAGAAGCAGCAATTATCAACCAGAATACAGATCTCCAAATTTTGGAGGACAGGGGTTCTTATTCCCACTTTGGCTCCCACAGCCTGCATTCAAGCTGCTCCAGGAACACATGCATGGCTGCCTGCCATGGGACTGGGAGATATGGGATGTGTAACTTCTGCTAAGCTAAGAGCTAAAATTGACTGAAATTCACTGCAATTTACTGTCCAAGCTTATCCCTGGAAGTTTCAAGTCTTTAATGGATTCCAGAGTTCTTCTCAGAACTCTTTCCAGTCTCACTTCATCAGATTAAGACTTCATCAGATTTCTCCTTTATTCATAATTATTAGTTTTTAAAAATCATCACTGGATATTGAATTTTAACAAATACCTTTCCTGCATTCATTCAAATAATTATATGGTTTTTCTTTTCTAGTTTGTTAATATGTTTAATTAGATTAATAGATTTTTTATGTTGAGGTGATCTTGCATTTCTAGAATAAATCCAGGCTAGTCATGCTGTATTTCCTTTTTTAATACATTACTGGGTTTGCTAATCTTTAGATTACGATATTTGCAAGGATGTTTACAACTAAATTTCTTTTTTTGACTATTACAAAAGTTTATTTAACAAAAAGTCTAATATGAAAATGTACATGACCTAATTTTTACATAATTTTTACCTAATTTAACAGGCCCTTTGGAGAGGCGACATGGATTTCTCTGCTGAATGGTCATTATTTATACGCATTCGAAGGCTTCTAACATGATGGTACTATTTCCTCACATTACCACCATTCCAATATTGTTCTGTTGCCCACTAGTTGCCGTCTCCACACATTTATCTATCACAAGATTCATTAAGGGATCAAATCCCCACAATATTCCTTGGATATGTCTGCCACCATTTAATTTCAGTTATAACTTCTTGTCCATAAATTTTTTCAAATCCAGAGGGTGAGCTTTGCTCATGGTGTCTTTTCTGTGGGCTTACAGATCACTGAATTTCCTTTCTTGCACTTTCTTTGTCTGACTTTGATATCAAGGTATCAAGGTTATACTAATTTTATAAAATGAGTAGGGGACATTTCCTTTTTAAAAAAATTATCTGTAAGAATTCATGTAAGATTAGGATCATCTAGTTTGAGAAAACTAGTCTATTAAACCTCCTGGACCTGCCATATAAGATTTTGAACTGTTCATTCAATTTCTGTTTTGGTTATAGAATAATTAAAGTTTTCTATTTCTTCTTGAGTTAGTTTTAGTAATTTACATTTTTCTTGAAATCTATCCATTTCATCAAGCTGGCATAAGATTGTTCTAAGTTTTCTGTTATTTTCTCTGCTTAATTTTGTTTATGTGTACCTTCCTTAGTATATCTTTTATCATGTGATTTCTCCTTTTTTCTTTTCTATTTATTTAATTTCTGTGCATCTCTATTATTATACTTTCTTTTGGTTTATTCTATATTTTATTCTTTGTAACTTAAGAAGTTGGATACTGAGCTCACACATTTTCAGCTTTTCTTCTTTTTCTGATCTATGCATTTAAGCCTATAAGTTTTCTCTACGTAACAATTTTGCTGTATCCTATATATGTTGATATGTAGTAGATTTATTATTATTCAGTTTTAAGTATTTTAATGTGTCATGTTAGTCCATTCTCATGCTGTTATAAGGACATACCCTAGACTAGGTAATTTATAAATGAAAGAGGTTTAATTGACTCACAGTTCTGCATGGCTGGGGAGGCCTCAGAAAACTTACAATCATGGCATAAGGGGAAGCAAACACATCCTTCTTCACATGGTTGCAGGAGAGAGAAGCGCAGAGCTAATGGGGTAAAAGCCCCTTACAAACCCATCAGATCTCATGAGAACTCACTATCATGAGAACAGCATGGGGGAACTACCCGCATGATCTAATCACCTCCCACGAGGTCCCTCCCCCAACATATGGAAATTACAATTCGGATTACAATTCAAGATGACATTTGGGTGGGGACACACAGCCAGACCATATCAGTGTCCATAATATTTTTTTACCCATGAATGTAGGAAAAGTATGGATTTTTCTAAATTAATGTTTTGTTATTGATTTCATACTTAATTTTATTATAGTCAGAATATACGTTGTATAGCACCACTTTCTATGGCGATGGAAATGTTTTGTGTCTGCACTATCCAATATGGTAGCCACTAGTCATATGTGGCTATTGAGCACTTGAAATGTGGCTAGTGAGAATGAGGACCAAATACTTAATTTTTGATTGATTTAAATAGTCACATATGGCTACTGGCTACAATACTGAGCAGTTCGTGTTCATAGAACACCCATGCTTTGAACTTGGTTGAAATTCGATTTATGTACTAATGCATTTTTAATTTTTATAAATATCTCATGTACATTTGAAAAGCATTTCATGTTTTCTGATTTTTGATGCAGTATGCAATATATGTCCATTAGCTCAAACCTACTAAATGTATTGTTCATATCTTCTATACTCTGATTTTGGACTGCTTTATCTACCAAATACTGATATCTGATAGATACTTTAAAGTTCTCAGATATGTTTTTTAAAAAAACATGAAGTAGATTTGTCAATTTCCCCTTCTGTTCTGTTATTTTGCTCATAGACCTTTGAGCTATGTAAAGTGCGCTCAAATGTGGAATTGTTACATCTTCCTAATGAGTTTAACCTTTTATTTTTATGCCACAAACCTCTTTATCTCTCATGATACTTTTTGCCCTGAAGTCTATTTTATCTGATATTAATGTAGATGCTTTATGTTTCTTTTGCTGGTTTAGTTTCTGGTACTACTGAGCTGGGGTAGCTGGGGAAGGAGACTGACTGATATCCATAAAATGAGTCACCTTGTGTACCTAATTACCTAGAGGCTCCTCAGCAGTGAATGCCCTTTGGAGGACATTCACCTGGGACTGAATATCCTCATACTCCATGCCTGTTCCAAAGCTCTATCACATATTTCTTCCAAGTGCCTGATTATCTGGTGGAAGTGTTAGCTACTGTCCACAAATTGGTGTAGTTCTGTGCCTTTGCCATGTGCTGCAAGTCTCAATGGCTGCTGTCAGTTCACATATCTATTCTTTCTGTTAGAAAGCAATAATGGCTTTTCCTTCACCCTGTCTTCCAAAAGTCATGAATGCTTTTCACTGGCAAAATCTAAACAAGAGCTCTCCCAAGAAAGGATTGCAAGAATTGTAGTGCTGTAGTTTCAGTCTCTGCAGTGTATTTCCAATCTCTGCAATATAGAGAACAGCTTAGAATGATTGAGCATGACACAGACAAAATTCAGCACAAAGAGTAATCATCCATTTTCAATATAGCTGACTCAAAGATGATTAAAGGACCACGTAATTCTTTAGAAAACAACTGTGTCTAAAACTGACTTTTTTCAGTGACTACAGAGGCATATGTATTTGTTTTTCTTAGTGGGAATTGTGCCTTCCGTCTGTTTTTCTTAAAACATGTGAACATATTTTCTTATGATTAGGTTTTTTTCTATACCATGATTTCGAATGGCTCCATATCTTGTATAATAGAGCTGTGAAATAATTTATGTACAATATCCTACAGTTAGACATTTAGATTGTTTCCAATTTGTCACTATGTAAATAATGTTATCATGAACCTCTATGTAAATAAATACACATGGAATTGTTTTATTAAAAGGTATGTGTATTTTTAAATGTTTTTCATTGTTTTCAATACTGAGTGTGTGTGTGTGTATATATATACGTATATATATATACGTATATATATACACATATATATGTATTAGCTTTTACTAGTTATGATAGCCAAAAAGACTATCTTCTTTTTTCCCCTCTCTCTGGTCCTTGATTTAGGAAGGCTATCTATTTTAATTAGTTTGTCTTTAATTACTAGAAAGACTTAGCTTTCCCCCCATGTCTATTAGCCATTTCTATTTCTATTTTTATTAGTGACTTACTTTTCTACACACACACATACACACACATGCACAGTGCCCTCATCATCATGTCATTGTTCTTCTAGAGACATCCATTGAATGGTTTATGAAATTCTTTTGTGTCCAATGTAAATAAATAGCTTGTTATATAAATGACTGACTTAACTTCTTCCAAGGCCTTCATGTTGCAGGATCTGCATTAATCCTTTTAACCCTCTTCTTCAAGGCTATCATTAACAGCAGAGCTATCTGAGAGTCTGTACGGAAGTGTTTTGAGATCTATTACGTATAATCCTATATCAATACTGTTGTTCTAACATTCTGAAGATTCACATTTATGAGTTAGTATTTTGTTTTTGTTTCCTTATCTCTGTTTGTCTCTGTATAAACTCTTTTGCTGTTACTTTGGAAGTCGTTCTCAGTTTTTCATTCACACAATTTTTTTTATGTCATTCTCTTTAAGTTCTATTGCTAGGAAGAGACATAAATAGTTTAAGAAAAAGTAATAGTTCTTTTTAATTTTAGTTGCCAAGAGATAGTTTCCTTGGTGGTATGTTTTTTTCTCTATAATGGCTGCAATATACCCAGAGTTTGTCATCTTACTTAGTTTATGCTAGAAAGATAGATTTTTTTTTTTACAAAGTTTACAATTAAGAAAATTAGAAATACACTTCCACAGCATTTCTAGTATATGAATATGATTATTCTCCACATTTGACATTTTTGAAGATTCCCCTTCTACATGGCTAAATTCAGTAGCTGAGTGCCAGCTTCCAGTAACTCAGAACACCACATAGAATGAAAAAGTCCCCAAAGTCCCTATAGTGATTGAATATAAGACCAAGTATATAAAAAGGTGAAATGATATACAGACTATCCTCAACTTGTGATGGTTTGACCTATGGGTTTTCAGTTTTACAGTGGTGTGAAAGTGATACCTATTCAGTAGAAATCATACTTCAAGTACCCATATAACCATTCTTTTTTCACTTTCAGTATAGTATTCAATAAATTACATAAGATATTCAACACTTTATTATAAAATAGGCTTTGTGTTAGATTATCTCACCCAATTGTGGGCTAATGTAAGTGTTTTGAGGATGTTTAAGGTAGGGTAGATTAAGCTGTAATGTTCAGGAGGTTAGGTGTATCAAATGCATTTTCAACATATATTTTCAACTTACGATGGGTTTAACAGGATGTAACCCTATTGTAAGTTGAGGCGCATCTGTATAGTTGGTTCTTTCCTTCCTTGTGAGCTGTACATTTGTATTATTCATACTAAAGGGCTAGTTTCCATCTGGTTTACTTCTGACCTGTTTCCTGCCCCCTCTCTTTTAGGATTTGCATAGTATTCTGGGAATTGAAACTGAGTTTAATTTAGCAAAACATATTTAAGAAAAAAGAAATCTGGTGCTGAGGAAACTTGTTATGCATTCCAAAGGATTTTTGAATGTAAAAAAAATGTTTAGAGACAGGGTCTCATTATGTTGCCCAGGTTGAAGTACAGTTGCATGATCATAGATCACTATAATCTGATACTTCTGGACCCAAGTGATCCTTCGGCCTCAGCCTCCCGAGTAACTAGGACTACAGGCATGTGCCTCCATGCTTGGCTAATATTTTAATTTTTTTGTAGAGATGGCACCTTGCTATGTTGCCTAGGCTTATCTAGAACTCCAGAGCTCAACCGATCCTCCTGCCTCATCTTCCCTAAGTGCTGGGATTACAGATATGAGCCACCATGCCCAGCCTATTTTAGATTAACAAGGATAATATTTATTGTGTAGATAATATATAGTTATGAATAATGAGTCGAGTGCATAACATTTGTTCTTAGTAATACCCTGAAGTCCAATATTTTTCAGTTATTTGTATTAAATTTATGTAAATATTTATTGAGCACCTACTGTGATGAACTTCTGTTATAAGTTTTTGTTTGTTTGTTTTTGTTTTTGAAATGGAGTCTTGCTCTGTCACCCAGGCTGGAATGCAGTGGTGCAATCTCAGCTCACTGCAACCTCCACCTCCCGGGTTCAAGCAATTCTCCTGCCTTAGCTTACCGAGTGGCTGGGACTACAAGCACATGCCACCACGCCGGCTAATTTTTTGTATTTTTAGTAGAGACAGGGTTTCACCGTGTTAGCCAGAATGGTCTTGATCTCCTGACTTAGTAATCTGCCCCGCCTTGGCCTCCCAAAGTGCTGGGGTTACAGGTCTGAGCCACTGTGCCCGGGCTATAAGTTTTTAAGAAATACAAAGATGAATAAGACAGTCTCTGCTCTCTAAATATTTTTAGTCTAGTTTTTCGGTTTTGTTATTTTACAGAAACTGAAGTTTTCTAAATAGTTTTTTTAACAGTTTTATTGAAATATAATTTATATTCCACATAATTCACCCATTTAAAGTGCAGAATTCACTGGTTTTAGTATATTCAGAGTATATTTAGTATATATAATTCTGAAATTATTATAATTTTAGAACATTTTCATTAGCTCCTAAAAGAAACCTTGTATCTGTTAGCCATCACCCTCCATACCCTTCCTACTCCCCAGCTCTGGGTAACCACCAATCTACTTTCTGTTTCTATAAATTTGCCTAATTCTATACATTTCTATGTAAATAGAATTATACAATATGTGGTCCTTTGTTACTGGCTTCTTAACATAGTGTTTTCAGGATTCATCCTATTATAGCATGTATTGGTACTGCATTTCTTTTTATTGCTGAATAATATTTCATTGTATGGATATACCACATTTTATCTGTCCATTTATTAGTTGATAGTCATTTAGATTGTAGCTTTTCTAAACACTTTTATATGTAAATGTTGATTACCATAATTATATGTATGGGGTGATGTTAATGATAGGTTTCTTTCTTAACTTTAAGTGACATACAAACTAATGGCTATATATTTATAAATATTCCACAAATTCATTCTATTCTATTATTTATTCTCTAATTTAATAACAAATGATTTCTGTATTTTTAAAAGTCTATATACCAAGAAGGAATATTTAATATGGTATTTTGCTTACATAGACAGAATGAGACTTCTTTGTATAAAGCATCTCAGTATTTGATACTGAGTGATAAACAAATATCACAACTCAGGTATTTGTTTTATTTTGTAGCCTATGTAAGTCATAGTTAATAGACAGTCTCCCTCCTCTTCATTAATTCCATGTGTAACTCTTCAAGAGCCTTGAACATATAAATGTAAAGTTCACAGTTATCTACCTAACCCACACCTAGTATACAAAGGCAGAGAAGGAAAGGATAATCAGATACCAACATCCACTGAAGTGTTTTCCATTACTCTCACCCATAATATCCGCTCTGTTCCAAATCCTTTCAGATTTGTGCTCTGTCTTCCTCTTCCTGACCTGGCCCCTCATAACCTTTTCAACCTGCTCCATGCATACTGTACTACTTGCTTTTCTTAAACATGCCAAACACACTCTCTCACACACTTTTTTTTCAGCGTTAGGCCATATTGTACACACTGTATTATGCCTTGAGTTATTTCTTATGATATATATTGGGCAATTGTTCCAAATGAACTTCCTCACTCTTTACAATTATATTTCACAAGAGGATGAACCATAATTTACTAATCAGTCCCTCACTGATGGACATTTACATTGTTTCTGGTGTTTTGCATATGTATGAGTATATCTGCAAATGAATTCTTTGAAATAGCATTGCTGGGTCAGGAATACATATATTTGTGTTTTTCGTAGTTATTTGCCAAATTGCAGCCCAAAAATGCCGTATCCATTTTAATTCCCACCTGTAGTATCTGTGAGTATGAGTTTACATCTGAACTAATGAAAAGAATTATTACACTTTTGATCTTTGTAAATCCAATATGTGAAAAAGTTATCAATATATTTTTTCATTTTTATTTGCATGACAGTGAATATCTTTTTATATTTATGGAGTCATTTAATATTGTGGGTTTTGTCAGTTGCTTATTTGTATCTTTTGTCCACTTCTCCTCCACCAGGCGTAGGTCTGTGATTTATTTGGAACTGATTTTTGTGTATGGTGAGAGCTAAGAGTGATGGCTCATTTTCCCCACACATGAATATTCAATTAATTTAGCATCATTTATTGAAAAGATCTCCTTTTCTCATTTATTGCAGTGGCACCTTTGTTGTAAATCAGATGATTGTATATGTGTGGGTCTGTAGTCTTTTCTATTGGTCTGTTTGTTTATACTTGTGATAATATCACTCTGTCTTAATTACTGTAGATTTTAATTATCTATTGGTGTCTGTTAGTGTAAGTCCCCCAATTTTGTTCCTTTTCAAGGTTGTCTTTGTTATTCTTGGCTTTTTGCCTTTCCATACAAGCTTATTAATTTGCATAATAAAGATTTATGCAGCAGAGAAATAAGCTTGTTAATTTGTACAAGAAAGATTGCTGAGAATTTGATTTGGGTTATAATCAATCTATTGATTAATGGGGTGCATCGACACATTTACAATATAGAGCTTTCTAATCTGAGAACATGTATATCCCTCTTTCAGTAATGTTACATATTTTTCTGCAGAGGTCTTAAATGTCTTTCATTAGATTTCAGTGGTATGTTGGAGCCAGCTCCTACTAGTTCATGAGAGCTGATCAGGTACATCTCTTCCTGGCTCCACATTCAGTAAATCACATTGTGAGACTGAAGTAGGCCATGGTGGTAGTGTTCGTATCACAGAAATTGGCAAATGTCACAAATCAGGAATTTTCCCCACCTACCCACTGCTAAGAGCTGGTTGTTAAACACTTGCCAACACATCACTTAGATTGATTACTAGATGATCAGGTTTTATAATGCTATGAAAATATTTTTTCTCACTAAAAATAATTGTTATAATCTACATACAGTAAAATTCACTTTTTTAATCTACTGCTCTGTGACTTGTGAGAAATTTATATAGTCACGTTATGACTACCACAATCAGTATTTAGAACTGTTCCATTACCCCAGATAATTTTCTCTATCTCTTTAGAGTCAACTCTAAAGTTGAATGTATCACAGTTATTTATCCATTTGCTAGTTAAAGGAAATTTGGGTTGTTCACAGTTTTTAGCAAATATGAATAAAACTGCTGTAAACATATTTGTGCAGGTTTGTGTCTAAACATGGGTTTTCACTGACTTCGGGAGAAAGCTTTTCAGTATTTTAACAGTAAATGTAACATTAGCTATATTTGTAAATACCATTTATTAGATTAAGGAATTTTTCTTCTATTCCTACTTTGCTGAGAGGTTTTTTGGTTTTGTGTTCTTTCTTTAATTGGGAGTGACTATTACATTTTCATACCCACTTTTATGCATCTACTGAAATAATCATATGTCTGTCTCTGTTATGCAATGTGGTGAATTACATTAATTGTCTCTGAATGTTAAATTAACCTTGAATTCCTATAATAGATACCATGTGTTTGTGATATTTAAAAAATTTATGTCTGGATTTTATTTGCTGTATTTTGTTTAGAGCTTTTGAGTTTATCTTGATGACAGATACTGGCTTATGATTTTCCTTTTTCATAATGTCCTTGTCAGTTATTGGTTTCAGAGTTAGTCTGACATTATAAAATAAGTTGAGAATGGTCTCTTATTTTCTGTTTCTTAGAAGTTTGTGTAAGATTGCTCTTTGTTGTTTTCCAAATGTTTAGAAGAGTTCACCAGGGAAGCTGAGCCTGGAGTTTCCTTTGCATGAAGGTTTTAAATTATGAATTTAATTTTTTCTAGGTATAACAGTATTCATAGTTATTTGTCTTATGTGGTTTTTTAATGTGATACTTTGAATTTGTTCATTTCATCAGAGTTATCAAATTTTTTTTTTTTTTTTTTGAGACGGAGTCTTGCTCTGTCTCCCAGGCTGGAGTGCAGTGGCGCAATCTCGGCTCACTGCAAGCTCTGCCTCCTGGGTTCACGCCGTTCTCCTGCCTCAGCCTCTCCGAGTAGCTGGGACTACAGGTGCCCGCTACCACGCCCGGCTAATTTTTTTGTATTTTTAGTGGAGACAGGGTTTCACCGTGGTCTCGATCTCCCGACCTCGTGATCCGCCCGCCTCGGCCTCCCAAAGTGCTAGGATTACAAGCGTGAGCCACCGCACCCGGCCAGAGTTATCAAATTTATTGTCATAAAATTACTCATAATATCCCCATATTATTTTAAAAATATCTGTAGGAACTATAGTATCTTTTTTTAATATCTAATATGAGTAATTTGTGGGATTTTTCTCTTATTTTCTTTGATCAGTCTTATATTATTAAGTTAATCTCACTGATCTCGATTTCTAGTTCATTTATTTTTGACCATTATTTCCTATCTTTTCTTGTCTTTGAATCTAATTTGATATTCTTTTTACTGTTTCTTGACATAGATAGTAGCTTATGATTTTTTCAAACATCTTTACTACTTTATGCATTTCAAAGTGTAAGTTTCCTCTAAGCAGCTTTTTTTTTTTTTTTTTTTTAATTATACTTTAGGGTTTTAGGGTACATGTGCACAATGTGCAGATTTGTCACATATGTATCCATGTGCCATGTTGATTTCCTGCACCCATTAACTCGCCATTTAGCATTGGGGGTATCTCCTAATGCTGTCCCTCCCCCCTCCCCCCACCCCACAACAGTCCCCGGAGTGTGATGTTCCCCTTCCTGTGTCCATGAGTTCTCATTGTTCAATTCCCACCTATGAGTGAGAACATGCGGTGTTTGGTTTTTTGTCCTTGCGATAGTTTACTGAGAATGATGTTTTCCAGTTTCATCCATGTCCCTACAAAGGACACGAACTCATCATTTTTTATGGCTAAGCAGCTTTTTTATGTCATATTTTAAATATTTCAGTATAAATAAGATACTATGACCTAACATATTGCTTTAATATTTGTATGAAAAGGGTCAAAATAGCCAAGACTGATAGTAGTTAGAAGATAAGAGGGCTTGTCCTATTAATATATAACGGCTTTTCATAAAGCTATTTTAATGAATATAGTATAGTATTGGTGCTGTCAATGACAAATTGACAAATAGAACATTCATCAGATCATTTAGTTCACAATGTTTTCTAGTTTTCATTATACTTGCTTCTTTATTCCATAGGTTATTTAGATTTATTGCTTAATTTCCAAACATTTAGAGATTTTCTTAATATCTTATTGCTACTGATTTCTAGTTTAATTCCTTTGTGATGAGATATCATATTCTTTATTATTGTAATTCTTTGAAGTTTATTGAGATCTGATTTATAAACCAGTACATAGGCTATTTGGTAAATATTCCATATGAACTTAAAAAGAATGTGTGGCTCTATAATTACTAGATGTCAGATAGGTAAGGCTGGCTAATGATGCTGTTCAAATCTGCATATTTACTGATTTTTGTCTGAATTTTAAGACAGTGAAAAGAAAATTCTTAGAAAGATAGAATGAACTAGAAGTATCTCAAGAACTATCAAGCTTTATTGGTACTAATACCACAATAGCAATCATAACTATTAAAGAAATTGAAGATGCCAGGCGCGGTGGCTCACGACTGTAATCCTAGCACTTTGGGAGGCCGAGGCGGGTGGATCACTTGAGGTCAGGAGTTTGAGACCACCCTGGCCAACATGGTGAAACCCCATCTCTATTAAAAATACAAAAAATTAGCCGGGTGTGGTGGCACGTGCCTGTAGTCCCAGATACTTGGGAGGCTGAGGCAGGAGAATTGCTTGAACCCGGGAGGCAGAGGTTGCAGTGAGCCGAGATCGCACAACAAAATTTCTTTTGTTGAGAAATTTATTTTCTCAACAAAAGAAATTGAAGTGACAGTTAAAAATCATCTCACAAAGAAAACACCAGGTTCACAAAGTTTTACAGGTGAGTTCTATCAAAATTTCAAAGAACTGTTCACTCCAATCTTTCATTACAAACTTTTCTCTCTTTTTTTTTTTGTAAGACAAAGTCTCACTCTGTCACCCAGGCTGGAGTGCAGTGGTGTGATCTCGGCTCGCTGCAACCTCCGCCTCCTGGGTTCAAGTGATTCTCCTGCCTCAGCCTCCCAGTAGTTGGGACTACAGGCACACACCACCATGCCCAGATAATTTTTGTGTTTTTTTTTTTTAGTAGAGACGGGGTTTCACCATCTTGGCCAGGTTGGTCTCAAATTCTTGACCTCAAATGATCCGCCCACCTCAGCCTTCCAAAGTGCTGGGATTACAAGCGTGAGCCACCACCAATTGCCCAGCTGCCAATTCATTTGATAAAGCTTGCATAACTTATATAATAAAACCACCCAAGGACAAAATAAGAAAAGAAAGTCACAGGCAACTCATTTATGAATATATATGCACAACTTATATAATAAAACCACCCAAGGACAAAATAAGAAAAGAAAGTCATAGGAAACTCATTTATGAATATATATGCACAATTCCTAAACAAAATCTTAGCAAACTGAATCCAACATTATACTATACCCTGAGACTATTTGGTTTATATAAAAAGCGCATATATATATTATTTGCTACATTGATATGTTGGGCGTGAAAAGCTGTGATCACCTCAATAGATGCAGAAGAGATTATTTGATAAAATCCATTATTTGTTTGTGATTTTTAGAAACTCTTAGTAAACTACACATAGAATTTCCTTCATCTGATATGATAAAATGTATCTACCAAACCAAGCCCAACAAAACTGTAACAAAAGTAACCCCAATAGGCAAATATTGGAGACATTCCCTTTAAAATCAGGAAGTCATGCCTACTGAAATCAAAAGTTATGCCCATTATCACCCCCTCTATTCAACATTGCATTGAAAGTCTAATAAGTTAAGAAAAAGAAAAGACATACATGAAGATTGAAAAGTTGAAAACTGTCATTATTTGAAAATTGTATTTCTGTTTCTACATTAAAAAAAACCCAAAACTATCTACATAAATTTTACAGGAAATAATAAAGTTTAGTAAATGCTTAAATATGAGACCAATGCATTAAAGCTAATTATAGTTCTTTATCCAAGCAACAATTAGAAAATATAACTAAAACAACAACAAATAAACCAGTCATAGTTAGCAACAAAAACTACAGTGCACCTGGGACTAAATGTAATAAACCTCTTCCTACTCCCCCAAATTATAAAAACATTACCGAAGGGAATTAAAGACCAAACATAGATGGAGAGCTAGATCATGTTAATGTATTGGAAGACTTAATAGCATGAAGGTATTGATTCATTTCAAACTGATCTATAAATGTAACTTCAGTAAAGAGTTCAACTAACAGATTGATTTTAATATTTATATGGAAAGGATTAAAATAGCCAAGACCAATAATAATTAGAAGGATAAGAGGTGCTTGCCATACTATATATAACTTTTTATAAAGCTATTTTGGTTAGGATAGTGTAATATTGGTGCTAGTGTAGACAAATTGATGAGTGGATCAGAATTGAGAACTCAGAAATGAGTCAGTGTGTGTGTGTGTGTGTGTGTGTAAAACTCTTACTTATGACAAAGATCTCATGGCAGACCACTTGAGGAAAGAAGGGGCTTTGACAGAGCTCTGAAAAAATTTGCTTCTCATATTTAAAAAAAAAAATGGCTTTCTATCTTCCACCCTACAAGTAACAACTTCTGATGGACTCGGAACCTAAGTATCAAAAGCAAACTTTAAAACTTAGAAAAGGCCGGGCACTGTGGTTCATGCCTGTAGTGCCAGCACTTTGGGAGGCCAAGGCAGGTGGATCACTTGAGTCTAGGAATTCGAGACCAGCCTGAGCAACATGGTGAGACCCCATCTCTACAAAAAATACAGAAATTAGTGGGACTTGGTGGTGGTGTGTGCCTGTAGTCCCATCTACTCGGGAGGTTGAGGTGGGAGGACCGATTGAGCTCAGGAGGCAGAGGTTGCAGTGAGCTGAGATCACACCACTGCATTCCAGTCTGGGTAACAGAGTGAGACCCTGTCTCAAAAAACAAAAAACAAATACATTTAGAAGAATATATGTGACTATTGGCCGGGCACGGTGGCTCACGCCTGTAATACCAGCACTTTGGGAGGCCGAGGCGGGCGGATCACGAGGTCAGGAGATCGAGGCCATCCTGGCTAACATGGTGAAACCCTGTCTCTACTAAAAATACAAAAAAAAAAAAAAAATGCATGGTGGCAGGCGCCTGTAGTCCTGGCTATTCAGGAGGCTGAAGCAGGAGAATGGCGTGAACCCGGGAGGCGGAGCTTGCAGTGAGCCGAGATCGCGCCACTGCACTCCAGCCTGGGCGACAGAGTGAGACTCTGTCTCAAAAATAAATAAATAAATAAATAAATAAATAAAAAATAAAATAAAATAGAATATATGTGACTATCTTTCAGATCTTGCATATGGAATCATTTCTTAAACATGGTATACAAAATGTTAACCATAAAATAAAATATTAATAAAATCTATTACATTAAAATTAAGAATGCCTTTTCATCAATTATAGCTTAAGGAAAATGAAAAGGCAAGCTCTTAGAAACTAGAAGACTCTTGCTATGCATGTAACTAACAAAGGGATAGCATTCAAAATACATAAAGAACTACAAATCAGTAAGAAAAAGAAACTACCTAATAGAAAAATGGATAAAAAGAGATGCTTATCTTATTAGCAATTAGAGAAATGTATATCAAGACCACAGTGAGATACCATTTTATACCTCTGCAATTGACAAAAACAAAGTCAGACAAAACCAAGTGTTAGAAAGGATATGGATCAATAGGATGTTAAATTGCTGGCGGAAGTGAAACATTCATATAGCCACTTAGAAAAAGACAATTTTGCTCCATGTTTTAAAGTTGAATATTTGGAAAACTTACAACCCAGAAATTCCATTTCTATGTGCATTCTCGAGTACCTTTTGCATAAGTGTAGTTTGTTACAAACAATTATTTCAGTCTATAGAAAGTTATGATCTAGTTTTCTGCCCCGAAGCTGTTTCTCTATCCAAAATATTATGTCTAGCTTGGGTCCATGATTCACATTTGCATGCTCAGATCATAATTAAATCATAGGCAAGGAGCGTCATCAAATAAAATGTGTATTTGCTATTCTCAAAAAGGGCCTTTGTACTGAGACTGAAATTAGGTGGTAGGTAGGACTGTAATCAGACATGAATAGATAATAGTATTAATAACAGTCACCATTCATTAAGCATGTACCATTTGTCAGATTCTTCAATCTTTATTTAATGGAAATTACTTTGTTTAGTCTTCACAAAGGCTTTCTGATATGGGTACCATTATTAATCTTTTTAAAATGGAGCATAATGAGCCATTGGGAAGCTAAATAATTTCCACAACTTTATGTTGTAAATTGTAAGGCTGGGGTTTAAACAAAGGCTCTCTGACTCCGGCACCTGTGAAATGGCAATATAGAAGCTATTATCTTTCAGATAAAAAGTCAACTTTTCTTAACTTTGCAGAGAGAACAACTCTGATTCGTGGCTATAGGCAATGGTCTGTTGTCTCTAGATGCTTTGTACGATTGTTCAGAAAATAGTGGTGTATGTTTATCTCTACTCATGCAAAACTAAAATTATATATTTTCAGTATTTCAATAGCTTTATTTTATAGATGAACAGCAGTAAAGTTATCAATGTGATATATATATATCAATGTGATCTGAAGACTTATTTAAAATTATGCCAAGAGATGATTGCCTTGCTTTTATCTAGTTATAAAACTTCTTATCAAATAGACATCATGAAGAATGTCTACCTAAAGATATTTTCAAAAATTTAGATAAAAGATTATTTAAGAGTCCAGTTTGTTTCAAAATTACTATCATTGTCTTAGTCACTTTGGGCTGCTGTAACAGAAAATCATAGACTGGGGTGGCTTAAACAACAAACATTTATTTCTCACAGTTCTGGCAGCTAGATGAGATGAGAGTGCCAGCAGGGCTGGGTTTTTTTGTAAGGGTCTTCCTCCTGGTTCATAGACTGCTTTCTTCATGTATCCTCATAATTCAGAGAAAAGAGGCTCTGATTCCTTAATTGCCTTATAAGGGAACTAACTCTATGATGGGAGACCCTCGTGACTTAATCTAAGCCTAATCTAAGGCCTCCCAAAGGCCTCATCTCTAACATTGGGGATTAAGATTTCTACAATAGCAATTATTGAGGGTTTCTTTGAGGCTAGGTCATATATCTGATCTGAGGAATTAATTGGTGTATGTATAGACTTTCTGTTCTTATGATATAAAGCAAACAAGCCTATGTATGTATTGTCCAAAAGTTATTTGACTGCTACCAAACAGGCAGAATTTTTTTTTTTTTAATTGTAGTAGAAAGATCTGGGATGAAAGTTTTGACTCTTGCAATCTAATCCCAGGTTGGCAGTTACTGTCCATGTGAACTTGGACCTGTAATCTGTCACTTTCTAATAGTTGTGCTCTTGGGAAATTTAATTAGATTCTTAATTTTCTCATGTGTCAAAAATACAGATAATAATAAATACTGTACTGGAACATTACAAAGATTAAATAAATAACATGAGAAAGATATAGAAATCCTATATGAGGAAATCTACCATTTCCTTCCTTCTAAATTCCATTTCCATCTCTTGGGCAAGGTCAGTCACATCTTTGGCTTTAGTTTCCTCATCTATAATAATACCAATAGCATGCTTGAGAATCTGTGATTCTGAGCCCTTCTATGTATTTCTTCTTATATATGTTCAGCTTTAAAAAGTATTGCGAGGCGGGTGGATCACGAGGTCAGGAGATCGAGACCACGGTGAAACCCCGTCTCTACTAAAACTACAAAAAATTAGCCGGGCGTGGTGGTGGGCGCCTGTAGTCCCAGCTACTCGGAGAGGCTGAGACGGGAGAATGGCGTGAACCCGGGAGGCGGAGCTTGCAGTGAGCCGAGACTGCGCCACTGCACTCCAGCCTGGGCGACAGAGCGAGACTCCGTCTCAAAAAAAAAAAAATAAATAAAAAATAAAAAAAAATAAAAAAAAATAAAAAGTATTGCAAGGATCCTTTATGTAAATAAGCTATTTCTAGGGGATAAAGAAAGTGTGAACTACAACCATTTTATTCCTCTGCTCCAAAAGTAGAGTGCTTTGCTTTGATTTTCTTTCTGACTCAGCAGACAGAGACATCTGCACTGACTTAGAGTTTTCTTGAAAAATTTTTTTGATTCAGTCATATGATCAGAAAGAACAAATGTAAGTCCTTCTGGGATATAGTGTGAATGACATTAAAATATGTCATTAAAACAAACATTTCTTTCTTTCTTTTTTTCTCTTTCTTTTTTGAGACAGGGTCTCCCTCTGTTGCCCAGGCTGGAGTGCAGTGGCACAATCATATCTCACTGTAGCCTTGACCTCCTGGGCTCAAGTGATCCTCCCACCCCCGCCTCCTGAGAGCTGGGACAACTGGCATGTGCTACCACACCTGGCGAATTTTAAAATTTTTTGTATAGACAAGATCTCACTATGTTGCCCAGGGTGTTCCTGACTCCTGGGCTCAAGCGATCCTCCCACCTCAGCCTCCCAAGGTGCTAGGATTACAGGCATGAGCCACTGCACCCGGCATAAAATGAGCATTTCTAATTCCAGTATGCTCCTGTGTCGGATGTTTGATAGTTAAGAGGTACGTATACATTTCTTGGCACTTTGAGATGATTAGCTGAACCAGTCACTGCTCTGTTCAACAGGTGGATTTTCGGAAAAGGCATATGAATGGAGCTCAGAAGAGGAGGAGCCAGTGAAAAAGGCAGGACCAGTCCAAGTCCTCATTGTCAAAGATGACCATTCCTTTGAGTTAGATGAAACTGCGTTAAATCGGATCCTTCTCTCAGAGGCTGTCAGAGACAAGGAGGTTGTTGCTGTATCTGTTGCTGGAGCGTTTAGAAAAGGAAAATCATTCCTGATGGACTTCATGTTGAGATACATGTACAACCAGGTATGCAGGAAGTACTTTAAAAAGTTTTCTTTCTTCTGTGCTTCTGTCACTTAGTGTTTTTATTTCATGGTGTTCAAGATTTTCATTTCTATTATTATGTACCCTATATATGAACCAGCTAAAGAAATGCTGTGGTGTAACCATTCCAACCTCAGTGCTTTGGGGACCAAACTACACAGACCAATTTTCTCTGAAGCTGCTTTGCAGCATTTCCCTTAGAATATAACTTATATTTTTATTCTTTTAAAAATAGGCACAGAATATTCTGATTATAAACTTAAATGTTACAGTGTTTAAAGTGTCACATAACTTTTGTATTGTAATCACTTTTTTCCAACATTAGTATGAGATATTTCAAGCGTATAGCAAAGTTAAAAAAATTTTATACTAAACATCTTGTTATCCACCACCCAGATTCTACCATTAACATTAGTATTCCTGCTTTATCACTTATGACTCCTTCTATTCATCCCTCTTTCCAGCCATCACTCCAAGTTATTCTTTGATGCATTTGAAAATAAATTGCTGGCCGGGCACTGTGGCTCACGCCTGTAATCCCAGCACTTTGGGAGGCCGAGGCGGGTGGATCACAAGGTCAAGAGATCAGTACCATCCTGGCCAACATGGTGAAACCCCGTCTCTACTAAAAAAAAACACAAAAATTAGCTGGGCGTGTTTTCCTTGTCCTTCAAGGTTATTTTTCAGGCTTAGGGTTTTTATGAATATCTCAATATGGATCATTGACCCAGAGTGAATGTTATGGAAATGTTATTATGCTAATTAATAATAATCACAATTTATTCATTGAAGTATGCATCCCAAGACATTTTTCCAGGTAATACCTTATTGGAAAAATTTCAATTTCTACCTCAATAGTAATTATTTATTGACTACCTGCTAAATGTCCTAGATTGTGCTAGGCACTATGGTGGATACCAAAGAAAACATACCATAGATTTTGCACTTAGGCATCTCACGGTTTGGCCAAGGAGACAGAATAATGATAGGTGAAATATTTAAGGCACCATTACATGGTGATATGGTGATCGATATTTTTTTCTTTTCTTTTCTTTTTTTTTTTTTTTTTTTTTTTTGAGACGGAGTTTCACTCTTGTTACCCAGGCTGGAATGCCGTGGCACAGTCTTGGTTCACTGCAACCTCTGCCTCCTGGGTTCAAGGATTCTCCTGCCTCAGCCTCCCAAGTAGCTGGGATTACAAGCATGCGCCACCACAACTGGCTAATTTTTTGTATTTTTAGTAGAGACAGGGTTTCGCTATGTTGACCAGGCTGGTCTCAAACTCCTAACCTTGTGATCCACCTGCCTCAGCCTCCCAAAGTGCTGAGATTACAGACATGAGCCACCATGCCCAGCCTGATAGATGTATTTCTAAGTGTAGTTCAGGGAAGGGCATATTGTAGGCAAAAGTAACTGGAGAAAGCTTCATAGAGATATTGGGAGTTAGAATAGATTTTGAAGATATGTGGATCTGGACCAGAAAAGGAAGAATGGACATTCTGGACTATGAGGAATAAGTGTGATATATGTATTAAACAGAGTGTACACCTTCTTCCCTAGTGTGGAAATTAAGTATTGGAGATGAAGAAGAAATAAGATTGAATAGGTTATTGAGCCAGATAATAGAACAAATTCACAGAAGAACCAAAGCTCTTGATAAGGGTCTAAAATGCCTTTTAGAACAAGATAGGCTATAATGAAATACGTTTTTCTTTAAATTAGTTTATGTAGATTTTTTATCAGTCCAAGTAGTCCTCTCCCAAATTCCTCTGCATTCGTTAATGTAAGGTTTTAGATTGGAGAATTATCTAATGAGATCTTCCTAAAACTAATAACTTATTCTCTGTAACAAATATCAAAATGGGGGTAACTACTATCAACCAAGGTCACCGATTACTGACTTACTAAATCTATGGGATATTTTCCATGCCTTATCCAACTTGATCTCCAGCCTTTAAACAATTGATAACTTTTCTATTCTCTCTTCCTTTGGCTTCTCAAACTCCAGTTGTATCAGTACTTGTCTATTCCTTCCTGCTGTCCTGGCCCTGGTCAGGCCTTCAATCATATTTTTGACCTTTATTATAGCACCCCCACCTTTATCTTTTCTAGCTATCATTTCCCTTCCCTACTAACTAGCCCTACCTACTTCTAGAATAGTATCTTTCTACCACAACTATGATGATAATTCATCTCTGCTTCTTCATAACTTTCCATTGCCTGCAGGATAAAATCTGACTCCCTTAAGCACCTTACAAGGCCTTTCAGAATCTGGCCGTCTGTCCAGCCTCTTCCTGCTACTTGCTTCCTCCTCCCCCAAAACCAAAGCATAATATGCTCCCCACTTCCTTCCTTTCTGCCTGCCTGCCTGCCTGCCTTCCTTTCTGGAATGGCTTCTCCAAATTTGCTTCCCTGGAAAATTCCTAAATATTTTTCAAGTCTTAGCTCAAACATCCTATGTGGTCTTGCCTAACCAATGGTTAATTATTTATTTTCTATGCTACCATTTATGCATTATATATACTTCCATTTTGGCATGCATTTATTGTATCATAATGGTTTGTTTGCACGTCTGTCTCGCTGTTAGGCTGTGAATTTCCTCTGGTCTGCAATGATATCTTTTCATTTTTATGTCCCCAGGACATATAAAAAATGTGGCAGCTGGTTGCTCCTCTGTAATTATGTTTTGGATGAATAAAGTGATTGTATCAATGCAATAGATGTGCATATGTTGTTTCCTTTTAACTAGAATCGGAGAGGGATAAGAATCAGAATGAATGAATGGAAAAAACTATACACACATATCAAGTTCCATATCATAGACTTTATTATTTTATAGGAATCAGTTGATTGGGTTGGAGATTACAATGAACCACTGACTGGTTTCTCATGGAGAGGTGGATCTGAACGAGAGACCACAGGAATTCAGATATGGAGTGAAATCTTCCTTATCAATAAACCTGATGGTAAAAAGGTATGATGCTAACTTCCAAAATAAAATTGAGTTTTCACTTATAACAGTTACTACTTTTTAGGATCCTTGAAGTTGCACTTTTGAAAATTAATTTTGACCATTTGACATGAAGCTTAAAGTGGGGTAACATCCTATAGCATGATCTTTGTTTCCCTTTCTTGTGATGAGGGTAGGCAAAATTATAACGATGATAGAACAGCAGATCAGCAAGTAACATCTGTATTTTGTTTCACTGCTACATAAAGTTTCTGCTGTGTTGGATTACTAGTAAAAATTACTTATAATAGTAATCAGCGGTTAATATTTTTATTTTCTGTGGCATTCATGGCATGTGTAAGAAGTTATCTAAAATAGTATTCATTAATAATGGTTTGCTTTAGTTCTTATGATATTAATATTATGGTAACTCTAATGACCTAGATATTCTATAAAATATCAATAATGTACTCTTCTTGCCTGTAGGTTGCAGTGTTATTGATGGATACTCAGGGAACCTTTGATAGTCAGTCAACTTTGAGAGATTCAGCCACAGTGTTTGCCCTTAGCACAATGATCAGCTCAATACAGGTATGAAATAAACCCATTTTGATGATGTTTCTTTAACTAAAAATTATGAGTATATGTGTTTCTACATACATGTGATAATGCGATAAACAACAGAAATTGGGAATCATATATATTGTTTGACTCAATTAGCATACCAGTTCTTGTGATTTCTATAAGTGTGGAATTGTTTTTGTTACTGTAGTCTAATTACTGACAAACTTTCAAATTGACTGCTTTGGTTAGAAAAGGTCATATTATCTTATTGGGATTTTTGTTGTTGTTGTTTAAAGCCTACAATAAACTCAGTAACATAAATCTTATATGCATATACATTGAGACCATCTATTATAAGTTGTGTTTCATGAAACAGTATTTATAAATATACATTTTGTTCTACATAGCCAGTAGAAACGTTTCTAAATGTAAAAACATTTACATGTGTTCATAGCTTTTTAAAACACCTTAATGTACATTTAGGAAAGTAAATATCTTGTATATAAAATTTATCTTTCTTTCCTTTTTTCTTTCACTTTTTTAAAAGTCTTATTTTTGAGGTTATTGTGGGCTTTCTAAATTGTCCTGAAAATCCTTGTAGCGTTTTATTAGAACCACAGAACCCATAGCATAAAAGATTTTAAGACTATTTTTAGATATTTTCAATCCACTGGCAAAAGCAAAAAGAGACAGTGGCCAAGGAACAGGGCAGATCAATAAAAAAAGGTAAGACAGCTTAAAAAGGCAGAAAAGGCAAAGGAATTAGGATGAGTGAGTCAAGGCTGAAATTATAAGCAAGCATAGAGAATGGAGCTAGTGAATCAGCAACAAGGGCATCATATATGGTTAGGGCAACCAAGACAGGGTAAACAGAAGGAGGAAGGAAAGACTGAATTTATTAAATAAAGGACTTTAAAGTAAAAGTCATAAAAAAAGTCATGGTTATAACCTATTTAATCAACTTTTAAAAATTAACTTTTCTTTCAGTTGACAAATAAAAATGATATATATTGGCCAGGCACGGTGGCTCATGCCTGTAATCCCAGCACTTTGGGAGGCCGAGGCAGGCGGATCACAAGGTCAGGAGATCGAGACCATCCTGGGTAACACGGTGAAACCCTGTCTCTACTAAAAATACAAAAAATTAGCTGGGCGTGGTGGCGGGTGCCTGTAGTCCCAGCTACTCGGGAGGCTGAGGCAGGAGAATGGCGTGAACCTGGGAGGCAGAGCTTGCAGTGAGCCGAGATTGCGCCACTGCACTCCAGCCTGGGCGACAGGGCGAGACTCCCGTCTCAAAAAAAAAAATATATATATATATATATATATATATTTATCATGTACAGTATGATATTTTGAATACACACATTGTATAAGCCTTTAAAATACCAACTTAATTAATCTAATTTATTATAATTCACAGTGTAAGCCATATTTATACAAACCTATTTAAACCAGATTGACTTTGCCTTTTCAGTATTACTCATTATTTATATTTGACCTGAATACATTGAATATTTTCATAGAAAAATCTGCTAACTCCTTAGTAATGACAATTTTTTATTATGTGAGAAATAATGATCTGTTATTTAAATAAGTATACAAAGTATTCTTTTTATTTCAGTACATAAACATATAAGCCTCCTTAACTTTTCTTTGAAGTTAATGATATTTATTCCCCCCAAAAAATGTCATCTTAATGCTGTTATCGCATATGTATAAGGATGTGAGCATGATATTCAGAACCTAACTTCCATGTGATGAAACTCTGTATAGACATAAATAAAATGATTAATTGTGAAGAAGTCAACATGATTTTTCAAAACAACATTTTCCATATGGCTCGCTGGGATTTAGATTGTTATTATTTTGTCTTGCTTGGAAGAATGAGTTTTTTTGACTAATTGCGTAAATTAGATTCATGAAATAATTTTAATATTCCATTTCCAGAGCAGGTGACTACTGTATTTCTGGAACCATTTTTTTAATAATCATTGTATATTCCTTATTGTCTCTCAAGCTTATTTTACTTCTCTCTCAAGGTCTACAAATATCATCATGTAAGCATGTACGTAAGAGAGCTCATTTTTGTGGTAACTGATATTTTTTAAATTAGGGAATGATGAAGTAAGTGCTTAGGATGATGCCAATTATCTTATCATTGTGATTTTATTTCTTTATCGAGGTATATAACTTATCCCAAAATGTCCAGGAGGATGATCTTCAGCACCTCCAGGTAACAATATTTATTTTCTTTTTTGTGTATCTGGTAGTCTTTGGAACATGTATAGCAGAATTTTGGGGAATGATTTCAAAACATAATCAGATTCTGATTCTGCTGTTTAAACAGGAACTAGTGGCCTAATTAGCTGCCTGGTAATTACTGCCTGAGACTGGTTAATTTATAAAGGAAAGAGGTTTAATTGACTCACAGTTCAGCATGGCTGGAAAGGCCTCAGGAAATTTACAGTCATGGCCGAAGGCAAAGGGGAAGAAGGCACCTTCTTCACAAGGCAGCAGGAAGGAGAAGTGCCAAGCGAAGTGGGAGGAGCCCCTTATAAAACCGTCAGATCTGTGAGAACTCACTCACAATGGCGAGAACGGCGTGGGGGAAACAGCCTCCATGATTCAATTACCTTCACCTGGTCTCTCCCTTGACACGTGGGGATTATGGGGATTACAATTTAAAATGAGATTTGGGTGGGGACACAAAGCCTAACCATATCAATAAGTAACTACCTTTCTCCCTAATTTGACATTAAATTTAACATATTTTTTAGAAAAAGAGTCACATTGCAAGTCACAGACTTTAAAAAAAACACATCTGAGGTGATAAGGTTCAGTCTAGCCTCCGGAAAACTACAGAGCAATCACTGCTCCAAAAGGAGCAGAAATAAAGAAGCAGAGTTTTGGTTTACAACTGGCGACAGTACTGAGAAAGTTCCCAGGACTAAGGAGCACAACTCTCTAGGTTTATTATGCTCTGGGCACAGTATATGTTTCTTCTCCTCTTTCAAATTCATTTCAAGATTCTCCAGAGCCGGGTGCAGTGGCTCATGCCTGTAATCCCAGCAGTTTAGGAGGCTGAGGCAGGTAGATTGCTTGAGCCCAGGAGTTTGAGACCATCCTGGGCAACATGGTGAAACCCTATCTCTACCAAAAATACAAAAATTAGCCAGGCAGGCGTGGTGGCGCATGCCTGTGGTCCCAGCTACTCAGTAGGCTGAGGTAGGAGGATCAGTTGAGCTGGGGAGGTCAAGGCTGCAGTGAGCAGAGATCATGTCACTGCACCCCAGCCTGGGTGACAGAGTGAGACCCTCTCTCAAAAAAAAAAAAAAAAAAAAAAAAGAGGAAAAGAAAAAAGACAAAGAAAAGGACTCACCATTTCTTAAGCTAAATGCCTAATGCTTTTGTAGTAATCCAAGCCATTGTGCCATTAAATTTCCTCAGGCAACAGCTTTTGTAAATATATCCTACATAGTTTACAGCTCTGTGGTCTAATTTATGCAAGTTCTGCTTCTAAAGGTCATTTAGCATGTTTCCTTCTTCCCTTTTGTCCCCCGCAAAAAAATTAACCCACATTCTAGATATAAAAAGTGTTCATTTTAAAATATAAAATTGTTAATTTTAAAAATAAAATGATAGTTTTATTTTTAAATGTACTTTATGTCTTTTATTCTTAAATATCTAATTACCATGGCTCTGCTTTACCTAGCCAATGCTTATTTCCTGAAAATGATTATTAGAATCTTCTTAATATAATATTCTGTTATAGCTAGGGGGAAAAGTAAAGGAAAGAAAGCCAAGAATTAAAACTTAGCAGGTGCTAAAGTTCTCTCTTTCTCTCTCTCTCTCTGTGTATGTATGTGTGTGTAACTTTTTTTCTAGCTTTTCACTGAGTATGGCAGACTGGCAATGGAGGAAACATTCCTGAAGCCATTTCAGGTGAGTGAGGGTTAAATGATGGTAAATTCTTACTAGATTTTCCTGAAGACTGTAACCAGGTATATTAATTAGGGTCATGTTTCTTTCTCTTTTTATTTCATTGAGGAAACATTTTTGACCTATTTTATGCTATTTGATGCAATATAGAATGAGATAGAAATGAGGAAATAGAACTTCTAAGAATTATTTTTTAAAAAAGAAATGTGGAAATGAAAGATAATTTAGGCATTCTGGTTCCAGGCAAAATGTCAGCTTTTTTTTTCCTGAACTCAAAGTCACTCTTAAAGTGCTGGGATTACAGGTGTGAGCCCCTGGGCCCAGCCTTATTTATGTACAAAAATTAAACATCCAGCCATATCTTATGAGATGTATTAAAACATAAGAATGTGTTCATTTGAAAATAAAAGGATGGAAAAAGATATATCAGGCACATACTAAGTGAAGGAAAACAAGTGTCTATATTTTTGTGAGACTTCAATTCTATAAGAATTATTTAGAATAGAGAAGTTCATAATAATAAAAGGTTATTTCACCAGGAAAATACAAGAATTCTAGTCAGGCATGGTAGCACATTCCTGTAACAGCTACTCGGATAGCTGTGGTGGGAGGATCACTTGACCCCAGGAGTTTGAGTCCAGCCTGGGCAACATAGTGAGAGATGCTGTCTCATAAAAAAAGAAATTCTAAATTTTTATGACAAATAGCCTCAAAATATATAAAGATCAATAGAACCATAAGAAGAAATGAGTAAATCCACTGAAACACAGCTCTCCTAACTATTGATAAGTCAAGTAAACAGAAAATGAGTAACAATAGAGAAGATGTGAAACCTAGGGCTAACAAGCTTGCTTTATGGTACATGCATAGAATAGTGTAAGTAACAAAGAAAACACATTTCTCTTAAGTCTGCAAGGTGTATGTACAAAAATTTACCACATATTAAGCCACAAAGCAGGTCTCCACAAATTTCGAAGGACTGAATTCATATTGACCTCATTCTGTCATCACAGGACAATTTAGTTAAAAGTTAGTAAGAAAGTGCTAATTTTAAGAAGCATATTTTGGAAATTTAAGCACACTTCAAAAATAATTCATGGGTTAAATTAAACTCATAATAGTTATATGAAAATACTGCAAATTGAGTGCTTGAAAGAAAACATACATATTGAACATTAAATGCTATCATGAAAATGGTAGAGGGAAAAAAATATAGCCATAAATTTTTATATTAGAAAAGAAGAAAGGCAGAAAATTAGTGATAAGTACAAATTAAGAAGAAAAAATAGGCTGGGCGCATTGGCTCACGCCTGTAATCCCAGCACTTTGGGAGGCTGAGGCAGGTGGATTGCTTGAGGTCAGGAGTTCAAGACCAGCCTGACCAATATGGTGAAACCCCGGCTCTACTAAAAATACAAAAATTAGCTGGGCATGGTGGCGGGCACCTGTAATTCCAGCTACTCCGGAGGCTGAGGCAGGAGAATCACTTGAACCTGGGAGTGGAGGTTGCAGTGAGCCAAGATCGCACCATTGCACTCCAGCCTGGGCGACAGAGCGAGCCTCTGTCTCAAAAAAACAAACAAAAAAAAAAAAAAAAGAAAGAAAAAATAATAACAGACAAAACCTAATGAAAATAAGAAAGAACATTTATAAAAGCTATATGTCTCAGGATGGATCAATTTTAAAAACATAATGTGGATTGGAAAAAAGCTAGTTGCCAAAGACTATTTACAGTAGGATAGCATTTTTTATAAAGGTCCAAAATGAGCAAAACTAAACAATGTGTTAAGAATATAAACATGTGTGATAAAACTATTCAAAAAGCAAAATTAAAGTAGTATTTACTACCGGAGAGGAGAAATGGGGATGTATCAGGAAGGGACACACAGGAAGCTTCAATGTTATTGGCATTTTCAATTATTTAAGCAGGTTTGTGGGTTCACAAGTATTTATCTTATTAATCTGCTTAATAGCATACATGTATGTTACATGCATTCTTTTGTAGGTATCATCTTATGTGATAACATTTTTAAATTTTAAAAAATCAATAGCGTTTATTTTATTTTATTTTTTTGAGATGGAGTCTCGCTCTGTCACCCAGGCTGGAGTGCAGTGGTGCGATCTCGGCTCACTGCAAGCTCCACCTCCCGGGTTCACGCCATTCTCCTGCCTCAGCCTCCCGAGTAGCTGAGACTACAGGTGCCCGCCACCACACCCAGCAATTTTTTTTGTATTTTTAGTAGAGACAGGGTTTCACCATGTTAACCAGGATGGTCTCGATCTCCTGACCTCATGATCCGTCCGTCTCGGCCTCCCAAAGTGCTGGGATTACAGGCGTGAGCCACTGCAGCCGGCCAATAGCGTTTCTTAAAACCAGCAATTACAACTAGCAAATATAAGTTTTAAAATATATATACCACTCACAATAGCAAAACAAAACAAAAATCTTTAGTAATTAGCCACCAAAATATAAAGACCTTTCTGGAGAAAAATGTAAAGGTCTATTAAAGACCATAAAGAAAAAATTGTATAAACCAAAGGGATATAATATGATCACAGATGGTATGATTTAATGTTGTGGAGAATTTAATTCTCAACAAATTAGTTAAACTCAGTGCAATTATAATTGAAATTACAGTAGGATTTTTGTATATTTTCTACAACTCATATGGAAGAATTAAGTCTTGTTTTGATTTAAGAGTCAGATTGTTTTTTTTTTTTTTTGAGACAGAGTCTTGCTCTTGTTGTCCGGGCTGGAATGCATGCAATGGCGTGATCTTGGCTCACTGCAACCTCTGCCTCCCGGGTTCAAGCGATTCTCCTGCCTCAGCCTCCCAAGTAGCTGGGATTTCAGGTGCCCGCCATCATGCCCAGCTAATTTTTTTGTGTTTTTAGTACAGATGGGGTTTCACCATGTTAGCCAGGATGGTCTCGAACTCCTGACCTCAGGTTATCTGCCCGACTCGGCCTCTGAAAGTGCTGGGATTACAGGTGTGAGCCATTGCGCCCGGCCTTAAGTCAGTTTTTAAGAAGATGATCTAAATTAGAGGGCTCAATACACACTAAAAAGCCATAGCGATGAAAATGGTGAGGTCCTACACAGATACAAGAGCAAAGCTCAGTGGAACTAAACAGTTTAAATACACCCATATGTATATATGGGAGCCTGGTAGTCAATAGAGGTGGCATCATAAACTGGTGGGAAATAAATGGGTTAATAGTTGGGTTTGGAGAAACGAGTTCACTATTTGGAGAAAGAGCTGGATTTTTACTAAATACTGTAATAGAAGTAATCTCCAGATGGATCAAAGAACTAAATATGAGTTAAAACTATAAAGCTAATAGAAGAAAGTGCTGGAGAATATTTTTCTGAACTGAGGTGAAGAAACATTTATTAGACCCTCCAAAATAAACCATGTAGTAAAAAATTGATGCATATTACTACATCAAAATTAAGTATTTCTATTTACCAAAGGACTTTATAATCAAAATCAACAGATTGGTAGAAGATAATTGACAGTGTCAAAGTCAACAAAAGATTACTAAGCAGAACATACGGGAAACTTTTGCAAGTAACTAAAACCTGGTTCCCGATCAGAAAACAGGCAAAGAATATTAATAGACAAGTCACAGAAAGGAATCCTGAATGGCTAATACATTTTTGAAGGGATGTCAAGTCTCACTGATAATGAGATAAATATTAAAACAACAATGAAATACCACTTTACATTCATTAAATAGGCAAAAAGTAGAACATGGAGATAATACCAAATGAAAGCTAGGATTTGGGTAAATGGGAACACTCAGGCCCTATTGTTGAAAGTGCAGATTGGAGCAGCCATTCCATGGAGCAGAGGAAATATATAAGGATATTTATTGATAGAGTAATAGTAGCAGGAATTTGGAGACAACTTAGGTGTCCATCACTAGAAGAACGGATACATAAAAATGTGGGGAAAAGCATATCTGCAATACTTTGCAACATCTAAA
The DNA here is from genome assembly GCF_028878055.3 of Symphalangus syndactylus. Classification (NCBI taxonomy): domain Eukaryota; kingdom Metazoa; phylum Chordata; class Mammalia; order Primates; family Hylobatidae; genus Symphalangus; species Symphalangus syndactylus. The sequence continues at coordinate 66,780,662 of NC_072430.2, read as the reverse complement.
GGCAATGAACCAAAAGTACATAGAGTATCATGAATAGAGTGTTAAAATTTGTACAGAAGTAAGCAGAAAAAAGTATGAGATTTATAACATGATACTATTTATGCATATTTGCTGTACATACACAAAATAATATATATTAAAGTGAGTGTGGGTGGGAATGAATAGTTGAGGAATGGGAGTGAGGATCTGGGAAAAATATGATGAACTAAAGTAGCATGGAGAGATGATGTATGCTGTGATGAAGGGGTATGAATTCTCCCAAGGGCTCAGGAACCTGGTGTGGGGAGGAGGTGAGGTAGAATAAAACCAGTCTTGCTTGCAGTCTTCTATATGATTTACAATACCTACTAGACTCTGTTGTCTTTTTTTTTTTAATCGTTTGTTAGGTTGATTGTTGAAGTGTTATATGGTAATTAGGCTATTGTTTTGATTTTCTTCTTCTCTAACTTGTTACTCAGAACCACTGGCAAACCAGAGTAGGGAACTCCACTGTAAATTACAGAAGGGGACTTTAGGTCTTACCAGCAGATGTCACTGCTCCTTACATTTTGCCAGAAACATTAAAACTGGAAAAGACCAATCAATGCTCTAATAAAATAGATGAGAGATAAAGATTGATAGAGTTGCAGCTTTTGGTTAAAAAAAAAAAAGAGTTTAAAGCAAACAATGGAAAAAAGCTTTAAGAGATTACCCTAGTTAGTAAACTGTTGACATTATGAAATGTCAGTGAAAAGAAAAAAGTTTTCGCTGACTGAGTCAACAATGACTCCTAAACATGTTTGGACTTGTAACTCTATCTGAAATTGAAATGCGAAGCTCATTAAGTAGTAAAGGTGGCATCCAAAGCCATTTTATAGTATTTTAGATTAAAGCAACCAAATCCAAAACAAAAAATACTATACATTATAAAATCAAAAGATAAAATGCAAATACATTCAAATTTCAAAACATATATGAGTTAAATAATTCACATTTCAATTAGAAGAAGCATAGCGAAAAATTGCAAAGTAAAATAACTTTTAAATGAAATTTCAATTCAGCAATCTTTTTTAGCAGGTCACTTCTATCCTCTTCTCTCTGATAACAGCTTTATTCATTTGGGTAAAAGTGTGGGGAAATTTTAAACATTGCCTGAGAAAGTAAGGTGAGGGATAATGAAATTTTAAAAATAATTTTATATTAAAATTAAACTAAGACCAGGTGCGGTGGCTTATGCCTGCAATTCCAGTACTTTGGGAGAAGGAGGCAGAAAAATTGCTTGGGGACCAGAAGTTTGAGATGAGCCTGAGCAACATAGTGAGACTATCTCTACAAAAAGTGAAAGAAAAAAATAAATCCACAAAGAACTACAGCGCCTGTAGTCCCAGCTATTTGGAGTGGGGCTGAAGTGGGAGGATCACTTGAGCCCCGGGGTTTGAGGCTGCAGTGAGCTATGATTGCACTGCTGCACTCCAGCCTGGGCGACAGAGTGAGACCGTGTCTCAAAAAGTAAATAAATAGACAAAATTAATTTATTTTATTTATTTTTTGAGACGGATCTCCCTCTGTCGCCCAGGCTGGAGTGCAGTGGCGCGATCTCGGCTCACTGCAAGCTCCGCCTCCCGGGTTCACGCCATTCTCCTGCCTCAGCCTCTCTGAGTAGCTGGGACTACAGGCGCCCGCCACCACGCCCGGCTAATTTTTTTTGTATTTTTAGTAGAGACGGGGTTTCGCCATGGTCTCGATCTCCTGACCTCGTGATCCGCCCGCCTCGGCCTCCCAAAGTGCTGGGATTACAAGCGTGAGCCACCGCGCCCGGCCGACAAAATTAATTTAAACAAATTTAAAATAGAAGAATTCTTAACTCTGAACTACAGTACAATTATAAATAATAAACAGACCTATAATAAACAACAAATATGAAGACAATTAGCCGGGAAAATGAATAGCTGAATTAACATATTAACTTGATTCTTTAAAAAACCAATTTCTATCAAGCTGTAATCAAGCAAACAAAAATATGTTCATGTATTTAAAAACCATGGTTTAAAAGAGAGAATTAAAAGCTAAATGAATTCAGTTTAAAAGCAATATTGAAGTGCAAGTTTAACCAGTGGTGTGCTGGTAAAAGTTTAAAACTGGCTGGGGAGGAGAGAGGTGAGCCTGATCTATATTATTTGCTAATTTTTATGGTGTAAATACTTTCACCATGGCCAATTTCAAGCTACCATGATGTCAACCAACTTGCAAAAATTCCTCAAAATTTAACAACTGTTTTTTGCAAGCTCTAATGAGCCAGCTCTAAACTATGCAGCACGCCCAGGAAGTATAATTCATATTAAGACATAATATAGAGTTCTCTAAGTGACATTATTTTCTCACCTGCTTTGCTCACTATGAGTATTTGAACTTAAAGTATAAAAATCTGGCAGGAGCTACTTTATTAACATATCTATCTATAAAATAACTGGGTTATTTATATCAGCTTCTTTACCTTAGGACTTCCAGTTTTTGTTGAGAATGACAATATTTTTCCATTAATTTAAACATGGCTGTATGTAATAACTGTACAAGTTTTATTTGAGTAATAACACCCAGTTTGCTCTAAGAACCTAGTGAAAATATCTTGTCACGTGCGATAGATTTGTGTCTATATTGGTATGTTATGAGTTTTTCTTTCTTGGTCATTTAGACTTGCATAAGCCACACCTGGCCCCACATTGCTCTGTATTGGGATGATCACATCCTTGGGTCAGAATCCCTACGACTAATTCTGGGTATTTTTCATGTTGTCAGACATTATTTGAAGTTCACTCTAAATGCACGCTGCTTATCAACACCAAGCAAGGCTGCCTTCCTCTAATGCTCTGCTAAATGACCAGCTGCCAGTTACTTGTTTCCCCAGGAAAGGCCCATTTTCCACTTGTATGACTCTGTGGCGCTCTATGTGTGTTCTTGTCACTCTTGTCCTCAGTTCTGCTGGGCTGTGGTGGTGGAGAGGGTTTCCACTCCATCATGTGGTAATACAGTGAGCTTGTTATGGAGTCTATGCTAAAAACAGATCCCCCTTACTAAGAAGACCCTGTATTATACCTTTAAATGTACCCTTTGGCAATAGCAGCCCAGGAGTTTATGATTTAATCACTTCATGCCTTCTAATTATGTAGGCTATAAAGAAATAGAAACATTCCCCAATTACTAAAGTGTATTATAGTCTCAAGATTCACTTGAGTTCGTGTTTTAGATGTCAATACATTTCTTAGTGGCATTTCTACATGGTGGGTCTGTTTCTAGTAGGCCAGTCTGCAAAAGCCTGTTTAATCTACAGCAAATTTAAATAGTGGCCACGATGTTCCTGAGCCTTGATTCCTTTAAGTCAGAGTCCTGAATATATCTGATGATTTCTGGATCTCTTTGAGGCCCAGAGCCCTGAGGTAGTTGGGAATTTTAGCAGGATTTAGGCTGTATGGCTCACAGAGAAGAGATGGGCTGCAGCATATCTGTAGCCTTGGTGATTGATGCAGAAGCAGGTTTTTTAGGCACCTGGGTTAGAATCATTTCTGAGCCATACCACAGTTCTGCTGAATTGGAATCCCTGTGTTTAGACCAGGGAATCTGCACTCTCTCTGTCATTCTTAAGCACATATTTGAGGACAGATTTAGCTGCTGGGCACACTCCAGCAGACAGCATCTATGGCAGAAGGTTCTGGTAGCAGAGAGGGCACCATTTCTATGTACATTTCTATGTACAGATAGTTAGTAGATTAAGGTTGGCCTGTAATAGGAAAGTAGGAAGCATAAACCCTAAAAAAAACTTTCCTTCACACAAACTTGACTTCTCTTAGAAGGCTTCTTTTTTTCTTGAGCATATATTTTAGGACTATTTACATTTATTATCTTCTCTTCCATGTTCTCAGTGTCAAGTACTTTACTTTCTGGAGTTAATTCAGCCCAGTTTTCACCCACAGCATGTTTATTAACCATTTTCATACACATAAAAGCCCAGCAAGACCTTAGACCTTAGACAGAGATTCAAATTGTCTTTGTGAGATAAAGGTAAAAACTCAATTCTTCACATTCCTTTCAGTGGAGATGTAATTATTAGTGAGCACATCAGTCTGTGCCCGTTTTAAGTTAAACTGAAGGTTGCTGAAAAATAATAGAAGGGGAAGCATATAATAATACTCTATTACATTAGGACAAGTACTCTGTTTCTCACAATTTCTTATTCAAATTGGGCCTACACAAGACAGTTAGGAATTATTTTACTCTAGTTTGCTTAATTATGTTTGAGGACCCTTTATTCCCATGATTTGAGAATGTCCATTTGCACAAAAAATTCTTTGGTCAAATATCTGTGATGATTATAACTGCCAAGTCATACCTGATAAATTCATGACCTCACTGAGAAAATGAAAGGCTGATGTCTGTCTGCTTGGGCTGAAAATTAAAGGAAATGATATGGAAAAAGACAGCTGAGGAAGTTATCTACCCTATCCCATGTTCTGTCGAGAGAGCAATTTAGGTGATCTGAGAGCTGTATGGATTAGAAGAAACGCTTATCTGGCTACATAGAACTAGGTCAGTGGTGTAGACTAGGATTCTCCCAATTTCTACATTTAGGTACCTGAAATGTCTAGAAGAGCACTAACAGCAATTTATTGCATGCTTGTTTTGTGCCATGCACTGTGCTAAGCATTTTTCTTACATTATTCAAATTACTGATCATTACAGTTCTATAAAACAAGTAATGTTACCTACCACTACTTCTTTATTCTCATCTTTAATTTTTCTATCCAATGAGAAGTACTGAGGCTGAGAGTAGTTGAGAAACTTAATCTTGGTCACATATATCTTTAAATTGTAGAGCTGACCTCAACCTAGGCCACAGCTCAGAGCCCTTGCACTTAACTACCATCTTTTAGTGCTTCTCTTTGCTGTCTTAATCTGAGCCACTCATTAAGCTGTATTTTATTGTCTTACATTTTAATGTGCCTATCCCCTCTCACTAATTAAATTATAAATGCCTTATGAGCAAGAACTTTGTCATTTACTTTTTGAAATCTAGAGCACCTACCATGCTGTTCATAAAGCATGTGTACAATAAGTGTTCACTAAGGGGATAGTATATACATATTTGGGATTGTAAATAGTTTGCATATACAACTCGAAATTGGAAGACCTGGATTCAAGATCTGGAGCAACTATTAGATATCCAGTATTGTCTCTTTATACTTTTAAGGTAAGAACTATATCCTTTATACTTTTAAGGTAAGAACTATATCCAAACAATATTAAGTCATAAGCTGACGTGAGAGTGTCCAAAATATTTGTGCTGGGCATGGCCCCTTCTTGAACTGGAGAAACACAATCATGAAATTCTCCTTCAATGGGTAAGGGTAGTAGAGTTGCTGCATTGAACGTGTCACACTGATGGGTGGTAATACAAAAAGAAAATACCATATTTCGTTAGTTAAGACTAACAGAAACATGTTGGGTGTTTTCAGTTAGCAATAGTGATTGTACTGTATGTGGTACCATCAAATTTAAAGGTGATCCTAGAGCATGGTCTGTAGATACTTCAAGTGATTAGATGAGGCTGTAACTGCTCTGAGGCAAGGAAGATAAGCCTTGGTTACTGGATCAACCAATGGGCCACAAAAGGCACTGAGTCTTTGATGTTGTTGATTTAATACTTAGCATGGATTTTCTTTTTAATAAAAAAGAAAGATTTATGATGATTTGGAAGGATTGATCTGCCCTCCTATTAGCTTGTCTCTAATTTTTCTGCCCATATCCTTGGAGAGTTTGTGCAAAGATTCTTCATTTTTTTTTTGTAAATCATACGTATTATAGGTATTCTTAGCTGCTTTGGGACACTGGTTCTTCCAGTGGATTTTCTGCCTGCAATATCCATAGACTTCCCTATCTATAGGTTCCTGATTCATAGAGAACAGAGGATATTTTGGTCTTGTTTTTATCTGAAGGGCCACAAAATTGTCTTGATTTCTATTTTGCTAATTACTCAAACCCTATGAAAAGTCAGTGATATACTAGAGATTTCTAAATTGATAATTTCTCATTCAACCTTTTTATTCTGAGCCTACATTTTATATCTGAGCCTCATATGTTTTTTCTTCCATATTCATATTTTATGTCTGAAAGTTTCCTGAAGTCAATTTTTAAAGTTTCCTGTTGATTCATCTCTATTTTATTTATAATTTAGAATCTTTGTCCAATTGATATTTAAGAGAAAGTCTTCCGAAATAGCCTTCTGTAACTTTTTTTTATTTTTCTTGCCCCCTAAAGGCCACTAAATTGTTAAAATGTATCATTATTATGTTTTAATGAACAGCTGGATTATTTAAGTATTCTCCTGGTCTTTCTTATCTCACTGTTTTTAACCATTTTTTCCCACCTGAAGGTCTAACAATTAAGTCAACTAGTTGGAACAGAACTGATAGTTCAGGACAGTAAATATCTAACAAGTCTGCAACAAATTTTTATCTTTCTGGGTTAAAAGAAATTCCTTAACACTCAGCTCAAGACCAGGGTTTAAATTCAACTTCTGTAGAATAGCCTTCTGATCTAGCAGTTTTAAGTAGATTTGGGCAATGTGCCCACTCCTTTCCTGTGAAAATTCCTGAGGAAAAAGTAGCTTGTTTAGAAGGTCAGGAGAAGGAGCAGAGGGAATTAAAGGGCTGTATTGAGTGGTAAAAATAAAACTGGGTGAAAAGAAATGCAAGGAGGGCAGGTTTCAGAAGGTTACAGTGTCAAATGTAGAGACTGCATTTTGGAGTCAGCATTTTATTTTGAGGCCTCAGTTTATTATTTAAAGAAGCTAACTAATGAGTGTTTGGTATTTGTCTCAATATTTAGAGAGCTCCTCTTAACTGTATGGTTTATTCTTACATGTCCAAAGTTCACCATAATAGCCACAGTTATTCTCATTTTTTAAAACTTTATTTACTATTATTGATACAAAAATTAGGGTTGTCATTTAATAGAAATAGGAAGCAGAAATTCTTCCAGGAGGAGGCTGCAGTTTTGATATAGAGAAACATGAAACATAAAAGTTAATCAATAGTATGTGCTCATGAGAAGTGTTTTGGGTTCTTTAAGCAAGCAGAGGCTAGGACAGAGTTGTATGATCAATAATCTGACAATTACTGATTCTGTATTATGTACTATACGAAGCGACTCACGTATTGACAAGACAGAGAATGTCCTCTTGAAGGTTTTGTAGGGAAACTAAGGCAAAATTTGATTAATTACTTTTGCATATATTGGTTGCCAGCCTACCAGACTTCCAACTGTTAGTCTTTGGGGCACTGTGAATGGGACTGAAGACTTCTTAGGCCTATGCTTCCATCTGTTCTTTATAGAGCACCTTCGTATTCATTCAGTGATACAAAACAATTCAAGACAAAACAAAAACACGAGACAAGACTTTGTACAAATTGTCAAATAAAAGCAAAGCAAGCAGCAAAAGAATAAGCAGGCTAATGGCAAAAATATTCACTGAATGGTGTGCCCCCAAACCAAAAGTTCTAAGAACTTTATGCAAAAATTAGGTCTTATTATTTATCAAATGAAGGTACTTCCAAAACTAAAATTTGAATTACTCTATGCAAAGACTAAGGACTAATGACCCTATATAAAGACCTATACGGTTACAAAATCCTAGGATAACAAATTAATTTAGCAACAAGAGCTCAATGAAACAAATCAGAATTCAGACTGTTGTTGAGACAGATTCACCTGGAAGCAAATTGAAGGACAAATGGAATTTGGGAACAAAGCAGAAAGAGAATGCACCTATAAGTCTAAGAGTCACAGAGGATGCTGCCAAGTGAAGGCATTCAAAAACGGTACAATGAGACGTCCAGAATTGGCAAAGGATAAGACCATCTCTCAAAATATGACTTAAAAAAACAAAACTAAACTTATTGCTTAGTGAAGTAGAGCTCTGCTGGTGAGGCATAGTCTCATTGAGCAAAGTAAACTGATGACCACATGTAGGTGTCAGGGGCGTGTTTTGGAGTTTTGTGGGTTATGGAAGCAAGATGGGTTGACATCAGTCTGAGAATATGTCTTTTGTTAAATGTGTTGGGTGTAGAGGTGAAAACAGTAAGTTTTCTGGAGTGAGTTTTTGACTACTTGACTGACTTTTAAAGCAATGAGGCTCCCTGTGGCTTTTTGTGTGGGTTGTTGATTGAAGTAATTGTTACTTACTTTGGGTTTAAAACCAGTTCTGGTGTTTACTTTTACCTGAAACTGAAATTAGAAACTGATTAAATGTATTAAAAATCAGTTCAGATAGTTACTGGCTGTATGGTTTTAGAATATGTAGTCTTTTTCTGTGAGTGTAGGAATAATTTCATATATTTATAATGGATGTGCACATAAATTTACTGTTATTTTTCAAATAACATTTATTTCATATAAGCTTTTTATACTGCATAGTCAACTCATGTGTTGATATATTCTACATACTTATTAATAGCTGTGTGTTATATTAATGCACCATAGTTTGTATAGCTATTTCTCAATTGTTGAGCATTTGGATTTATTTCAGTTTTTCACTGTTATCAAGTCATGTTGTAATAGTCCTTTTGAATAATTTCCTGAAAGATATAGTCTCCAAAGGGAAGCTAATAAAATTTGTCATGATTTTAAAAAGTTAGATGATTATTTCATTTTTAAGCTAAGTATAGTATAGGTCCATCATTTGACCCAGTTGCCTGACTGAATTTAATTTTAAAAAGTATTTGTGGCTTCGTATGTTTTTATCTGAGCAAATTAGGCTAATTTGTATTCTTGGTTTTTATCTCTACCTGTATGCATACATGAGCAAATCAAGATTCTGCAGTGTAGAAAAACTGATGGATTTTGACATAAAGACTGAATTTCGTAGAAGTCCGTACATGATGAATGGAAAGCATATAAATTATCTAGGGAGGGGTGGGGGACAGTAGGCATTGCTCATCCCCGTTCATAAGAACCAATTATTAAATATTCAGGAATTACATAAACCAGTTATTAAACCTTTAATAGCTTGGAATCAGCCATGATGGGTATATTTACACCACAGAAATTGGCAAATGTTACAAATCAAGGCATTTGTTTTTTTGTCAGAGAGCCAGTTTATCAGCACATCACTGGATGAGAGCATCAGGCAGGAAACCTGGGAGTTGGAACATTGCCATTAATTTCATGATTACTTTATATATTGCTAATTTTAAAAAATGAAACTTTATATTTGCTTCTATACCGCACATGGTCCTCATTATTTTGAATTGGGAAGATGCCCAGTGAAAAAGACCAAGAAATGAGACTAAAAGCTCCCAAGAAAAATGCAAAATACAGCCAAATCCACATACTTGGTTTCATTTATCCTGGTTCATGAACCTCTATTTTGAAAAAATTACTTCCCAGCTAACATCTATTTTCAAAATACATGTTTTAGGAAGAAATGTTCAAAATACAAATTATTATATTTTGACAAAAATTGTGGCAAAAACGGACATCTATTTAAAGTTAGCAGACTACTTAAAGAGGGTGGATGTGGGTATTTTTAATTCTTTTCTCTACAAGAATCCCTCCTCTCCCCACAAGAATCTACAAAACAAAATAAGAGGGAGGAGAGGCTCCATCTTATGGAAACAAGAAAGATCCATAATCACACACCACTTAGAAGTGACCCTGTTTAAGGAAAAAAGATGTGATTCAAGGATTTTACATCCAGCAAAATTGACTTTCAGTTATAAAGGGCCACAACTATTATCAACATGTAAAAATCCAAGGAATATTGTTCCCATGACCCTTAATGCAAAATCTACTAAAGAATGAATTTCAGATCAGCAAAGATGACATAAGGACTAGGAGTGATCATTCAATGTATATTTGTTTGTGGAACTTAGAATAAATGAGGAACAAAAGGGAGAGAACATTGTAATGTTTATTTTCTTTAAATAAATGAATGAATAGATAAACTAAAAAGTAGGAGAATGAGGAGAGCATGTGCCAAATTTAAAAAAAACTTTCATTAAGTATTCATAGTAGTTGATGGTGGTATTGGTACTGGTACTCTGCAGCTGTTGTGTATGTATTAGAGCATTGAAAAAATGAGTAATTATGGGATATCATAATTCAACCATCCCTGATGCATTAAGAATCAAGATTCTTGATTCAAGATTCTTGGACAAGGAGATATGGATATAATATAGACATTCAGTGGAAACTCTGTAGTCCTGAATTTGAATTGGGAATGTCAATATGAATTTATGAGGTATTTTATCATACACACACACCACACACACAATTTTATTCTAGCTCTGCCCACTCAAAGGTCTAGAAACACTGACCAATATAGCAGCACTTTGAGCATTATAATCTTGAAGTACCATATTCTACTAAAAGAAACCAGTGCTTCTTAGAAAAATGCCCGATTCTAGGTCTAAGGCAGGAAATGAACTTGGAACACCTTTGGGGGAAAGAAAACTGTTATAAAGTTATGTTAGTTATTTTTCTGGATTTTTTTGTTTGTGATACTAGCCAGTTTTTTGAATTTGTAATTTATATTCCTCATTCTAAATAAATACTCACTTTCAAGCCTAATTCTGCATTCTTTTTCTTACAGAGGCTTTCCTCTGCCCCACAGATTATGTAAGCTTCAGGCCCTACAAAACCTGGATTCCCACCCGCCTCTCTACCACATATGCATAATGAGAGCCCCTGAAGAAGAAAATGAAACAAATGAGGAAACAATAAATGTAATAGAGGAAAAATATTTAAAGAGATGAGGAAAAAACTTTTCTCGAATAAAACTTGAATCTTCATACTATTTCCCTAGAGAAAACTGATCCATTCCAGTCAATACGAGAATATACTTGTAAAGTTATTGAACCTTTAAGAACAAAGGATCCACACAGAATTTTCCATAGCAATATTCCGTGGAAAAAGACAGATGAATGATAATTGACAAGGTTTTGAAAGAATCACCCTAAGAATTTTTATATCCTGCCAATTTGTTAATTAACTATGAAAGCAACAGAAGATATGCTCAAGAGTGTGAGTACCCAGGAAATACAGCAATCCTAATACTGCTTCTTGGAAAACCATATGGCAAAATTTGGCCCACTTTTATTTTATTCAAAATAAGAGCTCAGGTATGGAGAAGTTGATAGTGAAAGGATTTTTGATGTAGTGAATCCAATTAAATATAACACTAAAGCCAAACAACTTTGAATATTGTGAGTGCAGAGCAGAGTGTAAATATTTTAAACCCTGACATTGTGAAATTGATAATTAAAAAATGAGAAAATGATTTATTCAACAAAACTGTATTAAGCACTGATTCTGTGCCAAGCAGTGTACTAGGTGTTAAGGATACTATAATGATCAAGAAAGAGATTCAATTTTTGCCTCTAGAAGGCTTACAGTCTATAAATAACGCACCATAACATTATGGTTTGGAGTTACCTATTTCTTTTTCTGTCTAGTTCCCCTTCTAGCAATAGAACTCCTCTTTCCAATTCCCTTTGGTTCAGTTGAACCTGATGACATTACCCCTTACATACAGGTGACAATTCAGACCATCCCATCCCTCTGACCATAGTGATTATTTCTGGGCTGAGCATATGATCAAACTGGGCCCATTCCTGGAAATTTCCTGACATAGCTGTCTTGAAAAACTGACTTGCACTGGTGTTGCTAAGCTAGCAGGATGTGAATCTGGATCTCAGTGGTCATCTTGGCCATCATGTAGAGAGGACTGTTCAGAGAGAGAAAGAGCCTTGATGTCACTTAAGTGTCCCAAATCCTTCTGAAATCACCTACACCACTGACCTTTCCAATTACAGAACCAATTATCTACTTTTGTGCTTAAACTTGTTGGAATTGGATTTCATTACTTACAACTGAAAGAAGTCCACCAAATTCTAGTAGAAGTGTTATAATAGGGGAAGTTCAGGATGATATGGGAACACATAGCAATAGTACATATATAAATTGTAATTTCCATATGCGTTTGTAGTATCTTTCAATGTTTATTATATTTTAAACATTTACTCAAACTGCTTTTGGTTTTATTTCAAAGTTATGACATGTAAAACGTAGAAGGAAGGGAGGAGTGGTAAGAGGAAATCTGAGAATGCTGATTTTCTTATGGTAGGGAGTTAAAGGTGAAACATATATTTAAAAAGCATGACTCCAAACCAATAAGTAAAGACAAAAGACCTGATCAGCCTCTTCAGAAAAAAGAATAAACACAAAGGGCCAACAAACATATGACAATATGCATAATTTCATTAATCATCAGGGAAATTCATATTGAACACAATGGGCTAGGCTACTAAACCACACCCTCCAGAATGTTTAAAATTAAAAAGACAGAGAATATCAAGCATTGGTGAGGATGTGTAGCATCAGGAACCCTCTAAGACTGCTGGTAAGGTTATAAATTGGTACTTTGGAAAACGGACAATATCACCCAATCCTGAACATGTGCACACTCTCTACCCAGTAATTCTGCTTTAGTTATAAACACAAAAGAAAGAAGACACAGAAAGAAGACCAGAAGACACATGAATGTTCATAGCAGCACTATTCATGCCAGCCAAGAACTAGAGACACTGAAATGCCCATCTACAGAATGAATTAATCATTATTCACATAACGGGAAATTGCGCAGTAATGACTATGAATTATGAACAATTATGCAATAATATAATTAATCTCACAAATATAATGTGGAGTGACAGAAGCTAGACCAAAAGAATATATCATGTATCATGTATGATTCCACTTACGCAAATTATAAAAACAGGCAAAACGAACTGATGCTGTTAAAAGTCAGGCACGTGGTTACCCTTGAGCAAGGGGTCATGACTGGAGGGTGGCAGGAGGAGGGGCCTGTGGAGTGCTGGACATTCTCTGTTTCTTGATCTAGGTGCTAGTTACACAATGTGTTCAGTTTGTGAAAATTCATTAAGCTATATACTTAATGTGCAGTTTTCTGTATGTGGGCTGTATTCCATTCAAAGGTATAAAAAGTTAAACACATGACTCCCAGCTCAATGTTTTCCAAAATCTTTGTTCTTAACTTCAAGTGAATTTATTAGAACTTCTAATGGTAACAAAAATCATTTACTTGAAATTCAGCAGTATTTTAAACGTCATCTCATCTTCCTTTTAGTCAGTTAATTTCAAGTGCATTTTAATACTTTTTATTTAAAATGCCACATACAAAACAGTTCCACTTTTTATAAGACTGTTTTTCTCCTTTTTCTTTCTTTTAGCCCTCTTCCATTTGTGTATGTACCTAAGGAGATGACTGGATGATGTTCACCAAATGTTAACTATCGTTAAATCCAGGAGATGGGATTTGGGGTGCATTTTTTAATTTTCTCTGGACTTTGCTATCTAGTTTGAACTTTTTTTTTTTTTTTATTATACTTTAGGGTTTTAGGGTACATGTGCACAATGTGCAGGTTTGTTACATATGTATCCATGTGCCATGTTGATTTCCTGCACCCATTAACTCGTCATTTAGCATTAGGTGTATCTCCTAATGCTGTCCCTCCCCCCTCCCCCCACCCCACAACAGTCCCCGGAGCATGATGTTCCCCTTCCTGTGTCCATGAGTTCTCATTGTTCAATTCCCACCTATGAGTGAGAACATGCGGTGTTTGGTTTTTTGTCCCTGCGATAGTTTACTGAGAATGATGTTTTCCAGTTTCATCCATGTCCCTACAAAGGACACGAACTCATCATTTCTTATGGCTGCATAGTATTCCATGGTGTACTTTTTATGATGAGCATACATATGTATCATTTCTATAAAAACATTAAAACAATTTCTTAATAAAAGAAAAGCTGATCTTATATCTTATGCCTGTATTCAGCCATAGCTATCAGAAAGGAAGATTCCTAGGAACATATTCTACACAAAATCTGATTATAGTGACATAGCTCCATTCAGGCAGTTTGGGAGTCATCTCTGTCATCTCTCAGTGGGGTGCATTCATGCTGGCATTTTGTACGCAGCCTTCTGTTCACATTTAATGGAAATAGGTAGGATGATCTCACAGGGGAGAGACTGCCCAGACACTTTCAAAGGTTTTATGTTTGATTTTTAATTCAGCAATGTGGGAAAGAGCGATATTCAAATGACAATGATATTATAATTGGTTTCCGTAAAAAGCAAAGGGAGGCACCTTAAAGTCCTCATATCAACCCTTTCTTATCATTTTTTAGAGTCTGATATTTCTTGTTCGAGACTGGAGTTTCCCATATGAATTTTCATATGGAGCCGATGGTGGTGCCAAATTCTTGGAAAAACGCCTCAAGGTTTGTTAGATATTTAGGTGCATGAAATTTCACTGATAATAATCTAGAATTATTTTTGTTGGATCATTTGGTGAATAGACACTCAGTAGCCACTAGCTACAATCTCATTTGTTATTGATATTAATGACACAGCTGAAGAATTCTTAGTATAGATCTATAAAACAATAAGTTACTCCTAAAGATAAAACTTTTACTTTGAAGAATTAAATCACTTCAAGACTGACAGTGCAAATATCAAGATTCTGGTTTTAGTGGAGGTTTCAAAGCCAATGTAACAAATATCTAATTTTGAAATCCCTGGAGTCAATCTTAGAACACAGAATGTAAAATTAGAAGGCCTTCCACTCTCTGCGTCGTGCTAGTTCAATACTGTACAAATTGTTACACTGAGCAGATATCACCAAAAGTGCCTACTGGGAAATCAGGGAGAAAGATCAAAATTTACAAAAATGTTCCTTGAAAATTGGGATCTCTGAACTTATTAGGTTTACAGTCATAATAGTTTGTCTATATTAAAAACTATCAAATATGTATTTACATAAAGTGGGAGGTGAGGGTGATTTAGCTTGTAAGTAAACACCCAACTATTCACATGTACATGTAATGTAAGTGTATTAAATGTACACTTACCAGGTAATAGGAGGCTGTCTTGAATATCTACTAAAAAGAAGTAGAAATATCCTACTTTCTCTTTGTGGCTACTACGAGTGCTTTGAATTAAATTTGAATTTGCAGAAACTAGCCAGATTAAAACCCCACTAATTTGTGTTAAAAAGTGGGAAGGCCCATTTGAGTTAGCATAAGGGTAGACACTTGTTAATTATAACTATGCCATATGTTTTCTATATTTAGACGGCTCTGTGTGGGCAAACCCACCCAAGACTTTCTTCTTTCTTTAGTAGCAGCCCTGTCGTGTCATTTTATCATTGTGGGACCAAACAGACATAGCAAATACAAGATGCCACAGAATTCCTGTGCACAATTTATGATGAAAGTAGTTTAAACTTCAGAATGATTTACTGCAGGTCTCAGGGAACCAGCATGAAGAACTACAGAATGTCAGAAAACACATCCATTCCTGTTTCACCAACATTTCCTGTTTTCTGCTACCTCATCCTGGCTTAAAAGTAGCTACCAATCCAAACTTTGATGGAAAATTGAAAGGTTTGTGTCTTTTAATGAATATGTTTGCATCACTTAGTCTGATTATAAAAATGTCATTTTATCTACTGGGCTTATGGCTGATAGTTTAGTTTATCCACTGATAGGAGGCTGATGATTAGAAATTGCCAGGAGAATAGGGCATCCTGGGCTGGTGCTCCTCCTTGGTGAACTGTAGGATTCTATGGGTGCTGAATGTATACACTGGCTGCAAAAATAGGCTGGATCCTGAGTTCACCTAGAAGGCAGTAACCCTCACCTTCTTATCTCTGTGCACTGAGAAGTGCTCCTTAATGTTTTTATGCTTAATTTTCCTTATCTACATGAAAAAGGAAAACAGATGTCTATAGTACTGGAATTCTGTATTAAGTTATATAATTAGAGATTGAAAGAAATGCTCTTTAAAACTGCTCCTAAAGAATTTAATTATAAATTATTAAAAACTTCACTAAAAATGAAATCTTGTGTGAAAAGGACCAGTCTCTTAAAAAAAAGCACTAGAGTGTTTTTCAAATAGTGTATACTTATAGGATGTAATTATGTCTTTAATAGAGCACTGATTGTTACAAGATTCCAAAGCAGCTTGACTTGTTAAACAAACAAACAAGAGCGTGAGGGGAGGTAGGAATCTGAGGAAATGGAAGTTAATCTTTCCCAAAAGATATCCACCAGGTCTGTAGACATATGCTTTGTAGTTAATACGACTTAGTTCAAAGACATGACTTTTTAACTTGAAAGCGTAGTGTTGAATATACCACTGAATTCAGACATTTGTTTAATTTACTGTGGCCTTTGTGCATCGTGCCAGGAGTGAGACAGTGACATTACAAGCTTTTCAGCACAATTGTTGTCAGAGGGATTTAAAATTAAAGAAAGGGCAATATAACTTGTATCCAGTTTTATGAAACTGGCAGATTTGAAAAGCAAATGAATTATTGTTGTCCCTGCACCCATGACATTTACTCTCAGATACCTTATATTTAACTTTGGCAGTTAGTACCGTAAATACAATACCAAATTTCTCAATCATTAATCAGCATGGTGCTGATATACATTTTACCTTCCTTTTATACAACAGACTAGATAGCACTAAGCATATGGTACATATGGATGACAGGCTCCTATAATTTCACTGTCACACTTATGAATTCCAACCCACTAGTGGATGCACAGATCTCAGTATTGTGCGATTACCTAATGGCTTTAATGTGTTTTGAATAAATTACATAAAGAAAGGCTTCTTACATAAAGAGAAAGCTTCTCTTTCTTCTCTGGAGTTGGGAGACATAAACAGGCAGAGGAGGGGTGTGCCTTCAACAACAGTCCTTTATTGGAACTAAAAATTACTGTGGCTTGTTCCATTACTGCAGTATACAGCTACAGCTCTTAGATTAACTGATACATTTTGCAATGAAAGAGCTCAGGGAGAGAGTTTACGACAAATTGTGCAAATGCAGAATCCTACTTATTATTTTTATTTTTTATCTTTAGAGACAGGGTCTCACTCTGTGGCCCAGGCTGGAGTGCAGAGGTGTGATCCTAGCTCACTGCAACCTTGAACTCCTGGGCTCCAGCCATCCTTTTGCCTCAGCCTCCCAAGTAGCTAGGACTAAAGGCACACAGCACCACGTGCAGCTAATTTATTTTTAAAATTCTTTGAAGAGATGAGGTCTTGCTGTGCTTCCAGGGATGGTCTCAAACTTCTGGGTTCAATCAATCCTCCTATCTTGACCTCCCAAAATGTTGGGATTACAGGTGTGAGCCACTGCACCCAGCCAATTATTATTTTTTTAGAGATGGGGTCTTGCTCTGTCTCTCAGGCTGGAGTGCAGCGGTGCGATCATAGCTCACTGCAGCCTTGAACTATTGAGCTCACACAATCCTCCTGCTTCAGCCTCCCAAATAGGACTACAGGAGTGTGCCACCATGCCCGGTTATTTAGTTATTTATTTATTTAGTTATTTATTTTGCAGAAATGGGGGTTTCACTATGCTGCCCAGGCTGGTCTTGAACTCCTGGCCTCAAGTGATAAATTACAGGCATAAGCCACCATGCTTGGCCAGAATCCCACTTTTTAAGACATTTGTTCTCCATCAAATTTTATTCACTTCTATGCATATATTGACCTACACAATTGGTTTACAGCTAACTATAAGTTATGAGTTTACCAAAGTGGCTTGCCTAGGGAAAAGAGAAGTGAAAGGCAGCTTCAATTTCCATAAAAGTTCAATTTTAATGAGACTTTAATATCTTACAAGACTGCTGCTAAAGCCCTCTTGTGTGCAGAAGTGTCGTACTTTGCCTCCGTGTTTCTTTGGGCAGTTTTGAAAGTCTGCTATCTACATTATTTTTCTATCCCACCCTGAATCTTACAATTTGGTGTGATTTCTATCCAGGATGTCTTGTCAGCTGACTGTGATGTCTCCAGAGGGCTGGCATCTCAGGGGTTGCCTCTGGTGAAGAAAAGTCTCTGAATAAACAATTATGCAAAAGTTGTTCTTTGATAATAGTTTCTCATATACTCTTTCACACACAGAAATAACTTTCTAGCTCATTATCATTAGTAATCATTGTTATAATAACTATTTGTTCATGGTCCCTCAAAGTATTGCAATTATTATTGTCTTACCTATTTCTAGTGTTATTAAAAACTGATAATACTATGATTAAATTTAACTACTATTAATTTAAGAACTTCCCAAAAGGAAATGAAAAAGATTAAAGGCACTGAATCACATTCATTTATGCTTCATTCAACCAGCTTTTACTGGGTGCTTACTGAATACCTACTCTAGCATAGCAAATACAGCTTTTTAAATAACAAGAAGTTATCCTTTTTTTTTTTTTGAGGTTGCTATGCGTTATAGTACCATATGTAGAATGGGCAGGTAGCCACGTTATAAGATGTGGAGCTGCTTCCTCAGCAGCTGCAGTTAGACTTGAGAATGCATAGTCAAATGTGTGTTTCCAGTCACTTGTCAGAATCAGGAAATCCTGAGAAAATATCTTCCTTTGTTAATTTATACAGCAATACTATACTAGTGCATCTGCCCTGTGGAGTTCTTATAAAGCATACGTCATATTCTCAATTATTGTGTCAGGTAACCACCACTTTGACCAAGCCCCTAAAGTCCTTGGAAGATTTTACCCTTGTGGAAAAAATTACTGAAGAAAATTACTGAACATAATTCTGAATCAGCTATTCATATATATTAATTGAACACTTGCAAGGCCAAAGCTTATTAATGCCCCTCTGCAAATCGATTTGAACTGGTTTGCAGATTTTCTGGTTCATGTCTTTACTGTGTTCAACTAACATTAGCAAGAGCTCACCACCTACGTATGTTATGAATATATTGTTCTTATTTTCTGAATCCAAAATTGGAATACCTAGCAGTGGTTCCAGTGAGAATAAAGATGGCTACTGCCATCTTCAGACACATTTTTAATCCAACTGTGTGGTTAGATGCTGGTTACTTTAATGATAATTTATTACCACACTTGCTGGTGCATTAACACACAGTTGTATCTTATTCCATTCCAATTGTATAAGGAACATTTGGGGGCAGAAATTTATATACAAGTTTTGAAAGTGATTTTAAAGTGGTTTTATAAGAAGAAAACTTTGTTTTATTCAGAAACTGAAGAATTCATACATTCTAGATGTATAGTAATATTCTACTAAAGATGAAAAAATGTAAAATCATATAGCAAAAAAGAAACCTATTAGAGTTAGTGAATACAGATACATGGCAGGCAATAAAATATAAAACAGGAACGTGGTAACATAAATACAAATATCAGTATTGTATTCCAGTGAATACTAATAACTAAAAAGCAAACCACAATAATAAATCTATATATAGTACAAAGCAAAATTATCAGTGAAAATTGGTACAATGCAAACAGCAAAATAAGTTTGAATAAACTCCACCACAAGTACCTATAAATAATGGTCACTAGAATTTCAAAGTGGCACAAAACATGAAACAAAATAACTTTGAAAGATATCTAGCATCATGCTTGCGTGTGTTATAAAAGAAGTAAAGAAAACAAATTCTAACATAAAATAGTATTTCAATGTAGCCCCAGTGTTATAACTGGGGCTATAATAACAGGGCACATGCAAACACAGTCTTAAGGTTTGAATCTTTAAGGCCTTCAAAATCACCAACCCCAAAGCCTGAAAACTCAGTAACTCTGCTAAAATTTAGATTTTTAAAAATTACAGGCAGTTAGTGAATTTACTTAGAAACCAAGCAAGTCACTGGACAGATCTTGCTTTTTTACATAGTATGTGTATTTTTCCATATATATATATAATGTGTGTGTGTGTGTGTGTGTATTTTTTTTTTTTTATTGAGACAGGGTCTTGCTCTGTCGCACAGGCTGGAGTGCAGTGGCACAATCTCGGCTCACTGCAACCTCCGCCTCCCGGGTTCAAGCGATTCTCCTGCCTCAGTCTTCCGAGTAGCTGGGACTACAGGCATGTGCCACAATGTACAGCTAATTTTTATTTTTTGAGACGGAGTCTCCCTCTGTCACCTAAGCTGGAGTGCAGTGGCGCGATCTCGGCTCACAGCAACCTCTGCCTCCCGGGTTCAAGCGATTCCCCTGCCTCAGCCTCCGGAGTAGCTGGGACTACAGGCATGTGCCACCACGCCCGGCTAATTTTTTTTATTTTTATTTTTAGTAGAGGTAGGGTTTCACCGTGTTAGCCAGGATGGTGTCGATCTCCTGACCTCATGATCCACCCGCCTCAGCCTCCCAAAGTGCTGGGATTACAGGCATGAGCCACTGTACCCGGCCATGTACAGCTAATTTTTATATCTTAATAGAGACAGGATTTCACCACGTTGGCCAGGCTGGTCTCAAACTCCTGACCTCAAATGATCCACCTGCCTCGGCCTCCCAAAGTGCTGGGATTACAGGCGGGAGCCACTGCACCCAGCCCCAATTTTTCCATATATTTGAAATAACAATTTAAGAAATTATCCCTGTGTTCAGAAGACTTCTCTGGTGGTCTGTTTTCTATATTACTTTGCTAAGTCTGTAATGTTAAGCTTTAACCTACTGCTACAGCTTGGGTTATGTGTAATCAATTATATCAAACATGACAGCTACATACTCATACTACCTCTCATCTGCCTAAGTGGCCTTTTCTTGCTGTTTTGTGTTGCTGAGTTCCACCACTAGAGGTAGCATCATTGTCACTATCTTTTTGAACTCTGCAGTCCAGTTACCACAGCTTACCCAGTTTTGTACAGTTCTTAGAAGGTGGGCACGCTATGCATGGAGCAATTTTTGGATACATTTTCTGGAGGGAATGCATTATAATAAGCCAGTAAAAATCTGGTCTCTTCCCCATTTATGAGCCTATATATATATAAAACCACAAACAAGACTTAAAACATGAACTGGTTATGGCTGGGCACGGTGGCTCATGCCTATAATCCCAGCACTTTGGGAGGCCGAGGCGGGCGGATCATGAGGTCAAGAGATCAAGACCATCCTGGCCAACATGGTGAAACTCCCCCTCTACTAAAAATATAAAAATTAGCTGGGCATAGTGGTATGTGCCTGTAGTCCCAGCTACTCAGGAGGCTGAGGCAGGAGAATTGCTTGAACCCAGGAGGCAGAGGTTGCAGTGAGCTGAGATTGCACCACTGCACTCCAGCCTGGGTGACAGAGCAAGACTCCATTTCAAAACAAACAAACAAACAAAAAAGCAAAAACAAAACTGGAACTGGTTATATAAATGGGCTACATACAAAGCATACATGTAAAATCAAGCAAGCTAACTTATAATATCAAGAAAGCTAACTTATAGGTGGAAGACAAGATACATATGAAACAGGAGTGGAAATTTGGGCAAGGAGAATCATTCACTGTGAGAAGAGCAGGTTTCAGGAGTTGCTTAAGTGATGGGGAAGTGAGTGATGGCATTATCACTGGGGAGGAAATGGGGGAGATCAAAGGATGTTTTATTCTGTGGCATGGAGGACTGGGAAGGATTCCAAAAATAATAATGGATTTGCTTTTACTTGTAGAAATAGATGATGAATTCATCAAAAACTTGAAAATACTGATTCCTTGGCTACTTAGTCCCGAGAGCCTAGATATTAAAGAGATCAATGGGAATAAAATCACCTGCCGGGGTCTGGTGGAGTACTTCAAGGTATCACTCTCATTTCTAGAGCGTTTGTGAGTACTTAGATTTGACATATATTGGATCATAATTCCTATAAACAAAAATTATAGACCCTATAATATGGGAGCAAAGGTACAAGGAATCTATAAAAAGGATTTTAAAAATCCTTTTTAAAAAGCTTTTTCAAAATCTTTCAGAAAGCTTACTTTCTGAAATTATTCTTTTGAGGAAACCACATATAGGTAACTTTATTGTCCCCTTTTATCTTGAGGGAACTGTATTTTGAAATATGAATGTAAGAGTTGGAAAAGTCTTTTGGGGGGATGGGGTGTTTCCCAGGGTCCATGATCTATTCTGAATTTTACCTTCATAATTCTGAAGATTTTCCCCAAGGGGATACCTTCCTACTGAAGAAAATACTTCTCCGTTTCTTACTGTCTGCACCAAGAGCCAATATGAAGTGGAATTATTTTAAATTTGCATTTACCTGTTTACCTTCCTTAGATAGCACTGAATACTTTTTACCAACCCACATATATCCTGGAGAATTTCAGTTACCAACCCAATTGTGGACTGATGCTCCAAGGACTAAAATGTCAATTTTTAAAATTCATGTTTTGTCATTTAATATGCTATCATATAGGTTCTGTGTGATCTGTTTACCTTCATGATTGTCAGCAATAAATGCCATGTTATTAATCTAAAATATGAATTTTTACTGCATGTAACACTGTAGAGGTGCTTACAATTTGGCAGGAGATTCAGGACCTTCACGAGGGTCTGTTCCATAAAGCTTATGACATCAGCAGGGTACAGATTCCAGTGGGTAACTGAAAAGGGGTGGTTACTCCCGGCAGAGGGGTCTAAGAACATTTTAAAGGGAGTTGCATTGAGTTGAGCCTTTAAGAAGGGCCAGATTGGCAGATGGAGATGTTTGAAAAAGGCATTTCAGGAAAGGGAAACAACATGAACTAAGAAAAAAGAGAATTTAAGTATGAGAAAGATAAAATAGTTACAAGTTCCTGAAAATATTTTTTGAAATGTCGAGCTTAGAATGCAATTTCATAGAATTAGAGGAAATATTGAATGGAATTGCTTGAACATGAATCTTTTTCTTTTTTTTTTTTAGGCTTATATAAAGATCTATCAAGGTGAAGAATTACCACATCCCAAATCCATGTTACAGGTATTTATTAATGAGGAGGCATGTTTTAAAACACGTGACTAAGGCTAAGATTTCTGGCTGTCAGAAATTACCAAATAACAATATTAGACAGAATAATTTATTGGAAGATTATTTGCCTAATAACTTTACCTATTTATGTGTTCATCTAAACATTTTTCACATAAACATATTGCAGCCTCACTTGTGTTGAGACACAAACACTTTATACCAAAGGGTTTTCATTCTCTTTGCACTAAATTTGTTTAGAAAACAGTCTTATATTATGATTTAGATTCACACATGTTAACACACAGTAGAAAAGCAGGTCCAAGTTTTAAACAACTGGTCTCCACAAACATTTTTTTAAAATGAGCCAGGCACAGTGGCATGTGCCTGTAGGACCAGCTACTCAGGAGGCTGAGGCAGGAGGATCACTTGAGCCCAGGAGTTTGAGTCCAGCCTGGGCAACATAGTGAGACCTCATATCTAAAAAATAAGTCAATAAATTTTGGCCAGGCGTGGTGGCCACGCCTGTAATCCCAGCACTTTGGGAGGCCAAGGCCGGCAGATCACGAGGTCAAGAGATCGAGACGAGCCTGGCCAACATGGTGAAACCCTGTCTTTACTAAAAATACAAAAATTAGCTGGGTGTGGTGGCGCATGCCTGTAGTCCCAGCTACTTGGGAGGCTGAGGCAGGAGAATTGCTTGAACCCAGGAGGTGGAGGTTGCAGTGAGCCAAGATCGCACCATTGCACTCCAGCCTGGGCAACAGAGCAAGACTCAGTCTCAAAAAAAAATAAGAATAAAAAATAAATAAATTTTAAAAAGGGAGAAACTAGTTTCCTTATATATTTTTAAAATGTAAGTTCTTAATAGTTCCTTTTTGTTATCAGTGATACACTCTTCTATCAGCAGCAGTCCTTAGATATATTTGTGTATATTAGTATTTATAAAATGTACTATGTATTATTCCCCATGAGTTTGGGTTTATAGATTTTTTTTCTTCCCAGCATTTAATGACAGGCTAAAAAATATTTTTTGAGAGGAAAACTCTTCCAAATGAAAATTCATTTTAGAAGTATTGTGTATTGAGTAAAAATCTGTTTATGCATTTTTGAAACTTTTTTACTAATTTTTAAAATGTAGTAGAAATATTGTAACAGTTTTAAATTATTTTGAGGACTTTGGTTTCTTGCACATTTCTTGCACATGATGCTCTGAAATGTGAACTGCCTGTGTAAGTTTAATCAATATGAACTGCATTTTACATCATATTTTGTACTTTGTCCAAAGGCCACAGCAGAAGCTAACAATTTAGCAGCCGTGGCAACTGCCAAGGACACATACAACAAAAAAATGGAAGAGGTAAGAATTAAATATTTTAAATGCTGTCTTAAACAAAACCAGTATTCTTCATGCAACTCATTCTCTTTTTTCTTCCATGTTACACTGTACACACAGGCAATGAGGTGGCTTTGACTTTTTCCTCAGCCTGTATCACATGTCTATTTATTATATTCCTGAAATATTTTTAAAAACATCGTGTGTGCAATTTTAAAGGCATTTTAAATGAGTTGTCTCTCTCTATAATATATCCCTATTCACATATTTGGGGGGGGTGCCAGGTCTTTCCACTATTTATAAAATCTGGTAGCTAAAATAGCATGTGGTACCCTCGCCACTACACCTCCTTACATTCCACAATTTTGGTATTTCTCTTAAAGATGAAAGCTTTTAAGAAAAAAAAAGCAACCCTAAGGGCCAATATTTCTATTTATTACATTTCCTCATTTTAACACTCCAAATTAGGATGGATCTAATAATTATTGTGTATATGTACTACTGTGATAGATATTATTTTCTCTTGAAAATGTTATGAAATTAGGCTGGGTGCAGTGGCTCACGCCTGTAATCCCAGCACTTTGGGAGGCTGAGGCAGGTGGATTGCCTGAGGTCAGGAGTTCGAGACCAGTCTGGCCAACATGGTGAAACCCTGTCTCTACTAAAAATACAAAAAAAAAATTAGCCAGGCGTGGTGGCACGCACCTGTAATCCCAGCTACTTGGGAGGCTGAGGCAGGGTAATTGCTTGAACCAGGGAAGTGGAGGTTGCAGTGAGCCGAGATTGTGCCATTGCACTCCAGCCTGGGCAACAGAGCAAGAATCTGTCTCAAAAAACAAAATGTTATGAAATTAAAATTGCATTCAAATTAAAGTCTTAGAATCAAGGAAAATGTAGTATATGGAGTGGCATTGTTTATAAGGACAATCAGAATGAAAGAATTCTTGATATAGTTAAATCTCAAATGCAGGCATACATACCTCATTTTATTGAGCTTCACTTTCTTGCACTTTTTACAAATTGAAGGTTGCTGGCAACCCTATGTGAAGCAAGTCTATTGACGCCCTTTCTACAACAGCATGTGTTCACTTCATGTCTGTCATATTTTGATAATTCTCACAATTTTTCAAACTTTTTCATTATTATATCTGTTATGGCGACCTGTGATCAGTGATTGCTGATGTTACTATTGTAATTGTAATTGTTTCGGAGTGCCATTAACTGTGCTGTTATAAGATGGTGAACTTAATCGATAAATGTGTTTTCTGACTGCTCCATCAACCAGCAGTTCCCCCATCCCTCCCTCTCTGCAGTCCTTTCTTTTACCTGAGGCACAATATTGAAATTAGGCCAATTAATAACCCTACAATGGCCTCTAAGTGTTGAAGTTCAAAGAGACACATCTCTCACTTTAAATCAAAAGCTAGAAATGACTAAGCTTAGTGAGGAAAGCATATGAAAAGCTGACATAGGCCAAAAGCTAGGCCTTTGCACCAAATAGCTAGCCAGGCTGTGGATGCAAAGGACGAGTTCTTAAAGGAAATTAAAAATGCTACTCCAGGCTGGGCCCAGTGGCTTACGCCTGTAATCCTAGCACTTTGGGAGGCTGAGGCAGGTGAATCACTTGAGGTCAGGAGTTTGAGACCAGCCTGGCCAACATGGTGAAACCCTGTCTCTACTAAAAATACAAAAATCAGCCAGGCATAGTGGCACATGCCCGTAGTCCCAGCTACTCGGGAGGCCGAGGCAGGAGAATCTCTTGAACCCAGGAGGCAGAGGTTGCAATGAGCCAAGATCGCGCCACTGCATTGCACTCCAGCCTGGGCGACTGAGTGAGACTGAAAAAAAAAAGAAAAAAAAAAGTGCTACTCCAGTGAACACACAGATTGTAAAAAAGTGAAACAGCTTTTTTGCTGACACAGAGAAAGCTTTAGTTTGGATAGAAAATCAAAACAGCCACAACATGTCCTTAAACCAAAGCCTAATCCAGAGCAAGACCATAACTCTGTTCAATTCTATGAATGCTGAAAGCGTTGGTAAAGATGCAGAAGAAAAGTTGGACGCTAGCAGAGGTTTTTGGTTCATGAGGTTTAAGACGCCATCTCCGTAACATAAAGTGCAAGGTGAAGCAGCAAATCTTGATGTAGAAGCTACAGCAAGTTATCCAGAAGATCCACCTGAGATCATTGATGAAGGTGGCCACGCTAAACAGAGATTTTCAATGTGGTTGAAATAGCCTTCTATTGGAAGATGCCATCCAGGACTTTCCCAGCTAGAGAGGAGAGGTCAATGCCTGGCTTCAAAGCTTGGAAGAACAGGCTGACTTTCTTGTAGCTGGTGACTTTAAGTCGAACCCAGTGTTCATTTACTATTCCCCAAATTCTAGGCACTTAAGAATCATGCTAGGCTGGGCGCGGTGGCTCACACCTGTAATCCCAGCACTTTGGGAGGCCAAGGCGGGTGGATCACGAGGTCAGATCAAGACCACGGTAAAACCCCGTCTCTACTAAAAATACAAAAAATTAGCTGGGCGCAGTGGCGGGCACCTGTAGTCCCAGCCACTCAGGAGGCTGAGGCAGGAGAATGGCGTGAACCTGGGAGGCAGAGTTTGCAGTGAATCGAGATCACGCCACCAGCCTGGGCGACAGAGCAAGACCAGTCTCAAAAAAAAAAAAAAAATCATGGTAAATCTACTCTTGCTTGTGCTCTATTAATGGAACAACAAAGCCTATGTAACAGTACAGCTGTTTACAGCATGGTTTGCTGAATACTTTAAGCCCACTGTTCAGACCTACTAAGGAAAAGATTCCTTTCAAAATACTACTGCTCATTGACAATGAACTTATTCACCAAAGAGCGCTGATGGAGATGTATTTAAGGAAATTAATGTTTTCATGCCTGCTAACAAAATACCCATTCTGCAGCCCAGGATCAAGGAGTAATTTTGACTTTCAAAAGTTAATAAGAAATACATTTTGTAAGGCTATAGCTGCCATAGATAGTGATTCTTCTGATGGATCTGGGCAAAGTACATTGAAAACCTTCCAGGAGAAATTCACCATTCTAGATGCCATGAAGAGAATCTGTGGTTTATAGGAGGCAAAAATATCAACATCAAGAAGAATGTGGAAAAAGTTGATACCAACCCTTCTGGATGACTTTGAGGGGGGTTCAAGACTTCAGTGGAGGAAGGAAGTGCAGGTGTGGTGGAAACAGTAAGAGAACTTAAAAGTGGAGCCTGAAGATGTGACTCAATTTTGTAATCTCTTAATGGATAAGGAGTTGCTATGGATAAGCAAAGACAGTGGTTTCTGAAGATGGAATCTACTCCTAGTGAAGATGCTATGAACAGTGTTGAAATGACAACAAAGGGTTTAGAATATTTTTTATTGACACATAATAGATGTACATATTTTTGGAGTACATATGATAAATTGATACATCCATATAATGTGTAAAGATCAAATCAGGGTAAGTGGGATATTTATCACCTTAATATTTCTTTATGCTAGGAACATTCGAATTATTCTCTTCTGGCTATTTTGAAATGTACAATAGATTATTGCTAATTACAGTCACCCTACTGAGCTATTGAACACTGTCTTATTTCTTCTGCCTATTTGTACCCATTAATCAACCTCTCTTCATCCCCTTCCCCCTACTCTTTCCTTTTCCAGGGCTTTAAAATATGAAATAAAGTTAGTTAATAAAGCATTGGCAGGGTTGGAGAGGATTGACTCCAATTTTTAAAGAAGTTCTACTATGAGTAAAATGCGTCAAACGGCATCCCAGGCTACAGAGAAATCGTTCATGAAAGGAAGTCTATCAATATGGCAAACTTTACTGTTGTCACATTTTAAGACATTGCCACAGCCACCTCAGCCTTCAGCAGCACCACCCTGATTAGTCAGCAGCCATCGACAGTGAGGCAAGAGCCTCCACCAGCAAAAAGATTGATGTGCTGAAGGCTCAGATGATCCTTAGAATTTTTTTGCAATAAAGTGTTTTTAAATTATGTACATGTTTTTAGACATGCTATTGCACACTTTACTAGACTGCTATATAATGTAAACATAACTTTTGTATGAATCAGGAAATAAAAAAATCATGTGACTCGCTTATTGCAGTGGTCTGGAACCAAACACGTATTATCTGAGGCATGCCTGTAACCAAAGTGAATGGTATGGTTAACTAAGATTACCCTTGTAACTTTTCAAAAAATTGAAAATGTGATTCAAGAACATTTAATATACTCCTTAGTTTCTGGAAGAAAATACTCAATTGGCTCCATTCAAACGTAAAACTGCTAAAGAGTGTATTTCACAGTTTACTCTGAGAGCTTTATAGCATTGATCATTGTTTATTAAAATTCATTGGTTAAAATGACTTCAGTGTAGTTAGATTTCCTAGAATTTGGATATATGTAGTTTTCTTAGATTTGGATTCATTCTGTGAATGAACTCAGTTTGCACTTCATGTTGTGTCACACACGTCTTTTCATCTTTTTTTTTTTTTTTTTTTTTTTTTTTTTGAGACGGAGTCTCGCTCTTTCACCCAGGCTGGAGTGCAGTGGCGCGATCTCGGCTCACTGCAGGCTCCGCCCCCCGGGGTTCACGCCATTCTCCTGCCTCAGCCTCCCGTGTAGCTGGGACTACAGGCGCCTGCCACCTCGCCCGGCTAATTTTTTGTATTTTTAGTAGAAACGGGGTTTCACCGTGTTAGCCAGGATGGTCTCGATCTCCTGACCTTGTGATCCGCCCGCCTCGGCCTCCCAAAGTGCTGGGATTACAGGCGTGAGCCACCGCGCCCGGCTACGTCTTTTCATCTTGAAGGACTTGGATTAAGTGATATTATTTTCCACGTCAAAAAGAGAAAAATTTAAAATGACTTTAAGCCACCTATAAAATACCAGTCCCATTTATAGTCATGGCTCGTGGATAGAGGGTGGAAAGATGTGGGCTGACAAAACATATATGCAGGCTCCTGATTATTAACGTATTCTAACAAACTCAACTAGCTAAGTGAAAAATTTTGATACAGTTGCCAATTTTACTCTGCATTGCATAAACAAATACTTCTCTATCTGATACAGGTTTGTGGTGGTGACAAACCATTTCTGGCCCCAAATGACTTGCAGACCAAACACCTGCAACTTAAGGAAGAATCTGTGAAGCTATTCCGAGGGGTGAAGAAGATGGGTGGGGAAGAATTTAGCCGGCGTTACCTGCAGCAGTTGGAGAGTGAAATAGATGAACTTTACATCCAATATATCAAGCACAATGATAGCAAAAATATCTTCCATGCAGCTCGTACCCCAGCCACACTGTTTGTAGTCATCTTTATCACATATGTGATTGCTGGTGTGACTGGATTCATTGGTTTGGACATCATAGCTAGCTTATGCAATATGATAATGGGACTGACCCTTATCACCCTGTGCACCTGGGCATATATCCGGTACTCTGGAGAATACCGAGAGCTGGGAGCTGTAATAGACCAGGTGGCTGCAGCTCTGTGGGACCAGGTAAGAACACTTTTAATTCACAACTAAATTCAGCACACATTTGAATGTCATCCATGTGCCAGCCACTGCAATAGATGTTGGAAATAACACAGATCAACAGGAATTGGGCCCCAGTCATCAAGAATGTTATGATCTGCCCA
The DNA here is from genome assembly GCF_028878055.3 of Symphalangus syndactylus. Classification (NCBI taxonomy): domain Eukaryota; kingdom Metazoa; phylum Chordata; class Mammalia; order Primates; family Hylobatidae; genus Symphalangus; species Symphalangus syndactylus. The sequence continues at coordinate 66,750,848 of NC_072430.2, read as the reverse complement.
GATACAAACAACTAACTATATAATACTGTGTAAAATGTGAAGTCCTACATAACTATTTTTCAGTTAACATTTCAGCATTAGAAAAAAAAATACATCAACTTAGTAGTATATATACGTCTTTTTGTTTTTTTTTTTGGGTGAGGGGGCAGTCTTGCTCCGTCGTCTAGGCTGGAGTGCAGTGGCGTGATCTCAGCTCACTGCAACCTCTGCCTCCCAGGCTCAAGCAATTCTTGTGCCTCAGCCTCTCGAGTAGATGGGACTACAGGTGCACACCACCATCCCCAGCTAATTTTTTGTAGAAACGAGGTTTCACCATGTTGACCAGGCTGGTCTCGAACTCCTGACCTCAAGCAATCTGCCCGCCTTAGCCTTCCAAAGTGTTGGGATTATAGGCGTGAGCCACCCAGCCTACTTTTTATTATTCTAAAAATGTTAAATCCATTAAAATGTGTAAGAGAAAACAGCTTTTATTTAGCTAATTATCACTTGTGTTAACATTATCTCATATTCGCAACCTATGATTTGATTAGCATTAGCTTTGTTAGGAGCTCTATGAACCACTATCATAAATTGTCTTATCATTCTCTTTTCTAGTTAAAAACTTCCAAAAGCAGTATCAGATTACTTCAGATTGTCTCTGTACCTGTAGGCAGCAGGTAATAGCTACAATTCTTCCAGCATTAAGAACATACTTATGGCCGGGTGCAGTGGCTCACGCCTGTAATCTCAGCACTTTTGGAGGCCAAAGTGGGCGGATCACCTGAGGTCAGGAGTTCGAGACCAGCCTGGCCAAGATGGAGAAACCCCGTCTCTACTAAAAATACAAAATTAGCCAGTCGTAGTGGCGCATGCCTGTAATCCCAGCTACTCAGGAGGCTGAGGCAGGAGAATCGCTTGAACTCAGGAGGTGGAGGTTGCATTGAGCCGAGATGGCACCATAGCACTCCAGCCTGGGCAACAAGAGTGAAGCTCTGTCTCAAAAAAAAAAAAAGAAGAACATATATATACTTTATAACATAATTGTAATGTGCCTTTGAAGGATTTAGCTGAGATAAACTAGTGGCAGCACAATGGGAAATGAAGTAAAAACTGGATCATCTGAGCCACTGTCTCAAATAGTCCCTCAACCACAAAAGATTTAAGAGGGGTTGAGGTCAATGTCAAAACCCTCCTAGACTATGTTATGCTAAAACCTATGAGGAATACAGAATTGAGTTCTTCAAAGATTCTGATAAAATATGTAATCTAAACTGAAAAATCTGCAGGAGTATCTGTTCTGTTCTTAAATGCTCACCAATTAATATTGTAAGCAAAGTTGAATATTATAATACTGTTAATAAAGCAGGATATATACTTTTCTTTTTTCTTTTTAATCTGCCTTTGCCACAGGGAAGTACAAATGAGGTAAGTTAAATTTTTTCAAATTCAGAGCTATGTATTTGTAAACATTATGATATTCTTATAAACTGACTAGCCATTTAAAGGATGTCTTTATGTAGATTAGAACAATATTTGGTGACTTCTAACATTTAAATTTGTAATTGTGAATTTTTAACATGGTCTTAAAATATTTAACTTTTTCTAGACATTGTGTATGATTTGATCTATACACACACAAAAACTATAAGAATTGAATATCATCAGTATTTGTTTGATAAATGTGTAGAAAATTTCAAAATTCTTAAGCTCTGAAATGGACTGCTCTACTGCAGAGTAAAGCAAGCAGTTATGAAACTTGAGGAAATGTAACTACTGGAGGGTATTTAAATGTAGCTACAACCTTTAGAAGTTGTTTTTAACTTTGGCTTTTGATTGAGAGTAATACATACCACTTTAAGCAGGGCCCAGGCCAGTATGTATTCTTTCTTGGCAGACCTCAGGCCTGACCTGTAAGTTAGTGTTCATTTCTCCTACTGCACATGTGCAACAACACTACGTATCTTAGAAAAGACTCTAGGCACCCACGAAGGAATCATCTGTTACACTAAGAAAAATTATCACTCTGGAATCATTTAGGTCATTATCTTCAGGAAGCAAAGCTGATCTTGAACTATAGAGATAATTCTTTCCTCAGTTTTTACTGTGGCATATAATTGGATTATGTCCTCGAATCAAATACCATTTAATATTTACAAGTCAATAAGAAGTTATTTTATGCAAAATTCAGTAAGCAAGTTCATTAAAAAAGCAAAAGCAAATTTCAACTTTGTAAATCAAAGCTTAAGAAAAAAATATGTTGAGAATTAGAATTAAATTGAATGCCTTAGAATCAGAATATAATGTAAGACAATACTATGTTGCACCAATATACATTCATAGATCTGAAGATGGTACCATTCAGACGTAATGCCATAAGAAAATCAGGGACGGGCGTGGTGGCTCACGCCTGTAATCCCAGCACTTTGGGAGACTGAGGCGGGCAGATCACTTTAGGTCAGGAGTTTTAAGACCAGCCTGGCCAACATGGTGAAGCCCCATCTCTACTAAAAATACAAAAAATTAGCCAGGTGTGGTGGCGGGCACCTGTAGTCCCAGCCACTGGGGAGGCTGAGGCAAGAGAATAGCTTGAACCTGGGAGGAGGAGGTTGCAGTGAGCCAAGATCGTGCCACTGCACTCCAGCCTGAGCGACAGAGTGAGACTCCGACTCAAAAAAAAAAAAAAAAAAAAGATCCAAAGAAAGTAGGTATACAGACTCACAAATGATAAAAATTAATGGAATTTCCTGGCAACAGATTACTATTTAAAGGATCTCAAGCTTTTATGCAGCTTTTAAAAATATTCAAAGACTCTTTACAAACTCCAGAACTAAATCAGACAAGTCATTTGTAACTGACTGTCAAGTATGTGAAAGTCAGAGGGGATGAAATCTTAGACACTAGCTGAGGAGGCCAGGAAACAAAGATATGAACACTTATATAAAGCAATATACAATACACAAAAATTCCTAAGATTCAAACATCATTAAAAGCCCACAGAGAACAGTAAGAGGTAGTTTTAAATGAGGAAAGCTTGCTGAGGTAATGTTTTTGAATAAGGTTTGTAAGATATTAGCTAAGTCATGGAAACAAGGCAAGAGTGTGTAAAGTGAAGGATCCTACTGTGCTGTGGGAAGGACACCATATGTGCTTAGCTGCATGACTGTATCAGTAAATGATGGAGAATAAAATTGGTCCCACTCAGGAAAACACTGGAAGCCCAGAAAGCAAGTAGCCTATCTATGCATAATAGTTACTGCCAATCAGAAGTTATGAGGTCTTACAATTCATCTAAAACTGCTAATATTCACAATTTGAATTTTCAGCACACCCCTGGGGCAAAGTAGAAGCTGTCTGCTCCAAGAGGTATGCAAGGTAAAAGGAAACAGTTTGAGAATAAAACATTTACCACAAAGGTCAACACACAAAAGTGTTAATGCACACATTGAGGAGTTGAAAATACTTTTGAATTTTAAGATATTAATTTATATATCGATTAAAAAAGATTTCAAATTCAACATGCTAAATTTTATACAGTACGATAAACTAAAAAGCAAAAAATTTTACATCTGTGTTTAATAAAATGTTTTATAATCTTGATGCTTTTATTCTAGGCTTTGTACAAGCTTTACAGTGCAGCAGCAACCCACAGACATCTGTATCATCAAGCTTTCCCTACACCAAAGTCGGAATCTACTGAACAATCAGAAAAGAAAAAAATGTAATCCAAATTTTAAGAAATACAGGTGCATGACCAATTGTCAATTAAATATTCAGTTTTATGTCTCCATGCAAACATTCAAAGTGCTTCCATCAGAACAGAGTAAAATACTAAACACCTCTGAAGACTGCAAACTGGATTAGTTCTTTTACTTCAGTGTTTAATAAGCAGATGTATGTATGCATGGTTATACTATTTTGTTAACATGTACAATTTCCTGATTTTTCTTCAAAAATGCTGTTATAAAGTATTTGTCTATTTATGATAACAGTACACGTGTTCTGCTTGAATTTACTAAATTCTACTACTGGGTTATAATTAAACCATGTGATATTCCACGTTTGGATATGCTCATTTAATTTCTACAGAAAAAATTATTTCACATAGCCATTTGTTAAAACATAGCATCATAACTCAGCAGGCTTGATTTAATCTGTATCATCTTATATATATCACAATCTTATTTTTAAGCACATTTAAGAGTTCTTCAGTTGCTTTATCAAAAACTATATATTGCTTTTACATGATTTAATAGAATATAAACCTCTTGATAAAAATGCACAAAAAATCACTGTATATGTGAGTTTCACTGCATTGTATATTTTTTCATTTGGTACACAAAGAATGTATTCTTCATAGGTTTATTCTTTTAATATGTGAACTATTATTAAAGTTTACTCTGGTTCCTAAGATTAAAAACAAATGCTTACTGAATTTGAAAATGAGAGGTGCTGATATAGAATGTTGAAGGTTTATCTCTTTTTTTAGACTCAAGATGCATTTTATTTAATGTTGACATCAGTACAAACTTAAGTTTCTATTTTACAAAAACATGCTAATTCCTTTAGGTAACTTCTAGTTCTTAATGACTAAAATCTCTAGTGGAGTTTCACTGAACAGACTTCTTAGAGGAAGAAGGAAAGTGTGTTAATGAAAAAAGTAATACTTATCTAGGAGGTCCAAAACAGAGTAACTTCTAAAGACTGTCACAGAAATGGCTACACGGTAATTAAGTAGCGATATCATGTAAGAAGTGACAGGAAAGAACAATTAAGATAGAGGAGTATGGGAGTTCATAAGATATATAAACTTACATCTTAGAAAAGTCTGATCACTAGTTCAGCAAATTATCTTTTCCCGGTGATAAAATTCCACTAGCCATACTTTCATTTTTCAATACCCCTTTTCATTACCCCTTTCAATTATATTGATTCCTTTGTCTATGGCCTTTTGAACAGAAAAATGAAATACAGCACTATGTCTAAAAAATGGACTCAAAAACCACACGCTTAGTTTCCACAAAAATATATTTAATAAGCTTGTTATATAAAATCGAACACTTAACATTGTCAACGTTTTTTCAATTACTCAAACTCACTGATATCCAACTGGGAGTAGTTTGTATTTTGGAAGACTTCCTAGGCTAAAAGTATATTTACATATTTACAACACATGTAAATATAACTGGAGAACTACTTCAAATAATGTTGAAATTCACAGAATTCTAGAGATTTATAGTTATAGTTTAGAAGTATCACCAATTTGTTTGCAATCAAATGTACAGCACTAATTATGAAAAATGTTTTAACTATTAAACCAAAAGTGGAGAAAAACTGGGAGGGAAATATATGGTGTTAAAGTCCTGTGATAAATACTTAGAAGATTAAAAAGTAATAATATATGCAATCGATTTAATGACCAAAAATTTTTTTTGAATCCCTGATTGTCATTTTTGGTAGCTTAGCCCAGTCTGTCAGAAGGCAGTATGCTATGCTGTCAGGAACTCCACTGTCTCATCAGAGCCATGCTAAATGCAGTAACAGCCCTGGCTGAAAATAAGGAAGCAACTTTGAGTTTCATGCACCTTCCCAATACAGGCTAAGTACTTATGCTTATATGTATTCCTGAAAGATTAAAAGGCCCGTCACCCATTCATACCAAAAAAATACTTTCTCAACATGCTTTAAAAGGATTCCTTACTTTTTTTTATTTTTTATTTTTTTTTTATTTTTTGAGACAAGGTCTGGCTCTCTCTCCCAGGCTGCAGTGCAAGTGGTGCGATCTTGACCCTGCAACCTCTGCCTCTCGGGCTCAAGCCATCCTCTGACCTCAGCCTCCCAAGTAGCTGGGACTAGAGGCACACACCATCATACCCAGCTAATTTTTTTGTATTTTTTGTAGAGATGGGGCTTCACCATGTTGCCCAGGCTGGTCTTAAACTCGTGAACTCAAGCGATCCACCCACCTCGGCCTCCCAAAATGCTGGGATTACAGGCGTCAGCCACCATGCCCAGCTGGGTTCCTTACTTTGGAGGGGGGAGACAAACATACATCATATATAAATACTTATCACAATAAGGTTCCAAATCCTATTTTATATTTAAACTACATCATGGTAATATTTAAACCATCCCTTTCCAGACAATATTTCATACTAGAGCAGTAAACATTTTTTTAAAAAAATACTGCAGATTTTTTTTTAAGAAGGTACTGCTGTAGGAAGTTAACAATAATTTCCTATTTAACATCTGTTCATAATGACATTTCCGCTTCATTTTTTTCCATCAAGAATACCAAAGCAGTTTCCTAATATACAGTATTTGAAAGTGTTTGCCATATTGGCTCTTAAAATGATAGACTAATTTTTCTTGTTCAATAACAGAAAATTTCTAATAACAAAATACATGTAAAGTTAGAATTTCATAATTTCCATAAAGGAAGCAGCATTTATTAACCAGAGTACTTGTTTGCAATTTTTTATCTGTGAAAATATTTTAAAACTCTTATAAAACTTAAATTTTATTTTTAAAAAAATCAGCTCAAAAATTTTTTCCATGTTGTTGGGCATACCACTGCTGTCTCTGCTTTCGGTTTTCCAACTCTGTAAGAAGGGCTTGTCTGTATGCTTCATACATTTTAACAATCTGCTCCAATTCTTTCATGAAGAGCAACTTTAGCATTCCCTGGTATGTATCCAGGTCAGCCAGCTGGAAGAGTTCCCACTTCAGAATGTGGTCATATCTGTTTTAAAACACAATCATATATATGTTCACAACACATACATAAACATGTATTTCTAGCAAGAAACTAGTCTGTTTTTTAAAATGTCAACTTTATTTATAACTAAACCATAAGTTTTAATTAAAAATAACTGGGCACAGTGGTGGTGCCTATAGTCCCAGCTACTTGGGACGCTGAGGTGGGAGGACTGCTTGTGCCCAAGAGTTTGAGGCCAGCCTGGGCAACGTAGCAAGACCCTGTTTCCAAAAATAAATAAATCAGTTTTTTAAAAATCTGAGTTATTAACTGCTATTTACATATAATTCTTTGTTTTTTTTGAGACGGAGTCTCGCTATGTTGCCAGGCTGGAGTGCAGTGGTGTGATCTCAGCTCACTGCAACCTCTGCCTCCCGGGTTCAAGCAATTCTCCTGCCTCAAGTCTCCCGAGTAGCTGGGATTACAGGCACGTGCCACCATACCCAGCTAATTTTTGTATTTTTAGTAGAGACGGAGTTTCACCATGTTGGCCAGGATGGTCTCAATCTCCTGACCTCGTCATCTGCCCGCCTCAGCCTCCCAAAGTGCTGGGATTACAGGTGTGAGTCACCGCGCCTGGCCTGCATGTAATTCTTCTAGGGAAAGGAGAAAACTGCTAATATTACTTCATTTCAATTTAAGTTAAAGAATACCTATTTCTTTAAATTACCCATTATTCTAATATTAACACCAGACAACCATGAACACAGATTTCAAACTACAGTGGTTCTATAATTTCTGAAGAACATATTTTGTGCTACTTATAAGTTCATCAAGAGTTAATTGTGAGGAACTTAAGAATACTTTAGACCATATTGTGCTTGCAAATGATAATGCACAAAAATGGATGGTCATTTGCATCATTCATGTTGATGGATCTTTCTGAGGAATGCTATTCACAACAGCAAACAAGGAACCAAACAGAAGGAGAAATGAAGAGGAACCCTCATTCGTGGCTCTAAATATTCTTGAGGCTGAGTACACAGCATCTAAAAAAACAAACAGGAAAACTAAAGAAGGAAAGAATAAACTTTTTAAAATGAGAGAATAAGTAGACTGTAGAAGGCTTCAGTGTGGTGAAGGATTCACAAAAGATTCTGTTCACATATATCATGGAAGACCGTTAGTAGTCTTTCAGTGGTAAGTAGATCCCTGCTTAGCAGTAGTACCTTTAGTAGTTGGCTACATAGTTCCATTTCAGTATGTGATGAAGACAGCACTCTAATTAATATTCTCAAAGATGAAAAACACTAAAACCTAAAGAGCCTCTTTACCTCTTGCAAAAGTGCTTAGTGACTAAAAGTTCAAAAAGGAAGAGAACTATGGACCAAGATGCTTCAAAATAGTGGTTTTGAATGTTAACATCCACTAAGACTACAAAAAGAACTTGAATTAGGGAAAGGCATGTTATACCTGAAATTATACCTCTCAAATCATACTGCAGAGCAGACATAATAGGAAGCTTTGATTGCAAACCCTAGTATTATTTTTAATGATCATTTACTAGTATTTCCTACCCAGTGGTTGATATTATACCATTTTCTTTCAAAAGGACTAATATTTTAAAATGAGATTTAAAAAAAGGGAGACAGAAAACATACTGAGCAGTTAGTGTGAGCCACTATACTTGGCATTTTGACATATTTCTGTTCAACTTGAGTATGTGCAACAGAAATGTCAGTAATGCAACATGCAAAAACTAGAAGGTAAACATATTTAACTGGACTCCCAATTTTACTCAGTTACTTGAGAGCTGCAAATTTATTAATAGATGTAGATTTCTTTGGTAGGAAGCTCTGTTCTTTTTAATGGGAAACTCCAACTACTTGTGAACATAAATTAGAGTCATACGGTAAGAAATACTCAATGAGCCTCCATGAAGAAACAGTTATAATGTGTTTCTTAGAATGTCCACCATTCATGTAACTTAAGATTTTATGTGTTTCTTGGAAACAAATTCATAATTCCTAACAAAAAATCTTAATCTTCCAGAGTTAACTAAGAGGCAATTCAGCAATGTGTACTAATTCAAGATAGTTACATTTATACCAGGTGAACTACAACAATGTTAAACTAATCTATCATCTGTGTACTTTCTAGCAAGGAAAACAACAAAAATAAGCTGGTAAATATTATACTTATTTTTAAGACACGAATATCATTCTCTATAAGTATTTGAGTTTTGTCTAAAGGAAGAAAAAACCTTCAAACAATTTTGTCGTCTTTTTTTTTTTTTTTTTAAGAGATGAAGATCTCCTATGTTTCCCAGGCTGAAGTGCAGTGGCTAATCACAGGCACAATACCACTACTGATCAGCACAGTAGTATTAACCTGCTCCATTTCCAACCTGGGCCAGTTCACCCCTCCTTAGGCAACCTGGTGGTCCCTGCTCCTGGGAGGTCACCACACTGATGCCAAAGAGTACAGACATCTGACTGGCATAGTGCACCACAGCCCAGAACTCCTAGGCTCGAGCAATCCTGACTCTGCCCCTCAAGTAGCTTGGATTACAGGTGCACCACCATGCCTGGCCAAGTTTCTGACTTGCCAATCAGCATTCAGCATCAAGAGTACGATTATGGGTAGAAGCAACAAAATCAGATTAGAGAAAATCCTTTTGGGGGAAGAAAGTGCACTCCAAGAAGGGCACAGATGTGAAAAAACTGCAAAGCATGGAATGGAAATCCTATTCCAAATTCTTTCCTCTGTTGCTTCTATATAGTTACTACCCTTCTGCCTATCATCACCTAAGTGTTCCTTCTTTTTCTGAAAAGTATAAACTCCCATTCTTTCCTTCCTAACTAGCCAAGAAATTTGCTTCCACAAGTTTAACTTTTAGTTATTGATACTGTATATACACAGGTAAATCATTCAGAAAATTGGGTGTAAAACACTGCAGTGGTCTATGCTTCTAGCTTCTCTTTTGCTCTGTTTTTCCTAAGGCAGTATTCTACTCAAATACTACTTATAAATAACCCATATATACAAATGCCAGTTGCTATAATGCTACCAAAAAAACCTGTCCACACTGCATGCTGACTTCAAGATCAACAGTGCTGCTATCCTCAGCTCCAGGTATCACCATGTAGCCTAAATCCCCTGCACCCACCCACCATAACACTGTGCCCACTCTTCCCTCTTTTCCACCTGTATCCAGAGCAGGGTCAATGGTGACACTGCAGGATTGCCAAGACACTGCAATAAAAAATACCCCTGCCACACACTGCTGAGAACTAGTGTTTTGGTGTGTGTGTGAGAAATAACAAAGTAAATATGTTCTTGACAATGTTTTTGCTATCAAAGATTAAATTTTATTTTATTATATTTTATTTTGAGATGGAGTCTCGCTCTGTCACCCAGGCTGGAGTGCAATGGCGCGATCTTGGCTCACTGCAACCTTCGCCTCCCGGGTTCAAATGATTCTCCTGCCTTAGCCTCCCGAGTAGCTGGGACTACAGGCGCGTGCCACCATACCCAGCTAATTTTTTGTATTTTTAGTAGATACAAAGTTTCACTGTGTTAGCCAGGATGGTCTCGATCTCCTGACCTTGTGATCCACCTGCCTTGGCCTCCCAAAGTGCTGGGATTACAGGCATGAGCCACCACGCCTGGCCTAACTTTTAAAATTTTATCCTATAGTTCAGCTTGGGTACAGTTATACCAAGCATTATAGACTTTTTTGAGCAGACACAGGAACATAACTTTACAAAAATTAAATAAAAATTTAAAACAGTCTTTCTAAATCAAGTTTTAGAAGTATATGCAAAAATTGTGTTGGTAAATTACTGTAAGAGATAGGATTAAAGAATTTCAGGATTGAAGAATTTCAGATTCTCAATTGTCTGAAAAACAAAAGAAACATGCATTTTTTTGCAAAAATGTCTCTTTTTGTTGTGATAATTGATTCTTCATTATCTAATTCATAGATAACCACTCACCCTTTGTTGATAGAATATTAACCATTTCCATCCTCTTCAGAAACATTAATTAGAATCAACTAGAAGCAACAGGCTTCTAGACCTCTTGTTGAAGTTTTTAAGCAGTAAAGAAGTATAGTACTTGCTCTCTTTTTGTCAGTCTGGCCCATTTTGGAAGAGTTACAACCTATTTGCTAGTTTCCTTGAGTTTTATAATTAGCTCACAGAACCACAGAATTCAGAAAGACTATAATCTTCAGGAATCTGTTTCTTTCCGCAAGAAACCAGGAATTCCATTTAAGTACTATCTCTTCCCCCAAAAGGAAAGATTATGCTATTTCTTATTAAACATGACTATAGAGTAGAAATAACATACAACAGAAAGAATAACTCTCCTCAACCATATCCACCCCCAGAAATACTAAGGTTAACAGTTGGGCACATATTCTTACAGATTTAAGGAAAATAAAAACGCATACAGATATTACATATGATTTAGAATCAGCATACAAACATACAGTTGTAGGTCAGGTGGTATCAAGGGAGAAAGAAAAGAGGAAAATAGGAAAGAAAATGCCATCTGCTATCATTCCTTTTTTTGGCAGTAGTTGGGGGGGCAGTCAGGGTCTCTCACGCTCTGTCACCTAGGCTGGAGTGCAGTGGCACAAGCATAGCTCACTGCAGCCTCGAACTTCTGGGCTCAAGCAGTCCTCCCACCTTAGCCTCCCAAGTAGCTGAGATCACAGGCACACACCACAGCACGCTGCTAATTTTTAAATTTTTTATAGAGACAGAGTCCTGCCATGTTGCTCAGGCTGAACTTGAACTCCTCAGATCAAGCTATCCTCCCACCTCAGCCTCCCAAGTACTTGGGACTATAGACCATGCAAAAAGCCTGGCTAATTTTTAAAAATTTTTTTGTGGAAATGGGACTCTCATTGTGTTGCCAAGGCTGGTCTCGAACTCCTGGACTTAAGAGATCCTCCTGCCTCAGGCTTCCAAAGTGCTGGGATTACAGGTGTGAGCCACTGTGCCAAGCCCAGGTCCTTTTATCACAAGTACTGTATCACTTATTTACAAATTAATCTTCTCCTATGAGAATGTAAGTTTCTTACTTGTATCCCTAATAGCAGAGGTCTGCACACAAAGAAATGAAGATTCTATAAATGTTTGAAGAACTAATATTTCTAATTAATGATTTTCACACATTATAAACTATGACATCCTGTATTCAAGTGAAGTATTACTTAGAAGCCCAATATTATTAAGAGTAAAATATGGCACACTACTTGGATTAAGCAGCCCAGAGACTCCATTCAGCCCTTCACTCACTCCTCAAACAAATTTGTGCTGTAAATGTACTTACTTCACAGGGGCTCGCGCGTAAACCTGAAGCCAGTCAGGAATTTCTGCAGTATGATATGGATTTGCAGGTACCAGAAGGGACTGATTTCCTTCAGTTTGCTGAGGCTGGTATGTGACAGGAGGTGGTTGATCATACCGAGGTACACTAAGAAGAAAGGAGTGACATTCTTTAGGATAAAGGTCTTAAAATCTAAACAAGAAATTATAAAGAACAAATAATACTTCAGCATTTTTCAGTGTGCCTTCTGTCCAAACTGACTTACACCACCTAAAAGATAATGTATTTTTAAGATATTTCTTCTGGCTGGTATTTAGTCTTTTCAAAAACAGGTTCAAAGGAGGATATAAAAAAGCTGGAACTAAGTTTTAACCTTTATACAAATGCTTAAAACTAGAATAGTAAATTCCCACAAGAAATAGTCATCAGCTGTAAATTCATATCAGAAAGGTTGACAGTTTCTAAGAAAGGATGTTTTCTTCCTCCTGTAGGCTGAAAATGGGGGTTAGGATATGTAGTGAGGCAGCAGTGAGTATTGTGTTTGAAATATCTCTATCCAATGCAGATAACTTTTCAACTTTTACCAACTCAAGAGAACATATGGGAGTCAGAGTTGATCAGAACCTATTTTAAGTCACAGAGATTAAAAAAAAAAAGACAACCATGCTTTAGTTCTAACAGCCTGTGTATGCTGTGGGGAGTGGAGATATATGGGAAAGGGTAAGGAAAGCACTGAACTACCTGAAGGTTAATAGCTGAACTTGAGGAGGCCAAAAGGGTCTATTTCAGACTGAAAGGGGTCTGCACCTTCAAACATAAGGATTTATGTGTATATGTGGCCAACAAGCATATGAAAAAATGCTCGACATCACTGCTTATTAGAGAAATGCAAATCAAAACCACAATGAAATAAATACCATTCTACATCAGTCAGAATGGCTATTATAAAAAGTCAAAAAATAACATGCTGGTATGGTTGCAAAGAAAAGTGAATGCTTACACACTGCTGGTGGGAATATAAATTAGTTCAGTCACAGTGGAAAGCAGTTGTGAGATTTCTCAAAGAACTTAGAACTACCATTCAATCCAGCAGTCCCATTACTGGGACTATTTCTACAAAGGAATAGAAATCATTCTACCATAAAGAAATATGCGTGCACATGTTAACTGCAGCACTATTCACAATAGCAAAGATATGGTATCAACCTAAATGCCCATCAATGGTGGGCTGGATAAAGAAAATGTGGTACGCAGACACCATGGAATACTACCCAGCCATGAAAAAGAACAAGAGCATGTCCTATGCAGCAACGCTGATGGAACTGGAGGCCATTATCCTAAGTGAATTAATGCAGGAAGAGAAAACTAATACCACATGTTGACAGGAGCTAAACACTGAGTACACATGGACACAAAGAAGGGAACAACAAACATTGACGCCTACTTGCAGGCAGAGGATGGGAGAAGCATGAGGATTGAAAAACTACCTATCAGGGACTGGGCGTAGTGCCTTACACCTGTAATCCCAGCACTCTGGGAGGCCGAGGTGGGCAGAGCACCTGAGGTTGGGAGTTCGAGACCAGCTTGGCCAACATGGAGAAAGCCCGTCTTACTAAAAATACAAAACTTAACCAGGCTTCGTGATGCACGCCTGTAATCCCAGCTACTAGGGAGGCTGAGGCAGGAGAATTGCTTGAACCTGGGAGGCGGAGGTTGAGGTGAGCTGAGATCGCGCCACTGCACTCCAGCCTTGGCAACAAGAGTGAAACTCTGTCTCAGAAAAAAAAAAAAAAGAAAAGAAAAACTACCTATCAGATACTATGCTTATTACCTGGGTGATAAAATAATCTATACCAAATCCCCAAGCCATGCAATTTACCCATGTAACAAACCTGCACATGCACCCCTGAACCTAAAATAAAAGTTAGGGAGAAAAAAAAAGAAAATGTGGTGTATATATAAAACAATGGGGAGAAAAAAATGCATGCGTATATTAGAAAAGGTCACTGTTGGCCGGGCGCGGTGGCTCACGCTTGTAATCCCAGCACTTTGGGAGGCCTAGGCGGGTGGATCACGAGGTCAGGAGATCGAGACCACGGTGAAACCCCGTCTTTACTAAAAATACAAAAAATTAGCCGGGCGTTGTGGCGGGCGTCTGTAGTCCCAGCTACTCGGAGAGGCTGAGGCAGGAGAATGGCGTGAACCTGGAAGGCGGAGCTTGCAATGAGCCGAGATGGCGCCACTGCACTCCAGCCTGGGCGACAGAGTGAGACTCCGTCTCAAAAAAAAAAAAAAAAAAGTCACTGTTTACTAAACTGGGATTAAAATAAGGTTAGATTATGCTGTGGTTAACAATTTTAGAAGATCAATATGCAAATGGAACTGAATTCTATCTTCAACTCTTCTTTCCTAAATAGGTTCCAAGGAAAATGCTCTTTGACAGTACAACTGGGGTGAGGAAGAACTGGGACTTTGAAGTCAGGTATGCCTGGATTTGAACCTCAGCTTTAACACTTATAAACTATGTAAATGCAGGCAAAACTCCTCCACTCCCTAAGCCTCAGCTTCCATACTTGTAAAAGTGGAATAATAAATTCATACCACAGGTGGTTGTTCTCAGGATTAAATGACCTAATGTAAGTCAAGAATTCTGTATAAGGATTGGCCTAAGATAGACAACCAGACAACTATTAATACTACATATGTGAGCTTAAGGGCAGCGTTTATTCTCTCTTGTTCAACTTCTACCAAGTTGCTGAGAGAAGTAAATTAATTAATGATGAAATTGCTTTTGAAAAACTATTAAAATTCTGTAAAAACATAAGGTTAATGATGATTGCATTAGTCTATTTTCACACTGCTATAAATAATTACCTGAAACTGGGTAATTTATAAAGAAAAGAGGTTTAATCAACCCACAGTTCCATAACTGGGAGGCCTCAGGAACCTTAAATCATGGCAGAAGGTGAAGGGGAAGCAAGGCACATCTTACATGGTGGCAGGAGAGAGAGAGAAGGGGGAACTGCCACACGTTTTTAAACCATCAGATCTTGTGAGAACTCACTACCAGAACAGGGGGGAAATGGCCCCCATGATTCAATTACCTCCCACCAGGTCCCTCCCTTGACACATGGGGATTACGATTTGAGATGAGATTTGGGTGAGGACACAGAGCCAAACCATGTCAATGATGAACAGAAAAGTAAACTCTCAAATCTGGTTATCTGGACTGCAACAATCATTGCCACCTGATGACCACACCACAAGTTCGATTCTTTCAAAGGACAACAACCTCAGTAGTTGAATAAACACTGATTGGGTACCACTACATGGAATCATGGGAAAAAACAAATTTTCAAAGTTGAATTAATAAATCCAAATATGTAAAATAATTAAAACAACACAATAATGATAAAGCTTAGTTTTCCAGTTGATAATACTAAAACACATGTTCATAATTATTATAATGGTTCTAAGAAAATGCAAATGTCCACTATAACCAAAAAACTGTATTATGCCAGATGACACTAAGCAACATTTATCAAAATGCAGATGATATTTTACTCATTTTTAATCTTGTGGCTCAGCTTTTGAAGCTCAAATGTGGTTAATTTGAAATATTTGCGACTTCATTACTAAACTAATACTAGCTTTTATGTACTTTGAAGTCCAGTGTGTATTTACACTTACAGCACATCTCAATTTATATTAATCACATTCAAGTGCTCAACAGCCACATGTGACAACTGGCTACCAGGCAGCACAGGGCTAAAAGTCTGGCAACAAAGCAGATCTACCCAGCCCAGTATCAATCAAAATAGCACAAAGAATTACTGGCTGTATTTATTAAACAGATATGGGATGTTTTGTTCAGTCCCAATTTTCACTTTCTTGTCTAGTAATAGCAAGAAACAGAACATACCATCATGTCTCAAATAGAATAAACAGCAACATGTTATAATTCAATTGTACATTCTGACTTAGGGGGTAGGTCTGTATTATTTGTAAAAATTTAAGTGTTAAGAAGGCAGAAGCTTTAATTATTTAATTTTCTGGACAGCTATAACAAAAACATTCTGGCATTATTATAGCAGAATCTGATCTTAAGAACAATGATCTTGTTTTTGAGGTTTTTCTTAAAGAAAAAAGTATTTTTTTAACTTATTAAAGTCATTTATTACTAAATGTATGTCCAGAGAAAAATGTAAATTTTGAAATACAAGGCTTTCAAATCTCAAGCTTTAGGATGCTTTTCTCTTAGATGAAAATATGAGTCCAAAATCTAACATTAGACAATCCCGAAACAAAAAGTTGAAAATAAAGTTGATACTCTACCTAGGAGCACAGGGATGCCTGTATTGGGCCTTCTTATTTGTGTGATCTACATAATAGGTTCCAAATTCGGATGACTCAACTCGTTCCCATCCAGGAGGAAGTCCTTCTCGCTCAAGAGGATGGCTCCAGTGAGTTGTATTTGTGTTATGATCTATATAATATTTTCTCCCTCTCATTGTCCAGTCCACAGACCAGCCAGGAGGAAGGGGTAAATCTTCAGAACCATGGTTAGTCAAATTTCCTAAAGATGTAGCAGCAACTCTCCCAATACCTATGGGGAAAAAGAAAATGATAGAGAAGAAACAGAACAATTATTCAATGCAAAAAATGTGCCAGCTAGCAAAGTCACAACATTAACTATCCTGATTGTACTCTTCTATTTAAATTCATGATTATGTCCATTATGATGGTTTTCATAAAACTAGTCAGTATTACTATTAATTAATTATAAAAAGGGGGAGGAACTAGACTTTGAAATTAGTGGAGGGTTTTTTGGCTGATGCTTCCATCAACAGGCCAAACATTTAACAACAGGCCAAACATTTAACAACAGGCTAAGCATCCCTAATCCAAAAATCTGAAATTTGAAATGCTCCAAAATCCAAAACTTCGAGAGCTGACATGTTGCCACAAGTAGAAAATTCCACACTTGACCTTATGTGATGAGTCATAGTTAAAATTCAGTTAAAACTTTGTTTTATGCACAAAATTATTTAAAATATTATGTAAAATTACCTTCAGGCTATGTGTAGAAGGTATATAGGAAATATAAATGAATTTCATGTTCAGATTTGGGATCTCTTCCCAAGATATCTCATTATGGATATACAAATATTCCAAAAAAAAAAAAAAAATCCAAAATCTCAAACACTGCGGGTCCTAAGCATTTTGGGGTAAGGGATAATCAACCTGTAGCAGTAAAGCTACTTAAGTATGTATACTGCCAAAAGAAAAGTGGGAAAAAGAAAATTTCCCCTGATTAAAGATTTGACATTTCATCTTTAAAAAAAATGCAAAAATGAACTTGTAAAACTATTCCCAGTTATAAATTCTTAAAAGTAATCTGGCTGCGCCCTAGAATTATTAAGTAAGCTTAAGGTAGCAGGGTTAAGGTCAACACACAAAAACTAATTAAATATTTATATATTAACAAACAACAACTGGAAACAAAAGTTATTGAGATAATATTATTTATAATAGCGCCAAAAAATTGTGCAGGATCCATATGCTAAAAACTACAAAACACTGATGAAAGAAATAAAAAACCTATCACATTAATGGATTGGAAGATTCAACATAAAGTTAAGATGTCAATTCTCCTGAAATGATCTTTATCTTTATAGGAGTCCCCCCTTATCCATGGGGGGATCCATTCCAAGACCCCCCGTAGATGCCTGAAACTGCAGATAGTACTTAACCCTGTGTATGCTGTTTTCCTATACATACGTATCTATGATGAAGTTTAACTTATAAATTAGGCACAGTAAGGGATTAACAACAATAAAATTGAACAATTATAACATTATAATAAAAACTGGGTGAATGTGATCTCTCTCCCTCTCTCTTGAAAGATCTTGTACCATATTCATCTATTTTCAGACTGCAGTTGCAGAAGTAACTGAAATTGTGGAAAGCAAAGATAAAACGAGACTACTGTCATTCCAATAAAAATTCCGGCCGGGCGCGGTGGCTCACGCCTGTAATCCCAGCACTTTGGGAGGCCGAGGTGAGCGGATCACCTGAAGTCTGGAGTTTGAGACCAGCCTGACCAACATGGTGAAACCCTGTCTCTACTAAAAACACAAAAATTAGCCGGGCATGGTGGTGGACGCTTGTAATCCCAGCTACTCGGGAGGCTGAGGCAGGAGAATCGCTTGAACCTGAAAGCAGAGGTTGCAGTGAGCCGAGAAAGCGCCATTGCACTCCATCCTGGGCGACAAGAGTGAAACTCTGTCTCAAAAAAAAAAAAAAAATTCCGTGGAGTTTTTGTAGATACAGATAGTTATTAAACAGATTTTAAAATGTATACTGAAAGGCAAAAGAACTAGAGTAGCCAAAACAATTTTTTTGAAAAAGGGATAAAGTTGAAGGACTCACACTACCTGATTTTTAAGGCTTACTATAAAGCTACAGTAATCAAGACAGTATGGTATTGTCAGAAGAACAGACAAATAGATAAATGGAACCAAACAGAGAATCCAAAAGCACACCCACACAGACATGGTCAACTGATTTTTTTATAAAGGTGAAAGGGCAACAGTGGGGAAAGGTTAGTTTTTCCAACAAATGACGTTGCAACAACTGGACATCCATATGCAAAAAACCTAATCACAACCTCTACCTCCCACCTTATATCCAAATTAACTCAAAATAGATCATATATCTAAATTTAAAACTCTAACGCTTTTACAAGAAAAAAATAGAATAAATTTTCATGAGTTTGGACAGAGTACTTTTTTTTTACCATGATGCTGAAAGTTCAACTCATAAAGAAAAAATACTGATTAAATTGAACTCTGTCAAGATTAAAAATGCTTGTGAAGGACACTAAGAGAAAGAAAATCAAGCTGTCAACTGGAAGAAAATATTTGCAAATCACATTATTAGCCAAAGAACTCTGATCTAGAATATACAAAGAACTCTCAAAACTCAACATTAAGAAAACAACCCTGAGCCTGGTGCAGTGACACGCACCTGTAGTTCAACCTACTCAGGAAGCTGAGTAGGTGGGTTACTTGAGCCCAAGATTTCGGGTCTGTAGCACACTATCATCACGCCTGTGAACAGCTACTGCACTCCGGTCTGTGCAACAGAGTGAAACCCCTTCTCTCAAAACAAAAACAGAAGAAGAAAACAAAACGACCCAGTTAAAAAAAAAGGGGTAAGAATTTTTAACAGGCACTTCACCAAAGACAACATATTGACGGTAAATAGCACATGAAAAAATGCTCAGGATCATAATCAGCTGTGAGAGAAATGCAAATTAAAACCATAATGAAATGACAATACACGTATATGAAAATGGCCAAAAACAAAACAAAACCTGACAATGCAAGTTCTTACGTGGATACAGAACAATTGGAATGCCCATACACTGCTGGTGTGGATGCAAAATGCTAGTCACTCTGGAGAACAGCTTAGCAATTTCTTATCAAGTTAAACATATGCTTTTCATATGCTACAGCAATCCCATTCCCAAATATTTACCCTAGAGAAATGAGAAGTCATCTTCACACAAAATCCTATTTGTAGATATTTACAATGACTGTATTCATATTTGCCCCAAAGTAGAAACGACACACATGTCCTTTAACAGAATGGATAAACAAACTGTGGTGCAACTGTACAGTGAAATCTACTCAGGAATAAAATGGAACTAATTATTGGTACATGCAAGAATCTCAAAAATGAATCTCAGAAGTATCATGCTGAGGGAAAGCAGCCCAGTCTCAAGTGGCTACAAATTGTATGGTTCATTTTTATGAGATTCTTCCAAATGCAAAACTACTAGGACAGAAAACAGTGATTGCTAGGAACTGGAGGTGAGGGACAGGAGTTGACTATAAGAGGACACCTAAGGGAATTTTAGAGGGTGTTTGAAATGTTCTATATTCTCATTACGCAGGCATTACATGAAATCTATATATATGTTAATACTCAGAACTGTGTAACTTGAAAAAAGTTAAATTTGCTACATTTTTTAAAAGAATAATCTGGCTGCATAATTTTATTCTCACACAAGAATACTAATAGTTGGCCGGGTGCGGTGGCTCATGCCTGTAATCCCAGCACCTTGGGAGGCCGAGGCGGGCAGATCATGAGGTCAGGAGATCGAGACCATCCTGGCTAACACAGTGAAACCCCGTCTCTACTAAAAATACAAAAATTAGCTGGGCATGGTGGTGGGCGCCTGTAGTCCCAGCTACTCGGGAGGCTGAGACAGGAGAATGGCATGAACCCAGGAGGCGGAGGTTGCAGTGAGCCAAGATGGCACCACTACACTCCAGCCTGGGCGACAGAGCGAGACTCCGTCTCAAAAAAAAAAAAAAAAAAAAGAATACTAATAGCATATGTATAACAAATCACCCCGAAACTCAGTGGCTTAAAACAAGAAGTATTTATTTGGTTCACTAGAGGTTGGTGATACTGGCTGAGCTAAGGTTTTCCTTGATATTTGGTACAAGTTATCTTTACCGTCTCATTACTTGATGAAAGTTATCTCTTGTATAACTTTCAATATGAAGCCCTACTGATGATCAGACCTCCCTTTCTTCTCTGACTTAAGCTGCTATTTTTTTTACCCCTAGTTCACTCTGTTCCAGCTACACTCACCTCCTGGATGCTGTTCTCAAACATGGCGGGCACTGGCTGTTTACTCTCCCTAGAACATTCTTCCTTCAGATATTCTCTTGGCTCACTCTCACCCTCTTCAAGCCTCTTCTCAAATGTCTCAATGAAGCTTATTCCTACTATGGCAATCTACATCTGCTGAGCTTCTACTTACCGTTTTACTTTTTTAAAAAGCACTTTAACCTTTTAACTTATTATATAATTTCAGTTTGTTTATTTACCTACAAGAATCCCACAAAGAAGATTCTTAGGACAAGAATCTTTGTTTTGTTCACAGATACATCTCCAGTCTCTAGAACAGTGTCCACAGAATAAAGCACATAGTAAGTGTTAAATAAATAAGCTGCAGCAATAAAGACAGCGTGGTATTAGTGGAGGAGATACACATCAATGAGACAGAAACTGCATAAATCTTTCCCTTGATTTTTGGACTTATTTTGCCTCTTTAACTCCCACATTTTACTAGTTCTGAAACGAAGGTATTTATTACAATCAAGAGAGTAAATTTATTAGCTACTAGGCAGCAAATACAGATGTATTACCACTGCTGGTGCATGTTCTAACACAGTCCTAGGAAGACAATATGTGGTTCATACTATTATTAATCCTCATTATTTGTAACAGTTGCACCCCAGACAAAATTTTAACATAAATTTGAATCCCTCTCCCTGAAAGGTACAAGGATACAGCATTTAAATGAAAAGTTAGTGCATTAACAGAAGACTGCCAGTCAACCCAAAGCCCTAACTGCCAAATTCAGAATATCCCAGAATGGTCAAAATAAGAAAGACTGGGTGACCACTGAGGTGTGAAGGAGTACCATGCCAGGGCAAAACATCTACTAGTCAAAAGTTCCCAGACGACTTTGAAGAGCTTTTAAAATTACAGTTGGCTAGAAACTAAGGCAAAATGAAAACATCAAGTTTACCTTTAAGGAAAGGCAAATGAAACAGACCCCAGTGACAAAAGGTAATTTAGAAGAAACTTTAAACTTAAGGTAAATGCTTCAATTCAAACTCAGATTCTAAAGAAGGATATGTAAGTGTATGGATAAATACAGGTTATTGGCATGTGGTTTAAGAAACTGTTTTTATTTAAATACAACATACAATGCATATGCAGAAGGCTAGTCACTGCAGCAACATCTATAGTTGCAAAAGGCTAGAAATCAACCAAATGTCCAGTAATAGCAAACTGGATGATTACACTATTACACACACAGAACAGAGTACTATATTATATAGCTGTAAACATGAATGAAGATGATTTCTATTTATTGCCCTGGAATAATATTCGGGATGTATTACGTGAAAAAACAGTCTGGACAGTACACCACCATACATATATATATATGTAGTAGCCAGCCAGTAAGGTGACCCTGGGCCCCAATTATCCCTGTCCTCCTGGTATTCACACCCTTTTCTGTGTGACCCATAGTTCATGGCAGAAAGGATGGTGTGTGACTTCTGAGATTAGGATATAAAAGACCATGCAGCTTCTGCCTTGGTCAAGTGTACTTGCTCTCATCACTCACCCTGGGGGAAACCAGATACCATATCATGAGAAGCCCATGAGTGACGAATTTAGGCCTTCAGCCAGAACTGAAGCCTCCTACTAACAGCCTTGTGAGTGAACTTAGAAGAGGATCTTTTGGCTGGGTCAGCACTTTGGGAGGCCAAGGTGGATGGACCACCTGATCTCAGAAGTTTGAGACCAGCCTGGCCAAGAGGACAGAAGCCTATCTCTACTAAAATTACAAATAATTAGCTGGGCGTGGCAGCACAAGCCTGTAGTCCCAGCTACTCAGGAGGCTGAGGCAGGAGAACGCTTGAACCTGGGAGATGGAGGTTGCAGTGAGCCGAGAGTGCGCTACTGCACTCAAGCCTGAGCGACAGAGACTCATCTCCAAAAAAAAAAAGAAAGAAAGAAATGGATCTTTCAGCCCAAGCGAAGCCTTCAGATAACTGCAGCCACAGCTGCCGTGTGTGAACTGCAACTTCATGAGAGATCCTGATTCAGAATGACCTGGCTAAGCCGCTTCCAAAATCCTGACCCACAGAAACTGAGATAATAAATGTTTATTGTTTTATGCCAATGAGTTTGAGAATAATGTGTTTTACAGCTACAGAAACCTAACACAATATATATGAAAGAAAATAATATGAATATTTTACATATATATGTATTTGTATCTATTTTCATAAAATGTTGCAGTGAAGTATGTAACAAAAATTAATAAAATTGGGTATTTACGGGGGAGGAGGGAAATGGGGTGGAAGAGGACAGGGATAGAATTAATTTTCTAAATGTATTGTATTATCGTTTTGATTTTGCAACCTTTTAAATATCCTATATAACTTCCAAACAAAATTAAATCAAAATTTAGAAAATGCAATCCCTAAAAAGTGAAAACAAAATGAAGTAAACAAATCTAACAGTGCATGAAGCAGCTAAAGCATACTTCAGAAAAATTAATTCAAAGTGAATTTTATTACTTATTTATTGTTATTTATTTTTGAGACAGGGTCTCACTCTGTCACCCAGGCTGGAGTGCAGTGGCACAATTACGGCTCACTGCAGCCTCAACCTCCTGGGCTCAAGCAATCCTCCCACCTCAGCCTCCCAAGTAGGTGTGACTATGGACATGCACCACCTAGCCTGGCTAATTTTTTAAATTATTTTTTGTAAAGACAGGGTCTCATTATGTTGCCCAGGCTGGTCTCAAAACCCTTAGACTCAAGCATTCCTCCCATCACGGCCTCCCAGTGTGCTAGGATTACAGGCATGCGCCCCTGTGCCCAGCCCAAAGAGAATTTTCAACACAATAAATTGTACTTCCTCATCAGGAAATATCCTAAATTTTAAAAATAAACTACAAAGAAATCTTCTGTTTTATTCAGTAATCATATTGTCGATGATAGTATTTTTAAAGCTAGTTATGCTATAAAGCAAATGAATAGTTATGTAATTGTCAACAGGAACCAAGCTTTTCAGTCTGAGAAAAAAATAAAAATCTAAGGCAAAAAGAAGGTAGCTCAATGTTAATGTACTTACTGCCAACAAACTGTACACTTAAAAATGGTTAAGATGGTAAATTTTGTTATGTGTATTTTATCACGATTAAAATTTTTTTTTTAAAAAGCTAAAAGTAAAAACTTGGAAATCTTAAACTGCCAACAGTATGAACTCATAATGAATTTCTATTTCCAGAAAGCAACAAAACATATTTCCTAGATATGTCCGTTGAAAAGGTCTACAAGCATTAATCCACCAAATAGCAACGAGTACAAGCATGCAATCCCTGAATACTACTTCCCCATCGAAAGGAACCAGGGATCCTTAGATAAATGGTTGAGTACAGGACTGAGGCAGAAAATGCACAATATGAGCCTGGAATGTCTAGTCACATTAGAAAGCAGAGAGAAATAAAAAGGAACCAACACTGAAGGGGCTTCTGCCACCAAAGCAGCAGCAGTTTAAACATCAAAAGGAATTACCATACCAATAATTAAAACGTAAGTCTTAAAAATCTTAAAATCTACCAGTTCATCTTAGAGAAATGGCTTCTGGGTCAGGGAAAATACATGATAATATGGAACATGAGAAAAACATCAGACTTTTGAAATTGAAAAAAAAGGCTGGGCACAGTGGCTCGTGCCTATAATCCCAACACTTTGGGAGGCCAAGGCGGGTGTATCACCTGAGGTCAAGAGTTCAAGACCAGCCTGGCCAACATGGCGAAACTCCATCTCTACTAAATATACAAAAATTAGTCAGGCATGGTGGCACGTGGCGGTGATCCCAGCTATTCAGGAGGCTGAGGCAGGAGAACTGCTTGAACCTGGGAGGTGGAGGTTGCAATGAGCCAAGATTACACCACTGCACTCCAGCCTGGGTGACAGAGGGAGACGTCTAAAAAAAAAAGAAATTGAAAAAAGAAAAATGAATTGAAATTGAGGTACAATCTACAAAACATTTTGTACTCCTAAAAACTGTCAAGGTCATAAAAAACAAAAGACTGAGAAACTAGCATAGATTAAAGAAGACTAAAAACATACAACAATGAAATGCAATGCAGTACACTCTGGAATGAATCCTAGAACAGAAAATGAACATTAATAAAAAAATGATAAAATCCAAATAAAGCTTGGCGTTAAAGATCCATGAGTTCATGGTTACTTCTGTAGGTGGCTAGGGTATCAATTCATTATTCTGAAATAGCAAACAAAGGAAAAGATCTAGCATTTAACCCTGCTTTCCTATATGAACAGCAACCAAATAATTGATAAAGTCCTTAATTATAATATTCTAACTAATAAAGAAGAAATGACAGAATTCAAGTATCAAAATTTGCAACACTTAGACATACTTTGGAGATATTTCAGGTTTGGTTCCAGATTACTGCAATAAAGTGAATATTGCAATAAAGTGAGTTATGTGAATTTTTTCGTTTCCCAGTGAATATAAAAGTTACCTTTACGGCCGGGCATGGTGGCTCACACCTGTAATCCCAGCACTTTGGGAGGCCGAGGCAGGTGGATCATGAGGTCAAGAGATGGAGACCATCCTGGCCAACATGGTGAAACCCTGTCTCTACTAAAAATACAAAAATTAGCTGGGCCTGGTGGCACATACTTGTAGTCCCAGCTACTCGGGAGGCTGAGGCAGCAGAATCGCTTGAACCTGGGAAGTGGGGGTGGCAGTGAGCCGAGATCGCATCACTGCACTCCAACCTGGCAAGAGAGTGAGACTCCATCTCAAAAAAAAAAAAAAAAAAAGTTATATTTTACAATATACTGTAGTCTATTAAGTGTGCAATAGCATTGTATCTTAAAAAAAAGTACAGGTCTTAATAAAAAAAATTTTATTGCTAAAAAAATGCTAATGATTATCTGAGCCTTCAGTGAGTTCACAGCATCTTTTTGCTAGTGGAGGGTCCCGTCTCCATATTGATGGCTGCTGACTGATTAGGCTGGTGGTGTTTGAAGGCTGGGGTAGCTGTGGCAATTTCTTAAAGACAACAATGAAGTCTGCTCCATCAATGGACTTTTCCTTTCATGAAAGATTTTTCTGTAGCATGTGATGCTGTTTGACAGCATTTTACCCACAGTAGCATTTCTTTCAAATTGGCGTCAATCCTCTCAAATTCCACTACTGCATCAACTAAATTTATTTAATATCCTAAATTAGTCATTTCAACAATATTTACAGCTTCTTCACCAAGAGTATATTCTATCTCAAGAAACCACTTTCTTTGCTCATCCATAAAAAGCAACTCATCTGTTCAAATTTTATCATGAGACCAGCAGCAATGTAGTCACATCAGGCTCCACTTCTTATTTTAGCTTAGTTTGCACACAAGTGCAATTCCTTGTGATGCCCCAAAACAATTACAATAGTAACATCAGCAATCACTGACCACAGATCACCATAACAGGCAGAAATGAAAAAAGTTTGAAATATTGCAAGAATTACCAAGATGTGACAGAGAAATGAAATGAGCACGTGCTGTTGGACTGCCACAAACCTTCAATTTGTAAAAAACACAGTATCTGCAAAACACAATAGAGCAAAGCACAATAAAATGAGGTATGCCTGTAATAGTGCTAGCCAATGATCATTAATGGCTGCCAAAAACCAATAATAGATAAAAGGCTTATGGAGAACTTCATGATGGATGAATTAAGCTGACATCTGTATCCATGGCTGCACCTTAATTTAACATCACAGACAAATCAGTCATTATATGTCACTGGAACCTATGCGATAGTAAGTACACAACATTATGAAGTATTCTGGCAAAAAGGATTCAAGAACAAAACAGACTAAAGATCACCCTTGTTTGGTATCCTTTCAAAAGAAAGCTAACATATAATTTTTGAAAAGATGGTGGCAATAAAACAGAACAAAACAAGCCTTTTGGTGAAACTGACCTTAGGCTTCTATTAAACTGCAATTGAAAGTTTAATATGTATAGTTTAAGCAACTTCAGTACTTAAAGAGAAAATATTTAAACAGAAAAGAAGCCAATGTATGAAACACATGTATACAGCAAATGACTTTAATATCACATCGTAGAAACACAAAATTACTTTACACTCTAGTATGTCCATTATGTTAAAAACGCTTTAGAGGCAAAACCAAGCATAGCAATGTAACAATTTTTTTAATGTATACTTAATTCAGTGTATTTATATTGAGTTACTTACAAAAGCCATAATATTTTGGCTAACAGAGCTTCCCTCAGGAAATATATAATAGAAATAAATTTCTAAATACTGCATTATTAAAAACAAAAACTAGCTTTTTTTTTTTTTTGAGATGGAGTCTAGCCTCATCCCCCAGGCTAAAGTGCAGTGGTGCAATCTCAGCTCACTGCAACCTCCACCTCCCAGGTTCAAGCGATTCTCCTGCCTCAGCCTCCCGAGTAGGTGAGATTACAGGAGCCTGCCACCATGCCTGGCTACTTTTTGTATTTTTAGTAGCGATGGGGTTTCACCGTGTTGGTCAGGCTGGTCTCTAACTCCTGACCTTAGTTGATCCGTCTGTCTTGGCCTCCCAAAGTGCTAGGATTACAGGCATGAGCCACTGTACCCGGCCTAAAAACAAAAGGCTTTATAGTAATTAAAAACAATACAAGGGCCAGGTGCAGTGGCTCATGCCTGTGATCCCAGCACTGGGAGGCCAAGGTGGGTGGATCACCTGAGGTCGGGAGTTCGAGACCAGCCTGACCAACATGGAGAAATCCCGTCTCTACTAAAAATACAAAATTAGCCAGGCATGGTGGCACATGCCTATAAATTCCAGCTACTCGGGAGGCTGAGGCAGAATAATCACTTGAACCCAGGAGGCGGAGGTTGTGGTGGGCCAAGATCGTGCTATTGCACTCCAGCCTGGGCAACAAAAGTGAAACTCCGTCTCAAAAAAAACAAAAACAAAAACTATACAGGTTTAGAGGATATTAAAAGTTTGTGGCAATTTCATCTATTAAGAAAACCCATATTTTCATATATGTACTGAACTTGCCTAAATCTAGAACCACATGTACTTTTACATTTAAACAACATTAGGTACCAAAAGCCATATCTGACTATAAATTCGCAATTCATATTTAGAGGAAGCACAAAGACCCCCCTCTGTAAAAACTCTCATTTTTAAAGCCTGACAATTTGATAAAGGAGCCATGAAGTACCCAAAAAGTTGCAAATAGGCGCATCAGCTTTACCAACTCTATTAAAAAACCCCAATGCACTCTAAAGCCATGATTCCTAAACTTTTTAAGAAATATCTATTAATAATTTCAAAACATACCCCAACTGTACTTTTTTTTTGAGATGGAGTCTCGCTCTGTCGCCCAGGCTGGAGTGCAGTGGCGTGATCTCCGCTCACTGCAAGCTCCACCTCCCGGGTTCATGCTTTTCTCCTGCCTCAGCCTCCTGAGTAGCTGGGACTACAGGCACCCGCCACCACGGCCGGCTAATTTTTTGTATTTTTAGTAGAGACGGGGTTTCACCATGTTAGCCAGGATAGTCTCGATCTCCTGACCTCGTGATCCGCCCGCCTCGGCCTCCCAAAGTGCTGGGATTACAGGCATGAGTCACCGCACCCAGCCCCAGCTGTACTTTCTGAAAGCACAATGTGTGATATATTTTTTCAAATTATTATTTGGGATAATTTTATAAAATCTACTGAGATAAATGTACAGCACAAAATAATGCAAACCACTAGTCTAAAGCATAAAGCATTACCGGTAATAAAACAGATCCAGAAGATTAAAAAATAAAAAATAAAAATAAAAAAGCTATG
This sequence comes from Symphalangus syndactylus, assembly GCF_028878055.3. Taxonomy (NCBI): domain Eukaryota; kingdom Metazoa; phylum Chordata; class Mammalia; order Primates; family Hylobatidae; genus Symphalangus; species Symphalangus syndactylus. The sequence goes on along the minus strand of NC_072430.2, from coordinate 66,722,344 downwards.
TCATGCTCTAATACATCATTCCTCCAGTATGAGTTCAGCCAAAAAGCTCAAACTTCAATAACTAACATCCCAAGTATGTGGGAAAAGCACAGAACACAAAACACTCACTTTTTTTTTTTTTTTTTTGAGACAGAGTCTCGCTCTGTCGCCCATGCTGGAGTGCAGGGGCGCAATCTTGGCTCACTGCACCCTCCACTCCGCGGGTTCCCGGGTTCAAGTGATTCTCCTGCCTCAGCCTCCTGAGTAGCTGGGATTACAGGCACACGCCACCATGCCCAGCTAATTTTTGTATTTTTAGTGGAGACGGTGTTTCACCACGTTGGTCAGGCTGGTCTCGAACTCCTGACCTTGTGATCTGCCCGCTTCGGCCTCCCAAAGTGCTGGGAAACACTCACTCTTACAAAGGACATGTGCAAACAGTTATGGATGTGTATTCTATCCCCAGCCCTTTCCATATGTCTTACTTCATAGCCAAAACTGCTCTAGGAGGTAGTACTATTACCACCAATTTACAGACGAGAAAACAGGTTCAAGTGAATTATTTTACCAGTGGTCACACAAGTGGTATAAGGTCAAATGACAAACCGGTTACTAACCACGTAATCTCAACAACAAAAGATCAATTTTTATCTATTCTTTAAAGAAAAATTGACTACCACTAGTAAAAGAAAAAGCAAACCACCAATTTTGAACCAAAGCAGTGGGAAAAAATGATAACTTCAGTTTTTGAGTGACAAGAACAAAATTGGCTTTCTATAATTTCAAGGAGTCCTTGAAAGTAATAAACTGGATTCATAATTAATCCTCAAAACAGCTTCTATTTGCAGGAATTAACTGCACAAACACCTTCTATTAATACAAAGTAAAACATTCATACACTAAACATGACTTAGTCGAAGACACAGATAAAGTATTATTTTCTCTCTCAACTATGAGTAGATGTGCCAAAAAACTTAATCTCATACAACCAGGCAGATATTTATGAGATCTACCATTATGAATAAAACTCAAATAGGCCGGTTTCCAAATTTTGTAGTGGTTACAGAGAATAAAATGGATCTAGAGCTCTAATACAGTTCCACAAGGTTCCTGGTAATGGATACTACACATTATCAGCGTGTGTTATAATCAAGATGTTGATAAAGAGATCTAAGTATTAAACCCAACCAAATGCTTTCTCTCTTCCTCTGCAATATAAATACAGAAAAGGTGGTGTCTCTAAAGATTATCAACCCCTCCTCAAAAGATTCTGGTTACACAAATATTTTACACATTACCCAAGTAATTGCAAATCCAGTATTTCTTGATGAAGCCCACACTTTTCAGTTTGATTTTTGTATCCTGATTTCTTTAGTCATCTTTAAACATTTAAAAATGTTTTCAAGGCAGAACTAAAATTTAAGCGCAAAACAAAGGAATTCAATCTGCCTTTAGTATTCCAACTAAAGACTTCCTGTTAACAGCAGGATTCCTTCCTTTGGCACATACAGTAAGTGCTTGACTGGTATGTGGCCAAGAACATTAAAGGTCAAATTTTCTAATCTGAAAGTTCTACAGCTAAACGTAGAACTTTCTAGGCTGTAAAACTTTCTGAGATTATACAACTTGTTTTTGTGCTTCTACTAAATACAATAAGCTGAATTTAACCCTTGACATGAGGTGTTTCCTGAAAATCTAGTAACTAATTGACAGGAATTACTATTGCCATTGTCATTACAAAACAAATTTTCCAACCTTTTTATGCTTATGACAATCAAAATTGAATGTTTCTGAAAATAAATCTATTGCACATCCCTATCCTATCCTCCTACAAACCTTCTCCTTTCTATTCATTCAAATTCCTTGAGCCTTATTCAGCATAAATCCTAAAAATATGTTTTAAGTCTTCTCAAGGTGAATTCAATAAATTTTCAGCTACTGTCTCATATCCAGGTTTTTCCCTTCCGGAAAAGGCAGTTATTAGGCTTTTCTGTTTGGCATGTAATTGGTTATTAATCTTTCCCTGCAACTTAAGAGGTTCCTTCAAAAAAAGTACTATTTTTTCTACAAGGTAAAACATTAAATCTATATTGCCCTGATAAAAATTAATCTGATCAAATGAAGTCTCTCAAGCAGTGTATCAACTGCTGTAAAGAATTTTTTTTTTTTTTGGTTGGGAGAGATACCTTATTACCAGAGAGATTCTTCAACTACCTGCAACTTTCTTTAAACCTAATGCAATCTGATATAAAAGAGCCTGGGATGAGATTTCGAATGCAGAAGTCTACTGTCTCATTAAAACAAGGTCTTGGCTCTTCCATGAAATCAAATCTTATTTCGGTGTATGTGTGTTCCAATAAAACTATTTTATTGCAGGAGGCAAGTCTATCTGGCCTATGGGTGTAGCTTCCTGCCTCCTGCTGAAACCTCCCTCATAAAATTAAAAACACCCTCAAGATTAAAATTACGGTAAGGGCCTAAATTTTGATAAAATATTTTCCTTCTCTCTTTTTCCACCTCCATGTATGATTGCTTGCAAAGTCATTTCAACAAATGGCAGTCACTACTAATTATCTTCCTGTGGTAGCCCCTGGGCAGGCTGCCCATAAGATTAACGAACTTGTTTCTTTTAAAGAACAATAATCCAGACTGGGTGCTGTGGCACATGCCTGTAATCCCAGCACTTTGGGAGGCCAAGGCAGGCAGGTTGCTTGAGCTTGAGAGTTTGACCAGCCTGGGCAACACTGTGAAATTCAGTCTCTACTAAAAATACAAAAAATTAGCCAGGTGTGGTGGTGCATGCCTGTAGTCCCAGCTACTCAGGAGGCTGAGGTGGGAGGATCGCTTGAGCCCGAGTGGTCGAGGCTGCAGTGAGCTGTGATCATGCTACTGCACTACAGCCTGGGTAACAGAGCAAGATTATGTCTCAAAAAAGAAAAGAGAAGAACAAGAAAACAATGATCCTAGATCACACAGACCCCCTTGATAGTTTCCAGAAGTTGGACTGGCCAAAGAGGCCAGGCCACTTTGATCACTGGTGATCTCACCTCTTACAAACTTTTCTGCTAAGCTAAACAGTAACCTGCCATTTTTTCCCAGCTTTCTTTCCATAGTAACTGGCAGTCACAAACACTACTGTAAAACCTAAGGCTGGTCTTCGAGATATTTTTCAGACTTTGCTTACAAGTGGACCAACTGACACCAAATGGACCAGTGTTCCATGAACTCAACCAAGGAACTGACTTGGTCTTGTGACTCCCCAGTTTCCCTGCGACTGATTCAGCACATGAAGACAGCATTGACAACCCTATGATCTCATCCCAGTCCAATCACCAGCACCCATCCCCTAGCCCCCTGCCTGCCTGCCAAATCATCTTTAAAAATCTTAGCTTCTGAAGTCTTGCAGTGATGACTCTGAGAAACATTTCCCCATCCTCCTTACTCAGCTGCCTTGCAATAATTAAACTTTCTTCTTTACAGTATCTGCTGTCTCAGTGTTCTGCTCTATTTGGATAGCAGACAAGAGCCCAGTCAGGTGGTAACACTGTTTTATAGCATTTTTTTGGATACACAATATTTGCACATGTTTATGGGGTACATGTGATATTTCGATACATGTACAGAGTATGAAATAATCAAGTCAGGGTATTTAGGGTATCCATCACCTTGAGTATTTATCATTTCTATGTGTTGGGAACATTTCAAGTCCTCTCTTTTAGCTATTTCAAAATGTTAACTGTAGTCACCCTACTCTGCTATCAAACCTTAGAACTTATTCCATCTAACTGTATGTTTGGACCCATTAACCTACCTCTCTTTACCTCCCCTCCCATCCTTCCCAACCTCTGCTATCATTCTACTTTCTATCTCCATGAAATCAATGTGTTTTGCTCCCACATGTGAGTAAGAACATGAGACACTTGTCTTTCTGTGCCTGATTTCCCTTAACATAATGACCTCCAGTTCCATTCAAGTTGCTGCAAATGACATGATAAACATGGGAGTGCAGGTATTTCTTTGATACACTGATTTCTTTTCCTTTAGATAGATACCCAGTAGTGGAACTGCTGGATCATATGGTGGATCTGTTTTTGGTTTTCTGAGAAATTTCCAAACTGTTTTTCATAGTGCCTGTCCTAATTATTGTAACATTCCCACCAACAGTCTGTAACAGTTGCCTTTTCTTCACACTCTCACCAGTAGTATATTTGTCTTTTTAACAATAGCCATTCTGACTGGGGTAAGACACCTCACTGTGGTTTTCACTTATATTTCCTTGATGATTAGTGATGTTGCACATTTTTTCACATACCTTTTGGCCATTTGTATGTCTTCTTTTGAGAAATGTCTATTCACGTCCTTTGCCCACTTTTTAATGGGGTTGTTTTTCTTACTGTTGGCTTCCTTGTATATTCTGGATATTAGTCCCTTGCTGGATGAATCTTTTGCAAAAACTTTCTCCTATTCAATACGTTGTCTCTTCATTCTGTTGTTTCCTTTACTGTGCAGGTCTTTTGGTTTAATATAGTCCCATATGTCCATTTCTGTTTTTGTTGCCTGTGCTTTTGAGGTCTTAGCCATAAAATCTTTGTTAGATCGGGCCGGGCACGGTGGCTCATGCTTGTAATCCCAGCACTTTGGGAGGCCGAGGCGGGTGGATCACGAGGTCAGGAGATCGAGACCAGGTGAAACCCCGTCTCTACTAAAAATACAAAAAAAATTAGCCAGGTGTGGTGGCGGGCGCCTGTAGTCCCAGCTACTCGGAGAGGCTGAGGCAGGAGAATGGCATGAACCCAGGAGGCGGAGCTTGCAGTGAGCCGAGATTGCGCCACTGCACTCCAGCCTGGGCAACAGAGCCAGACTCCGTCTCAAAAAAAAAAAAAAAAAAAAAAAAAAAAAAGGTGTGGCTGCTTGGCCGGGCGCGGTGGCTCACGCTTGTAATCCCAGCACTTTGGGAGGCTGAGGCGGGCGGATCACGAGGTCAGGAGATCGAGACCACGGTGAAACCCCGTCTCTACTAAAAACACAAAAAAATTAGCCGGGCGTGGTGGCGGGCGCCTGTAGTCCCAGCTACTCAGAGAGGCTGAGGCAGGAGAATGGCGAGAACCCGGGAGGCGGAGCTTGCAGTGAGCCGAGATTGCGCCGCTGCACTCCAGCCTGGGCAACAGTGCGAGACTCCGTCTCAAAAAAAAAAAAAAAAAATCTTTGTTAGATCGATGTCCTAAGGTGTTTCCCCTACATTTTCTTCTAGTAGTTTTATAATTTCAGGTCTTCAGTCTTTAATCCATCTTGAGTTGAATTTGCATGTGGCAAGACAAGGGTCAGATTTCGTTCTTCTGCATGTGGATATCCAATTTTCCCAGCATCATTTATAGAAGAAAGTGTCCTTTTCCCAATGTACGTTCTTGGTGCTTTTGCAAAAAATCAGTTGGCTGCAAATATGTGGATTTATTTCTGCATTATCTATTTTGTTCCATTGGTCTATGTGTGTCTTTCTATACCAATACCATGTTATTGTGGTTACTATAGCCTTATAATATATTTCGAAGACAGGTAGTGTGATGCTTCTAGCTTTGTTCCGTTTGCTCAGGATTACTTTGGGTATTTGGGCTCCTTGTTGGTTCTGTGGAAATTTTAGGATTGTTTTCTTTTATTTCTGTGAAAAATGACTGGTATTTTAATAGGGATTGCATTGAATCTGCAGATTACTTTGGGCAATATGGTCATTTTAATGATGTTAATTCTTCTGACCCACGAGCATGGAATGTCTTTCCATTTGTTTTTGTGCTCTTCAATTTCTTTCATCAGTGTTTTTATTATTTATTTATTTTTTTGAGACGGAGTCTCACTCTGTCGCCCAGGCTGGAGTGCAGCGGCGCGATCTCAGCTCACTGCAAGCTCCGCCTCCCGGGTTCACGCCATTCTCCTGCCTCAGCCTCCCGAGTAGCTGGGACTACAGGCGCCCGCCACCACACCCGGCTAATTTTTTGTATTTTTAGTGGAGAGAGGGTTTCACCATGTTAGCCAGGATGGCCTCAATCTCCTGACCTCGTGATCCACCCGCCTTGGCCTCCCAAAAAGTGCTGGGATTACAGGCGTGAGCCACCGTGCCCAGCCTGAAATCTTATTTTTTTAATGACATACCTGAATCTGAAAATGTATGCAATTAACTTGTACTTTATTTTGAAGTTGTTACTGGAAAGTTGTTTTAAAGTCTGTCTTTAAACTTATAAAAATTATGTCAAATTGCTCCTAAGAGAGGATCAGTAGCGATTTAGTTCTTATAGTATTTCCCCAATTATATTTTGCAAATTAGATTTTCAAAAACAAGAGTTTAACTTGTTATTAATTCTTCATATTTACATACTTAAACCTCAGGTAGAAAAGTATTACAAGCTATCAGTGACGTCTGCAATATAGGTGGGAAAGGTGAACGCAAAGAATAACACATATTCTATATTAACAGTAAACACAACTATTTGTTCTCCCTCAGCTACCAAAAACTGTCTTAAGCCTCCAGATTTAAAACCGCTGGGTTCATTCACTCATTCAGCCATTTATTTTTGTGAGCATCTCTTAGGCAGTCATGTGCTGTGCTAATCCTATCTGACTCTTCCCTCTCCTTTGACCTTCAAACCCCGTTAGGGGCCAAGTCCCATTAATCTGGGCATGTCCCACTTCTCCTCTTTCCAAATTTCTGAAGTATAGGTCAAGTCCTCATTAACCACTGAATATGGAACAAATGGAAGATTATGCAGTCGTTAAAACCACTCATAAAAAGTATACAACATGAAGAAAATCATTCAAGGAAAAAGAACAGAAAACTGTACAAAATATTATATAATCACATCCATGTAAAAAAAGAATTTGGCATGGAAAAAGATGAAGAAAGTAACATATTAAGAGGATCTCTGGTGGACAGGTACTTTGCCTTTACGTTTCTGCATTTTGCAAATTTCCTGTAATAAGCAGTTATTATTCTAGAAAAAAATATAAATGAGCTTTATTTTTAAAACTTACTATTTTAGTTAGATAACAAATTATTCCTGAGGTTCAGAACTGCATATCAGAAATAACCAAAATAAACACTCAAGCATGCAGCTAATTCTTTAAAAACTAAAAGGTGCTTTTACCCACACGCCTCTTACTGCTTTTCCACATGCCTAGAAAACCTCTCCTCTTCAATGTTCCAGTGAGACTCTGATGTCAGCTTTCATAAGTTGTTCTTACCAACTATTCCACATTATTTTTAAAACTTAAGTGATCTGCTTTCTCCTAAACTCTAATTCTCATTTTTCCTTTAAAAGCATCCTAGATTTGCCTTTTCCTATTACCACTGGTACCCACTGGTACCTGCAATCCTCTTTTCTCTAGGAATCTACCCTTAATTCTAGTACAAAACTAATCTTTAAACACTGCTTTCATAAAATCACTTGTCTTTCCGAGATGTGCAAGAGCTTCCACTTGACTCAAATCTAAGCCTATTGTTGAACCACAAATCTCCACTCAACCTTACATCTTATTTCTTCAAACCAGGCAGAACTACATTGTTCCTTATATTTAAACCATGCCTACTCTGTTTTCATTGTGCTATTCCCAATTTTCCACATAAAATGTCCTTCTTCTGGCCCCCGTTAATCTAAAGGCCAAGCTCAAGGCCCACTCCAAGTCCTACCTCTAAGTATTCCAGCCTATACTCATCGCTCTTCTGATTCCCTGTTGCACTTACAGTTAGTATCACAAAGTATAACAATTGTTCTGTGACCACTGTGTATAGATTGGTTTTGTTTCCACAAATAAGGTACTAGACAAATAAGGTACCAGAAAGCAGAGACCAACAGACCCAAGGAAAATGCTAGACACATAAACAGTTAATATTAAATGAATAATTTTTTTCTACAGTCAAAATACTAATGCTCTAAACCATTTTTAAGTCGCCTTATTTGAAGTTATGTGAGCCAAAAAGTAAATCTGTCTCACATTTTATTTTTATCCTGCCAAAATTTAAAGTCTATAACTTGGTACAAAAAAACAATTGGAAAAGAAAGTTTAATTTTCATCTCACTTCATGTTATCTGGTAAAACCAGGACTTCAGGAATAAAGTAGAACTGTACATTTCTCCAATCTCTTCTGCTCCTTTCAGAAGTATCTCCAACTCAGGAGATATGCAAAGTACCTTCTTTTCTTAAATTATATGGTAATATTTTTTGTCTGTTACAAAAATAATAAAGACATGCTCAACACACAACCATATGACAATAAGTCTTTTCGATCAACTCAGGAAATAATTCTTGAACTACTTTTTGTTCAGAGAAAAAGTGCAGGATCTAGCGAAGTAATGTGGTTGCTCAGGACATCACTGAGCATGCCCAGTTGTTCCTATTCTTCTTTCCTTTCCCAAGTTTGTCAAGTGTCTCTGAGGACTCAGTCAAGTGTCTCTGAAGACTTACCCTTCCCATTATTCTACCAAACCTAAACCTAAATTATGCCCAACTGGAGACATTAAATTCTCTAGGTTTTCAAGGATCACAGCCTTAAGAGTCTAGACAGCCTTGAGACAAGTACCAAGTTTATATAACATGAGTTAATAAAATAAATGGTCACAAGGACTCTTCCATTCAGTGTAGATTAACAACTATTTTGCACACAGGCTTAAGCAGGATGAGCAAAGTGGAAAAATATTTCGCTAGTAGTATTTGTTCGTGTCCCAAGAAAATCTAGAAAAGAACATCTTTTTAATTGACATGTCGATAAATATAAACTGCTATATTATTTATAATGTTAAGCTACCTGAAGCATGCCTCCCCTGATTCTGTGGCATTCTTTGGAAGAGATCATGGTTGTATTCATAATATCTGTAGTCTTCATGTGCACGATCTCCAAGTGGCCGCTTTCTCTGACCATCAAAAAAATTGTCTGAATAATAATATCGGGAACCAGAGTCTCCATTTTCAACAGCAAAACTAACTTCCGTTACAAATGACTGAGAAGAACCATACTCTCTAGGGACATCTGCTAGACTTCTGGCAAGATAAGACGGTGCAGATAATCTGTTGCTTTCTCTTCTCATTATTTCATGAGGTGTTCTCTGAATTGGAGTTCTAAGGAAACTCTGGTTTCTTGAAACTACTCCATCTCCAGAAGTTGAAAAGGCATTAGGGCTTGAATCTGGAAGACAGATATCAGTTCGTCTAGGAATTGTTGGACCATGCCGGATGAATGAAGGCATAAGATCTATAATAAAACAAAGGATAAAATTACCCTTTCATCAGTAAGTAACAAAAGTTTTCGAAAGTTGTTCATTTATGTCTACCATCCCAAAATCAAAATGTCAGTCAACTTAAGAAAACACCATTTTAAATTTTGGTTTAGGATGGTACTTGGGCATTTTAAATTGAAGAAGATTAATATTTTCCCAATCAAATGAATTTATATAACTTGCATTAATGTGCTATGAGTAAAAGCTCAGCTAGAATGAAATGTGTTCTGCATACTACCATACATAATATGCCAATAATCTTATCTATGAATTACACATTAATGAAATGCTCATGAATTAATGTATAAAAATAGGAAACAATCTAACAAATTGATAGTTTCTAGTTAATTAAGCTAGTAGTTTATTTTGTTTTTCTCACTTCATTTTAGAAACTGCCAAAAATCCTTCCTGAAGCAAACACGATTTCAAAAATAAAACAGAACTTAATGCTACTCCCAAATATGTAAAAGTAGATTCCTTTAAAAATTAAAAAATTAGTAGCTCTTTCTTCTCTTGGAATTACCTAGCACTAGCACAGTAATCAAATGATAGAAAGCCAAAAATTTATGTAAGAAAACTGAAAATAAAAAGCTCTCATTTCAAAGAAGCACACAAATGTAGAACTGGCTCAAAAAAACCAAGCCTGAAACTATGTAATTATAATTCAAAATAGTAGATAATAGAACAATAGCTTTTAGGATACAGTACTTTTAAACACGAAACTTGAAAACAGCTTAAGACATTCCTAGTTAGAAAGCAAATACCTTTAAAACAAGAAAAAAACCTGAATATGGAGACCCTCTTATTATTCATCAAGTAAACAATATTGGAGACACTCATATTAATAAGCTTCAGAAACTAACACTGGACAGAAACAAATATCTGAATAAATAAGGCTCAACACTTGATGTAACAACAAAGCAGATCAGAAGTTATTTGCTTAACTGTGACAAACATTAACAAAACTGCACGTTCTGCACATGTACCCCAGAACTTAAAGTATAATAAAAAAAGTATGACAAACATAATTCACGATTTCAAGTAATGTTTGATAAACTTTATTTGTAGCAAACAGCAAGCTATCACTTAAAAACAGCCAAAATCCTAACAGCATGTGTAACTGAAAACCAACTTGTTAAAAGAAAAACAAAAAAAAACTTAAAAATCAAGTTTCGAGTTACTGATGTACTCAACTGACATATATTTTGTTAAAAGTATTGCAACAAGTACTACCATAAATCTGGAAGGCTGACAATGTGGTTATAATGGAAAACCATGCTCTCTCATCTGTGTGATCTTGGGCAAATACTAGAAATCTAGCTTTCCCAATTAGAATATGAGGTAATACTTAAGTCACAAGGTTACTACCAGCTTCCAAGAAGGAAACTTACGCAAAGGGCCCGGGGCGCAGTATGAGCACCAAAATATCAGCTCCATGCCTCACAAATGTCCTGAACACACAAGAATTAAAAATTCAAGAGAATTAACTCAAAAATCAAATACTTACATTAAGAAGAAAAGCAGCGGGGGACTGGAGGTGGGGGTTGGGAGTGGGATCTACCCTATTAAAAAAAAACATCGGGGGGCCGGTTTCTCTAATACGATAGAAATTATTTTGAGTTGCCTTTTTGGAATCTCACGAATATAGCGAAATACAAAGACTTTTGCTCTCTGCTCTGATGTGTAAGAGTGATGAGGCTTTGGGTGGCGTCTACAAGAACGATGGTGTGCTTTTCACCTTCTCAAGTCTGCATCCGGCAGCAGGACTAAGGAATTCTGCCCCAGAGTTCGCACAACTTGCAGCACAGTTGAGAGACACCCGCAATGTTTGCAAACATGAGGCACATCTCGACGCATCTAGAAGAGTAAAAAGTGTCCCTGTCTAATTACTTTTACTCCTATAGCATAAGGTGATAAGCAATTTAAGTGTTTCCTACTCTCTCTTCCAGTACTCAAAACCAACAACTCTGCCAGGTGGGGCGAGGAAGTCTGTTATTTTTAGGGGGTGCTCTTGGCGGGGTTAGGCGCGGGGGGGGGACTAACCCAAGTTTCTTACTCTTACGGGCTTTCAATCAACGAATACCACTTCAGACACAAGAAAATCTCAAAACCAGTATTTCACAGAGACCAAGGACGAAGGAGAAGCCCTAGAGACCCGCCGGCGCCCCCGCCCGGGTCCCCGCAGCCCCTGGCCGCCTGGGCCAGGTGTAGGCACGCCCCGCCGGACACTCACTCCGAAGCAGAGGCGACGTCTCCTTCTTCACGTACTTCCCCTGCACCTCGGCCGGCTTGGACACTTCGTTTTTGGTTTTCTTTCGGGACAGCATCCTTCTCGACGAGGCCCGAGGCCGCGCTGAACTGCCTCCCTAGGGCTCCGCGGCGGGCGCCGGCCGTCTCCGCCGCCACCTCCGCCGGCGCCGCCGCCTCCTTCCCTCCCGAGCCGCCGCCTCCGCCGCCGCCTGTCCGGAGCCCGGGGTCGCCCGCAGGGACTGCCGCATGTTCAGGGCGCTAAGCGCGCCGGCCGCCGCTCAGTCGCTGGTCAGTTCCTTCCCGGAAGTCGGCCCGCTCTGCGACGCTGCTCGGGGACGCCGTGAGGAAAGCCCAGCGACGCCGGGCCAGGGCCATGGTCCGCCGCGGGCCGCCGGGTAACCGCTACCACTACCGCCGCCGCCGCCTACATCCCGTAAACTTTCCCCGCGGCCGCTGGGAATTCTGGGAAGCTCGACGCAGCGCGGGCCGCCGCCGCCGCCCCTCCCCCACCGCGGCTCCAGGCGCGGCTCCGGCGGCCGGACTCCGGTGCCGGCGCTTTAGGCTAACGGGCCGGCCCCGCCGAGCTGCGGCTGTCCTCACTCATCCTCAGCGAGAAGCAGGTCCTGCCGACTGAGAAGAGAAGATGAAGGACGAAACCTACCGTGCTGAGTGTGGGAGCTCGTCGCATGTGCATGTCGTGGAGTCCGTTCTCCACGACAGTTTTTTTTGTTTGTTTTTGCACTTCCTCGGGGTCTCTAGTGGAGGCAGTGACTCTCTTCCCCCCAAGACGTTGTTCCCCGTTTGAAGGTGTTTTTCCTAGTGTTTCCTAGACTGGTGAGTTCAGTTTCCTAAAAAATGCGGAATGCTAACCATGATCCTCTAGGCAAGTGCTACACCAAAGTGTCTATTCTGCTGGAGACGTTCATGCTGACTAACTAGAAATAAGTTGATCCTCTACTGAGTATCAGAGAGTGCATTTTCTGTAACAGGAAAAAAGGGAAGAATGCAAGATGGAATTTCCAGTACCTGTTTTTACGATGGAATTTCCAGTACATCTTTTTAAGATGGTGTTAGCATATTACAATTATTTTATTGCATCATCACTATCATTAGTATCATTAATAGCCACATATTTCCTCCTGACGTTATGTGTTACGATCTTAGAATTTTGAAGACTTTGACCACTACAAGTCGGGACCGGGAATTTTCTATCTAAAAGAATAGACTCTACTTCCTTCTATATAACTTAGCAAGACTGCCATATGTACAGGATAACATTTGGAAAATAAGATTGGATTCATCCCCTAGTGACCAAATTAAGGCTTTAATAATGAGGAATGCTTTCCCTGAGATCTAAAACACTTCACAAGAGATCTAAGACATATCACAATTAACAAAAGACATGGAATTTTTTACCATGTGAGATTAAGAAGATGGTCAAATTGTGTTTTACCATGAGCAAACAAAGGAGACATTTGATCTAGTGTCTGTCTCTATATGTTCCCTTGGTGCAGATCTCCCACAATTCATTCATTAACCAATAAATACTCATCGCCCACTGTGCTAGGCACTGTGCTAGGTGTTTGTGATATAGCAATAAGCAAAACAGACAAAAATCCCTGCTGTCATGGGAAAGAGAAAAAAATGACGAAAAATAAGCAAAACATACTATGTTAGATAGTGATAAGTGATAAAGTGAAAACAAGAGAGGACTCGCAATTTTAAAGAGGGTAATAGAGGAACCAGAGAAGGCTCATGAGGAGGTGACATTGGAGTTAAGTGACAGAGTGAGGAAATTGGCCATGCAGCTATCTGGAGGACAGTATTCCAGGCAGAAAGAACAGCAAGTGCAAAGTCGGGGCAAGTGGCCATGTTCCTGGCAGATTGGAGGAACAGTAAGAGGGTTTATGTACTGGAAAAGCGGGGGAAACGAATGGGGAATGCAGTTAGAGAGTAACAATAGCCACGGCACACGGCACCTAGGGCTTTGTAGGCCATTGTAAGGAATGTTACTTTGAGCAGAGGAGTGACATGATCTGAGTTAATGTTTTCACAGGACTGCTTTGGATGCTGTGTAGAGAGTAGACAATGGAGATAAGGGCAAAAGGGAGATCAGTCAGAAGTTATTGGACCCAGGCAATAATAGGTGGAGATAAGTGGACATATTTTAGACATATTTTGAAGAAAGCCAACCAAATTTGCTGACATTGAATATGGAGTGTGAGAGTATCAATCACTCCCATGGGTATGAAAATCTTAATAAACAGAATTGGAACTCACTAGAAGCAGAGTGTACTCTGAAAGAAACATTAGAAAAACAGTTACTTGTTCCTGTGGTTCAGAAATAAGGACAGGTCCTAAAGCGTTGATAGCGTGCAGGGAGAAGAAAGAGTGATGAAACTTAAGTGAAAACGCAATGGGGTTTTGTTACACATCAGGGTATGAAGGTGGGAGCTGAAGGAGGAGGGGGGAGCCAAAGAAGTGCCAGGTTTCTGCCCAAGGCTTACCTCAGAGAAGGACAAAAGGATATTAGCATCTTGTTAATAAAGGCAACTCTTCACACCTGGAGTTTTCCCAGAGCCTGAAGTACGGGACACCTTTCACATGTGCGGAGGAAAGAATCATAGAATTTTATAGTTGAAAAAGAATTCTGAGATTGCCTAGGCTCACCTCATCAACATCAAAAAGAAACGAGAAAAATTAAGTGTTTTGCCTCAGATTACATTCCCGGTTAATGATAGAATAGCATCATAACTGGAGTTTTCAATTTCCTTTTTTTTTCCCCCTGAGGCAGAGTCTCGCTCTATCCCTCAGGCAGGAGTGCAGTGGCACTATCTCAGCTCACTGCAACCGCTGCCTCTCAGGTTCAAGCGATCTTCCTACCTCAGTCTCCTGAGTAGCTAGGATTACAGGCGGCCGCCACCACACCCAGCTATTTTTTGTATTTTTAGTAGAGACTGGATTTCATCATGTTGGCCAGGCTGGTCCCGAACTCCTGGCCTCAAGTGATCTGCCCGCCTTGGCTTCCCAAAGTGCTGCAATTATAGGTGTGAGCCACCATGGCAGCCTCAATTTCTGTTTGGGGCTCTTTTCTGCTATGGAACATTCAGAATCCCACTAATGTGAGTCCAGACTGTTTCTAACACAGTTGTTTTGAAAGCCGTCTATGTTCCTTACAGAGTACTCCCTTTTACAATGCTATTTAATTTCTGTGAATTATAGCAGAGAGAAAGCCTTAATTAGGTGCTCTATTTAAGACACCTAATTTGCCTTTTTATCAAGGAGGGTACATTCCAGAATCAACAATCTGCAGGCAGCATTAGCTATAGCAATGCACAACAAATATGTGAACTTTGAATTTGAATCCTTAAATCTAAAAGCTTTGAATTCATGTCTGTTTTCTAGAAATTCCTTGACTTCTGAGAATTTTTATTAAGGAATTCAGATTTACTATAGTTCTACGGAGCTGTAATTCTCCAGACATTGCCTTCAATAATGCTAATACTGCATTCCATAATAGAGATTTTTTTTCCCCTTACAGTTACATTCTTAGTGGAGAAAACTGGCAATTAGGGAGCTTCTCATGTTTTAACAGCTTTTTAAAAAAATTAAGTTAGCATTAACATTTATTTTAGTGGGGCCTATAGGGTATGACCTCATAGCATTCTGAGTTCTTGGTTGTCTCATCTGAAAATGAAGAAAGTGAACCATTTGTTTTCTTTTTTTTTTTTTTTTTGAGACGAATTCTCGCTCTGTCGCCCAGGCTGGAGTGCAGTGGCATGATCTCAGCTCACTGCAAGCTCCGCCTCCTGGGTTCACGCCATTCTCCTGCCTCAGCCTCCTGAGTAGCTGGGACTACAGGCGCCCGCCACCACACGCGGCTAATTTTTTGTATTTTTAGTGGAGATGGGGTTTCACCGTGTTAGCCAGGATGTTCTCGATCTCCTGACCTCGTGATCCACCCGCCTTGGCCTCCCAAAGTGCTGGGATTACTGGCGTGAGCCACTGTGCCCGGCCAAACCATTTGATTTCTGAAGCGTCTTTCAGTCCTGGAGTTTTCTGCCATGTAGGCAGAAGGGAATATGCAAAAATAAAAACTTAGCTTCATAGGATAAGAGAAATGTTGGTGATTTTCTTTCTTTAAAAAGTTTGTTCTTTATTCAACTACTAAAGAAAATATTAAAATATCAGCATTATATAAAATCATCATTAGCATAAAAATAAAATTTCGTGCCAGATTGTTACTTTCAAAGACAGCTAAGGTCTTTATGCTATGTTGACTTCCTCTTGTTAGAAGCATGTAAAATTTTAAAGGGTGAACTATTCAGTGAAAGATTATCCAAGAAAGACAACCGGCCGGGCGCGGTGGCTCACGCTTGTAATCCCAGCACTTTGGGAGGCCGAGGCGGGCGGATCACAAGGTCAGGAGATCGAGACCACGGTGAAACCCTGTCTCTACTAAAAAATACAAAAAATTAGCCGGGCGTGGTGGCGGGCGCCTGTAGTCCCAGCTACTCGGAGAGGCTGAGGCAGGAGAATGGCGTGAACCCGGGACGCGGAGCTTGCAGTGAGCCGAGATTGCGCCACTGCACTCCAGCCTGGGCAAAAGAGCAAGACTCCGTCTCAAAAAAAAAAAAAAAAAAAAAAGAAAGACAACCAAAATGGAAATAAGCCCTACATATGGAGCCTCAGAAAAAAAAAAAAAGAAAAAGGAAAAAAGGAGAGGAACTTTTAGTCTGCTTTCCAACTCTTCTTGTTCACATAACAAGATAAACTTAATCTGTCTCAGGAAGATGTAATAATTATGCCAATTATAGCTCTTCAAGTCTCCAAAATTTTGCTATTAAAATATGGAAGGGGGCTGGGCGCGATGGCTCACGTCTATAATCCCAGCACTTTGGAGGCCAAGGCAGGTGGATCACCTGAGGTCAGGAGTTTGAGACCAGCCTGGCCAACATGGTGAAACCCCGTCTCTACTAAAAATACAAAAATTACCGGGTGTGGTGATGTGCACCTGTAATCCCAGCTACTCTGGAGGCTGAGGCAGGAGAATCGCTTGAACTAGGGAGGCAGAGGTTGCAGTGGGCTGAGATCGCGCCACTGCACTCCAGCCTGAGCAACAGTCAGACTGTCTCAAAAAAATAAAAAATAAAATATGGGAGGGTAAATTCCTAACTGTCCTTTAGGCAGAAACTTTGGTTGTTTCCTATGAAGGATAAGGGTGTGTAATGTCTACACAGCTGTGAAGATATTATATAATTGCTTAATATTAGCAACTTAGTAGGATTCCTAAACTCCTGTTATGTAAAATGAATCATCCCCCCAGTAACAAAGAATTAGTATCACAATTCTTTTTTTTTTTTTTGAGACGGAGTCTCGCTCTTTCGCCCAGGCTGGAATGCAGTGGCGCGATCTCAGCTCACTGCAAGCTCCACCTCCCGGGTTCATGCCATTCTCCTGCCTCAGCCTCCTGAGTAGCTGGGACTACAGGCGCCCGCTACTATGCCCAGCTAATTTTTTTTTTTTTTTTTGTATTTTTAGTAGAGACGGGATTTCGCCGTGTTAGCCAAGATGGTCTCGATTTCCTGACCTCGTGATATACCCGCCTCGGCCTCCCAAAGTGCTGGGATTACAGGCGTGAGCCCCCGCGCCCGGCTTAGTATCACAATTCTAATCAAAAGGAGTCAAGCTGGGAGATTCGGTGTCTCTGAGCTTAGCTTTTGTTCTTATGTATTGTTATTGCCTAGACTTAGAGGTCCTCTGAAACCTTGACAGAAAGCCAAAATGAGTCTTTTATTCTTGGCAACACTGGCCTCGGACTTCAGTTGTCTGTCCTTCTGGTTCTTTCTGTGTCTTGGCTTCTCTGACCCTAGAAACTTTTATTTTCCTTCCAGAATTGGATTGTATCTTCAGCCACTTTTAACTTTATTTTTAAACTATTCTTTGCAATTATCAGTTTTTACTTGGCTTCATGATGTTGTGAAATATATATTTGGTCTTCATCTCTGTTTCCTGATATAGAGTTCTTAAACCCTTGTAATCTCCAGAAGAGTGTCTTCTGTATGCTAATGAGATGACTGGTGGCTAGATAGCTTCAGAATAAGGGCTGGTCACCTGGGAAAGACCAAAGTAGGATTAGAGGGTGGGGACTTTCAGCCCCACCACCAACCTTCTGGGACGGGAGAGGGGCTGAAGGTTAAGTTGACCACCAATAGCCAATGATGTACTAAGACATTTCTACATAATGGAGCTTCCATAAAACCACAAAGGACTGGCTTTTGAGAGTTTCTGGATGACTAAACACACAGGTTCCTGGAAGCCGCCATTCCTAGAGAGGGCCTGGAAGCTCCATGCCCCTTTTCCCATACCTCTCCCTATGTGTCCCTTCCGTCTCGACGTTCACAGGTATCCTTTATTCTATTCTTTTTAGTAAACTGGTAAACACAGTGTTTCCCTGAGTTCTGTGAGCTGCTCTAATAAATTAATAAAACCCAAGAAGGGAGTTGTGGGAATACCAATTTATAGCTGATGGGTCAGAAACACAGGTCACAATGTGGGGCTTGCGATTGGCATCTGAAGTGGGGCAATCTTGTGGGACTAAGCCCTCAATCTATGGGATCCTATCAGGTAGATTGTGTTAAAAATTGAATTTAGAGGACACCTGGTTGGTGTCCACTGTAGAATTGATTGCTTGGTATGTGAAGAAACATCCCCACACATCAGGTGTCAGAAATTGTGTTGTGTGAGAGTGCAAAAAAGCACGTTTGGCTTTTTTCCTATATCTAACAGGCTAAAGTAAAAATCTCTTTTTAACTCAGTAAAAAGTGACTAAGACTCTCATTATGGGTGTCTACTCCATCCCTTCCACACAACATAGGAGCCAGGCAATATTGCAGCCCCTAAATAACCTGCACCACTATTTCTCATGTGCTGTGGCCACATCGTGCTGATGCACAGGCCCTCTGTAAAGATGATCTCCAAGAGACCCAAAAGGAAATTGAGACAAAACACATCCTTCTGTCTTCAGCAGCTGTTGAGGATTTCACTAGACTTTTTTTTTCTTTTTTGAGACGGGGTCTTGCTCTGTCGCCCAGGCTGGAGTGCAGTGGTGCAATCTCAACTCACTGCAACCTCTGCCTCCCAGGTTCAAGCGATTCTCCTGCCTTAGCCTCCCGAGTAGCTGGGATTACAGGCGCCCACCACCACACCTGGCTAATTTTTGTATTTTTAGTAGAGACGGGGTTTCACCATGTTGGCCAGGCTGGTCTCAAACCCCTGACCCCGGGTGATCCACCCCCATCAGCCTCCCAAAGTGCTGGGATTACAGGTGTGAGCCACCAGGCCTAGCCTTTTTTTTTTTTTTTTTTTTTTAAGAGGTAGGTATCTCACTATGTTGCCCAGGATGGCTTCGAACTCCTGGGCTTAAGTGATCCTCCTACCTCAGCCTCCCAATAGCTGGGACTACAGGCACAAGCTACTGTACCCAGTTTTCACTAGCCTTTTCACATGACCATCTCTTATTCCAGCCTGCCACCTGTTTTCTTTTCTCAGTCTTTCTTCTCCCTGCCAGAAATGCTCTACTTCCATTTCATGTCTCGTAGGAAATTTCTCTGTATCGTCTTCTCCCTATCTTGTGGGCTGCTTTGTTGAAGGGGCTAATGACCCTTTTTTCGGGGGCAATAAGTTTAATCTTAGGATTCAAAGCAAACATGATTTATGAGAAAGGAGGGAGTGAGAAATACATCTGTTTGAAATAGTTTCAAGGAAGAAGTTTAAACAGAACTTCTTCAGTAGAGCCAGAATGTAAAAAATTAAGAAAAAAATGGAAATGTCCCATTCCATGTGGAGACTGGCCACATAAATATATCTCCTCTCCCTCCTGGAACCCCAGTTAATTGACAGTGAAATAATATAGAGGGAATAAACTTATTATGAGAACACAAAATAGGTCATCAGATCAGTAGATGTGACATTAATAAATGTCTAGAAGATGAAGAGTGATAGGGTTGCAAGAGGTGGGGAGGGGATGGAGAGACAATGAAGCAGGATGAAGTATTTTAGTTCACAGCCTAAGATACTCATGGAAACATGTATCGCCAGAGGCCGAGGCGAGGCTTGGGATCACGTGCACCTGGTTTAATTAAGGAAGATGGGAAACTAACGTGAGCTGAGAAGAGCCATTAATTGAAAATTAGACGTCCACCCCCATAGAATTTCAGGTGTTAGGCACCTATTCCCTTGAAAAGGGATCTTCAGGTTCTGTTTTTGGATAAATTAAATGGCCCTATAATAAAGATTTTAGCATTCTGACGTTTGTATATCCTACAAACCAAAGAACCAAATCTCACAGAGCAGCTTCTGGGTAGTAGGCCCTGATCCCTCAAATAGCACACTCACAAGTGTTTACTTTTTTGTTTTGTTTTGTTTTTGTTTTTGAGACAGGGTCTCACTCTGTCACCCATGCTGGAGTGCAGTGGCACAATTACGGCTCACTGCAATCTCGACTTCAACTTCCTGGGCTCAATCCATCGTCCTACCTCAGCCTCCCAAGTAGCTGGGACTACAGGTGCATGCCACCACACCTGGCTAATCTTTCCATTTTTGTAGAGACCAGATATCAGCATGTTGCCCAGGCTGGTGCCAAACTGCTGGGCTCAAGTGATCCTCCCACCTCAACTTCCCAAAGTGCTGGGATTATTACAGGCATGAGCCACTGTGCCTGTCTGTTTGTTTTTTTAATGTATCATTTTAAAATATAAGCTTGCAATGAAGGATCATCAGAAGTTTTAGGAAAACTTGCAACATGAGTGATAGCAACATAAACAGAAAAATAGACTACAAATAAAACAGGTAATTCAGAGTATAAATGAGTAAGGAACAATGCTTATTACTATCAACAGGATGATTTGCAAGAAGATATTGCACTCATAAAACAATAGGAAGCTATGAAAAAAAACAAATCAGACAATAAAGAGCTCTTGGAAATTAAAGATAGGGGTTGCCAAAGTAGAATTTTCAGAACAAAGTTAGGAAAATAAAGTTGAGCAAATCTCCCAGAAAACAGAACAAAAAGACTGAGATGGGAAATCTCAGAGAACAGAAAAGAGAAATAGGCTTTATACAAAAGGCCCAATATCCTGAAAACGTGAGTTCCAGAAAGAGTTAACAGAGAAAATGGAGAGGTGTAGGGCAGACTCACTTCACAGCAATAACTTATACCCTGAGAATGACCCTATGATCTCAGAAGAATGTGTGTTCGAAATTCCAAGCTAAGGAATTTGGGAGTAGCCAACCCAGAGATTCATTCCTTATCTATGAGGAACATCTGAATCCCTAGCCCATCCCCTGGAAGACACGCCTTCCAGGGGGATTGAGGTCCTTTGTTTTGGGTTAAATGAAGGTTGTCAGGTGGAGGTTGTTAGGAGCAGGGTGCTAAGGGAAAATGCTACATAAACTGCACTCTTTTTACAAACGGCAGTGGTTCTCCTGTCCAGCCCACTGCCACTGGACTACCCTGTATATGAGTCCCCTCAATAAGTCCTATGTCTTGTTCGCTGGCTCCAGTTTCTTCTTCGGCCTCTCAAACATGGTGCCATTCCTACTGAAATCAGTAGGGGTCTGGTGACAAGATGCCATCATCAAAAATGAACACAAAATAATTTTTCAGAGAGGGAGGAATTTCCCAGTTGATAGGGCATCACAAGTGCCCTTCGAAATAAATGAAAAAAGATCCATGTCTCAATGTGTTGTGAAATTTCAGAACATTAAGGATAAAAGGAAGATGTGAAAGGTTCCAGTGAAAAGATCTTAGCATTCTGACATTTGCATATCCTGCAAACAAAAAACAAAAGTATCAATTATGAAGGAATGAGAATCACACTAATGTCAGATTTTCATCAGCAACAAGGATTTCTATAAGACTATGGAGCAATGCCCTCAAATAAATGAGGGAAAATTAGTTTACAATTTTATATCCATCAAAAAAGGTGAATCAAAATCCAAATGTCAATCAAAAACAAAAGAATAAAGACATTTTTTGGAAATAAAGGGACTCAGAAAGTATACTTTTCATATATCCTATTCTAGTAAGTTACTTTAGAAGATAAGTTCTAAAAAAATGAGAGAATAAACTCACACAAAGGACAAAACAAAAACAGAAAAATAGGGACTCAAGAAATAGTGAATCTAACTCAGGAAAGTAATTTTAGTCTCAGTATCATGGTTGTATAGCAAGCCTGGAAGCCAATCAATCCAGAGTGAAATTGGCCTTTAGAGGACTCTAAAAGGAAGCTACCTAGGAAAAGATGAGATTTAAGACATCTGTAATTTAGAACAAATTACGAAGGTGATAAAAGCAGAAGATTCAATGAAAAAAGAAAAGCAATGAGACATGAAAATTCAGGGAAATACAGCATTTTGGGCCCTTCTGAAAAGACCTACTTGGAGAACAAAGAGATTAGATTTGATTTTGACAAACCAAGAGATTAGTCAAAATTTGAAACTCAGTATTGGAGAAGTAGCTGTAGGTTAACAGGTGGTAATCACTGAATACATTTAACTATAGAAAAGCCTAAACAATGGTGAGAAATAGGGTTTTTAAAGAAACCAGGCCAGGCACAGTGGCTCATGCCAGTAATCCCAGCACTTTGGGAAGCTGAGGCAGGAGGATCCCTTGAGCCCAGGAGTTTGAGGCCAGCCTGAGCAACATAGGGAGACCTTCCGTCTTTAGAAAAAAAATGCAAAAATTAGCCAAGTGTGGTGGAACATGCCTGTAGTCCCAGCTACTCAGGAGGCTGAGGTAGGAGTATCATTTGAGCCCAGGAGGTTGAGGCTGTGATGAGCTGTGATCGTGTCACTACACTCCAGGCTGGGTGGCAGAGTGAGCCCCTGTTTCAAAAATAAAAAATAAGGAAACCAAACTTTGTCATGCATTTTCTCATGTTACTGCATCTTAAAAAATTTCAGTTTAAAGAGCTCAGTATCTTTAAAAACAACTAAAATTATACATTGAGTCAAGACAGATCTAAACAGGACATTGAATATCAAAATCCTGTGCCTTTGGCTGGCAACGCTGTTTTTTTCATGCTGATCAGGATTGAGGAACTAGAAATAACAACGTAGACAAAGAGCAGATTCAGTGGAGTGAGGAAATGGGAGGGGATGAACAGGAGGTTGTGGTCAGAGGGGAATTTCAGAGTTTTAAATAGCTATCAGGTGTGACCAAATTAGCTAGTAGTTGGAGTAGAGGTGGAAGTAATGAAATTGAGAAAGGAATGTAAAGGTCGCATGTTAGAAAACATGGAATATGGTAAAACAAACAACAAACTCAGCCGTTGAAACAGGATGAAGGGACAGTCCTACAAGTAGTAGAGAAGGAAGAGGAAAGGCAGCATAAATAAAAGGCATAAAAATAGATTTCTTTCTCATGATTCATGTATTACTCAGAGGCTTCTGAATTCCTAGAACTTCTATTGAGATTTCCAAATCAGTTAGTAATAATATTCAAATATTGTATTTCACTGATGTGCTTTACTGTTAATTTCACAGTGCTATTAGAGGCCTAATGTCTTCAGATAAATTGATGTTCAGAGCTTCCACAATAGTCTCTGGTGAATTTAGAGCATGGGTAGCCTTGCATGTTAGGGCTGAATGATCTCAGATGTAATTAGTTAATGGAACTGTGGGTGATCAGAAGTTAAGGATCTTGAGATGGAGAGAATGAGCTTGAAGTGTCCAGGTGGGCCCCATGCCCAAAGTAATCACAAGAGTAGAGTCCTTATAAAAGGGAGTCAGGAAACTGGTAACAGGAGACATGAGGATGGAAGCAGGAGGTTGATGAGGTGAGTCAAGCAGGCAGCCAGCCTCTGGGGGCTGAAGAAGTCAGGGAAGCAGGTTCTGCCCTCAGAGCCCCCAGAGGCAGCCACCCTGCCAACAACACCTGGGCTTTAGCCTCCTGAGACTGATTTTGGACTTCTCATCTCCAGAATCGTAAGATAATGAATTGGTGTTGTTTTATGCCACTAAGTTTGTGGTAATTTGTTACAGTAGCAACAGGAAACTAATACAAAAAGTTTGCAAATGGTTTCAGGGTTTTATTGCAAAATTTTATCAGCAGTGTATGTATGCCTGTCTTTTTAAATTTTTAACTGACACATACATATTATGAAGTACAGACTGATATTTTGATGCATGTGTACAATATGTAATGATCAAATCAGGGTAACTAGCGTTATCTGTAACCTCAAATACTTATAATTGCTTTCTGGTGGGAACATTCAAAGTCCTCTCTTCTAGCTATATGAAAATATACAATAAACTACTATAGTCACCCTACAGTGTCATAGAACACTACAATTTATTTTTCCTAACTGCAGTTTTGCCTCCACTAACCAGCCTCTCCCTATCTTCCCCTCTCCCCTACCCTTCCCACCCTCTAGTAATCACTATACTTTTTTAGTGTCCACATATGAGTAAGCACATACATTACTTATTTTTCTGTGCCTAGCTTATTTCACTTAATATAGTGTCCTCTAATTCCATCCATGTTGTTGTAAATATGATTTAATTCTTCTTATGGCCAAATAGTATTCCATTGTGTATATATACCACATTTTCCTTAACCATTCATCTGTTGGTGGGCACTTAGGTTGATGCCATATTTTGACTATTGTGACTAGCACTGCAATAAACTCGGGGGCACAGATATCTCTTTGATATATTGACTTCCTTTTCTTTGGATAAATACCCAGTAGTGAGATTGCTGGATCATACAATAGTTCCATATTTAGTTTTTGAGGAACTTCCATACTGTTTACCATAATGGCTATATTAATTTACATTCCCACCCACAGGGTGTAAGAGTTCCCTTCTAACTGGAGTGATATGATATCTCATTGTGGGTTTTATTTGCATTTCCCTGATGATTGAATGTCTTTTTAATCTTTCCCTTTTTTTTGATGGTTATGTCCTCATTTAAATAGCTTGTAAACTTTTCTAGGGTATGAAACATGTCCAGTACTTCTTTTTCATCTCATACAGGTATCCTGAACCTGATAGATCCACAAAAGTATTAACGGTGTTGACAAATTTCAGTAGTGTTGATAAATTTCAGAAGAAACTTGAGTTTTTAAAAAGGAATTGCATGAATTCTACTTTGAGCCTTCTGAGTTAGGTTGAGTATGATATTGCATGTGTTAGAGTTAAAAAAAAAAAAAGTTATTTCAATAGGATAGGATGTCAATAAACAAAAGTTTTTGAAAGTAAGCTTAGCAGTGCCATTTTGTTACCAACATGAGAGAAGCAATTTGAAAAAAAAGGAAAGAAATAGAAATATACAATACAGATTAATATGTAGAAATCAAACATAGATCATGCTTAACCTTTTACAATTGTACATTTTTCCTCATTCTTTTTCCACCTATGTTGTTATAACACATTATCAGATCTAAGAGTTTTTGGGAGTATCTTTAGTTTTTAAAAATATGATTATGTCATCTGCAAAGAATAAGTTGATTTCCTCTTTTCCAACTTGGATGCCTTTTATTTATTTCTCTTGCCTGGTTGCTCTGGCTAGGATTTCCTGTACCTTTTTTTTTTTTTTTTTTTTTTTTTTTTTGAGATGGATTCTCGCTCTGTCACCCAGGCTGGAGTGCAGTGGCGCAATCTCGGCTCACTGCAAGCTCCGCCTCCCGGGTTCACGCCATTCTCCTACCTCAGCCTTTCTGAGTAGCTGGGACTACAGGTGCCCGCCACCACGCCCGGCTAATTTTTTGTATTTTTTAGTAGAGATGGGGTTTCACCATGTTAGCCGCATGGCCTCGATCTCCTGACCTCGTGATCCGCCCGCCTCGGCCTCCCAAAGTGCTGGGATTACAAGCGTGAGCCACTGTGCCCGGCCTCCTGTACCATGTTTAATAGGAGTGGTGAAAGTGGGCATCCTTTTCTTGTTCCAGTTTTTAGAGGAAAGACTTTCAGCTTTTCTCAGTTAAGTATGCGTTTGGCTATGGGTAGTCATATTTGACCTTTATTATGTTGAAATATGTTCTTTTTATGCCTAGTTTGTTGAGATTTCTTATTAAGGTATGTGGAATTTTATCAAATGCTCTTTCTGCATCTATTAAGATGATCAGATAGTTTTTGTCCTTTATTCTGTTGATGTGACGTACCATGTTTGATTTGTGTAGAACTATACTTGCATTCCTGGGATAAATCCCACTTGATCACGGTGTATTATGTGCTGGGGTTTGGTTTGCTAGTATTTTGAGGATCATTGAATCTATGTTCCTCAAGGATACTAGCCTACGGTTTTCTTTTTGTTGTATCCTTGTCTGTTTTTTTTTGTACTGGGGCAATGTTGGCTTTGTAAAATGAGTTGCGGAGAATTCCCTCTTTAATCTTTTGGAATAGTTTGAGAAGAATTAGTATTGGTTTTTTGTAAGTTTGGTAGAATTTGGTAGTGAAGACATCTAGTCCTAGACTTCTCTCTGTTGAGAGACTTTTTATTACTGTTCCTATCTTGGTTGGTTGTATGTGTCCAGGAATTCATTTCTTGTAAGTTTTCCAGTTTGTTGGTATATGGCTGTTCATCATAGTGTCTGATCTTTTTCATATGTGTGGTATCAGTTTTTTTTTTTTTTTTTCTACAAGTATATTTAAGACAGCTGGCCAGGTGTGGTGGCTGACACCTGTAATCCCAGCACTTTGGGAGGCCAAACCAGGTGGATCACGAGGTCAGGAGATCAAGACCATCCTGACTAAAATGGTAGAAAAAAAAAAAAAATTAGCCGGGCATGGCAGTGGGCGCCTGTAGTCCCAGCTACTTGGGAGGCTGAGGCAGGAGAATGGCGTGAACCCAGGAGATGGAGCTTGCAGTGAGCTGAGATCATGCCACTGCACTCCAGCCTGGGCGACAGAGCGAGACTCCGTCTCAAAAAAACAAAACAAAAAAACAGCTTTATTCTAGTTTTAGGATAAAACTTGAAACAGATATTTCTGTTAGAAAGGATAAATTGTGCAATGTTCACAGATGAGTGAATAGCCATTACAATGAGTAAACAATATCTTAATGCAAACAATATGGATTAATCTTATAATCATCATGTTACATAAAAAAAGCAATGCAAAATAATACATTTCACAGTTGCTAACATGATGAAAAATAAAGGAATTATAAAAGCTAGGCTAATTACTTTCATTTTTAAAAATCTATTTTATTTTTATTTTTGTGGGCATATAGATATATTTATGGGGTACATAAGATATTTTGATACAGGCATGCCATGTGAAATAAGTATATCATGGAGAATGGGGTACCTATCTCCTCAAGCATTTATCTTTTGAGTTACAAGCAATCCAACTACACTCTTTAAGTTTTCTTAAAATGTACAATTAAGTTATTATTGGCTATAGTCACCCCATTGTGCTATCAAATAGTAGGTCTTCTTCTTTCTTTCAATGTTTTTGTACCTACTAACCATCCCTACCTTACCCCTCAGACCCCCACCACCCTCCCAGCCTCTGGTAACCATCCTTCTCCTCTCTATCTCCATGAGTTCAATTGTTTTGATCGTTGGATCCCACAAATAAGTGAGTACATGCAATGTTTGTCTTTCTGTGCCTGGTTTATTTCACTAAACATAATGATCTCCAGTTCCATCCATGTTGTGGCAAATGACAGGGTGTCATTCTTTTTAAAACATGTATATTGTGTATATGTACTACATTTTCTTTATCTATCTGTTGATGGACACTGAGGTTGCTTCTAAATCTTGGCTATTGTAAACAGTGCTGCAACAAACATGGGAGTGCAGATATCTATTTGATATACTGATCTCCTTTCTTTTGGGTATATATCAGAGTGAGATTGCTGGATCATATAGCAGGCATATTAGTTTTCTTTTCCTTTTTGAGACGGAGTCTCACTCTGTCGCCCAGGCTGGAGTGCAGTGGCGTGATCTCGGCCCACTGCAAACTCCGCCTCCCGGGTTCACGCCATTTTCCTACCTCAGCCTCCCGACTAGCTGGGACTACAAGCGCCCGCCACCATGCCCGGCTAATTTTTTGTATTTTTAGTAGAGATGGGGTTTCACCATGTTAACTAGGATGGTCTCAACCTCCTGACCTTGTGATCGACCCGCCTCAGCCTCCCAAAGTGCTGGGATTACAGGCCTGAGCCACCGCACCCGGCCTATTAGTTTTTTGAGGAACCTCCAAACTGTTCTCCATAGTGACTTTATTAATTTACATTCCTACCAACAGTATATGAGGGTTTCCTTTTCTTTACATCCGCGTTAGCATTTGTTATTGCCTTTCTTTTGGATATAAGCCATTTTAACTGGGGTGAGATGATATCACATCGTAGTTTTGATTTGCATTTCTCTGATCAGTGATGTTGAGCACCTTTTATATGCCTGTTTCCCATTTGTATATCTTTTTTTTTTTTTTTTTTTTTTTGAGGTGGAGTTTTGCTCTTGTCGCCCAGGCTGGAGTGCAATTATGTGATCTCGGCTCACTGCAACTTCTGCCTCCTGGGTTCAAGCGATCCTCCTGCCTCAGCCTCCCAGGTAGCTGGGATTACAGGTGCCCACCACAAGGCCCAGCTAATTTTTCTTTCTTTCTTTCTTTTTTTTTTTTTTTTGTAGAGATAGGGTTTCACCATGTTGGCCCTGCTGGTCTCGAACTCCTGACCTCAGGTGATCCACCTGCCTTGGCCAAGTGCTGGAATTACAGTGAGCCACTGCCCCAACCACTATTTGTATATATTTAGAGAAATGTCTATCCAAATCTTTTGCCCACCTTTTGATTGGATTATTAGATTTTTTTCTGTATAGAGTTGTTTGAGCTTCTTATGTATTCTGGTTATTAATAGCTTGTCAGCTAGGTAGTTTGCAAATATTTTCTCCCATTCTGTGGGTTGTCTCTTCACTTTGATAGTATCCTTTGCTGTGCAGAAGCTTTTGAACTTGATGTGATCCCATTTGTCTATTTTTGCTTTGGTTGCCTGTACCTGTGGGGTATTGTTCAATACATTTTTGCCCAAATCAATGTCCTAGAGATTTTCCCAAATGTTTTCTTGTAGGAGTTTCATAGTTTGAGG
This sequence comes from Symphalangus syndactylus, assembly GCF_028878055.3. Classification (NCBI taxonomy): domain Eukaryota; kingdom Metazoa; phylum Chordata; class Mammalia; order Primates; family Hylobatidae; genus Symphalangus; species Symphalangus syndactylus. The sequence goes on along the minus strand of NC_072430.2, from coordinate 66,693,760 downwards.
TCTTAGATTTAAGTCTTTGATCCATTTTGATTTGACTTCTTGTATATGGTGAGATATAGGGATCTAGTTTCATTATTCTGCATATGGATAATCAGTTTTTCCAGCACCATTTATTGAAGAGGCTGCCTTTTCCCTAATGTACGTCCTTAGCACGTTTGTCAAAAACGAGTTCACTGTATGTGTATGGATCTGTTTCTGGTTTCTCTATGCTGTTCCATTGGTCTATGTGTCTCTCTCTCTCTTTTTTTTTTTTTTGTTTTTTAGATGGAGTCTCGCTCTGTTGCCCAGGTTGGAGTGCAGTGGCACAATCTCAGCTCACTGCAACCTCTGCCTCTCGGGTTCAAGCGATTCTTCTGCCTCAGCCTCCCTAGTTGCTGGGCCTACAGGCGCCTGCCACCACGCCTGGCTAATTTTTTGTATTTTTAGTAGAGATAGGGTTTCACTGTGTTAGCCAGGGTGGTCTCAATCTCCTGACCTCATGATCACACCTGCCTCCACCTCCCAAACTGTGGGGATTACAGGCATGAGCCACCATGTCCGGCTGGTTTATGTATCTGTTTTTATGCCAGTACCATGCCGTTTTAGTTACTATATCTCTGTAGTACAATTTGAAGTTGGGTAATGTTGTTCCTCCAGTTCCCCACTCCCCTCCATCTTAGGATAGGGATTGCATTAAATCTATAGCTTGCTTTGGGTAGTGTGGACATTTTAACAATATTGATTATTCTAATCCACGAACATAAAATATGTTTTCATTTTTTTGGTGTCCTCTTCGATTTCTTTCATCAGTGTTTTACAGTTTTCATTAGAGATCTTTCACTTCTTTTGCTTAATTCCTAGGTATTTAATTTTATGTGTAGCTATTGTAAATAAGGTTTCTTTCTTGATTTCTTTTTCACATTGTTTGCTGTTGTCATATAGAAATGCTACTGACTTTTATATCCTGTAACTTTACTGAATTTATCAGTTCTAATAGTTTTCTTGTTTCTACTAGTTTTCTCTAAATATAAGATAATATCTGCAAACAAGGATAGTTTGATTTCTTCCTTTTCAATTTGGATGCCCTTTATATTGTTCTCTTGCCTTACTGCTCTAGCTATGACTTCCAGTACTATGTTAAATAACAGTGGTGGCAGTGGGCATCCATGTCATGTTCCAGATATTAAAGGAAAGGCTTTCAGTTTCTCCCCATTCAGTATGATACTAGCTGTAGATCTGTCATATATGACTTTTATTATGTTGAGTTACGTTCTTTCCTCAGCTTTTTGGCAGTTCTTACGAAGAGATGTTGAATTTTATCAAATGCTCTTTCAGCATCAATGAAATGATCATATATGGTTTTTATCCTTCATTCTGTTACGATGTGTCACATCGATTTGCATATGTCAAACCATCCTTGCATCCCAGGGACAAATCCCTATGCCATGATGAATAATCTAATATATCATTGATTTTTGGTTTGCTAGTATTTTGTTGAAGATTTTTGCATCAATATTCAGAGATATTGGTTTGTAGTTTTCTCTTTTTGATGTGTCTTCATCTGGTTTTGGCATCAGGGTAATACTGGCCATGCAGTACTCCCTCTATTTTTTTGGAATTGAGTAGGACTGGTATTAGTCCATCTTTATTTTTTATTTTATTATTATTATTTTTTTTGGAGACAGAGTCTCGCTCTGTCACCCAGGCTGGAGTGCAGTGGTGCGATCTCAGCTCACTGCAAGCTCCGCCTCCCAGGTTCACGCCATTCTCCTGCCTCAGCCTCTCTGAGTAGCTGGGACTACAGGTGCCCGCCACCACACCTGGCTAATTTTTTGTATTTTTAGTAGAGACGGGGTTTCACCATGGTCTCGATCTCCTGACCTCGTGATCCGCCCGCCTCGGCCTCCCAAAGTGCTGGGATTACAAGCATGAGCCACCGTGCCTGGCCAGTTCATCTTTAAATGTTTGATAGAATGCAGCAGTGAAGCTGTTGGGTCCCAGGTTTTCTTTGCTGGGAGACTTTTTATTATGGCTTCAAACTTGTTACTTGTTATTGGTCTGTTCAGGTTTTGGGTTTCTTCATGATTTAATCTTGGTAGGTTGTGTGTGTCTGGAATTTGTTTCTTCTAGATTTTCCAATTTATTTGTGTATAGTTGCTCACAGTAGCCACTAATGATCCTTTGGATTTCTGCAGTATCAGTCTTAATGTCTCCATTTTCATTTCTGACTTTATTTTTATCTTCTTTTTTTTTCAGTCTGACTAAGGTTTGTTGATTTTGTTTAACTTTTCAAAAACCAACTTTTGTTGTGTTTATCTTTTGTATTGTTTCATTTCAATTTTATTTCTGCTTGATCTTTTTCAAATTTTGGGTTTGGTTTGCTCTTGCTTTTCTATTTCTTTAAGATACATTGTTAGATCATTTGTTTGAAGTTTTTCCTCTTTTTTGATATAGCATTTACAGCTATAAACTTCCCTCTTAGTACTGCTTTTGCTGTATCCCATAGCTTTTGGTATGTTGTTTCCATTATCATTTGTTTCAAGATCTTTTTCAATTTCCTTCTTAATTTCTTCATTGACCCACTGGTCATTTAGGATGATATTGTTTAATTTCCATATATTTGTATACTTTGCAAAATTCTTCTTGTTCTAGTTTTATTCCATTGTGGTCAGAGAAGATGCTTGATATTTCAATTTTTTGAATGTTTTCAGACTTGTGACCTAATAAATGTATGGTCTGTCCATGAGAATGATCCATATGCTGAGGAAAAGAATGTGTATTCTGCAGTCATTGGATGAAATGTTCTGTAAAGATCTATTGGATCTATTTAGTCTTTAGTGCAGATTAAGACTGTTTCTTTTGACTTTTCTGTCTGGATTATCTGTCCAAGGCTGAAAGTGGGGTGTTGATCTCCAATTATTACTATATTGGGGCCTATCTTTCTCTAGCTCTAATATTTGCTTTATATTTCTGGGCGTTCCAGTGTTGGGTGTGTATATATTTAAAATTATTATATCCTCTTGTTGAATTGACCCCTCTATCATTATACAGTGACCTTCTTTCTCTGTTCTTGTAGTTTTAGTCCTTGTCGGGGAAAAAAAAAAAAAACAACTTGCTCTGTCACCCAGGCTGGAGTGCAGTGGCACGATCTCAGCTCACTGCAAGCTCCGCCTCCCGAGTTCACGCCATTCTCCTGCCTCAGCCTCCCGAGTAGCTGGGACTACAGGTGCCCGCCACCATGCCCGGCTAATTTTTTTGTATTTTTAGTAGAGATGGGCTTTCACTGTGTTAGCCAGGATGGTCTCGATCTCCTGACCTTGTGATCCACCCTCCTTGGCCGCCCAAAGTGCTGAGATTACAGGCATGTGTCACCACACCCAGCCCTAGTTTTGGTCTTAAAATCTACTTTGTCTGATAAGTATAGCAACTCCTGCTCTTTTTTAGGTTCCATTAACATGGAATATCTTTCTCCATCCCTTTATTTTCAGTCTATGTGTATTTTTATAGGTGAAGTGTTTCCTGTAGGCAACAGATTTGTTTTTTCATCTATTCAGCCATTCTACATATTTTCATTGGAGAGTTTAATCCATTTGCATTCAGTGCTACTATTGATAAGTAAACACTCACTCCTGCCATTTTGTTATTTGTTTTCTGGTTATTTTGTGGCTTTATTTTTTCTTTCTTTCTTTCTTTCTTTCTTTCTTTCTTTCTTTCTTTCTTTCTTTCTTTCCTTTCTTCCTTTAGTGAAGGTGATTTTCTCTGGTGATACGGTTTAGTTTCTTGCTTTATTTTTATTTTCCTTTTTAAATTTATTTAAAAATATATATATAGCTTATTGCTTTCTGCTCCTGTCAGACATGCCTTACCTGAAGTTTCTTGCTTTTTATATCTTGTGTATCCATTATATATTTTGTTTTGAGATTACCATGACGCTTGCAAATAGTATCTTATAACCCATTAACCTGATAACAGCTTAACACTGTTTGCATAAACAAACATGCAAAAATAAAACTAATAGAAATTCTACACCTTAACTCCATTCCCTGCTTTTTAACTTTTTGTTTCTGTGTATCTTGTTGTACTGACTATGTCTTGAAGAGTTGTTCTACTTATTATTTTCAATTGGTTCATTGTTTAGTCTTTCTACTTAGGATAAGAGTAGTTTACATACTAGTTACAGTATTATAATATTCTGGGTTTTTTTTCTGTCTACTTACTATTATGAGCGAATTTTATGCCTTCAGGTGATTACTTATTGCTCATTAATATCCTTTACTTTCTGGTTGAAGTACTCCCTTTAGCATTTCTTGTAGGGCAGTTCTGGTGTTTATGAAATCCCTTGGCTTTTGTTTATCTGCGAAAGTCTTTTTTACTTCATGTTTGAAAGATGTTTTCACTGGATATAGTATTCCAGGGTAAAAGTATTTTTCCTTCAGCACTTTAGATGTCGTGCCACACTCATCTGGCCTGTAATGTTTCCACTGAGGAGTCTGCTGCCAGATGTACTGGAGCTCCATTGCATGTTACTTGTTTCTTTTCTCTCACTGCTTTTAGGATCCTCTCTTTATCCTTGACCTTTGGGAGTTTGATTATTACATACCTTGAGGTAGTCATCTTTAAATTAAGTCTGCTTGGTGTTCTATAACCTTCTTGTACTTGGATATTGATATCTTTAGGTTTGGGAAGTTCTGTTATTATCACTTTGAATCAATTTTCTACCCATATATTTTTCTCTACATCTTTCAGGACAATAACTTTAGATTTGCCCTTTTTAAGGCCATTTTCTAGATCCTGTAGGCATGCTTCATTGTTTTTTATTCTTTTGTCTCCTGTATATTTTCAAATAGCCTATATTGAAGCTTATTAATTTTTTCTTCTGCTTAATCAATTCTGCTATTAAAGGACTCCAGGCTGGGTGTGGTGGCTCATGCCTGTAATCCCAGCACTTTGGGAGTCCAAGGCAGGTGGATCACCTGAGGTCAGGAGATCGAGACCAGGCTGGCCAACATGGTGAAACCCCATCTATACTTCTCTACTAAAAATACAAAAGTTAGCTGGGTGTGGTAGTGCATGCCTGTAGTCCTGGCTACTTGGGAGGCTGAGGAGGGAGAATCGCTTGAACCTCAAAGCAGAGGTTGCAGTGAGCCGAGGTCACACCACAGCATTTCAGCCTGGGCAACATAGGAAGACTCCATCTTATTAAAAAAAAAAAAACAAAACAAAAAAACTCTAATGTATTCTTCAGTATGACAATTGCATTTTTCTTTTTTTTTCTTTTTTTTTTTTGAGACGGAGTCTCGCTCTGTCACCCAGGCTGGAGTGCAGTGGCGCAATCTCGGCTCACTGCAAGCTCCGCCTCCCGGGTTCACGCCATTCTCCTGCCTCAGCCTCTCCGAGTAGCTGGGACTACAGGCGCCCGCCACCACGCCCGGCTAATTTTTTGTATTTTTAGTAGAGACGGGGTTTCACCGTGGTCTCAATCTGCTGACCTCGTGATCCGCCCGCCTCGGCCTCCCAAAGTGCTGGGATTACAAGCGTGAGCCACTGCGCCCGGCCGACAATTGCATTTTTCAACTCCAGAATTTTTGCTTTTCTTTTTAATTATTTCAATCTCTTTATTAAATTTATCTGAGAATTCTGTATTCCTTCTGTGTTGTCTTGAATTTGTTTCCTCAACACAGCTATTTTGAATTCTGTTTGAAAGGTCACATATCCCCTTCTCCAGGATTGGTTCCTGGTGCCTTATTTAGCTCATTTGGTAAGGTGATGTTTTCCTGGATGGTATTGCTACCTATTAGATGTTCTTTGGTGGCCAGGCATTGAAGAGTTCAGTGTTTATTGTAGTCTTCATGGTCTAGGCTTATTTGTACCTGCCCTTCTTGGGAAGACTTTCCAGATATTTGAAAGGACTTGGGTGTTGTGATCTAAACTGTATCTGCTTTAAAGGGTACTCCAAGCCCAGTAACACTGTGATTCTTGAAGACTTACAGAAATACCACCTTTATGGTCTTGGACAAGATTCAGGAGAATTCTCTGGATTACCAGGCAGAGGCTCTTGTTCTCTTCCTTTACTTTTTTCCCAACTGGAGTCTCTGTCTGTTCTGAGCCACCTTAATCTGAAGGTAGAATGACACAAGCACCCCTGTGGCCACCACCACTTTGACTGTGCCAGGTCAGACCTGAAGCAAGGATAGCACTGGGTCTTGCCCAAGGCCTGCTGTAACACACTCCCTGGCTACCGCCTATGTTTTCTCAAGGCTCTGGGGCTCTATAATCAGCCAGTGGTAAAGCCAGCCAGGCCTGTGTCCTTCCCTTCAGGGAAGCAAGGTTGCCCGGGCCCTGAGTGGGTCCAGTGATACCATCTGGGAGTTGGGGACTAGAGTCAAAAAACTTAGTCTACCTGGTGTTCTATTGCACTGTGACTTAGCTGGATAATCGTCTTTCCCACTCTTTCCTCCCCTTTCAAACGTAGAGGAGCCTCTCCCCATGGCCCCCACCACAGACCCATGAGGAATACTGCCAGACTATATAGCTAGGACTCTTCAGTTAGCTTGTGGTGAATGCTGCCTGGCCTGGGACTCACCCATCAGGTCAGTGGGCTCCCTTCTGGCCCAGGACAGGTACAGAAATGCTGTCTAAGAGTCAAGTTCTGGAATTGGGGGACCCCAAGAGCCTACTTGGTGCTCTGCCCCTCTGTGGCCGTGCTGGTATTTAAGGTATAAAACCAAGTCCCTTTTACTTTTCCCTCTGCTTTTCTCAAGCAGAAGTTTTGTCCCATAGCCACCACAGCTGGGAATGTGCTGAGTTTCATCTCAAGCCAGAGAGTCTTAGGGGTTCACCCAAGGCCTCATCATAGTACCTGGGTATTGCTGCTGGTTATTCAGGCCCAAGGGCTCTTCAGTTAGCAGGCGATTAATGCTGTCAGGACTGGGTCCTTTTATTCAAGGCAGTGTGTTCCCTTCTTGCCCAGGTTGTGTCTAGAAATGTCCTCTAGGAGCTAGAGCCTGGAACGGGGGCCTCACAACTCTGACCAGTGCCGTATCCTGCTGTGGTTGAGCTGGTATCCAAGATGCAAGACAAAGTTCTCCCCCACTTTTCCCTCTGCTGTCCTTAAGTGGAAGGAAAGGGCCTCTTTTGGAGCCACAGGCTGTGTAGCCTGGGGTTTTGAGAGGGGGTGATAACAGCATTCCATTAGCCATCCTGGCTGGTCTCTTAATATGTCACATGTCCGCCCAGTCCACTGTCTCTGGGCCTAGTTCATCACTAGGACTCACCTAAGAGTTGCAGTCCTTATGTGCCCAACTGCCTTTCAAGTTCACCTGGAGACAGAGCACTATAGCCCTCAGTGGCAAAGTTTGCAGGAACTCAAGTTCCTACCACTGGGATCAGTGATTCCCTCTTCTGGCTAGGGCTGGTTTAAATGTTCCCTCTGTGGGCAGGTGTCAGCTGAGTTTGGTCCTTTCTGCTCTAACAGGACAGCACTGAGTTGAGTGCCTCACAATTGCTGTGTTCTCCTTCCCCCATGCCCAGAGATGTTCTCTGTACCACACCAGCTGCCAGGGGTGGAGGAGGGGTGGCAGAGGGGTGGCATCAGCTATTTGGGACTGTTTTTTCTATCTCTTCAGAGCCTCTTGCAGTGATATGATGTTAGAACCAGGTATTATGAGGGCTTACCTGATTTTGGGTTCTCATGAAGGTGTTTTTTTTTCCTGTGTAGATAGTTGTTAAATTGGTGTCTTTGTCAGGGAATGATTGGAGCCTTCTATTCTGCCATCTTGCTCTGCCTCTCCATGATCTAGGCTAATAGTTACTTTTAGCAGAAAAAGAGTCTTGAATCAAGAGAAGTGAGATGTAACCTGGTAATACTTCTACCTTCTTAAAAAACTGGGGTGATTAATTATTTTATTCTATTTGTTAAATCTTGTGCTTAAGTTTTATGTAATTTTTCTATGTGAATATTACATTTTACAAAGGAAAAGTTAAAAAGAAGAACTTCTATCTGCTGCATTATTTAGCCCGTCAAAGTTAACTGTTAAGTCTCATTGTGATACCCTAAAGAGGAGAAACTATATCCCTCATTATCCTTTTTCTCTTTCCCTTTCTCTCTCTCTCCTTGAACATATTTTATTTACAGAAAATGGATTAAACTCTACACACTGTCCTGTAACCTAATTCTCACTTATAGGTCTCTTGAGGCACATTCCATATCGGTACATACAAATCTACTTTTTGAAAATTATTAATATATTAAATTTTTATGTAGAGGTAGCATGATTTAACCACTTCTGCATATGGGCATTTCAGTTGTACCAGGTATTTTTATATCAAATAATGTTGCCATTAATATAGTTTTAAATAAAGTTTGATGCTTTGCCAGTATATTTACAGGGTTTGCACACAAAGTGTACTAATTTTATACTGTGACAAATGCCAATTTGGTGTCTGAAAAGCTGGCACCAGTACACTTTTCTGACAAGAAAAAGATAAAACCTATAAGATTTTTCAGAAAATTTCCTTGAAACTTTTCATATTTATAAATACCAAACACTTTAGATTTTCAAACTGACTTAATCCATTTTAAAATCAAAATATCATTATAAAACATTTTTTGCATTAACTATGAAAGCAATACAAAAACATTTCTTAAACTACAGGAAGAAAATTATCTCACAATATCCAATTACAGAGAACCATTGTAAAGGTCAGGAGAATACCACATGCAGAGTCTCTCTGAGAATAAATAAATATAATAGCGCCTAAGGAGAGACAGCTAGGTAAGAATATTATAGTGAAATGGGATGGTGTGCTATTTTTAATGATTAAATTTAAACTGTTGTCTTTGAACCCAACAGAAGATAAAAAATTTGAGTAGAAATTAAAGGATTTAAGGTACAGATGAAGGTGTTATTTTTCTCACATAAGATATACTAGTTCCTAAAAGATGCTCAGATTTAAAATATTAAAATATTAAGGTAATTAAATAATATTTAACTATCGTTCTCAATACTCGACAAGATCTATGATTCCTTTAGGTGAAAGATGAGAATAATGGTATTCTAATGCTTTTCCTAGATCTCTTCTATCCATAACCTATTTTCTTATTAGGAATTGACAAGGTTCAAACCATTTTTGTCATATTTTATACTTTTTTTTTTTTTTTCACCCAGGCTGGAGTGCAGCACGCGATCTCAGCTCACTGCAACTTCCACCTCCCAGGTTCAAGTGATTCTACTACCTCAGCCTCCTGAGTAGCAGGGATTACGGCCATGTGCCACCACACCCAGCTAATTTTTGTATTTTTAGTAGAGATGGAGTTTCACCATGTTGGCCAGGATGGTCTCAATTTCTTGACCACATGATCTGCCCGCCTCGGCCTCCCAAAGTGCTGGGGTTAAGGGCATGGGCCACTGTGCCTGGCCCCTACTTTACTTTACACTTATGATAAAGACTTTGAGGGGACTTAACTATCTGATTAAATCATTTTGTACATACCACTAATTTTTTTTTTTTTTTTTTGAGACAGAATCTTGCTCTTTTGCCCAGGCGGGAGTGCAGTGGCACTATCTCGGCTCACTGCAAGCTCCGCCTCCCGGGTTCACGCCATTTTCCTGCCTCAGCCTCCCGAGTAGCTGGGACTATAGGCGCCCGCCACCGCGCCCGGCTAATTTTTTTTTTGTATTTTTTCAGTAGAGATGGGGTTTTACCGTGTTAGCCAGGATGGTCTCGATCTCCTGACCTCGTGATCCGCCCACCCCGGCCTCCCAAAGTGCTGGGATTACAGGCGTGAGCCACCGCACCCGGCCACATACCAGTAATCTTTTTTACCATGGTGTCTTCATTCTTTAGGCCCTTGTTTGAATTCATCTTTTGGATGCTTGTATTTTATTGTTAAGCAGTGTTTTGCAATATTTTACTATAAATAATCCTACTTGTATTTAAGGGAAACCTAAAAGCTGCAGCACATATGGGCCAACAGAATCTAATAGTATAGTTGTAAATTTCTTAATAGCAAAAGAAATCTGCAACAAAAATGATAACTTGGGCCGGATGTGGTGGCTCACGCCTGTAATCCCAGCACTTTGGGAGGCTGAGGCGAGCGGATCATGAGGTCAGGAGATTGAGACCATCCTAGCTAACATGGTGAAACCCCGTCTCTACTAAAAATACAAAAAAGTAGCCGGGCGTGGTGGCACGTGCCTGTAGTCCCAGCTACTCGGGAAGCTGAGGCAGGAGAATTGCCTGAACCTGGGAGGTGGAGGTTGTAGTGAGCGGAGATTGTGCCACTGCACTCCAGCCTGGGAGACAGAGTGAGACTCTGTCTCAAAAAAAAAAGAAAAAAAAAATAACTAAGCTATCGAAACATTTAAGGTTGATCATTCTATCTATATTTGCAAGAGTTAAAAATCTCTTTTTAATAGGCGGAATATTAACTTTTATACATATTAGGGGTCCTGACTCGTCCATTAAAAGAAATAAAACCAAGAAAATTATACGTATTGAAGTATAAAATAAAACTGTCATACTATTTGTTGACATTATTATGTATACAGAATATCCAAAAGCATCTGTGGATATTTTACAACAAATCAGTGTTGTAAGTTTCATTGGACAACTGTGGTATCAGTTTTAATGTCTCCATTTTCATTTCTGATTTTATTTGTGTCTTCTGTTTCTTGGTTGATTTAGTTAACAGCTTGGTTGACTTTATCTTTTCAAAAAATCCAAGTTTTCATTTTGTCCTTTTGTATTAGTTTTTAAGCTTTTATTTCATTTCGTTCTCCTCTGACCTTATATTTCTTTTCTAATTTGGGGTTTGGTTTGTTCCTGCTTTTCTAGTTCTATGAGGTGTATATTGTTTATTTGAAATCATCTTTCTACTTTTTTGACATAGGCGTTTACTGCTATAATCTTTCCCCTTAGCACTGCTTTTGGTGTACCCTGTAGGTTATGGTATGTTATGTTTCAACTTTCACTTGTTTCAAGAAGATTTATTTCCTACTTAATTTCTTTCTTGGCCCAATGGTCATTCAGGAGCATGTTTTAATTTTCATTTGTGTGTATAGTTTCCAAAGTTCCCCTTGTATTTTTTTTTTCCTCATAGAGACAAAGTCTCACTCTTATCACCCAGGCTAGAGTACAGAGCACCATCATAGCTCTCTCTAGCCTCAAAATCCTAGGCTCAAGCAATCCTCCCACCACAGCCTCCCAAAGTGCTGGAATTGTAGGAGTGAACCACTGTGTCTGGCTTGATGTCAACTTTTTTTTTTTTTAATTAGTTGACTTGTTTCATGTTGTAACATATGACCTATCCTGGAGAATGTTCCACATGCTGATATATTCTATATCTGTTAGATGAAATGTTTTGTAATTGTCTGTTACAATTTGGGCTAATGTGCAGTTTAAATGTAATGTTTCTTTGTTAATCTTCTGTCTAGATCTAATACTGAGAGTGAGGCGTTGAAGTCCTCAAAGAGTCTCTCTCTCCCTTTAGACTTAATATATGTACAAATCTGGGTGCTCCAGTGCTGGGTGCATATATGGTTAGAATTATATCTTCTTGTTGACTTGATCCCTTTATCATATAATGGTCTTCTTTATCTTTTTTTACTGTTTTTAATTTAGTCTGTTTTACTTAAGTATAGCTGCTCCTGCCCACTTTGAGTTTCTGTTTGCATGGAATACTTTTTTCCATCCCTTCACTTTCAGTCTACATTTGTCTTTATATGTGAGATGTATCTATTGTAGGCAGCATATAATTAGGTCACTTAAAGTCCATTTATCCCATCTTTATCTTTTTTTGTTGTTGTTTTTGAAACAGTGTTTTGCTCTGTCACGCAGGCTAGAGTATAGTGCCGTGATCTCAGCTGACTGCAGCCTTGACCTCCTGGACTCAAGGAATCCTCCCACCTCAGCCTCCCAAGTAGCTGGGATTATAGGTGCATGCCACTATACCCAGCTAATTTATTTAATTTTTATTTTTTGTAGAGACAAAGTCTCACTATGTTGCCTAGGCTGGTCTTGAACTCCTGAGCTGAAGGGATCCTCCTGCGTTGGCCTCTCAAAGTACTGGGATAATGGGTGTGAGGTGCTGCAGCTGGCTTCCATCTATATTTTTTAAGTAGAAAGTTTAATTTGTTTACCTTCAAGGTTATTATATATGAAGATTATTCCTATCATTTTCTTTATTGATTTTTTGCATATCTTTTGTTCCTTCCTTTCTCTTATTTATCATTGTGGTTTGGTGGCTGTCTGTAGTGGCAACATTTGAGTCCTCACTCTTTCTTACTTATGTGTTTGTTCTACCAGTGGGTTTTCTACTATTGTGTCTTCATGATAGTAGATATTGTCCTTTTGCTTCCAGGTGTAGGACTACCTTAAGTACTTCCTCTAGGACTGCTCTAGGGGTGATGAATTCACTTAGCTTTTGCTTGTCGGAGAAATACTTTATTTCTCCAACTATGAAGGATAACTCTTCTGTATATTATCTTTGGCTGGCAATTTTATTTCTTTCAGCACATTGAATATTTCATCCCATTCTCTCATGGCCTGTAAAGTTTCTGCTGAGAAATCTGCTATTAGTCTGATTGGGGTTCTCTTATAAGTCACTAGATGCTTTTTTCCCCCTTTTTAAGAATTATCTTTTTATTTGGCTTTCTTTAGACAGTTTGACCAAAATGTGCCATGAGGACAACTGTTTTGAATTCTATTTGCGGATCTCTGAGCTTATATCTGGATGTGTAAATCTTTGGCTAACCTTGGAAGTTTTCAGCTGTTATTTCATTAAATAGGCTTTCTATCTCCACCTCCTGAAATACCAAAATTTTGAATATTTGGTTGCTTTATGGTATTCCATATATCATGTAGGCTTTGTTTGGTTCTTTTTTATTCATTTTACTTTGTCTGCCTGGATTATCTGAAGAGATCTGTATGCAAGTTTTGAAATTCTTTCATCTGCTTGATCTAGTCTATTGTTGGAGCTTTCAGATATTTTTTATTTCATTCAATGAATTCTTCTGTTCCATAATTTGTTTGGTTCTTCTTAATGATATCTCTCTTCAGTTGATTTCTCATTCGTATCCTGAATTGTTTTTCCGATTCCTTTGTGTTGTTTAATCTGTGTTCTCTTGTATCTCACTGAACTTCTTTAATTCTTTTAAAATTTTTATCTGGTATTCATAAATTTCTTTCTCACCAGAATCTGTTACTAGATGTATTAGTTGATTTTCATGCTGTTGATAAAGACATACCTGGTACTGTGTAATTTATACAGGAAAAAGAGTTTAATGGTCTTAGAATTCCACGTGGCTGGAGAAGCCTCACAATCATGGCAAAAGGCAAGGAAGAACAAGTCACTTCTTACATGCATGGCAACAGGTAAAGAGAAAGAGTTTGTGCAGGGAAACTTTGCCTTGTAAAGCTATCAGATCTCCTGAGACTTATTCACTATCACAAGAACAGCACAGGAAAGACTTGTTCCCGTGATTCATTTACCTCCCACTGAGTCCCTCCCATAACATGTGAGAATTCAGGATGAGATTTGAGTGGGGACTTGGCCAAACCATATCATTCCGTCCCTGGCCCCTCCCAAATCTCATGTCCTCACATTTCAAAACCAGTCATGCCTTCCCAACAGCCCCCTAAAGTCTTAACTCATTTCAGCATTAACTCAGAAGTCCACAGTTGAAAGTCTCATCCTAGACAAGGCAAGTCTTTTCTGCCTATGAGCCTCTAAAATCAAAAGCAAATTAGTTGCTTCCTAAACACAGTGGGGATACAGGCATTGGATAAATGCAGCCATTCCAAATGGGAGAAATTGGCCAAAGCAAAGGGGCAACAGGCCCCATGCAAGCGTGAAATCCAGTGGGGCAGTAAAGCCTTAAAGCTCCAAAATGACCTTTTTTGATCATGTCTCACATCCAGGTCACACTGATGCAAGAGGTAGGTTCCCATGGTCTTGGGCAGCTCCATTCTGGCTGCTTTCATGGGCTGGCATTGAATATCTGCACTTTTCCAGGCACATGGTGCAAGCTGTCAGTGGATCTACCATTCCGGGGTCTGGAGGATGGTGGCCCTCTACTCACAGCTCCACTTGACAGTACCCTAGTAGGGACTCTGTGTGGGGGCTCTGACCCCATGTTGCCATTCTGTACCACCCTAGCAGAGATTCTCCATGAGAGCCTCGCCCCTGCAGCCCAAACTTCTGCCTGGACATCCAGGCATTTCCGTACATCCTCTGAAATCTAGGCAAAGGTTCCCCTACCCCAATTCTTGACTTCTGTGCACTTGCAGGCTCAACACCATGTGGCAGCTGCCAAGGCTTCAGGCTTGCACCCTCTGAAGCCATATTCCAAGCTCTACATTGACCCCTTTCAGCCACAGTGGGAGCAGCTGGGATGCAGGGCACCAAGTCCCTAGGCTGCACATAGCATGGGGACCCTGGGCCTGGCCCATGAAACTACTCTTTCCTCCTAGGCCTCCAGGTCTGTGATGGGAGGGGCTGCCATGAAGACCTCTGACATGCCCTGGAGACATTTTCCCCATTGTCTTGGGGATTAACATTCAGTTCCTCGTTACTTATGCAAATTTCTATAGCCAGCTTGGATTTCTCCTCAGAAAATGAGATTTTCTTTTCTGTCGCATTGTCAGACTGAAATTTTCCAAACTTTTATGCTCTGCTTCCCTTCTAAAACTGATTGCCCTTAACAGCACCCAAGTCACCTCTTGAATGCCTTGCTGCTTAGAAATTTCTTCCACCAGATACCATAAATTATCTCTCAATTCAAAGCTCCACAAATCTCTAAGGCAGGGGCAAAATGCCACCAGTCTCTTGGCTAAAACATAACAAGAGTCACTGGCCAGGCATGGTGGCTCACAGCTGTAATCCCAGCACTTTGGGAGGCCAAGGCAGGTGGATCACCTGAAGTTGGGAGTTTGAGACCAGCCTGACCAACATGGAGCAACCCTGTCTCTACTAAAAAAAAAAAAAAAAAAAAAAAATTAACCAGGCGTGGTAGTGCATGCCTGTAATCCCATCTACTTAGGAGGCTGAGGTAGGAGAATCTCTTGAACCCAGGAGGCAAAGGTTACAGTGAGCCAAGATCACGCCATTGTACTCCAGCCTGGGCAACAAGAGTGAAACTCCATCTCAAAAAAAAAAAAAAAAAAAAAAAAAAAAGTCACCGTTGCTCCAGTTTCCAACAAGTTCTTCATTTCCATCTGAGACCACTTCAGCCTGGACCTTATTGTTCATATTGCTATCAGCATTTTCATCAAAGCCATTCAATAAGTCTTTAAGAAGTTTCAAATTTTCCCACATCTTCCTCTCTTCTTCTGAGCCCTCCAAACTGTTCCAACCTCTGCCTGTTACCCAGTTCCAAAGTTGCTTCCACATTTTTGGGTATCTTTTCATCAGTCCTCCCCTCTACTGGTACCAATTTACTGTATTAGTTCATTTTCATGCTGCTGATAAAGATATACCTGACACTGGGTAATCTACACAGGAGAAAGGGCTTAATGGACTTACAGTTCCACGTGGCTGGGGAAGCCACACAATCATAGGGAAAGGCAAGGAGGAATAAGTCATGTCTTACATGGATGGCAGCAGGCAAAGAGCTTGTACAAGGAAACTCCACCTTATAAAGCCATCAGATCTTGTAAGACTTATTCACTATCACAAGAACAGCATGAGAAAGACCTGCCCTCAGTATTCAACTATCTCCCACAGAGTCCCTCCTACAACATGTAGGAATTCAGGATGAGATTTGGGTGGGGACACAGCCAAACCATATCACTGGAGAATTGTTTGTTTTTTAAATTTTTTTAAAAAATTTAGGTTCGGGGATACATGTGCAAGAATTACTGTGTTGCTTTGGAGGTATCATATTTCCTTTTTCATATTTCTTTTTTTCTTTTTTTTTTTTTGAGACGGAGTCTTGCTCTGTCACCCAGGCTGGAGTGCAGTGGTGCGATCTTGGCTCACTGCAAGCTCCGCCTGCTGGGTTCACGCCATTCTCCTGCCTCAGCCTCTCTGAGTAGCTGGGACTACAGGCTCCTGCCACCACGCCCGGCTAATTTTTTTTGTATTTTTAGTAGAGACGGGGTTTCACCGTGGTCTCAATCTCCTGAACTTGTGATCCGCCCGCCTCAGCCTCCCAAAGTGCTGGGATTACAAGCGTGAGCCACCGCGCCTGGCCCTCATATTTCTTTATGTTTATCTGTGCATCTTATATAATGGTTACATCTTCTAATTTTTTGAATTTGTTTTTGTAGGAGAGGACTTTTTTCTGAAGATGTCTCTGTTGGTGGGGTAAAGCACTTTGGTTTTGATTCTAGGTCCATGCAGTAGTGTGGTCTCCAGATGAGTTCTTCAGCTGTAAATAGCAATGGTGGCTTCCAGTTTCCTCAGTGGAAGTTGTGGTGATTTTTGCTAGGAACAGGAATGCCAGGTAGGCCAGTCCACAGGCCTCGATGGTGGCAGTGGTGGACTGAGCATGCCTGTTTTGGGGCCTCAGGGTCCAAACATTGACATTGGTATTAGTGGATACAGGTAGGTTGATTCTTGGGTCTCCAGGTGGCCTGCTCAGGTGCCATTAGTGGTAGTGGTAGGCTGGACAGGTAGGTAGGTAGACAGATTCCTGGGTAACAGGTGTGACATGGGTAATGACAGTAGCAGTGGTGGGATTACCTCTCTGGTTCCCAAGTGTTTCATGCTGGTGTTGGTGATGGCTAGGTGGGCCAGTTCCCAGGCCTGCAGGTGGCACGTGTGTGTGAGTACCAGCTGTGGTGGTAACAGAAAGTTGGATGGGCCAAATCTGTGGCCCCTGGGAAGAGTACTTATTTGCCAATGGTGGTGGATAGGGCTGGGTGATGACCCAGACTTCTGCACAGAGTGTTTGGTCCTGGGGGTAGGGAGCAGAGCCAGTCTAAGCAGATCTGTCCTCTGGCTTCTGCGTGGTATGTGTGAGCACTGGCTGTGGTAGGCAGATATGGGGTGATCCCCAGGTTCCTGGCAGAATGCTTGAGTTGGGGCAGTAGCAGCTGTACTGCAGCCCTGTTACAGGGGAGGGCAGGGTTGCTTTCAGGGGCAGCAGCTGTAGGCAGGTGGCTGGGGAGTGCTTCCACCCCAAGTGGCAGTCTCAGGTGAGGTATCCTATATTCAGAGTGCTTGTAAATGTGTTGTAGCTCTGCTGCTCAGGGAAATGGGGTCACTACCAGTAGCTCGTGCTTCATGCTTCACCCCACAGTGGCAGGCAGCAGCTGTGGGTTGTGGGGAGACTGTCCTCAGGATGTATGAATATGCCGCATCCCCACTGATGGGGGCCACGGGGTTACTGCCAGTGGCTCATACTTTAGCTCTGGCAGCAGCAGCCAGCTACGGTGGGGTGGCAGCTGAAGGTGGGGGATATGGGTGGGGCTCCAGGGATGTGGAGATGTGGGACCTGTTAGACCTCAGGGCAGGATGCAGTCTGGGGTCTGGGCTCCCAAAATGGCGTGGTGCTGTAGCTGCTTAGGAGTGCAGGGTGGGTGATAGGTGGAACCCAGCATTAGCTCCCTTTCTGGAGCAATGCCATCTCAGTCTCCAGGCAGCTTTCTACATTAGTCCTTGGACCTATGCAGAGTTAGAAGAGGCTCTCCCATGGCCAGGAATGCAGGAGTCTGCAGTGGGAATGTGGACTGCTGAGGGTCTCTCATTTACCCTTTCCCTGCACTGAGGAGCCTTTGCAGGCTCACAGCCATCCTGGCTGAGCAGGCTGTCTTGCTTACTTTTTCTCCTTTTTTGTTGGTGGAGTCTGGCTCTGTTGCCCAGGCTGGAGTGCAATGGCACAACCCCGGCTCACTGCAACTTCTGCCTCCCAGGTTTACACCATTCTCCTGCCTCAGCCTCCTGAGTAGCTGGGACTACAGGCGCCCCCACCACGCCCGGCTAATTTTTTGTATTTTTAGTGAAGACGGGGTTTCACTGTGTTAGCCAGGATGGTCTCGATTTGACCTTGTGATCCACCCGCCTCGGCCTCCCAAAGTGCTGGGATTACAGGCGTGAGCCACTGCGCCCGGCCCTCTTTTTCTCCTTTAAGGTAAAGCCTGTGGTTATTGACTTGAGACCTTTCTTCTTTTCTAATACAGGTGCTTAGTGGTATGAATTGTTCTATAACTAATACTTTAAAAGCATATTGATTTTGAAATGTTTTTATTTTGATTCAGTTCAAGGTAGTTTCCCTTTAGACTTTTTTTTTCTTTTTTTTTATTATTATACTTTAGGTTTTAGGGTACATGTGCACAATGTGCTGGTTTGTTACATATGTATCCATGTGCCATGTTGTTTTGCTGCACCCATTAACTTGTCATTTAGCATTAGGTATATCTCCTAATGCTGTCCCTCCCCCCTCCCCCCTTCCACAACAGTCCCCGGAGTATGATGTTCCCCTTCCTGTGTCCATGAATTCTCATTGTTCAATTCCCACCTATGAGTGAGAACATGCGGTGTTTGGTTTTTTGTCCTTGCGATAGTTTACTGAGAATGATGGTTTCCAGTTTCATCCATGTCCCTACAAAGGACATGAACTCATCATTTTTTATGGTTGCATAGTATTCCATGGTGTATATGTGCCACATTTTCTTAATCCAGTCTATCGTTGTTGGACATTTGGGTTGGTTCCAAGTCTTTGCTATTGTGAATAGTGCCGCAATAAACATATGTGTGCATGTGTCTTTATAGCAGCATGATTTATAGTCCTTTGGGTATATACCCAGTAATGGGATGGCTGGGTCAAATGGTATTTCTGGTTCTAGATCCCTGAGGAATTGCCACACTGACTTCCACAATGGTTGAACTAGTTTACAGTCTCACCAACAGTGTAAAAGTGTTCCTATTTCTCCACATCCTTTCCAGCACCTGTTGTTTCCTGACTTTTTAATGATGGCCATTCTAACTGGTGTGAGATGGTATCTCATTGTGGTTTTGATTTGCATTTCTCTGATGGCCAGTGATGATGAGCATTTTTTCATGTGTTTTTTGGCTGCATAAATGTATTCTTTTGAGAAGTCTGTTCATGTCCTTCGCCCACTTTTTGATGGGGTTGTTTGTTTTTTTCTTGTAAATTTGTTTGAGTTCATTGTAGATTCTGGATATTAGCCCTTTGTCAGATGAGTAGGTTGCAAAAATTTTCTCCCATTCTGTAGGTTGCCTGTTCACTCTGATGGTAGTTTCTTTTGCTATGCAGAAGCTCTTTAGTTTAATGAGATCCCATTTGTCGATTTTGGCTTTTGTTGCCATTGCTTTTGGTGTTTTAGACATGAAGTCCTTGCCCATGCCTGTGTCCTGAATGGTATTGCCTAGGTTTTCTTGTAGGGTTTTAATGGTTTTAGATCTAACATTTAAGTCTTTAATCCATCTTGAATTAATTTTTGTATAAGGTGTAAGGAAGGGATCCAGTTTCAGCTTTCTACATATGGCTAGCCAGTTTTCCCAGCACCATTTATTAAATAGGGAATCCTTTCCCCATTTCTTGTTTTTGTCAGGTTTGTCAAAGATAAGATAGTTGTAGATATGTGGCATTATTTCTGAAGGCTCTGTTCTGTTCCATTGATCTATGTCTCTGTTGTGGTACCAGTACCATGCAGTTTTGGTTACTGTAGCCTTGTAGTATAGTTTGAAGTCAGGTAGTGTGATGCCTCCAGGTTTGTTCTTTTGGCTTAGGATTGACTTGGCAATGCAGGTTCTTTTTTGGTTCCATATGAACTTTAAAGTAGTTTTTTCCAATTCTGTGAAGAAAGTCATTGGTAGCTTGGTGGGGATGGCATTGAATCTATAAATTACCTTGGGCAGCATGGCCATTTTCACGATATTGATTCTTCCAACCCACAAGCATGGAATGTTCTTCCATTTGTTTGTGTCCTCTTTTATTTCATTGAGCAGTGGTTTGTAGTTCTCCTTGAAGAGGTCCTTCACATCCCTCGTAAGTTGGATTCCTAGGTATTTTATTCTCTTTGAAGCAATTGTGAATGGGAGTTCACTCATGATTTGGCTCTCTGTTTGTCTGTGATTAGTGTACAAGAATGCTTGTGATTTTTGTACATTGATTTTATATCCTGAGACTTTGCTGAAGTTGCTAATCAGCTTAAGGAGATTTTGGGCTGAGACAATGGGGTTTTCTAGATATACAATCATGTCATCTGCAAACAGGGACAATTTGACTTCCTCTTTTCCTAATTGAATACCCTTTATTTCTTTCTCCTGCCTGATTGCCCTGGCCAGAACTTCCAGCACTATGTTGAATAGGAGTGGTGAGAGAGGGCATCCCTGTCTTGTGCCAGTTTTCAAAGGGAATGCTTCCAGTTTTTGCCCATTCAGTATGATATTGGCTGTGGGTTTGTCATAGATAGCTCTTATTATTTTGAGATACGTCCCATCAATACCTAATTTATTGAGAGTTTTTAGCATGAAGGGTTGTTGAATTTTGTCAAAGGCCTTTTCTGCATCTATTGAGATAATCATGTGGTTTTTGTCTTTGGTTCTGTTTATATGCTGGATTACATTTATTGATTTGCGTGTGTTGAACCAGCCTTGCATCCCAGGGATGAAGCCCACTTGATCATGGTGTATAAGCTTTTTGATGTGATGCTGGATTTTGTTTGCCAGTATTTTATTGAGGATTTTTGCATCAGTGTTCATCAAGGATATTGGTCTGAAATTCTCTTTTTCGGTTATGTCTCTACCAGGCTTTGGTATCAGGACGATGCTGGCCTCATAAAATGTGTTAGGGAGGATTCCCTCTTTTTCTATTGATTGGAATAGTTTCAGAAGGAATGGTACCAGTTCCTCCTTGTACATCTGGTAGAATTCGGCTGTGAATCCATCAGGTCCTGGACTCTTTTTAGTTGCTAAGCTATTGATTATTGCCACAATTTCAGATCCTGTTATTGGTCTATTCAGAGATTCAACTTCTTCCTGGTTTAGTCTTGGGAGGGTGTATTTGTCGAGGAATTTATCTATTTCTTCTAGATTTTCTAGTTTATTTGCATAGAGGTGTTTGTAGTATTCTCTGATGGTAGATTGTATTTCTATGGGATCGGTGGTGATATTCCCTTTATCATTTTTTATTGCATTTATTTGATTCTTCTCTCTTTTCTTTATTAGTCTTGCTAGTGGACTATCAATTTTATTGATCTTTTCAAAAAACCAGCTCCTGGATTCATTAATTTTTTTGAAGGGTTTTTTGTGTCTCTATTTCCTTCAGTTCTGCTCTGATTTTAGTTATTTCTAGCCTTCTGCTAGCTTTTGAATGTGTTTGCTCTTGCTTTTCTAGTTCTTTTAATTGTGATGTTAAGGTGTCAATTTTGGATCTTTCCTGCTTTCTCTTGTGGGCATTTAGTGCTATAAATTTCCCTCTACACACTGCTTTGAATGTGTCGCAGAGATTCTGGTATGTTGTGTCTTCGTTCTCTTTGGTTTCAAAGAACATCTTCATTTCTGCCTTCATTTCATTATTTACCCAATAGTCATTCAGGACCAGGTTGTTCAGTTTCCATGTAGTTGAGCAGTTTTGAGTGAGTTTCTTAATCCTGAGTTCTAGTTTGATTGCACTGTGGTCTGAGAGACAGTTTGTTATAATTTCTGTTCTTTTATATTTGCTGAGGAGAGCTTTACTTCCAACTATGTGGTCAATTTTGGAATAGGTGTGTTGTGGTGCTGAAAAAAATGTATATTCTGTTGATTTGGGGTGGAGAGTTCTGTAGATGTCCATTCGGTCCACTTGGTGCAGAGCTGAGTTCAATTCCTGGATATCCTTGTTAACTTTGTGTCTCGTTGATCTGTCTAATGTTGACAGTGGGGTGTTAAAATCTCCCATTATTATTGTGTGGGAGTTTAAGTCCCTTTGTAGGTCACTCAAGACTTGCTTTATGACTCTGGGTGCTCCTGTATTGGGTGCATATATATTTAGGATAGTTAGCTCTTCTTGTTGAATTGATCCCTTTACCATTATGTAATGGCCTTCTTTGTCTCTTTTGATCTTTGTTGGTTTAAAGTCTATTTTATCAGAGACTAGGATTGCAACCCCTGCCTTTTTTTGTTTTCCATTTGCTTGATAGATCTTTCTCCATCCCTTTATTTTGAGTCTATGTTTGTCTCTGCATGTGAGATGGGATTCCTGAATACAGCACACTCATGGGTCTTGACTCCTTATCCAGTTTGTCAGTCTGTGTCTTTTAATTGGAGCATTTAGCCCATTTACATTTAAAGTTAATATTGTTATGTGTGAATCTGATCCTGTCATTATGATGTTAGTTGGTTATTTTGCTTGTTAGTTGATGCAGTTTCTTCCTAGCCTCGATGGTCTTTACAATTTGGCGTGTTTTTGCAGTGGCTAGTACCGGTTGTTCCTTTCCATGTTTAGTGCTTCCTTCAGGAACTCTTTTTAGGACAGACTTGGTGGAGACCAAATCACTCAGCATTTGCTTGTCTGTAAAGTATTTTATTTCTCCTTCACTTATGAAGCTTAGTTTGACTGGATATGAAATTCTGGGTTGAAATTTCTTTTCTTTAAGAATGTTGAATATCAGCCCCCACTCTCTTCTGGCTTGTAGAGTTTCTGCCAAGAGATCAGCTGTTAGTCTGATGGGCTTCCCTTTGTGGGTAACCCGACCTTTCTCTCTGGCCGCCCTTAACATTTTTTCCTTCATTTCAACTTTGGTGAATCTGACAATTATGTGTCTTGGAGTTGCTCTTCTTGAGGAGTATCTTTGTGGTGTTCTCTGTATTTCCTGAATCTGAATGTTGACCTGCCTTGCTAGATTGGGGAAGTTCTCCTGGATAATATCTTGCAGAGTGTTTTCCAACTTGATTCCATTCTCCCCGTCATTTTCAGGTACACCAATCAGACGTAGATTTGGTCTTTTCACATAGTCCCATATTTCTTGGAGGCTTTGTTTGTTTCTTTTTATTCTTTTTTCTATAAACTTCCCTTTTCGCTTCATTTCATTCATTTCATCTTCCATCACTGATACCCTTTCTTCCAGTTGATCACATCGGCTACCGAGGCTTCTGCAGTCTTCGCGTAGTTCTCGATACTTGGCTTTCAGCTCCATCAGCTCCTTTAAGCCCTTCTCTCCATTGGTTATTCTAGTTACCCATTCGTCTAATTTTTTTCAAAGTTTTTAACTTCTTTGCTGTTGTTTTGAATTTCCTCCCGTAGCTCGGAGTAGTTTGATTGTCTGAAGCCTTCTTCTCTTAACTTGTCAAACTCATTCTCTGTCCAGCTTTGTTCCGTTGCTGGTGAGGAACTGCGTTCCTTTGGAGGAGGAGAGGTGCTCTGCTTTTTAGAGTTTCCAGTTTTTCTGCTCTGTTTTTTCCCCATCTTTGTGGTTTTATCTACTTTTGGTACATGGTGATGTACAGATGGGTTTTTGGTGTGGGTGTCTTTTCTGTTTGTTGGTTTTCCTTCTCCCAGACAGGACCCTCAGCTGCAGGTCTGTTGGAGTTTGCTAGAGGTCCACTCCAGACCCTGTTTGGCTGGGTGTCAGCAGTGGTGGTTGCAGAACAGTGGATTTTCGTGAGACCACAAATTCAGCTGTCTGATAGTTCCTCTGGAAGTTTTGTCTCAGAGGAGTACCTGGCCGAGTGAGGTGTCAGTCTGTCCCTACTGGGGCGTGCCTCCCAGTTCGGCTGCTCGGGGGTCAGGGACTCACTTTAGGAGGCAGTCTGTCTGTTCTCAGATCTGCAGCTGCGTGCTGGGAGAACCACTACTCTCTTCAAAGCTGTCAGACAGGGACATTTAAGTCTGCAGAGGTTCCTGCTGAATTTTTGTTTGTCTGTGCCCTGCCCCCAGAGGTGGAGCCTACAGAAGCACACAAGCCTCCTTGAGCTGTGGTGGGCTCCACCCAGTTCGAGCTTCCTGGCTGCTTCGTTTACCTAAGCAAGCCTGGGCAATGGCGGGCACCCCTCCCCCAGCCTCGCTGCTGCCTTGCAGTTTGATCTCAGACTGCTGTGCTAGCAATCAGCGAGACTCCGTGGGCATAGGACCTTCTGAGCCAGGTGCGGGACACAATCTCCTGGTGTGCCGTTTTCCAGGCCCGTTGGAAAAGCGCAGTATTAGGGTGGGACTGACCCGATTTTTCGAGGTGCCATCTGTTACCCCTTTCTTTGACTAGGAAAGGGAACTCCCTGACCCCTTGCACTTCCCGAGTGAGGCAATGCCTCACCCTGCTTAGGCTCGCGCACAGTGCTCTGCACCAACTGTCCCGCACCCACTGTTTGGCACTCCCTAGTGAGATGAACCCGGTACCTCAAACGGAAATGCAGAAATCACCCATCTTCTGTGTCGCTCAGGCTGGGAGCTGTAGACCGGAGCTGTTCCTATTCAGCCATCTTCGCAAATGTCTAGACTTTTTTTTCTTGAACCAATGAGATTTTGAAGTGTCTTCATTAGTTTCCAAATTCTTGGGGGTAATTTCTAGCAATATTCTTGTTAATGAATTTTAATTTGATTTAATAATGTTCAGAGAATGTACTTTGTATGACTTGAATCCTCTTATTTTTAACTTTAGGTTTGGTGGTACATATGAAGGTTTTTTGTTGTTGTTTTTTGAGATGGAGTGTCACTCTGTCACCCAGTCTAGAGTGCAGTGGCACAATCATCTCAGCTCCATATGAAGGTTTTTTACACAGGTAAACTCATGTCACAGGGGTTTGTTGTACAGATAATTTCATCACCCAGGAATTAAGCCCAGTACCCAATATTATCTTTTCGGTTCCTCTCCCTCCTCCCACCCTCCACTCTCAAGGTGACCCCAGTGTCTGTTTCCTTCTTTGTGTCTGTGGGTTCTCATCATTTAGCTCCCACTTGTAAGGGAAAAAATGTGGGATTTTGTTTTCTGTTCCTGAGTTAGTTTGCTAAGGATAAAGGTCTCCAGCTCCATCCTTGTTCCCACAAAAGACACAATCTTGTTCTTTTTTTTGGTTGCATATTATTCCATAGTGTATATATACCACATTTTCTTTTTTGTTGTTGTTGTTGTTTTGTTTCGAGACAAAGTTATACTCTTGTCACCCAGACTGGAGTGTAATGGTGTGATCTTGGCTCCCTGCAACCTCTGCCTCCTGGGTTCAAGCGATTCTCCTGCCTCAGCCTCCTGAGTAGCTGGGATTATAGGTGCCCGCCACCATGCCGGGCTAATTTTTGTATTTTTAATAGAGATGGGGCTTCACCACGCTGGCCAGGCTGGTCTTGAAGTCCTGACCTCAGGTGATCCACCTGCCTCGGCCTCCCAAAGTGCTGGGATTATACAAGTGAGCCACCATGCTGGGCCTGTACTACATTTTCTTTATCCGATCTGACATCGATAGGCATTTAGGTTGTGTGTTAGTCTGCTCTCACACTGTTATAAGGAGATACCTGAGACTGGGTAATTTATAAAGGAAAGAAGTTTAATTGACTCATAGTTCCACATGGCTAGGGAGGCCTCAGGAAACTTACAATCATGGCAGAAGGGGAAGCAAATATATCCTTCCTCACATGGTGGCAGGGAGAGAGAAGTGCAGAGCAAAGTGGGGGAAAGCCCCTTATAAAACCATCAGATCACATGATGGGACTCACTACCACAAGAACAGCATGGGGGTAACTGTCCCTATGGTTCAATTATCTCCCACCAGGTCCCTCCCACGACACGTGGGGATTATGGGAACTATAACTCAAAATGAGATTTGGGTAGGAACACAGCCAAACCATACCAGATTGATTCCATGTCTTTGCTATTGTGAACAGTGCTGCAGTGAACATTTTGTGTGCATGTGTCTTTATGGTAGAATGATTTACATTCCTCTGGATAGATACCCAGTAATGGGTCTGCTGGGTCAAATGGTAGTTCTACTTTTAGCTCTTTGAGGAATCACTGTACTGCTTTCCACAATGGTTGAACTAATTTGCCCTCCCACCAACAGTGTATAAGTGTTACCTTTTCTCTGTAACTTTGCCAGCATCTGATATTTTTTGACTTTTAATAATAGCCATTCTGACTGATGTAAAATGGTACCTCATTGTGGTTTTGATTTGCATTTCTCTAATGATCAGTGATAGCTTTCTTTCATATGCATGTTGGCTGCATGTATGTGCTCTTTGAAGAGCATTTGTTCATGTTCTTTGCCCACTTTTTAATCGAGTTGTTTCTCTTGTAAATTTAAGTTCTTTATAGAGAGGCTGGATATTTAGACCTTTGTCAGATGTACAGTTTGCAAATGGCTTCTCCTATTCTGTAAGCTATCTGTTTATTCTGTTTAGTTTCTTCTGTGCAGAAGCTCTTAAATTTAATTAATCCCACTTGTCAATTTTTGCTTTTGTTGCGATTGCTTTTGGTGTTTTTGTCATAAAATCTTTGCCCATTCCTATGTCTGGGATGGCATTGTCTAGGTTGCCTTCCAGGGTTTTTTATAGTTTTGAGTTTTAAAGTCTTTAGTTCATCTTCAGTTAGTTTTTGTATATGGTGTAAGGAAGGGGTCCAGCTTTAGTCTTCTGCATATGGCTAGCCAGTTATCCCAGCACCACTTATTGAAGAGGGAGTTCTGTTTCCCCATTGCTTGCTTTTGTCAGCCTTGTCAAAGATCAGGTGGTCATAGGTGTGCAGCCTTATTTCTGGGCTCTCTATTCTGTTCCATTGATCTGTGTGCCTGTTTTTGTATCAGCACCGTGTTGTTTTGGTTACTGTAGCCCTGTAGTATAGTTTGAAGTTGGCAATGTGATTCCTCCAGCTTTGTTCTTTTGGCTTAGGATTGCCTTGGTTATTTGGGCTCTCTTTTGGTTTCATATGAATTTTAAAATAGTTTTTCCTAGTTCTGTGAAGAATGTTGTTGGTAGTTTGATAGGAATAGCACTGAATCTGTAAATTGCTTTGAGCAATATGGTCATTTACGTGATATTCTTCCTATCTATGAGCATAGGAGGTTTTTCCATTCATTTGACTTCTATGAGCAGTGTTTTATAATTCTCATTGTAGAGACCTTTCACCTCCCTGGTTAGCTGTATTCCTAGGTATTTTATTTTGTTGTGGCAATTGTGAGTGGAATTGCCTTTCTGGTTTGGTTCTTGGCTTGGCTTTTCTTGGTATATAGGAATGCTAGTGATTTTTATACATTGACTTTTTTATTCTTTTGTTTCCTGAACCTTTGAAGTTATTTATCAGCTAAAGGAGCTTTTGGGCTGAGACTATGGGGTTCTGTAGTTATTGAATCATATTGTCTGCAACAGAGATAGTTTGACTTCCTCTCTTCCTATTTGGATGCCCTCTATTACTTTCTCTTGCCTGATTGCTCTGACTAGGACTTCTAATACTATGTTGAATAGGAGGGGTAAAGGAGGGCATCCTTGTCTTATGCAGGTTTTTAAGAGGAATGCTTCCAGCTTTTGCCCATTTGGTATAATGTTGGCTGTGGGTTTTTCATAGATGGCTCTTATTATTTTGAGGTATGCTCCTTGAATACCTAGTCTACTGAGAGTTTTTAATATGAAGGGGTGTTGAATTTTATCAAAAAGCCTTTTCTGTGTCTATTGAGATAATCATGTGGGTTTTGTTTATGTGATGAATCACATTGATTTGTGTGTTTTGAACCAAACTTGCATCCTGAGGATGAAGCCTACCTGATCATGATGTATTTGCTTTTTGATGTGCTGCTGGATTTGGTTTGCTAGTATTTCATTGAGGATTTTTACATCAATGTTCATCAAGGATATTGGCCCGAATTTGTCGTCGTCGTCGTTGTTGTGTCTCTGCCTGGTTTTGGTATCAGGATGATGTTGGCCTCCTAGAATGAGTTGGGGAAGAGAACCTCCTCCTGAATTTTTTTGAAATAGTTTCTGTAGGAATGGTACCAGCTCTTCTTTCTACATCTAGTAGAATTCAGCTATGAATCTATCAGGTCCTGGGCTTTGTTTGGTTGGTAGGCTATTACTGATACCATTTCAGAGCTCACGATTGGTCTGTTCAGGAAATCAGTTTCTTCCTGGTTCAGTCTTGTAGGGTGTATGTGTCCAGGAATGTATCCATCTCTTCCAGGTTTTCTAGTTTGTGTGCATAGAGGTGTTTATAGTAGTTTGATGGTTATTTCTTTTTCTGTGGGGTCAGTGGTAACGTTCCCTTCATCATTTCTAATTGTGTTTATTCAGATCTTCTCTCTTTTCTTTATTAATATAGCAAGTGGCCTATCTGTCTTACTAACTTTTCAAAAAACTGCCTCCTGGATTCATTAGTTGATCTTTTGAATGTTTTTTTGGTATCTTGATTTCCTCCAGTTCAGCTCTGATTTTGGCTATTACTTGTCTCCTGCTAGCTTTGGGGTTGATTTGTTCTTCTCTTATTCTGTCAGTTGTAATGTTAGATTGTAAATTTGAGATGTTTCTAACTTTTTTTTTTTTTTTTGAGACAGAGTTTCGTTCTTGTTGCCCAGGCTGGAGTGCAAACAGCATGATCTCAGCTCGCCGCAACCTCTGCCTCTGGGGTTCAAGTGATTCTCCTACCTCAGCCTTCCGAGTAGCTGGGATTACAGGCATGTTCCACCATGTCCAGCTAATTTGGTATTTTTAGTAGAGATAGGGTTTCTCCATGTTGGCAAGGCTGGTCTGGAACTCCTGATCTTAGGTGATCCGCCTGCCTCAGCCTCCCAAAGTGCTGGGATTACAGGTATGAGCCACTGTGCCCAGCCAAGATGTTTCTAACTTTTTGATGTGGGCATTTAGTGCTGTGAATTTCCCTCTTAACACTGCCTTAGCTGTGACCCAGAGATTCTGATATGCTATATCTTTGTTCTCATTAGTTTCAAAGACTTCTTGATTTCTACCTTAATTTCATTATTTACCCAAAAGTCATTTAGGATCATACTTAATTTCCATATAATTGCATGGTTTTGAGCGATTTTCTTAGTCTTGTGTTTTTATTGCACAAAAGTGTGTTTGGTATGACTTTGGTTCTTTTGCTTTTGCTGAGGATTGTTTTATGTCCAATTATGTGGTCAATTTGAGGAGAATGTATATTGTATTTTGGGGTGGAGAGTTCTGTAGAGGTCTGTCAGATCCGTTTGGTCCAATGTTGAGTTTAGGTCTGAATATCTTTACTAATTTTCTGCCTTGATCTGTCTAATACTGTCAGTGGAATGTTGAAGTCTTCCACTATAATTGTGTGGGAGTCTGTCTCTTTATAGGTCTCTAATAACTTGCGTTATGAATCTGGGTGCTCCTGTGTTGGGTGAATATATATTTAGGATGGTTGGGTCTTGTTGAATTGTACCCTTTACCATCTTGTTCATTGTCCTTTTTGATCTGTTTTGAAGTCTTTTTTTTTCTGAAATTCGGATTATAACCCATCTTTGTCTGTTTTCTATTTCCTGGTAGATTTTCCTCTAACCCCTTATTTTGAGTCTATGGGTGTCATTTCATGTGAGATCTTAAAGACAGCATACCATAAGGTCTTGTTTGTTTTTTTCCCAGCTTGCCACCCTGTGCCTTTTAAGTAGGGCATTTAGCCCATTTACATTCACAGTTAGTATTGATATGTGTGAATTTGATCCTGTCATTGTGTTATCTGGTTATTATGTTAGCTTTTTGTGTGGTTGCTTTATAGTGACACTGGTTTGTGTGTTTGTGTTTTTGTATTAGTCGGTAGCAGTCTTTCCTTTCTATATTTTGTGCTCTTTTCAAGACGTCTTGTAAGACAGATCTGGTGGTAACAAACTCCCTCAACATTTGCTTATCTGAAAAGGATTTTGTTTTGTCTTTTTTTTTTTTTTTTTTTTTTTTTGAGGCGGTCTTGCTCCGTCACCCAGGCTGGAGTGCAGTGGCATGATCTTGGCTCACTGCAACCTCTGCCTCTCATGTTCAAGCGATTCTCCTGCCTCAGCCTCCTGAGTAGCTGGGATTACAGGTGTGTGCCACCATGCCCAGCTAATTTTTGAATTTTTAGTAGATACTGGGTTTCACCATGTTGGTCAGGCTGGTCTCGAACTCCTGACCTCATGATCCACCTGCCTCAGCCTCCCAAGGTACTAGGATTATAGGCATGAGCCACTGTGCCTGGCTGAAAAGGATCTTAAGATCTTATTTCTTCTTTGTTTGGGAAGCTTAGTTTGGCTGGATACAAAATTCTTAGTTGATTTTTTTTTTTTTAAAGAATGTTGAGTATATGTCCCCATTCTCTTCTGGCTTGTAAGGTTTCAGCTGAGAGGTCCACTGTTAGCCTGATGGGGATCCCTTTGTAGGTCATCTGCCATTTCCCTCTAGATGTCTTTAACATTATTTCATTTTGACCTTGGAAAATCTAATGACTGTGTATTGGGGATGATCTTCTTGTGCAGAATCTTGCAGTTCTCTGCATTTCCTGAATTCGACTGTCAGCCTCTCTAGCAAGGTTGGGGGAGTTTTCACAGATGATATCCTGAAACATGTTTTCCAAGTTGTTTGCTTTCTCCTCCCTTTCAGGGATTCCAGTGATCCATAGATTGGGCCTCTCTACATAATCCCATACTTTTTGGAGGTTTTGTTCATTACTTTTTATTCTTTTATTTTTGTCTGTCTTAGTTCAGAGAACCAGTCTTCAAGTTCTGAAATTCTTTCCTCAGCTTGGTTTATTCTGCTGTTAATACTTGCATTGTGAAATTCTTATATCATGTTATTCAGCTCTGTCAGACCTGTTTTAAGTTCTTGTTTAGACTGGCTTTTTTTTTTTTTTAACTGGCTATTTTATCCTTTAGCTTCTGTATCACTTTATTGTGATGCTTATTTTCCTTGGTTTGAGTTTTGCCATCCTCCTGAATCTTGATCTTTGTTTCTGTCCATATTCATATTTCTGTCATTCAAGCCAGTTCGGCCTGGTTAAGAACTCTTACTGGAGAACTGGTGTGGCCATTTGGAGGACATACAACACTCTGGCCATTTGAGTTATCAGTTCTTATGTTGGTTCTTTCTCATCTCTGCATGTGGGTGTTCCTTTAACTGCAGTGTAGATCGAATACAGCCAATAGACTTCTTTTCTGCATGTTTTCATTGGGCCAAGGCTTTGTGCAGGGTCTTTGTTTGAAGCTGCCCTCTTGTCTCTGGTTTCAGAGAAGTGAGTATGTTAGTGAGGTATTTCTGGCGTTGAAGCTTTGGGGTGTGATCCAGCAGGTGGCACTTAGGCTTACTGGTCATTTGGTATACTCTTGCTCTGTTGGATGGCTCCCCTATGTTTCCTTACAGTCGCAGCTGTGTCCCCTCTCAATGCTTGGAAAGTGTGGGTTCCTCCCCTCCTTGAGTGCTGGCTGTAGATTATGGCTTGACACTCCTGGTATGCCTACTGCGGCTCTGGGGCAATCTCAGTGTTTATGTTCCTTCTTCAACATGGAGGCAGCAGAGGAAAGGATCTTAGCAGTGGTTGTGGCCAAGGGTCTTTTCTTGTCTCCTAGGGGTTCCACCTCAGAGAGATGCAGGTCAGCAGTCACTCAGTACAGTCAGCTCAGGATGTAGGGTCTGTCCTGTGGGCCCAAGCCAGAGGTTCCCTATCCAATGAGCAGTGGGAATGTGTGTGGGACCTGTGGGAGCTAGACTGGACTCCTCTCCTTGGGTCAACTGCAGCTTGTTGGAGGTGTGAACAGAGTACTTAGGGCCTTTGCACCTTCGTTAGTCCAAGGATAGCAAGGGCAGTTCCACTACAGAGGCAGTGGCAGAGAGGCTTTCAGTTGTCTCTGGAGGCTCTGTTCAGGGAGTTGCCAAGTTGCCACTGGCTTGATAGCTACAGTGGAGGGTGACTGGAGACCCAGGCCTGGAGGACCTGCCCAGTGAGGAGATATGGGTATGGGCACCCATGTAACAGTCTGTCCACTTTTCCGTAGGACTGCTGTGGTATGCTGGGGTCTTGCTCAATCCCTAGTTGTCTTGGATTTTCCAGTACCTGGGTGTATCACCAGTGAAGGCTGCGATACAGCAAAGATGGTAGCCTGCCCTTCCCTCTGAAAGTTCTGCTCCAGGGAGTTATGGACCTGTTGCCAGCCCAAGCAGACCTGTAGGAGGTGGCTGGAGACCCTGGTTGGGACGTTCCTCCCAGTGAGGAGGAATGGGATCTGAGACTCAGTTAAAGCAGCCTGGGCTGGATACAATGGCTCATGCCTGTAATCCCAGCACTTTGGGAGGCTGAGGCAGGCAGATCACTTGAGCCTAGGAGTTTGACACCAGCATAGGTAACATGGTGAAACTCCACCTCTACAACAAAAAATGCAAAAATTAGCCAGGCATGGTGATGTGTCCATAGTTTAGCTGCTTGAGAGGCTATGACAGGAGAATCACTTGAGCCCAGGAGGCAGAGGTTGTAGTGAGCTGAGATAGAGCCATTGCTCAGTTTGGGCAATGGGAGTTGAAACCCTGTTTCAGAGGCAGTCTGGCTACATTTTGGTAGAGCAATTGTGCTGTGCTGGGGGTCTGCTTCAGCCCTGGACACTCCAAAGCTCAAAGGCCAGAATAACTAAGTGACCCAAACAGCGAAGATGATGGCCTGCCCCTCCATCTGGGAGCTCCATCCTGGGGAGGCTTGAAACTTCTCTCAGCTGAAGAACACTCGTGGGGATAGCTGCAGACCCCACCTGGTGATGAGGAGTGGGATCAGGGACCCGCTTGAAAAAGCAGTCTGGTTGAGTTTTGCTAGGGTAGCTGTGCTGTGCTGGGCATCCACTTCAGCCCCTGGTCATCTTGGACTCTCCAAAGTCCAAAGGCTAGAATAAGTAAGTTACCCAAACAGTAAAGATGGTGGCCTGCGCCTCCCTCTGGGATCTCTGTCCCAGGAAGTTTTCAAATCTGTGTTGGCCAGACAACACTGGTGGGGGTGGCTGGAGGCCCCAGTTGAGAATTCCTGCCCAGTGAGCAGGAACAGAATTGGGGACTGGTTTAAAAAAGGAGTCTGGCCATGTTTCACAGGGCAGCTGTACTGTGCCAGCGTACTGCTTCTGCCTGGTCAGAAGCTTGGACTCTCCAAAGCCTGAAGACTAGAAATGCTATCACCCAAACAGCAAAGATAGCAGCCCACCCCCCCCACTGGGAGCTCCATCCCAGGGAGGCTCCAAATCTCTGTTGGCTGGAGAACATGGGAGCAGGTAGCTGGAGGCTCTGGTGATCCGGCCCAGTGAGGAGGGATTGGGGACCTGCTTAAAAGAACAGTCTGACCACGTTTCATAAAGCAGCTGTGCTGGGGCATCCCTTCCGCCACTGGTCAGCTTAGACTCTCCAAAGCTTGGAGGCTGGAATGGCTAAGTTGCCCAAACAGCAAAGATGGCAGCCCACCCTTCCCTGCTGGAGTTTTATCCCAGGGAGGTGCAACGCTGCTACCAGTGGCTGTCTGGAGTTCTAAGCCAGTGGGTCTTTATCTTGTGAGGTTTGTGGAAGTGGGGCCTGCAGACTGTCACTGCTCAGCCCCCTGGATTCAGCCTTTTTCCTGAGGATATGTACAGAGGTCTAACCTCCCGCTTTGCTGGAGTTTAAACTACTTTTGCTGGGAAGTCTGCAGAGCCCGAGTATCGAGGTTTTCCTGGGTCTCCACATGTGCCTGAGTGGCTGTTCTATTGAGACTCCATGTAGCTGTTTGTGTCAGACAGAAGGCCCTGGTGGAGTGGGTTCACAAGGAGATCTCCTGACCCAAGGATTGCAGAGATCCATGGGAGAAACATGGGTTCCTGGGGCTGCACATTCATGCGCCGCTTCCCAGGGTCGGGGGAAGTTCCCTTGGCTCCATGTTGCTCCTGGGTGAACCATCATCCTGCCTTGCTTTTCTCCATCCTCCGTGGGTCAAGTTGCTTTCTTGATTAGTCCCAACGTGAGTAACTAGATGTTTCAGTTGAAGGTGCTGTATTTACTCGCCCTTTCTGTTCCTCTCCATGAGAGCTACATATATTATCTGCTTCTAGTCAACCATCTTGGCCACCTCCAGCACCTAGAATCCTTTAAAATGTATTGAAACTTGTTTTATAGCCCCGAACATGGCTGATCTTTGTTAATTTTCCATGTGTTCTTAAAAAGAATGTGTATTCTTCTGCTGCTGTTGAGTGGAATGTTTTATAACTATCAAGTTTGTTGTTAGTGTTCAATTCTTCTACATCTGTGGTAGGCAAGTTAAATATCACACAAAGATTTCCATGTCTGAATCTTTAGAACTTGTGAGTGTGTTATTTCAGTTGACAAAAGGGATTTTGCAGACATGATTCAGGTTAAGGAAACTTAGATGGATATTTAGATGAAGACTAGATTGTCCAGGTTGAGTCCAATCTAATCACGAGTTGTTTTTTTTTTTTTTAAACCTATGAGTCTGCCTTTTTATTGCAAGACAACAGGTAGAAGAAACCACACAAACAAATAAGGCAAACACTCTTAGGACGATCATCCAGGTTATGAAATAGAAGTTTTCCAGCAACCCCAGACTCTTCATGTACACCTTCTTCACTTTAACCCATCCCACTATAGAGATTAGTTTTAGTTTTCTATATCATCTAACTAGTTTAATAATTCCATCAGAGATAGATCAGTTTTAAAATTGGAATCTGTTACATAGAAGCTATCTGCATTGGATAGAGCAGGGCTCAGCAGACCCTACCTTCAAATGACTAAGTTGACTTGCTCAGATTGTCCTTGGAGGGAAGAGACAAACGCAAGAAGTGTCTGCACAGTACTGCTTTGCTTTCATCACTGTCGTCTCAGCCATCGCCTCTGGAGGCCTGTGAAGTTGGAGCAGCCAACCCTGGAAGTGGTGCCCAAAGCCTGTCTCACTGCCTTCACCTTTTGGAGAGTTGGGCAACAGCATTTGTCAGAAATCTTGACAGCTGACAATCCTTTTCCTCTGAGCTAGAGGTCTTGGCTGGGCTCCAGCGGAGGCTTGAGCTGCCCCACGGAGACCATGGTGCTGAGCTGCCCTGAGGCACAGCTTGCAGGTGGGAAGGTGACCAAGTCTGAGACCTTGTTCTCACTCTGATCACTGTGCTGCTGCTTGTGGCATCTCAGAGTCATCCCTGACAAAGGCGGTGCTGCAGGTCTCACAGCGAAAGGCCCTCTGCCCCACGATCTTGGCCACGTGTTGGGAGCTGCTCTCTGGGCCCTTCCGTGGCCGGAGGGGCCCGGTTCTCTGTCTTGGAACTCGTCCTTGTGCATCTTGTCGATGTGCTTGGCCAGCCTGCTGGGCCACTTCGTGTCGAAGCTGCAGAAGTCACACTTGAAGGGATGGTCCTTACAGTGGACTCTGCTGTGTATGCACAGTGCGGCTGCGCTGGAGCAGGAGTTGCACTCAGGACACTTCTCCGGGTGGTTGGCCTGGTGCAGCCAGCTGTGCTCCAGGAAGTCAGCCCATCCTTGCCCTGGAAGGCACAGTTCTGACACTTGAAGGTGCGCTTGATGCGGATGTGCGATTTGAGATTCACCTTCATGGTGCAGTGGGCGTCGCTGCAGAACTTGCACTCGAAAGGCTTCTCCCTCAGTGCACGATCATGTGCCTTTTCAAGTCTGAGCTGATTTTGAACTTGGCACTACAGAGCCAGCACTGGAAGGAGGTATCCCCAGTGTGGGATCGCAGGTGGACGGTGAGCTGGCTGGAGTTGCGGCTGGCATAGGGGCAGAGCTGGCATTTGTACGGCTGCTCGTCCGAGTGGATCCGTAGGTGCTTCTTGAGGCTACTGCTGTCCACGGCAGCATTAGTCACACAGGTGGCACTGGTGTGGCATCACATGTGCATGCTCAGGTTGTCCTTCCAGCTGAAGCACTTGTCACAGAACTCACACTGGAGCGGTTTGTCACCCGTTGTGGATTCTGAGATAGCGGTCCAAGTCTTTCATGCCATGGAGAGTTTTGAAGTGGCAACCTGGGTAGCAACAGTCGAATGTCCTCTCTCCAAGGGTGGCCGTCTGTTCCTTTGACTCTGAGGGAAGAGTGATGACAGGGGCCTTCTGCTTTCAGTCACTGCTTTCAGTGGAGAGGCAGGTTGCTCTTGGAACATTATGAAGTTCTGAAGCTGCACAGCTCGCTCTGTCCCATCCTTCGGGTCTTCACTCGAAGGTCCGCTCGTTGGTGAGGATTTCCCTGGACAACGCATTTGAAACAACCCCAGGGCAAGGAGCCACCTTCCAGGTGCGCAGCCGAAGCCCAGTACCAAGGAGGCCGGGGACTTGGGTGCCTGTGTACCCCGAAAACGGTCTCCGAGCGGTCCTCAGAGCATCTTTCCAGCATGTTTTTAACAGCAGAGAAACTTTCCCAGCTCTAATCAGAGGGAGAGGTCACTATGGAAAAAGGGTCAGAAATATAATGTTGTTGACTTCTGAAGATGAAAAAAGGAGGCCATGAGCCAAAAAGTATAAGTGACCTCTAGAAGCTAGAAAAGACACAGAAGTAGAAACGAATGTACCCTGCTTGGGTCTGTGTGTGTGTGTGTGTGTGTGTGTGTGTATGCTTCTCAATGAAATGTTAAACTTTGAGCCTGCAGTACTGTAAAATAATAAATCTATATTTTTAGATGACTAAGTTCTTGGTAATTTGTTGCAGTACCAAGAAAGAACTAATACATTTGCCAATGTAGTTGGCATTTCTTGTGTGTGAGTGTGCGAGTGTGTGTGTGTGAGTGGATGTTTCTTTAGATTCACATTTCTAATTGGTGTCACTCTAATTTTTTTAAACACTTATAGTAGAGGCCTACTAGCAATGTAATATTTCAGCTTATGTCTGAAAGTTTCTATTTCACCTTCATTTTTTGAAGATATCTTCATTGGGTAAAGAATTTTAGGCTAGCAGTTTCATTTCCTTCAGTACTTTATAGATGCAATATTTCTTGCATTCTTTCTGATGAAAAATCTGTCATCTTTATTTTTGTTTCTCTGTACATAATGTATCTGTTGCTCTAGCTGCTGAAAAATGAGTGGGATTTATATTTTAAACAATGGTTTAAGGTACTACAAAAAGGTAATTTTTGGTGAAAAATGGATCAACTAATACTAGGTTGACCAAAAATTGGATTTGTCTGTATATATACTATATATCATATACATAGTAACTATATGTAATTATATGTGAATATATAGTAATGGTTCTCAAAATTTTTGGTCTTAGGATTACTTTGCACTCTTATAAACTATTGAGGACCTCAGAGATTTTGCTTATGTGAATTATATCCAGCAACATTTATCATGTTTGAAGAGAAAAACTTTAAAGTATTTATATATTTTAAAATACTGAAAAATAAGCCCATTACATGTTTAACACCATAACATACTTTCGCGAGAAATAAACATATATTACAAAACAAAGTATTTGAGAAGAGCTGTGAAGAAATCTCTTAAATGTCTGGCTTAATAGAGAGTAGCTGAATTATCCCATTTGTTTCTGCATTTATTCTGTTGTCGTGTGTCATTTTGGTTGAAGAATATGGAAAAAAACCTGGTCTCACAGAGGCAAGTACTGTAGTTAGAAAAGGGAAAAGTATTTTAATGTTTTTTAACATAGATAGTCTTCAGTTGATACTAAACCAAATCAAACAAGTAGTTTCTTAGAGGTAAGTTGAAATGTAGAATCTGAAATCATATCAATACACTTCTTGTACTCTTTTTTTTTTTTTTTTTTTTTTTTTTTGAGACAGAGTCTCACTCTGTCGCCAGTCTGGAGAGTAGTGGCACGATCCCGGCTCACTGCAATCTCCGCCTCCTGGGTTCAAGTGATTCTCCTGCCTCAGCCTCTTGAGTAGCTTGGATTACAGGTGCACACCACCACACCCAGCTAACTTTTTTGTAGTTTTGTACAGACGGGGTTTCACCATATTGGCCAGGCTGGTCTCAATCTCCTGATCTCATGATCTACCCACCTCAGCCTCCCAGAGTGTTGGGATTACAGGCATGAATCACTGCGCCCAGCCTATACTCTTAATATTAGAATCCATTGGTCCATCTTGGACTTTGAATGGATCTTTCATCCATGCATGATTTTGTAACATCAAGCATTGGTCATATGGAAAATATTGGTTACTGGGTTATATAGATCCTCTCATTGATTCATACAATTATACAATATTTTAAAATTATATTCATAAATATCACCACCGATTTTAATCTGAAAAGTCTTTAAATATTGGAAAACTGTCAAGGCCACAGTGGCAGACACACGATTTCAAAATACTAATTTTTTTCTTTTTTTAAGATGAAGTCTCACTCTGTTGCCCAGGCTGGAGTGCAATGGCATGATCTTGGCTCATTGCAACCTCTGCCTCCTGGGTTCAAGTGATTCTCCTGTCTCAGCCTCCTGAGTAGCTGGGATTACCGGCATGCACCACCACGCCCAGCTAATTTTTTTGTATTTTTGTAGAGATGGGGTTTCTCCATGTTAGCCAGGCTGGTCTCAAGCTCCTGACCGCAAGTGATCCACCTGCCTCAGCCTCCCAAAGTGCTGGGATTACAGGTGTGAGCCACTGTGCCCGGCCTCAAAATTCTAATTTTTTTATTGAAAGCTTTGAGCATGTAGTCAATCATCTTTGAAATTATAGAATCATTTCATTCATTTTTCAGGAAAATGCTATCTGGATATTAAAGTCTGAACAACTAGGGTTTGTCTCTTCATCACTCTTTCATGTAAAAATGGTGTTCCATGAAAACAGCAGCTAGTTTAGCACACTCAAAGAATCATATAAGTGCTTTTCCTTGAGACGACCATATACTTTGGTATGGAGCGAAAGTGCTTTAGGTGTACTCCCTATTTCATTGCATAGAATATTAAAAATATGTATATGGAAGGGTCAAGATTGTATAAAATTAACATTTTTTTTTTACTGCTTCATCAAGAAAATTCTTTTTTTATTTTTGTTTTTTGAGGTGGAGTCTTGCTCTGTCTCCAGGCTGAAGGGTAGTGGTGCAATCTCAGCTCACTGCAACCTCCGCCTCCTAGGTTCAAGTGATTCTCTTGCCTCATCCTCCCAAGTAGCTGGAAATATAAGTGCACGCCACCATGCCCGGCTAATTTTTGTATTTATAGTAGAGATGGGGTTTCACCATGTTGGCCACTTGATCTCTTGACCTCAGATGATCTGCCCACCTCGGCTTCCCAAAGTGCTGGAATTACAGGCATGAGCCACCATGCCTAGCTGCATCGAGAAAATTCTTAAGTGAAACTGGCTTCCTTTCCCCTACTCCTCTTGCTGCTTCCATCAAGAGTGTGTAGTGGAGGAAAATACCATGACTGTTCGTATAACTTGGTGCCATTGTTTTTTGATGCATACTAAGATACCACCAGTTTTACCCACTATTGTTTTTGTACAATCAGTGCAAATGTCAGCATAGTGAAAAAGGCAAATAATGCATTTTTTTTAATCTTCATTTTTATTTTTTTTCTTAGTGACAGTATCTTGCTCTCACTCAGGCTAGAATGCAGTGGTGTGATCATAGCTTGCTATGAGACAGAAAAAATCCTCCTGTCTCAGCCTCTTGAATAGCTGGGACCACAGGAGTGTGCCACCACCCCCAGCTAATTTTTAAAAAATATCTTTTTGGTAGAGACGGGGTCTCCCTATGTTTCCCAGGCTGGTCTTGAACTCCTGTCCTCAAGTGATCTTCCTGCCTCGGCCTCCCAAAGTGCTGGGATTACAGGCCTGAATCACAGTGCCTGGCTAAATAATGCATTCTAATGGAATTAATCTTATGGACCCACTGAAATGGGTCTTAGATTCCTAGGTTCCATGGACTACACTTTGAGAACTACTAGCATATATTTACTATGACCTCACAAGTCCCACACGATTAGCATTATCATCCTTGTCTTACAAATGCAGTAAATCAAAGCGAGGGGTTAAATATTAAGTTTTTTGTTTGTTTTGTTTTCAAATCTATACAGTTAGTAGGTAGCACAGTCAGAATT
The DNA here is from genome assembly GCF_028878055.3 of Symphalangus syndactylus. Lineage (NCBI taxonomy): Eukaryota > Metazoa > Chordata > Mammalia > Primates > Hylobatidae > Symphalangus > Symphalangus syndactylus. The sequence continues at coordinate 66,653,918 of NC_072430.2, read as the reverse complement.
TGTACAGAGCTCTTTCTTTCTCTGACTTTATACTCTTAACCACTATGCTACTTATAGTTGTCCCTGTAAATCTTCTCATACTAAAAAGCTGAATATTGATAAATTATTGACTTGGTCTGTAGTATGGTAAAGCTTTCTGCTGCTTTTATTTTATTTTATTTTTATTTTTTTTTTTTGAGACGGAGTCTCGCTCTGTCACCCAGGCTGGAGTGCAGTGGCGCAATCTCGGCTCACTGCAAGCTCCGCCTCCCGGGTTCACGCCATTCTCCTGCCTCAGCCTCTCCGAGTAGCTGGGACTACAGGCGCCCGCCACCACGCCCGGCTAATTTTTTGTATTTTTAGTAGAGACGGGGTTTCACTGTGGTCTCGATCTCCTGACCTCGTGATCCGCCCACCTCGGCCTCCCAAAGTGCTGGGATTACAAGCGTGAGCCACCGCGCCCGGCCTTCTGCTGCTTTTATTCTGGTCATTATGTTCCTCTCTCCAATGTGCTTTTAGTTTGTTTCCTATCTGTCTCAATCATCAAACTTATAGTAGATTTCTATTGTGTTTTCAGGTAGCATGAATTTGTCTGGTGAATATATTCTAATATTATGGGGAGCACCCATCTTCAACTCTCGGTACATTCAGTTCTGGTGAAGCTAACTTCCTTGCTAGTTCATCTCCCTCTCCCATAGTGTTGAAAGCTCCCTGAAACAAGGACTTTGTCTATTTCCAGTTTCTAGTATTATTCATTGTATATGAGATGATCAAGTAAGTTACAAATTAAGTTATTTTATCTCTTTGAATCTCCATTTCTTCATAGGAAAAATATATACATACTATACCACAATGTTCTCTGAATTTTAATAATATAATGGTACTGATATGCTTGGTCCATGTGAAATGACCAAAATAAATGTTCACCAAGTGTTAATATGTTTATTTACTGTCTTGATAGTTTTATCTCCTGGAAGACAGAAGCAACAAATAGGGAACTGCTACTCTACTTAATTCGAACAAAGAGGAATTGTTGGCAAAAGTTAGTGATGGGAAGCTTGGGAAAATTGACCCAAATTAGAGTTAGAATCCTAATAGGGAGAGAAAGAAAATAGACATGGTTAAATGGTTGACCAAGACTGTAAGAAGTGTATCTCACAAAATTCGAAGAAAAGACACTATTATATTGTCATGAGACCTACAGAGGGAAAGATGAGCCAAAAGGAATCACAAACTATCAAAATCTGGAAATGCAAATGCTCTCGAAGTAAGAGGAATTATTTAAATCCTGTGTGGTTGGACAAAGAGCTCTCCATTAAGCTCAAATGTTAAAAGAACTTGCACAAAAGATAAAAAGATAGGAATATACATTCAAAAAAGAATACACAAATGTGGCAGGCCTGGAGCAATAGTACCAAGAATTCATATACATCAACCACCTGCCCACATCAAACTCGGGTTCTTGCTGCCTTCTTTGCCGAGCTTAGTCTGTGCTCCTCCCCTAAACCTATACCTGATATACCCCCAATCCTCTTGCCATTTTTGCCAAAAATGAGGTCAGACTTGCAAAAATGCTACGGACAGCTAGAGAACTTCTTAAATTTATGATCTGATGTTTGAGGCCAGGAGTTTGAGACCAGCCTGGACAACACAGTGAGGCTGCATCTCTACCAAAAATAATAATAATAATAATTAGCCAAGCATGGTGGCATATGTCTGTAGTCCCAGCTACTCGCGAGGCTGAGGTGGGAGGATTGCTTGAGCCCGGGAGTTTGAAGCTGCAGTGAGCTATGATTGTGCCACTGCATTCCAGCCTGGGTAACAGAGCAAGACCCCCTGTAGGAAAAAAATACGAGAAATAGCCACCTGAAGATAAGAAATAGATATACTGTAAATGATGTCATGTTTGCAGATGAAGAACTTCTATTCCTATTTTGCTTGTATCTTCTTTGTCAAGAAATGATTTTTTTTTGTACCGGGGGGAGAAGGTAGAATTGTGTGGGATCCTGAAATATAATTAATGAAGACATTCTAATAGATAGCTGGTCCTGTCCCGTCCAAGACAAATTTCAAGACAATAGAATTCATGAGTGAATTGCTCAACTTCTATTAGGGACCTCTGAAGCACTCTGAAGAAAATGAGAGTTACTATTGAGAACAATGGAGAAAGGAAAGCTATTAATACAAGATAATTGTAAGAAAACATCCTGAGAAAGTGAGAAGGGACAGGATCTAGTTCACAGAGGCGTTTGGCCTAGGGAGCAAGGGCAGTTTATTAATTACAAATTATTAACAGATGCAGGAAGTGGGTAGAGTTGGTGGTGGTTAAATGAGTAGTTCTCTTATGAGAATCAACTTACTGAGAGTAAAGAGGATGAATTGGAGGTATTGGAGATTGGAATAGGACATATGAAACCATTATCTTGGATAGTGAGAAAATTTTCTCTTTTCTCCTTTCTTTTCTCTTTTTTCTTTTCTTTCTTGTCTCTTTTTTCTTCTCTCTTTTTTCTTTTCTGATGGAGTCTTGCTCTTTTGTCCAAGCTGAAGTGCACTGGCATGATCTCGGCTCACTGCAACCTCTGCCTCCTGGGTTCAAGCAGTTCTTCTGCCTCAGCCTCCTGAGTAGCTGGGATTACAGGCACCCGCCACCACACCCAGCTAACTTTTTTCTTTTTGAGATGGAGTCTCTCTCTGTTGCCCAGGCTGGACTCAGTGGCACGATCTCTGCTCACTGCAACCTCTGCCTCCCAGGTTCAAGTGATTCTCCTGCCTCAGCCTCCCAAAGTAGCTGAGACTACAGGCATGTGCCACCACACCACACTAAAAATTTTAGTATTTTTAGTAGAGAAAGGGCTTCACCATATTGGCCAGGCTGGTCTCAAACTCCTGACCTTGTGATCTGCCTGCCTCGGCCTCCCAAAGTGCTGAGATTACACGAGTGAGCTATTGCACCCAGCCAATAGTGAGAAACTTTCTAAGAGCTGGGTGTCATGGCACATACCTGTAATCCCAGCTACTGGGGAGGCTGAGGCAAGAAAATCCCTTGAGCCCAGGAGTTTGAGGCTGTAGTAAGCTAACATTGTTCCGCTGCACTCCAGTCTGGGTGACTATGAAATCCTGTCTCTTAAAAAAAAAAAAAAAAAAAAAAAAAATGTAATGGAATTGTTAAGCAATGTTGAAATCAGTGTTTATGAATTTAAAGTGAGGCTATTTGGAGCAGCTGACTGTCTTTCTCTGACCATTTTCAGTTGCTTTGGTGTAATTGCAGAATAGGAAAAGAGCTGAGTTTAACCCGGGTTGGGAAGTTGGAATTGCCATAGGTAAATGTCATGAAGGTAGATAGGGGCAAGCAAAGTGATTGTGTTTCAGGGGAAGTGGCTCTAGTGATGGATCATGGAACATAAGCTGAGTAAAGAGATCATGAGGACATGAGGTAGGTGTAAGGTTTAGTGATGGACAGTGGAAAAGTGGTGGGATCAATGGATAGAAGAAACGAATTTTAGAAGTAAAGAAGAAGAAAGATGGATGTTCAAAGCCTTGGATGCTTGAAATAAAGACCAGAGATGGTGAAATTATTGACAAGGTAGAGTATGGTCTCATCTTTCTCTCCACGATTGAAATATATCAAATACGAGATATTGAAAGCACTAAGAATAGTGATAGAGGTAGTAGTGAGAAAAAGACAGTGACCCAAGTTCTAAAATAATCAGTGAGGGAGATGGCCAGGAGGTAGGTAGATAACGACAACAAGGAATGTCTCATCTGTTTCTAATTATAGCCTACTGCTTGGAATTGATCTCTTAGAAAATCAGTAGTAATGAGGCTTGAATTTGTATACTATATACAAATATATAATATGCAAATGTATATATTATACTATAATATACAAATGTATATATGCTCTCTACATATATATTATATCTCTCTCTGTCGGTGGTATCATAGCCATGAGAGGAATGGCCTGAGCAAAGCACACAGCAATCTTGGCTCATTTACAGATTGCAATGGACAATTTACCAGCCAGTGAAGTGATCACCTTGTGGGCTAAGGTGGAGAAGAGATGTCTAACTAGGGGAAGGGAGTGGAATAAAAACCCTGTAGTTAATTTTGTACTTTGTACTTCTAGAAAGTATAAAGAAGCTTAAATAAACTTTTCAAAGGAAATCTTCAAAGGTGTACTCATTTGTAGTCTACCACCTGTTTGGGGATTCCTCTTACAGGTTCCACTGTGAATGACTATTCCTAAGTAGACGGGAAAATCTGTAGAAAACTCTTTTGTGCCTATGTCCAGATCATACTGTTCTGTAGGCAAAAAACCTCATGGCTTTTCTAAAGCCCCCATTTTCAGACACCTATTGCAAATCTTAGGAGCAGTAATGTCAATTTCTTCTCCCCAATACCACATGTTGACTTATCCAGTTGTCTCTGGTCAATGAAGACAAGCTCAGTCTTATTTCAGGGTCAAAGTACAGCCAATTTAGTACTGCTTGAAAAGTGGAATCCAAGGGCTATCACCCTGGACATCAATATAAAAATAAAATTGCTGCATTTAATTAGCCTTCACCACTGCAGGCTACTGCTGCTGCTTTCTCTCCCCCACAAAATTCTACCACTTTTTCTTTCCCCAGGTGGATATATCATGTTTAAACATGAAAACTGCCCTGTTCTCTCCAGGAAACCAACCATAGAACAAAACTCTACCTTTCTTGGACTTCATCTTTTCTAGAGTTGCATACAACTTGTATCTTCTCTAGGGTCAGGCTGGAAAATCAAGACCACTTTATCCTTCCCCGATATCCAACCAATTCTAGGTCTCAATTAGGATAAGCTTTGGCTGCATATAACAAGAAAATCCAAAATAAGTTATTTAAACAACTAAAAATTTACTCCTTCTTCATAAAGTCCAGAAGGAATTAATTGAGGCCTCACATGATAGCTACATGAATTTGTCAGAGATATAGGCTCTTTACAGCTCTCTACACTGCCATCTATAGGATGAGGCCCTCATCTTTAGGGTCCAGCATAGTTGCTAGATCTTCAATCATCATCTTCACTCTAGGCAGTAGGAACAAAAGAAGGTGTATCCCCCCTGTTTATTTTTGGAGATGGGGTCTTGCTCTGTTGCCCAGGCAGAAGTGCAGTATAGTAATCATAGCTACTGCAGCCTCAAACTCCTGAGCTTAAGGGATCCTCCCACCTTAGCTTCCTGAATAGCTAGGACTGCAGACACTGTGTCTGGCTAAATTAAAAAAAAAAAAAAATTTAAGAGACAAGATCTCACTATACTGCCCAGGCTGGTCTCACGCTCCTGGGCTTAAGTGACATAAGTGTCTCAGTCTCCCTAGTAGCTGGGACTATAGGATTATGCCATCACACCAGCTTATCCCCTCTTTTAAGAAGTCTTCCCAGACCTCCTACATATCAGTGGCCAAAACCTAGTCACATGGTCACATCTAGCTGCCAAAGAGGCTAGAGAATAGTCTTGTAGCTGGGTAATAACATGCATGGTCAAATTTCAGCCTTCTTTTTTTTTAAAGAGGAAGGGGAGGATGGTTAACTGGAAGCAACTATTTGTCCTGCCTTTTCCTCCTATTCAATACACAGACAACAGAGCAAGAGATACTGTTGCCCTTTGAGAAGCTAAACAAAGTTTGGTATGGCTAAATTCACTAATTATTACTTTCTGAATTAATCAGAAGGTATTCTTAAGAATTTAAAATCTTAAGTATTTTCACCACAAAAGTGATAAGAATGTGAGGTTATATATGTTAATTAACTCAATTTAGCCATTTCACAATGTATATGTATTTCTTTTTTTATTTTTATTTTATTATTATACTTTAGGTTTTGGGGTACATGTGCACAATGTGCAGGTTTGTTACATATGTATCCATGTGCCGTGTTGGTTTGCTGCACCCATTAACTCGTCATTTAGTATTAGGTATATCTCCTAATGCTGTCCCTCCCCCCTCCCCCCAACCCACAACAGTCCCTGGAGTATGATGTTCCCCTTCCTGGGTCCATGAGTTCTCACTGTTCAATTCCCACCTATGAGTGAGAACATGCGGTGTTTGGTTTTTTGTCCTTGCGATAGTTTACTGAGAACGATGGTTTCCAGTTTCATCCATGTCCCTACAAAGGACGTGAACTCATCATTTTTTGTGGCTGCATAGTATTCCGTGGTGTATATGTGCCACATTTTCTTTTTTTTTTTTTTTTTTTTTTTTTTTTTTTTTTTTTTTTGTATTTTTAGTAGAGATGGGGTTTCACCATGGTCTCGATCTTCTGACCTCATGATCTGCCCGCCTCGGCCTCCCAAAGTGCTGGGATTACAAGCGTGATCCACCGCGCCCAGCCTATGTGCCACATTTTCTTAATCCAGTCTATCGTTGTTGGACATTTGGGTTGGTTCCAAGTCTTTGCTATTGTGAATAGTGCCGCAATAAACATACATGTGCATGTGTCTTTATAGCAGCATGATTTATAGTCCTTTGGGTACATACCCAGTAATGGGATGGCTGGGTCAAATGATTTCTAGTTCTAGATCCCTGAGGAATCGCCACACTGACTTCCACAATGGTTGAACTAGTTTACAGTCCCACCAACAGTGTAAAAGTGTTCCTATTTCTCCACATCCTTTCCAGCACCTGTTGTTTCCTGACTTTTTAATGATGGCCATTCTAACTGGTGTGAGATGGTATCTCATTGTGGTTTTGATTTGCATTTCTCTGATGGCCAGCAATGATGAGCATTTTTTCATGTGTTTTTTGGCTGCATAAATGTCTTCTTTTGAGAAGTGTCTGTTCATGTCCTTTGCCCACTTTTTGATGGGGTTGTTTGTTTTTTGCTTGTAAATTTGTTTGAGTTCATTGTAGATTCTGGATATTAGCCCTTTGTCAGATGAGTAGGTTGCAAAAATTTTCTCCCATTTTGTAGGTTGCCTGTTCACTCTGATGGTAGTTTCTTTTGCTATGCAGAAGCTCTTTAGTTTAATGAGATCCCATTTGTCAATTTTGGCTTTTGTTGCCATTGCTTTTGGTGTTTTAGACATGAAGTCCTTGCCCATGCCTGTGTCCTGAATGGTATTGCCTAGGTTTTCTTCTAGGGTTTTTATGGTTTTAGGTCTAACATGTAAGTCTTTAATCCATCTTGAATTAATTTTTGTATAAGGTGTAAGGAAGGGATCCAGTTTCAGCTTTCTACATATGGCTAGCCAGTTTTCCCAGCACCATTTAGTAAATAGGGAATCCTTTCCTCATTGCTTGTTTTTGTCAGGTTTGTCAAAGATCAGATAGTTGTAGATATGTGGCATTATTTCTGAAGGCTCTGTTCTGTTCCATTGATCTGTGTCTCTGTTGTGGTACCAGTACCATGCTGTTTTGGTTACTGTAGCCTTGTAGTATAGTTTGAAGTCAGGTAGCATGATGCCTCCAGCTTTGTTCTTTTGGCTTAGGATTGACTTGGCGATGCGGGCTCTTTTTTGGTTCCATATGAACTTTAAAGTAGTTTTTTCCGATTCTGTGAAGAAAGTCATTGGTAGCTTGACGGGGGTGGCATTGAATCTATAAATTACCTTGGGCAGTATGGCCATTTTCACGATATTGATTCTTCCAACCCACAAGCATGGAATGTTCTTCCATTTGTTTGTATCCTCTTTTATTTCATTGAGCAGTGGTTTGTAGTTCTCCTTGAAGAGGTCCTTCACATCCCTTGTAAGTTGGATTCCTAGGTATTTTATTCTCTTTGAAGCAATTATGAATGGTAGTTCACTCATGATTTGGCTCTCTGTTTGTCTGTGATTGGTGTACAAGAATGCTTGTGATTTTTGTACATTGATTTTGTATCCTGAGACTTTGCTGAAGTTGCTAATCAGCTTAAGGAGATTTGAGGCTGAGACAATGGGGTTTTCTAGATATACAATCATGTCATCTGCAAACAGGGACAATTTGACTTCCTCTTTTCCTAATTGAATACCCTTTATTTCCTTCTCCTGCCTGATTGCCCTGGCTAGAACTTCCAGCACTATGTTGAATAGGAGTGGTGAGAGAGGGCATCCCTGTCTTGTGCCAGATTTCAAAGGGAATGCTTCCAGTTTTTTCCCCATTCAGTATGATATTGGCTGTGGGTTTGTCATAGATAGCTCTGATTATTTTGAGGTACGTCCCATCAATACCTAATTTATTGAGAGTTTTTAGCATGAAGGGTTGTTGAATTTTGTCAAAGGCCTTTTCTGCATCTATTGAGATAATCATGTGGTTTTTGTCTTTGGTTCTGTTTATATGCTGGACTACATTTATTGATTTGCGTATGTTGAAGCAGCCTTGCATCCCAGGGATGAAGCCCACTTGATCATGGTGTATAAGCTTTTTGATGTACTGCTGGATTCGATTTGCCAGTATTTTATTGAGGATTTTTGCATCAATGTTCATCAAGGATATTGGTCTGAAATTCTCTTTTTTGGTTATGTCTCTGCCAGGCTTTGGTATCAGGACGATGCTGGCCTCATAAAATGTGTTAGGGAGGATTCCCTCTTTTTCTGTCGATTGGAATAGTTTCAGAAGGAATGGTACCATTTCCTCCTTGTACCTCTGGTAGAATTCGGCTGTGAATCCATCAGGTCCTGGACTCTTTTTGGTTGGCAAGCTGTTGATTATTGCCACAATTTCGGAACCTGTTACTGGTCTATTCAGAGATTCAACTTCTTCCTGGTTTAGTCTTGGGAGGGTGTATGTGTCGAGGAATTTATCCATTTCTTCTAGATTTTCTAGTTTATTTGTGTAGAGGTGTTTGTAGTATTCTCTGATGGTAGATTGTATTTCTGTGGGGTTGGTGGTGATATCCCCTTTATCATTTTTTATTGCATCTATTTGATTCTTCTCTCTTTTCTTCTTTGTCTTGCTAGTGGTCTATCAATTTTATTGATCTTTTCAAAAAACCAGCTCCTGGATTCATTAAGTTTTTGAAGGGTTTTTTGTGTCTCTATTTCCTTCAGTTCTGCTCTGATTTTAGTTATTTCTAGCCTTCTGCTAGCTTTTGAATGTGTTTGCTCTTGCTTTTCTAGTTCTTTTAATTGTGATGTTAGGGTGTCAATTTTAGATCTTTCCTGCTTTCTCTTGTGGGCATTTAGTGCTATAAATTTCCCTCTATACACTGTTTTGAATGTGTCCCAGAGATTCTGGTATGTTGTGTCTTTGTTCTCTTTGGTTTCAAAGAACATCTTTATTTCTGCCTTCATTTCATTATGTACCCAGTAGTCATTCAGGAGCAGGTTGTTCAGTTTCCATGTAGTTGAGCAGTTTTGAGTGAGTTTCTTAATCCTGAGTTCTAGTCTGATTGCATTGTGGTCTGAGAGACAGTTTGTTATAATTTGTGTTCTTTTCCATTTGCTGAGGAGAGCTTTACTTCCAACTATGTGGTCAATTTTGGAATAGGTGTGTTGTGGTGCTGAAAAAAATGTATATTCTGTTGATTTGGAGTGGAGAGTTCTGTAGATGTCTATTAGGTCCACTTGGTGCAGAGCTGAGTTCAAGTCCTGGATATCCTTGTTAACTTTCTGTCTCGTTGATCTGTCTAATGTTGACAGTGGGGTGTTAAAATCTCCCATTATTATTGTGTGGGAGTTTAAGTCCCTTTGTAGGTCACTCAGGACTTGCTTTTATGAATCTGGGTGCTTCTGTGTTGGGTGCATATATATTTAGGATAGTTAGCTCTTCTTGTTGAATTGATCCCTTTACCATTATGTAATGGCCTTCTTTGTCTCTTTTGATCTTTGTTGGTTTAAAGTCTATTTTATCAGAGACTAGGATTGCAACCCCTGCCTTTTTTTGTTTTCCATTTGCTTGGTAGATCTTTCTCCATCCCTTTATTTTGAGTCTATGTGTGTCTCTGCATGTGAGATGGGATTCCTGAATACAGCACACTCATGGGTCTTGACTCCTTATCCAGTTTGCCAGTCTGTGTCTTTTAATTGGAGCATTTAGCCCATTTACATTTAAAGTTAATATTGTTATGTGTGAATTTGATCTTGTCATTATGATGTTAGTTGGTTGTTTTGCTCATTAGTTGATGCAGTTTCTTCCTAGCCTTGCTGGTCTTTACAATTTGGCATGTTTTTGCAGTGGCTGGTACCGGTTGTTCCTTTCCATGTTTAGTGCTTCCTTCAGGAGCTCTTTTAGGGCAGGCCTGGTGGTGACAAAATCACTGAGTGTTTGCTTGTCTGTAAAGTATTTTATTTCTCCTTCACTTATGAAGCTTAGTTTGGCTGGATATGAAATTCTGGGTTGAAAATTCTTTTCTTTAAGAATGTTGAATGTCAGCCCCCGCTCTCTTCTGGCTTGTAGAGTTTCTGCCAAGAGATCAGCTATTAGTCTGATGGGCTTCCCTTTGTGGGTAACCCGACCTTTCTCTCTGGCCACCCTTAGTATGTTTTCCTTCATTTCAACTTTGGTGAATCTGACAATGATGTGTCTTGGAGTTGCTCTTCTCGAGGAGTATCTTTGTGGTGTTCTCTGTATTTCCTGAATCTGAATGTTGGCCTGCCTTGCTAGATTGGGGAAGTTCTCCTGGATAATATCTTGCAGAGTGTTTTCCAACTTGATTCCATTCTCCCCGTCATTTTCAGGTACACCAATCAGATGTAGGTTTGGTCTTTTCACATAGTCCCAAATTTCTTGCAGGCTTTGTTTGTTTCTTTTTATTCTTTTTTCTCTAAACTTCCCTTCTCGCTTCATTTCATTCATTTCATCTTCCATCACTGATACACTTTCTTCCAGTTGATGGCATCGGCTACCAAGGCTTCTGCAATCTTCGCGTAGTTCTTGAAACTTGGCTTTCAGCTCCATCAGCTCCTTTAAGCCCTTCTCTCCATTGGTTATTCTAGTTGTCCATTCTTCTAATTTTTTTTCAAAGTTTTTAACTTCTTTGCTATTGTTTTGAATTTCCTTCCGTAGCTCGGAGTAGTGTGATCGTCTGAAGCCTTCTTCTCTCAACTCGTCAAACTCATTCTCCGTCCAGCTTTGTTCCGTTGCTGGTGAGGAACTGCGTTCCTTTGGAGGAGGAGAGGTGCTCTGCTTTTTAGAGTTTCCAGTTTTTCTGCTCTGTTTTTTCCCCATCTTTGTGATTTTATCTACTTTTGGTCTTTGATCATGGTGATGTACAGATGGGTTTTTGGTGTGGATGTCCTTTCTGTTTGTTGGTTTTCCTTCTACCAGACAGGACCCTCAGCTGCAGGTCTGTTGGAGTTTGCTAGAGGTCCACTCCAGACCCTGTTTGGCTGAATGTCAGCAGTGGTGGCTGCAGAACAGTGGATTTTCGTGAGACCACAAATTCAGCTCTCTGATAGTTCCTCTGGAAGTTTTGTCTCAGAGGAGTACCCGGCTGAGAGAGGTGTCAGTCTGTCCCTACTGGGGGGTGCCTCCCAGTTAGGCTGCTCGGGGGTCAGGGACCCACTTTAGGAGGCAGTCTGTCTGTTCTCAGATCTGCAGCTGCATGCTGGGAGAACCAGTACTCTCTTCAAAGCTGTCAGTCAGACAGGGACATTTAAGTCTGCAGAGGTTCCTGCTGAATTTTTGTTTGTGTGTGCCCTGCTCCCAGAGGTGGAGCCTACAGAGGCAGGCAGGCCTCCTTGAGCTGTGATGGGCTCTACCCAGTTCGAGCTTCCTGGCTGCTTTGTTTACCTAAGCAAGCCTGGGCAATGGCGGGCACCCCTCCCTCAGCCTCGCTGCCACCTTGCAGTTTGATCTCAGACTGCTGTGCTAGCAATCAGTGAGACTTTGTGGGCATAGGACCCTCTGAGCCAGGTGCGGGACACAATCTCCTGGTGTGCCATTTTCCAAGCCGGTTGGAAAAGCGCAATATTAGGGTGGGAGTGACCCGATTTTCCAGGTGCCGTCTCTTACCCCTTTCTTTGACTAGGAAAGGGAACTCCCTGACCCCTTGTGCTTCCGGAGTGAGGCAATGCCTCGCCCTGCTTCGGCTCACGCACCGTGCGCTGCACTGACTATCCTGCACCCACTGTTTGGCACTCCCTAGTGAGATGAACCCGGTACCTCAAGCAGAAATGCAGAAATCACCCGTCTTCTGTGCCACTCACGCTGGGAGCTGTAGACTGGAGCTGTTCCTATTCAACCATCTTGGGAAAGTATCTTTTTTTTTTTTCTTTTTTGGAGATGGAGTCTTGCTCTGTCACCCAGGCTGGGGTGCAGTGGTGCCATCTCAGCTCACTGCAAGCTCCGCCTCCTGGGTTCACGCCATTCTCCTGCCTCAGCCTCCTGAGTAGCTGGGACTACAGGTGCCCGCCACCAGGCCTGGCTAATTTTTTTTGTATTTTTAGTAGAGGGGGGATTTTGCCGTATCAGCCAGAATGGTCTTGATCTCCTGACCTCGTGATCTGCCCGCCTCGGCCTCCCAAAGTGCTGGGATTACAGGTGTGAGCCACCACGCCCGGCCATGTATATGTATTTTAAAACATATTGTATAGGATATATATGTACAATTTTTATTTGTCAATTTAAAAAAGAATGGAGACTTGAGGACATGGGGTGTTCTTAAACAGGAATGTGACATTCGGTCTTGTTTTAGAAGAATCCTATTTTGGAGGCTTTGTGGGGAGAGCAGGTTGGAGTGGGGCAACTTTAAGAGGTTCATGGTGACCTTGGCAAGTGCAGATTTGATGAAATGATGGGGGCAGGGGTCAGGGAAAGGCAATCCCAAATCTTGGACTTTCAGATCATTGATTTTTTTCTAATGTCTTGTGATCTTTTTCTTTTACCTACTTCACCATTATGTGAACTACCTCAGAATTGCTTATTTTAAATATTCTACTTTTTGACCGTCATTAAGAAAAAACATTTCCAACAAACCTACTTTAGCATCTCCACTTCAAAAAGTCTTTACTCCCAAACACTGCCCCTACTACTTTTCATACACATCAACCACCTGCCCACATCCACCTCTGGTTCTTGCTGCCTTCTTTGTTGAGCTTAATCTGTGCTCCTCCCCTAAACCTCTACCCAATGTACCCCCAATCTTCTTGCCATTTTCTCCTTTTATTGTGAATATTGTATATGTCATTCCCCTTTCCACTGGCACCTTCTCACAGCATTTAAACTAAAGTCTCTCCTATTTTAAACAATAGTCAGCCGGACATGGTAGCTCATGCGTGTAATCCTAGTGCTTTGGGAGGCTGACACAGGAGGATTACTTGAGGCCAGGAGTTTGAGACCAGACTGGGCAACATAGCAAGACCCTGTTTCTACAAAAACACTTAACTTATATATATATTTTTGAGACAGAGTCTTATTCTGTTACCCAGGCTGGAGCGCAGTGGTGCAGTCTCTGCTCACTGCAGCCTCTGCCTCCGAGGTTCAGGTGATTATCCTGCCTCAGCCTCCTGAGTAGCTGGGACTACAGGCACATGCAACCATGCCTGGCTAATTTATTTTTGTATTTTTACTAGAGATGGGGTTTTATCATGTTGGTCAGGCTGGTTCCAAAATCCTAACCTCAAATGATCCTCCTGCCTCAGTCTCCCAACTTGCTGGAATTACAGGTGTGAGCTACTGCCCCCAGCTGAAAAACTTACTTGGATGATGTTGTGGGTGCCTATAGTTCCAGCTACATGGGAGGCTGAGGTGGGAGACTCACTTGAGCCTGGGAGTTTGAGCCTGCAGTGAGCCATGATTGTGCCACTACACTCCAGCCTGGGTGACAGAGTGAGACCCCATCTCTTAAAACAAAACCATTACATAACCCCAGTCTTCCTTTCAGAGCATACTCCCTCTATCTCCCGCCCTTTCTCCTTCCTTTCACAACCCTGCTTCTCAAAAGAACTGTCAACCTTTGCTGGCTCAACTTTTTTTTTTTTTTTTTTGGAGACAGAGTCTCACTCTGTTGCCCAGGCACGATCTCCGCTCACTGTAACCTCTGCCTCCCGGGTTCAGGAGATTCTCCTGCCTCAGCCTCCCGAGTAGCTGGGACTATAGGCGCCTGCCACCACACCTGGCTAATTTTTGTATTTTTAGTAGAGACAGGGTTTCACCTTATTGGCCAGGCTGGTCTTGAACTCCTGACCTCATGATCCACCCACCTTGGCCTCCCAAAGTGCTGGGATTACAGGCATGAGCCATTGTGCCTGGCCTGCCACCTCAACTCTTTACCTCTTCTGGACCCTTGTTTATGTAGGAATTGAAGTCACCGATTATAATAACAAATAGTTGTTGAAGATGATTTAAGTACTAAACTCTTCAATAAATAGGGGTAAAATGGGGCAGTAGCTAAAAGGTCAGTAGTTGGGACCCTTTACAATCTTAAAGAGAAGGACCATTCAATCATGACCAGTATTGGACAGCTCATTGACACCAGAGTGAAGAGCTCAAAGCCAGATTTACATTAAGAAAACTAATGTGGGCTGGGTGTGGTGGCTCACACCTGTAATCCCAGCACTTTGGGAAGCCAAGGTGGGTGGATTGTGAGGTCAGGAGATTGAGACCATCCTGGCCAACATGGTGAAACCCCATCTCTACTAAAAATACAAAAACTAGCTGGGTGTGGTGCCACGCACCTGTAGTCCCAGCTACTCAGGAGGCTGAGGCAGGAGAGTCACTTGAACCCGGGAAGCAGAGGTTGCACTGAGCCAAGATCGTGCCACTGCCCTCCAGTCTGGTGACAGAGCAAGACTCAGTCTTAAAACAAAACAAAACAAAAAAACCCAAACTAATGTGATGTTTCTTCTATGAGAGTTGTGAAGCAAACCATATGTATGTGTGCATATATGTGCATACTGTCACTTCTATAACATTGTATATGTTATAAGCATAAAACTATGTCTAGAAAAGTGTTCACTAGTGTTAACAGTGATTACCACTAGGGCCTAGGATTTGAGTAATCTTTACTTTTTAGAGAAAAGCTTGAATATTCTTTGAAAATGTGTATCATTCTTGAATTCAGGAAGATGTAAAATAATTTTACATTTTGGGGGAAGCTTTTAATGGATTGTTTTAAAGTGACCTTCATTCTTACCTTGCCTCCATTTTACTTGGATGATGTTGTGGGTGCCTATAGTTCCAGCTACATGGGAGGCTGAAGTGGGAGACTCACTTGAGCCTGGGAGTTTGAGCCTGTCTAGTAAGAAGGAGGATAGAAATAAAGAAGGGTCGGTGGCTCATGCCTGTAATCCTCGTGCTTTGAGAGGCCAAGGCAGGAGGATTTCTTGAGGCCAGGAGTTTGAGACCAGCCTGGGTAACATAGTGAGAAATTGTCTCTACAAAAATTTTAAAAATTAGCTGGGCATGGTGGTACATGCCTGTAGTCCCAGCTACTCTGCAGGCTTAGTGGGAGAATTGCTCGAGTCTGGAAATTTGAGGTTCAGTGAGCTGCAATTGTACCACTGTACCCCAGCCTGGTTGACAGACCAAGGCACTGTTTCCAAAAAAAAAAAACAAAGAACACTATTAAATCATATACAGAAAACAATTAGCACACATATTCTCCTATGAGTGCCACTTGAGGAAGACAAACTCAGAATAGAAATGTACACTCTTCCATTCACATAATGAATATTTGAGCACCAATTCTGTTTCCAGCATCAAGTTGGGAACTGGGAATAATACCATGCTGAATAAGACATCAGTTCTTGTCTTGAGAAAATCTTAGTCTAGTGGAGGTCAGAATGGTCAGTAGGCAGTTACTTATAGAGTAGTACCTGCTTCAACTGGGAATTCACAGGGTGCTTCCATGAGCACAGAGGTGCTCCCACACCAGTATTTGAGGGTAAGGAAGACAACTTGGAAAAGTTCAATGGAACTTCTTTAATTTATGCATGACCTTAGTATAAAATTTAAATCCTTACTTTGGCCTTTACTGGAAATATTTTAAGTTGCTACTAGGTCGTACCACTTAAGATATGGTGGGTAGCATTTTTTATACCCACTGTGACTTGCATGGACACGGTTGAACCTTTACATGTGGTATCTGGAGAATACATAGGAATCAGGACAAAGGGGTGGGGAGAGAGAAGGACAAAAGAAGGAATGATATGAGAAATAGTGCTAAGATGAGTGACCACACTCGTCACTAGACAGCACTGAATATGGTACTTTTCTTTTTTTTTTTTTTTTTCTGAGACGGAATCTCATTCTGTCACCCAGGCTAGAGTGCAATGATGTGATCTTGGCTCACTGCAACCTCTGCCTCCCAGGTTCAAGCAATTCTCCTGACTCAGCCTCCTGAGTAGCTGGGAGATTACAGGCGTGCACCACCATGCCTGGCTAATTTTTGTATTTTTAGTAGAGACAGGGTTTCACCGTGTTAGTCAGGATGGTCTCAAATCTCCTAACCTTGTGATCCATCTGCCTCGGCCTCCCAAAGTGCTGAGATTACGGGTGTGAGCCACTGCGCCTGGCCAGTGCTGAACTTTTCATAATAAACTATAGGTGTATGGTTAGGCTAGCATAAATGGTTTCTAGTGAGTTTTTGCTCAGAATACCATTTATTCTTCAGAGTAGCTACAAGGGCAAGGAAGGTTAAGGTGCCTGACACCACACTTAGTATATTTTTTTTATCCATAACACTTCAAACATTTTAATTGGAAATCATTTCAAACTTACAAATAGGGTTACAATGATAATACAAATAATCCTTGCTTCATTGCCTTATTTCTTTCATTCTCTCACATTCTCCCTCACACGTGTGTGCACATGCCTGGGTAATTTTGTTTGGGTCATTTAAGAATAAGTTGCATATATCGGCCAGGCACGGTGGCTCACGCCTGTAATCTCAGCACTGTGGGAGGCCGAGGCGGGCGCATCACGAGGTCAGGAGAGCAAGACCATTCTGGCTAACACAGTGAAACCCCGTCTCTACTAAAAATACAAAAAAATAGCCGGGCGTGGTGGCGGGTGCCTGTAGTCCCAGCTACTTGGGAGGCTGAGGCAGGAGAATGGCGTGAACCCGGGAGGCGGAGGTTGCAGTGAGCCGAGATTGTGCCACTGCCCTCCAGCCTGGGCGACAGAGTGAGACTCCGTCTCAAAAAAGAAGAGAAAAAAAAAGAGTAAGTTGCATATATCATAGTCTCTATTCCTAAATACACCAGTGTATACTTTTGTAGAAGATACTTTTACATAAATGCAGTAACTTCCGTATATTTAATATTGATATAATACTGTTTTCTAAGCTACTATCCATATTCCGTCAGTAACTTCAATGTCCTTTATAGCAGTGGTCCCCAACCTCTTTGGCACCAGGATCTGGTTTTGTGGAAGACAATTTCCCATGGACCAGGGTTAAAAGGGGATGGATGGTTTTGGGATGATTCAAATGTATTACGTTTGTTGTGCACCTTATTTCTATTATTACATTGTAATATATAATGAAATAATTATATAATTCACCATAATGTAGACTTGGAGGAAGCTCTGAGCTTGTTTTCCTGCAACTAGACGGTCCCATCTGGGGGTCATGGGAGACAGTGACAGATCATCAGGCATTAGATTCTCCTAAGGAGTGCGCAACCTAGATCCCTTGCATGTGCAGTTCACAATAAGGTTTGCGCTCCTATGAGAATCTAATGCCACGGCTGATAAGACAGGAGGCAGAGGTCATGCGCTAATGGGAGATATGGGGAATGGCTGTAAATACAGATGAAGTTTTGCTTGGGTCACCTGCTGCTCACCTCCTGTGTGGCCTGGTTCCTAATGCCCAGGAGGCTGGGGACCACCTGCTTTACATTTTCTTCTCCGACACAGAATCTAGTCTAGGATTAGGTACTGCATTTAGTTATCATGTCTACTTAGACTCCTTTAATTTGGAACACTGTCACATCTTTTTTTTTTTTTTTTTTTTTTTTTGACACTGACACTTTTTAAAGAGTCCCTTTTATTGTTCATAGTATTAAAATACTAGATAACCTGTTAGTACCTGGCACAGGGTTAGTACTTATTTATTGCTTGATCTTGAAGACAGATATGCCTCCAAACAGGAAAGAAAAATGATTGGTAAATGTTCATCTAGGCTGTAAGCACTGTTAAGAGCTGTCTACTTTCCCTTAACTAGTAAAGCATATCCCATGTAATCCTTTTTCAGAATTAAATACCATTTTAATATAAGGGTATCCAGCTCTATTTTACATTGTTGCCTACTCATTACAACATTTCACTCATTTAGTTATACAGTTCTCTGCTTTGGAATTTTAACTTTATATGGAATTTAAAAAAAAGTCTTTGTCAAAACTAGCCATGTCTCCTGATTTGCAAGTGAAGCAACCAAACGAAGAATAGAAAGCACTTCTGGGTGAAATTTAACCTTTTGATCAGGGGATTATATAATAGACATTTCACATAATTTAGGTGAGAATTCCAGTCTTATAGCAAAAACATAACTATTATTTTGGGGAAGATGGACATCAAGTACATGTGAGAAAATTACTTCTTGTAATTTTGCACAGTAAGTAAGACTACAAAACACACAGGCTGCACAAATCTCAGTGAAGTGCAGAATTATATTGAATGCTAGGTTAAGGACCTTACCCATTTGACACTAATCTTATTTTGGTGCTCATAGCACAGAGTCCATCAACACTTGATTATCTTCTGTATGGATGTAGATTTTCTAATCTTTTGTGTAAATCTTACCACTCCACCGCAAACAGATGGCAGGAATGTTTTACAAAGTACTTTTCTTTGGAGTGCAGTGTACATGGTTGCCATTGAACCAACACTGATAGTTCTGCCAGAAGTAGGAATTGAGAACACAATTGCAACACAGACAAACCTGAGCCTCTAGTCCCAAGTCCCCTACTTAGCTGGCAGTGTGGCCTTGAGTTTGCTAAGCTTCCATTTTCTCATCCATAAAATGGGAATAATGGTAGCTCCTGCCACGTAAAGGCAGTATGAGGTTGGTATAAAAGCTTCGAAATGAAATAAAACAGGGCTCTGAGATGGGTCTAGTTTGGCCAACATTTCCAATTCTACATTTCAGTGTTCAGCATATTAACATGCTTTTAGGTTGTTTTTGTGTTTCCAACTGCATCTATCTCATCATTCATGAGCTGCTCAATTAAGAAAGTCTGAGCCACCCCTAAAGATGGCAACATGAAATAAAGCCATCTTTGAAGCACCCAAAATCACAAACAGGGCCTTGCCCAAGGTTAAGTCATGATTCTGCAGGTAAACTATGCACTGCCACAGTATACAGGGACCCCAAACTGGCTGGTGTGAAAGTCATCCTTCTATAATAGAAATGGAGTCCCAGTGCTCTAAATCCTATACACATCACTTGGAGAATCTCTTTAAAATGAAGATTCTGATTTAGTAGGTCTGGAGTGCGGGCTGAGATTCTGCATTTGTAGAATGTGTTTAGTGAAATATTTTGATACTATCATTCTAAAGACCAATGATAAATACACTGAAACTTTATTAAAAGGTCAGGGCATATAGAAAACAAAAGGTATGTTTGCAAAATTATTTGTTTACATCTTAAGCTCACATTAAAATTTTTCTAGGATAGAATGGCTAAGATGAAATATACAAAGCTGATATAAACACATAACTCATTAATCTTTATCTGAACAGAAATATAGAGATGGCTTTAGATAATCTGTTTTTCCTTCACAAAACCAATGTCCTCTTAAGTCATGCCATGATAATGTCTCCCCATTAAGAACTTAACTTGTATTGCCCAAAAAAGCTGAGAAGCAAAAAGCTAACTTTGATTTGTTAAACAGCTATTCATATGCCACAAAACCAAAACGATTTTACAGTGCTGAGAGGTCCAGATAGGTCCAAACGTGATGATTTTTAAATGAGTGCTTTGGTTAATTAGGCTTTGACTTGGTTTTTGGCATTACTTGTATAATTATATCATTCCAATGAGTCACTACAGGTAATCCATTCAAAACATGACTTGCTTAATACCATCACAAAGCACTTAGCCTTGCCTTGACTGGAAATACCTTTAAGATGCTGACAATAGCAACAATTTCTCTTTTCTTTCACTCAGCAAAAGAAATCACAGAAATCACAAAATAAAAAATTCATTTCTCACATGTTAAAAAAGCAAAGTCTGCCATAAACCCTTAGAGAAGAAACAGTTTGTCATAATATCTGCCCTGGGTATTAGTGCATTATTAAAATACTAGACCTGTAAGATCTCTTCCTATGCCTTGGAAGCCTATGACTTCATGATCTACTCATGAAAAATATGCCGAAGGCTAAATATGCAATGCATTGAAATTTCTGGGAAGAATTCACATTTACAACCATTTAAAAAATCTGGATTTATTAAGAGTTTTAGAAAAATAAATAAAACACTGTGGTTCTACTTCTCCCCTTCTACTCTCCCTTCACAAATCTGAGCTTAAGTGCAGGCTTCTAAAAAGCAGAAGAGAGCAAAATAGGATGAGAGAGGTGGGTTTTACTATCCACATTTTCCTTTTCTTAATGTAACGTATTATCACAAAGGCAAACTTGAGTCCCTTTTCTTGAAACGAAGATCCCATCTTCTGAGACGATCTTAAATAATTGTTCTTAAATCAAAAAGCTTAAAAATCAGTGCTTTTAATAAGCAACTAAATGCCTATAAAATATATAACTTAATATTTGGAAGAGTGCTATTGTAAAGTTTGAAACAAGATCTAAACATAATTTTAAGTTTACATTTAATGTCTAAAAGGTCTTTTAAAAGCTATAAGCTCTATTATAAATTGCCAACTAAATTATAAATTGCCACTCACCTTCTCAAAAATTGTTGCACAAATGTATACATTTAAGGTATCTGTATGATATTTCTCATATTGATCTTTTTCCCAATCTTATAAGTGGGATAAAAAGAGAAATTAAGCACCTAGATGTTGGTTAAATTCATTTGAGCAGCATTTTGATTTTGAATAGAGATTCTAAATGTAGTCTAAACTTTCCAGAAAGTCATATTTACATTCATTGTACATTTTATATACACATAAATACAAATTTATAGGAAATAAACAAATTAACCTACACCTATCATAGTATAAAAGACAAAAATTCAAAATACAACAACTGTGATCACATGCTAAGGCCAGCTATCTGGGAAATATTATTATTCAGTTCCAACAGCAATAACCTTGAGTAACTTGACACATATCACATAAATACACTACAGGTACTTAGTTTATTGTCCTTAGCCTAGGCCAATCCACAGTTTTAAGTGAAACAATTTTCTGTGAAAGCTAATGCCATACAAGTAGTTAAACACTTACTGGAAATGTTTGCACCGCAGAAGAAAGATCTAAAGAAGGCATGATAGCAGGTGTCAAATATTTTGAAGTATAATTCTAGAGAAGGATTAAAATTAACTCTTTATCTAGGGGGAAGTCAGGGCTTTCTGACAAGAGCTGTGCAAAATATTCGAAGGTCTGCTTCATCAATGTGAACTCCCAGTCCCACAAAAAACAGTGCCTTGTTAAGGCTCTTGTAGGCCTCCTGGGTTGACTGGTGAGACTCATAAGCCCCAAGAAACCCTGAAGTCCCCTGATGGAAATTATTTTGTTGAGATTGAGTTTCTGACATGATGACTTCTTGGGCAGTTTGCTTTCTCTTGTGTTCCTGCCCATAAAGCAGTGCTTGGTTTTGCTGTTACACCTTTTGTAAATAGATGGGCTTGGCCCTCCAGGAATATATCAAAGCGAACTTTTTGGATTATTGTCTCATGAAAACAAGCAGGTTGTTGTGATGAGCTTGGATAGTGCCCTGCACCTAGTAAGTCTTCCACCAACTGCTGGTGGAAGTGGCTAGAAGCAGATATTATAATTGGAAGAAAAAAAGGTTACCGAATCTAAAGTGTTGACTGTTCTATAAACTTTTGATCATGAGCATGAGTGGAAAGTCCTGTTTGGCACTCCTTGACCTCAGGTGGCATGCCAGTGATTATCACAGTAAGAAATTCGTAGAATCAGATTTGAGGTATAGAAGGAACGAGAAACACAGAAAATTCTGACCTATATTCAATAAACTCTTCTGTAAGTCAGGTTTTTAACCCTAAAATCAAGGCCTTTTTTTCCCCAGAATATTAAATTTACTAAAAATGTAGAAATAAAAATTCTACTATGGCTGTAAATATATGACAAATAAATGAGGTCACATGGTTTATACATTTCAAATTCTTAGAGAGGCCCTACAGTAGTTCAGGAAGACAGTTTACTGTATTGTTCCCTGAGTTCTTGAGGCAACCTCAAGTAAATTCATGAACTCCAAGATTTGAGAGACAGAAAACCTACATGGTCTGCTCATCCCTCGTTTCTAAGAGTAGCTATTTACTCCAAAGTGGTTTGTTCAGTGCTTTCCCTATAGTTCAACTGCTTTAATTACGTGGCTTTATCCATTTCTTAGAAGACCAGCTTCCCAAATGAAACTTTTAAGAGAAAGAAGAAAAGGCTGTTTAAAGCAAGTAAGCTTTCAACATTAGTTAAGAGTGCAATTGAGTAAATCAGTTCTAAATCTATAATACAAAAAGAGTGGTAATACTGTCACAGGTGTTAGAAGGTGAGAATTCTACAGATTTGGGTTTGTCTGACCTCAGTGGTTAATAACCACTTAATAAGCCCTGCCTCCTAACCAATTATACTCTACCAATTAATTGTGTACCAATTCAAAGAACCAAAACTATTACAATGACTTTCCAGTATTTAAATATGTAAGAACACCTAAATTTGGTTTTAAAATAAAGTTTATAACAACCATTCTCATCAGATCTCAAACTTTAAATATCTAGACTTTACACATAGATTTGTAATAATTAAAAAAAAAACAACCAAAACCATAAAAACTCATTCAAAACTGGTATTTTTTAGGTTCTTGAATTGTTTTCATAAGTCCACATTCTTGGTGGCTATTAGAATTTTAAAATAAATTCAAATCTTGGGAATAATTTAGTGAAATATGTGAGTATTTTCAAACTCCCATAAGGATCTATTTAGAAAAACTAATTATGATAAATGGAAACTCCAGTTCTGTTGCTGGCAGTTTTAGGTTAGGCTTAATTTTAACTTTGAGAACCTACTGAAATGTTCATCTATTTCAGTAAAGTGCACAAATATGAGTGTACCCTTTGGTTTGGCTATGATCTCAAAGGAGGTGTAGAAGTCAATGGCGCTGGTGTCAGGTTCCTAACTATATTACTGAGGCTGGCAATCTTCTCCTCCAGGAGGTAATTTTTCTTCTCTGCTGTTTTCTGTCGCTGTTCAGTTACTTCCAGAGCTTTCAACAACTGGGCATTTTCAACATACAAGTCCTTCACCACTGCGTCTGCCTTAGTGTTCTTGCAGAGCTAGAAACAGAACCAGAAACATCTTGACTCCATTTCTGTAACTCTTCTTAAACCTTCAGTTTAAGGTCTGACATAAGGACAGTTGTCTCATAAAGGCAAATCACTTCTTCTAATTACATTCTTTTATTTTACAATATAGCTTTAACATCAGACTTGGCATCCAGGACACCATTGGAACAAATCCACTTTTTCCAAGCTATTTCTTTGCATGAGATATTTATGTAAGTTACTAATAGAACAGATTAATATTAGATGGCACCAAAACAAAAGTTTTTTTCTACCTAGATAGGCATTATTTCTTTATTTATTCTTTAAAAATATCAAATACTTTTATAACTTAAATTCCTGAGGTGTCAGGTGTGGACTGTTTAACTCTGCTTGTAACAACAGATGCTTGAACTTAACATTCATAACTACAACCCACTGATTATTTTAAAATTTAGCTCATGTATTATAACAGAGATAAGATTTGGGCAGTTACTTCTCCTGAACTGTCTTTGTTTTGTTTGTTTTGTTTTGCATGGGGGCCTTGTCTAGTCTAATCTTTATAGTTAGAATATATGGTCTAGGTTGGGGTGGGAAAACTTGTTAGCAGCCTTGGGATACTCATTGTTGTTCTGGTTAATATTTTCCAGTCCCCCTTCCCATGTTACCTTTTAAGTGTTCATTTTACACCCAATTTCAAGTAGGGCATCTAAAAGTATAAAGGTTTATGAGAATGAAGAGTAACTAAAGAGTAGCTTAACAACCTATTAGCATTTCAAAGGGCAGGGATAAGGATGACAGCACTCTCAAGTTCAGAACCTAGATGACTGGCAGACGTCACATAACATTTCAGAACCTATTTTCTGTTGAACTTCCCTAATACAACTTTTTGTTCCTTCCTCCCTCCCTTCCTTTCCTTAAAAAACACTTTGATGGTTCTTCATCGCCGATAGAATAAAAATCAAGCTTCTTTCTTGGCTCAGCACTGGAGGCCTACTGTCCTGTTTCCCCTTCCTCTCTAGGCTCTCCTCCTGCCTCTCCCAGGACAGTGTGAACTGGCAATGCTGAAGTGTTTATACGTGTCCACACCCCACAGGTGGTCATAACCCATGACGTTCCCACAGCCTAGGATGTCCTTCCCTACACTTTCTTAACTAGTTGAAATCTTAACTCTCAAGATGCAGCTGAAGAGGTCTTCAAGAAGCTTTCTTTAAACTCCTGGGTTGGATCAAATATCTCTTCTCTTGTGTTCCCCTCTACTGAAAACAGGACGGATCCCACTTATTTCTGAACCTACCATTTTGCCAAATGCTTGGCACCTTGTAAGTGCATTCTATATGGGCAGGGGCTTTATTCACTGTTGTATCCATGTGCCCACAGCAGGACCTGGCTCACAGTAACTATGTGTTGAATGCTTGAATATGTGAAGAACTGAATGGATAAATGCTCACTGAATGGGACTTTTTCTTCCCTCTGTATTAAGAAACAGGACAACCAAAAGTTGCTGTCTACAGCTGAATTCAGACCCTCTCTTGGGGTTGTTATTCTTAGGTTTTAAGTATCTAAAGAACTAGGTTGGGCATTTCTGCCCCCCACCCCACATGTTCATCTCAGTTTCCAGAGAGGCTGTAACACTCTCCCAGAGGGCAGTACTTTCTGCTTGTCTCTTCAGTGGATGCACAACTAATTTCTAAACACCAAGGCCACATCTGCCACCAGCAGGTGAAAAGGAACAGGCTGTTTAGTGGTCTTGGAATCTGGGGTCTAGATTCTAATTCAAAGTATGTATATGTTTTTGGAGTTTAGCTGTAACAATAAGATACTTTTTGAGGTTTTCATAAGCTGTTGGGAACAGGAAAGGTAAAGTTCCATTTATTATCCCCCTATTTTTTTAACCAATATCATTTTTCAATTTAAATAGGAATATTTCCTGTCTTGGGCAGAGAAAAATCTGTTGATTCACATGGACCTAAAGTATGTGAATGTACATGCTTTAGGTCCATGTGAATCAACAGATTTTTTTTGATCTTTAAAATCTTAGGTCCATGTGAATCATGTTAACAAAGATTTACACTTTTAAATTGTGGACAAACACGCCTTAAACAGAGCTTTGGAAAAAATACAGAGTTCATATTTTTTGGGGTGGTATGAGGGAGAGCAAATCCTAAGTTCTTACAGACATTTATAATAGAATTTGCCTTTATTAGACAACATAAGTTAACGAGTTAATGGCAATAAAGGGATGTAAAACTGGAGTTAAAGCTGGAATGTGATGTGGGTGAACAGAGATGACCAGGGAGGCTCACTTGTTCTTTGAGCTGATTCACTTTCTCTTGAAGAAGCCTTTTCACTAGTTTCAGTTTCTGTTCAACTTCTATCATTCGTTCCTCCATGACAGTTACCAGTTGTTCCTGGTTTCCCTGAAGGGAAGAAAAGTGTATTATTCGAAAATCATGTCGCACTGAAAACACTGGTTTATTTTCCCCACAAGATGCCTAGAGAAAGGACGGCAAATGTTTTGCCTTTGTAACAGGAAGGATGGATTTCTCATGAAATGAGAGTTTTGAGCCCTGCATGGATTGCATATGTCCGAAGAGTAACCCTATCAGAGAAAGGATCAGATTGAAAAATCAAAAGAATCTTGCCTGTGTTACCATCATCCCCCGATATAAAGCAAAATTCTGAAAACCCATAATTTAATACCTGTGGGTACCTCTAGTAAAATGGACATCCAAGGTAACTTAGAAGATAGTTATCAGCCTCCCATCTGTGATCTGGGTCTCTGCAATGTTGTGGGTCTCTCAACAACAAAACAAGCACTGAATATATTCAAGGTTTCCTAACATATCCAATCAGCTTGCAATATGCATGTCTGTTTTTCCTTTGAAGTGGCTGATGACTGTGAGGGTGGTAAGTGTTTCTTTCTTCATAATAGCCTCTTCCTGCCAATTTTTCTAGTCATCTGTTTCCCACTTGTAAATGTGAAGCACACATCTGGATTGGAAGATAGGTTTACTATCAGAGCAGATTGAAAATGAAAAATCTGTTCTCTCACGACGGTGATGGGTTAAGGAGTAAGTGGGTTTTGTAGAGGAGAGAGACCTAGAGAGATTAGAATGCAATTGACTTATTAGAATGCAACCCCCATCCCTCTGCAGTCCACCAAAATGTCCCCATAAGGAATTTCAGATTTCATAAAGGTGTTAACAGCTGATGGTGGTTAAGACATACTTTAAAAGACATGCAGAATGACCAAACATGAGTCAAAGGCTACCATCTGTTTGGATACTAAGTAGTAACATTTAATCACAAAAGAAACCCTAAATCATGTGGTAACTATCCTGAGGATAAAAATTGTAATAGGCAAAGGTCTAATGTAGGAAGTAAGTTACAAAAAATTGGGCCTGGAGGACATCTAGCTTTTGAAAAGCCCTATATTAAAAAAAAAAAAAAAATAGCTTTTTAAAGTTCAAACATAAATATAAAATGTCTGATGTCTATTTGCCCAACAACAAAGCAAAACAAAAAAAATAGATAATTCAAAGAACATAGAGTTGGCAAAAGAGTCGGAAAATAGGAAAAACAAAGGCAGTCATATACTTAAAATTTATTTTATTGTTTCATCAAAAATTTCCTGTCAAAAAGATTTATACATCTTATACAAAACAGTATAAATACCCCTGGTTTTCTTCAAATTCCATATATAAAAGTAGTACCTTTTGTTAAAAATAGTTACAACATATGGAATGAGAAAATATATAGACTACATCCTTTCAATAATCTTAAATCCACACTCTTTAAAGGGTATAAATAAAATGATTTGTAACAAGCTGATGTTTGTGAATTTGATTCACAAGATCTGTCATTTCTACATAAATAAGAGACATAATACTGCAAAGTTTAACAGTAAAAATAACAAAATAATTTAAAAGAGCACTTAATTCCAACATAGCTTAGCTTATGTTTCTGTGTGTGGTGTGTGTGCATGGGTGGGTGTGTGCGTCTGTCTGCCATGGTAAGAAATGCCATCAATAGCAGCCCAGTTTTCACAGGTGCCCAATCCTTCTGTAGGAATCTGCGTGCACTGCTCGCTGCTCCGGTAGCAAGGCCTAGAGAAAGAAGGCAAGTGGTACACTTCACCCTCATGTCAGGATGAGTTTTTAGGGGGAGTCTAAATTCACACATCTACAATGCAAACAATTTTTAAAAGCACACACATTAACACTACATAGGCAAGCAAAGCAACACAAAATGCAGAAGCGATCACATCACTCCACACACAGAAACGTGCAGATTTAACAATATTCTGTATTCTTAAAATTAGTGTCAGCTCAGCAGCGGGAAAGTGGAGAGCCTGCAGTAGCATTCTGGTGGGAGTAATAAGCAGTCCACCCTGTCATCTGGTTGGAGGATTTTTTTTTTCTTTCAAAAATCTTAGTTTTTGTCTAATCCTGAAGGAATTGGAGGAAAAGGATATTTTTTAACATTGGTGGGTGGGTTGGAAACAGCAGGCTTTGAAAATAGTGTGTAAGAGAGCAATGAGTAGAATCTTGGCGGATCATTTGGTTAGAAGGTCCACTAAAAACTGAGATCAAAGTTTTGTAGTTCAATTATATACTGCAGAGTTAAAGCATCTAACACTCCACTGCCACAATTTAAGAACTTTAATATTGGGAAGTTGAAGAGGTATGTATAAAGCTTCCAAAAACAGATTTTAAAGCTCATAAGACAAAAACCTTCTAAAGTTTATTAGAAATACAGCATAGGTACGTATGTAGAGGGAAAAGTTTATTAGAACTGACAAGTGGTAGGAGTACTTCGTAATTAAGCATAGATGGATAGTAGAAGAAACAGACCTGTTCCTATGTAGAGTTCCAGGGAGAATGTGACTTTGCAAAGCCACTCTGAGGGGATTCAAATAAGAGATGGGAAATTCCTTATCAAGCATTAATTGAGAGACAAGGTATCTGAACACACAAGCACATGCAAACCAGAAAGGATTAATGTAGAATTCCACAAAGAAGGACTTTCTATTTTATTCCTAGTTCTGAATTAACTACATAGGCAAGCCCCAAGAGTTAAGAAACTTCTGAGAAAGGATGATGAATGAAGCACTAAAGAGAAATAACTCTGCATACTTGAAAACCTAAGATTGGATGTGGTGGTAAGCTGGGATCATGCTAACGCAAACAAATGAGAAGATTTTTATTTTCTTAAATAGTTTTATGAACTATGTCAACTAGCAAGATGTCACTGACTACATACTCTATTTGTTGTGAAAAGTCATCACTTGTGATTTTCATGGGATGCAGCAGGCTGCCCGGCTCTGGCACAGGAAAGCTCAGTGTACTTTACTTTGTTAGTAGAGCATATCCTAGCCACGTTTAAATTTTGTAATATTTTTGGCATGGGATGGGAACATTAGGCCAATTGTGCGCTATGTTTAAGTGATCCTGATACTTCATCGCCTATTACAAATGGGCAAATCGTCTATTACAGAACACTAAATGACTCAGCTTAGAAGCTGAGAGCTCAAAAGTAGCACTGCAGTTCTATGGATTTGTCATACAAGTAAAATATAACTCTCTGAAAGAAGATTTAGGATTGTGATTTTGTTTTGTTTTTTAAATTTAAGAGATGGGGTCTTGCTATGATGCCCAGGCTGGAGTGCAGTGGCTATTTACACGCATGATCGTAGCTCACTGCAGCCTTGAACCTCTGGCCTCAAGCGATCCTCCCGTCTCAGCCTCCCAAGTTGCTGGGACTACAGGTGTGTGCCATCAGATTTAGGTTCTTTCTCTCCACCTTTGAACTGGTATAACTTTCAACTAAACAAGTAAAAGTAACAGGTGATTAACAGGTGATCT
The DNA here is from genome assembly GCF_028878055.3 of Symphalangus syndactylus. Taxonomy (NCBI): domain Eukaryota; kingdom Metazoa; phylum Chordata; class Mammalia; order Primates; family Hylobatidae; genus Symphalangus; species Symphalangus syndactylus. Next base: position 66,624,792 of record NC_072430.2, on the reverse strand, counting down.
ACTAGAGAAGAGAGACCTTCATACCTGTGGTGTGTTGGTTTCGGAGGTCCTGTTTTCAAGTTCCTCCTGCAGGTGCTGGTTTATCCTTTCTGCCTGCAGCAGCTGGTGTTGAAGCTGCAGAAACTGCTCCCTGGGCACCATCAGACAGGCTTGCTGCTGGAGCAGCTGCAAATCCCAAGCATAAGGGGATGGGCTAGGCATCGCAGTGGACCTCAGGTGCTGCATCTGAAGGACAAGGGCAAAGCCCTGGTCAGCTGAGTCCCTTCAATCCCAGAGCTGCCCTTCATGGTGTCAGGCAGTGAGGAATGAAGACTATTAATTCATTAATAACCCCAGACCCACTGAAACTTGGAAACAGGACAGCATATGGGCCTGAGGAATATAGAAACGAGAAAAGCTATTTCTCTTAGCAGAGAATATGCTTAATAAGTAGCCTTTCTTAAAAGTTTTAGGCTTAAAAAGCCCCTCCCAACTCTGGAGTGATGTTAAGGGCATGATGTACATAATACATCTGAATTCTATTTCATTTTTTCTTACACTGGAAAAATTACCTTCCCCCTTTTAAAAACTGGGGTTGGAGAAAGTGGTTATGCTTTAGGGTTTTACCACTTTACCATACATAAAGATTCTTAAATGTTCAATGACTACATTTTTTCCAACCCCAAGTTAGCAATTTTTTTGGAAGAACCTCATCTTGCATCTAAAATTATTTTAACCTACCTTTAGTTTATCAATATGTAGTTATACCCTTAAACAGCACAAGATAGACAATTCTGGGGCATAAAGTAATAATATCCTAGAATATCTGGGAACTGGAGAACATGGAATGGAACTATTCAAGACAATGAGGAAATGTGTACCAACATGCCAGTCAAAGTGGCGGGGGAGGAAAGGGAGGACGATGCACGGCATTTTGGCCAGTGAGGCAGGCCACCTCCCATCTATACACACGCGGAGCATGCAACAAACATGACCAAGACTAAACTCAAGAAGCGGCACCTCCAGGCTTGTGAGAAGGTGGAAAAGGACCTCTAAGACTCGGCTATAACTAAATGTTACCATGAAATGTCAGAGCCACTATCCATTTCCTTCTATCTAAATTTCTAAGTAGGGGTGGAGACGTTGCCCACTTTGACATACCTCTAGTTGTAGATTCAGAAAACCACTTTATTTTCATGATAAAAATTATGGAGAATTATCCCATAATTTTATATCAGTGGGATAATTTTCTTCATACATAATGCTTTAAATACTGAGGACACGTTTGATGTAAACAGACATATTATACCATTAAAACAAAATGAATACTGGCTCTTAAGTACTTATTAACTGTTACAATCAGCAGAAATAACATGAGCAAGGGGTATAATGAGATGGCTCCATGCTATGAAAGTTCATTGAAAGAGAATGTTCTACCTTCACACACTATCTCAGGCAGAGAACTGCACCCTTCTCTGCTACTTCCAACCACTGAGTTCTAGGTACAGGTTAGCCACAGACAAAACAAAAAGAAGAGAAAATTACAGGAGTTATAAAAAGAGAAAAGTATGAGTTATAAAAAGAGAAAGAACAGTACTAATTAGGTCTATTATATACATGAATAAGAGCATATGAAAGATAGACACATTTTTCTGTATATAAATTTTACAGACATTAAAATGTCCTACAACTCTAATTCTGCAAGGCATCTTCACTTACTGTATCCTATTTGTGCCCCTCCCAATATAATGATTTATTAGATTCCAGGTCCAGGCCAGGCGCAGTGGCTCATGCCTGTAATCCCAACACTTTGGGAGGCCGAGGTGGGTGGATCACTTGAGGTCAGGAGTTCAAGACCAGCCTGGCCAACATGGTGAAACTCCGTCTCTACTAAAAGTACAAAAATTACCCAGGCATGGTGGCACGTCGCCTTTGGTCCCAGCTACTTGGGAGGCTGAGGCAGGAGAATTGCTTGAACCTGGGAAGCGGAGATTGCGGTGAGCCAAGATCACACCAATGCACTCCAGCCTGGGTGACAGAGTGAGACTGTCTCAAAAAAAAAAAAAAAAAAAAAAAAAAAAATATATATATATATATATATATATATATATATATGTTGGGTATGGTGGTTCACGCCTGTAATCCTAGCACTCTGGGAGGCCAAGGCGGGCGGATCACGAGGTCAGGAGATCAAGACCATCCTGGCAATGTGGTGAAACCCCATCTCTACTAAAAATACAACCGGGCATGGTGGTGGGTGCCTGTAATCCCAGCTACCTGGGAGGCTGAGGCAGGAGAATTGCTCGAATCTGGGAGGCAGAAGTTGCAGTGAGCTGAAATCCCGCCACTACATTCCCACCTGGTGACAGAGCGAGACTCTGTTTAAAATAAAAAAGATTATTCCAGGTCCAGTATAGAATGGATCTGATGTTAAATCTCTTACCACTTGGAAATGCAGAATGCAGTATAAACTATAAGCCATTTTGTTGTTTAAGTGTCTGAAATGTTGGCTATCATAGAGGTACACAATAGACTCGAGAATTGCCGATATAGCCTGTAACCCTTTTGTTGAATGTTCAAAACAAATTTATTAAACTGCTCACGTTGAAAAGCCCTGAAGTAGGAGTCAAATTCTAGCCCTAATTTTTTTCTTTTCCTAGTCTAGTGATCTGTGATCTTTAATTACAGTGGGGGGATGTGTTATGTTAGAATAGTGACTGTTAAACTAGTATATAGAGATGAGTCTACTTCCCCCAAGGGAGTGTACATATCAGATTAGAACCATGAAGACAGCTGTGCTCAAATCCCGACTCCAGAGATTCTGATGTAGAAACCTGTCCCTGCCCAGCCCGCCACCCGCTGCCCCAGTCAGGTAAGAATCCCTGCCAGAGTGAGAAGGAATGTACCTATCCCTCAGGTGAGCTGGGACACACTGGGCATCCCCTAAATTAACCTACTCTATAGATATCATACTATAAATAAAAATCCAACTTGTAGCGCTGGAGAGGGGGAATGGTTAATGCTTGATAGCTACAGCCGAGTGATGAACAGATTTTGGAAGTAGTGGTAATGGTTGTAGGATGTTGTGAATTTAATGAATACCACTGAATTATACATTTTTAAACGGTTAAAATGGCAAATTCTATGTTAGGTATATATTTATTACAGGTTAAAAATTAATATACTAAAAACCATTGAATTGTACACTTGAAATATGTGAACTACATAGTATGTGAATTATACCTCAATAACACTCTTTTTGTTTGTTTTTTTGTTTTGTTTTTTGAGATGGAGTCTTGCTCTGTCACCCAGGCTGGAGTGCAGTGGTGCAATCTCAGCTCACAGCAACCTCCACCTTCTGGGTTCAAGTGATTCTTCTGCCTCAGCCTCCTGAGTAGCTGGGACTACAGGCACATGCCACTGTGCCCGGCCAATAACACTGTTTTTAAAAACTTCAATCTGGAGAAATCTCCCAACACTTTGGGAGGCTGAGGTGGGAGGATTGCTTGAACCTAAGAATTCAAGGCTGCAGTGAGCTGTGATCACACCACTGTACTCTAGCCTGGGTGACAGAATCTCAAAAAAAAAAAAAAATCCAATTTGTATAAATCTATAGCGTTAATAATTTTTTTTTTTTTTTGAGACGGAGCCTTGCTCTGGTGCCCAGGCTGGAGTGCAGTGGCACGATCTTGGCTCACTGCAATCTCCACCTCCCGGGTTCAAGCGATTCCCCTGCCTCAGCCTCCCAAGTAGCTAGGATTACGGGTGCATGCCACCACGCCCAGCTAATTTTTGTATTTTTAGTAGAGATGGAGTTTCACCATGTTGGCCAGGCTGGTCTCAAACTCCTGACCTTGTGATCCACCTGCCTCAGCCTCCCAAAGTGCTGGGATTATAGGCATGAGCCACCGTGCCCGGCCAATAATTCAGTTCCATTTCCTAATGAAAGTTTCATTAGAATAAATAGGTATGAGATGTTCTTTTCAGTGTTCAAATAGAAAAATCCATGCTTTTTCCTTAGCTATTTGGCTCCAGCATCAAGAACACTGTTTTCCTTCTCTGTTAGCAAATATTTACTACTAGGTCAGAAAAAAAAAACAAGGGGAAATTGCTTACGATGGCTAATAATGTCAACTGGTGCTGGGTAAGACGGGAGCAGGTGGGAGAAGAACTGGCCTCTTGGCAGAGCCTCTGGAAAGGCTCTCACAGTGACTAAGTACACACTGCTACTTTTCAATTTGATACTAGACATATGGGCTTAGTTTTAGACATCTTATTCCTCAGAGAATATAATTATATTTCATCAGAAAAGCATGTCTACATCTAAGTACAGCCCACAGCTCAAAGTTTTTAATGCATTCATTATATTACTGTTAAAGAAAAAATGGTTTAGATTTCACTAAAAGTTTCATGAATTTCCCCTTTAGTTGATAAATCAGAGAACACAAAATTGACAAACTTCACTGGTGATTTAAATGTTAGTGCTATACGTTTGCCCATATTTCACATTAAAAATCAATGCTTGGTGCTTGGTTTTTAAAAGCTACCTTTGCATGTGGCCAGCTTCATAAAAGAAAACACTTAAATAGTTCCATTTCTTCTTTTTTTTTTTTGAGATGGAGTCCGGCTTTGTTGCCCAGGCTGGAGTGCAATGACGTGATCTCAGCTCACTGCAACCTCCGCCTCCTGGGTTCAGGCAGTTCTCCTGCCTCAGCCTTCCGAGTAGCTAGGATCACAGGTGACCACCACCACGCCTGGCTAATTTTTTTGTATTTTTAGTAGAGACGGGGTTTCACCATGTTGGCCAGGCTGGTCTCGAACTCTTGACCTCAGGTGATCCACCTGCCTCAGCCTCCCAAAGTGCTGGGATTACAGGCGTAAGCCACTGCACCCGGCCCCATTTCTTCTTATAATTCTGGCTTAGAAATATGTGTATACATAGTACTTTTTAAGAGCACAAAAAGACAATTTCTGCAGGTTCTTCTCTGCCTTACATAAGTCTTATAGTTCACTAAATGTTAGATTGACTAATTTCATTTACCCAAAGTATATCAATGAAATCCTTAAGAAGGATGTATACGTAAGTTTGTCATATCCTATAATTAAACGTGGTAATCAGAAAGCAATCTAGAAGACTGGAACTCAAAGTCCAAGCTGACAAGGTAGTTTTACAAATCTTTTTTTTCTTTTTCTTTCTTTTTGAGACAGGGTCTCTCACTGTCACCCAGGCTGGAGTGCAGTGGTGTGATCTCAGCTCATTGCTACCTCCAACTCCTGTGCTTAAACAATCCTCCTGTCTCAGCCTCTCAAGTAGCTGGGACTACAGGTACGTGCCACCACACCTGGCTAATTTTTAGATTTTTTTTTTTTTGTAGAGACAGGGTTTCGCCATGTTGCCCAGGCTGGTCTTGAACTTCTGGACTCAAGCCATTTGACTGCCTCAGCCTCCCAAAGTGCTGGGATTACAGGTGTAAGCCACCATGCCCAGCCACAAATACATTTTCATAGTTATCAGATGTACCTCTCACAAGGCAGTGCTGAGTTCTAAATGTAGTAATGAAGAATAGCAGCACTTGAAATTAAAACTTCCAAATGTTAATGCTCTCAAATTTCCCGCATGGATTTCCCAACTGAAGAGGGTGCTAGAGACCAATCATGTCTGTAAAATGCTGCAATATAGGATGGATCAGTGAACTGGTATAAACACGGTGATGGCAAGAGTGCTCAGGGCCCCTTGGCTAATCAGAGAGTCCCTGTCCCCTGAATTTGCAGAAGTACAGGTCTTTGCATTTTAGGTCATCATTATTACTTACTCTGAAAAGCAGTATGGCTTCCTATGGCAGTATAATTAAGCAAAGTTGTCTGTTAAACTTGGTAAGGCAGACCAAAAAATTCAACTTGGCAGTGTACTTAGATTTTCACAATGGGAATTCAATGCCATGTCTAGTCTCTCTCAACAAATAGCTCATTCATGGATTAAAATATTCTTCATAGCTAAGGCCATCTGCTGAGAAACTTACCTCCATGAGCTGCTCATCCAGTTTTACTTGTTTCTTTTTGAGGCCTTCATTTTCCAAATGAATTGTTTCTAATTCTTGTTCAAGGGAATTCATCTGACTGACCTGTTTAAAAAAACAAAATATTCCCTTTAACAAAAACAAAAACACTTGAGTTGCTCTACTTTATTTTGACAAATCTGTGCTTGTCAGAAATCTCAACTCTTGGAAGAAAGCCAAGTTAATTCAGTGACAAACAAATAATATAATTCAGTGTATTGCTTACATTTAAGTAATCTAGTTTTAATCACCTGTCCTCACACAAAATAGATTCCTTAAGGCAGCTGGCTTTTAAACTTGGATGCCACCCACTGTAAGAAATACATTTTATCTTACAACACAGTACACACACCCACACATATGTACAGTACATATCACTGAAATATCCTTACCATGGACCATGTACTCTGATATTTTGTAGTATATTAATAAAAAATGCTGGTTTCCATTAAATTGATTTCATAATCCTCTACTATGGATCTGCAGCAGGAAAAATACTGTCTTAATGCAAACTTAAAGGCTTAAAATTGAGAGTACTTAAAACCTGATTTATATAACTTTTCAATTTTAAAGATTTCATGAGTACCTTTTTTTTTTTTTTTTTTTTTTTTTTTGAGACAGAGTCTCACTTTGTCACCCAGGCTGGAGTGCAGTGGCACAATCTCAGCTCACTGCAACCTCCACTTCCCGGGTTCAAGCAATTCACCTGCCTCAGCCTCCCGAATAGCTGGGACTACAGGTGTGCACCACTGCACCCAGCTAATTTTTGTATTTTTTTTTTTTTTTAGAGATGGGGTTTCACCATGTTGATGAGGCTGGTCTTGAACTCCTGACCTCGTGATCTGCCCACCTCGGCCTCCCAAAGGGCTGGGATTACAGGCATGAGCCACCGCATCCAGCCTCACTTTTATAAGTCTTTACTACAGGAAGAACCTAGTGAACTAGAGGACACTGAGTCAGAATATTGCTCAGTAAAAAACATACAACACTATCTTAGAAAGCTGACTTTGCTTCTATCAAAAAAAGCTGAGGAGAACAGCATGAATTGTGAAACAGAAGTGTAGTCTTCCAGGTCCATTTTAAAATTCAATATTAATTAAAAGCCTATCACAGACTTTTTTCCCCCTAATGAGCAGCTAAATGAAACCCATTTTCTTTCTGCAAAGTTTACTTGAATGTACCTGAAATTAAATGACATTTCAGCTTTAGAGCACAACCAGGCCTTCCTACTGCAAATGGTCATGAAAACTTTCACAAAAACCAAAAATTTTATGAATATTTTATAGTGAAATATTTTTCTCAGATTTCTAAACACACCATATTTTTTATAAAGAGGTAATAGTGAAAACTGAGTTGCAGTTTAGAAAAAGAAAAGTAACAACTCTGAGAAGTCTCGTCTAGAACTCTTAACTTCATGGGACAAATTACAGAAAGCAAATTGATTGGCACTGCAGAGGTGTGACCAGTGGGTAGCCAGCCTCCAGGAGGCCTCAAATGAGCCCCACCTCTGGGTATTCACACCCTTATACAGTCCTCTCCCACACTATACTAGGGTTTAGTCTGCGTGACAAATACAATGCAGCAGAAATGTTGCTATGTCACTCGCAGGATTAGATCATAAAGGGACCACAGCTTCTATCTTGGTCTTTCGGTCTCAGTGTCTGTTTCGTCACTCCTTCTGGGGGAAGCCAGATGCGACACCCTGAGAAAAGGCCCGGGTAGTGAAGAGCTGAGGTCTCAGGCAAGCAGCCATCAAGGAACAGCAGCCTCTTGCTAACAGTTGTATGAATGAGCTTGGAAAGTAGATTCTCTAGCCCCAGTGAAGCCTTCGGGTAACTGCAGGCCTGGCCAACATGTAGACTGCACCCTCATGAGAACCCTGAGTTGGACCACCCAGCTAAGCTGCTTTTGAATTCCTGACTTGTAGATAAGACAAGAAATGTTGTTTTAATTTGTTACATAGCAATAAAAAAATACAGCCCATATTAAGATGTTTCTAATATTCAGGTGATAAATATTTTGCCAACTTATAAAGGCTTCTAATACTAATAAAGATGATTAACTGCCTTCTTTAAGAAAGCTTAAATATTGTGTGTGGTTTTTTTTTTTTTTTTTTTTGAGACAGTCTTGCTCTGTCACCCAGGCTGGAGTACACTGGTGTGATCTTGGCTCATTGCAACCTCTGCCTCCTGGGTTCCAGCAATTCTCCTGCCTCAGCCTCCCGAGTAGCTGGGACTACAGGCATGTGCCACCACGCCTGGCTAATTTTTGTGTTTTTTAGTAGAGATGGAGTTTTACCATATTGGCCAGGCTGGTCTCAAACTCCTGACCTAGTGATCCACCCGCATCGGCCTCCCAAAGTGCTGGGATTACAGGCATGAGCCACCACACCTGGCCAAATTGTTATTTTTTCAACCATTATTCAATCAAAAAGAACCACAATGCTATTTTGACAAGATAACAGCATAAAGAGATACATGCCAAAATATGCCATCGTAATCATTTCCTTAGAAGTATACCTGAGAAGAAACACGCTTAAGAACACATTATAGTGAGAACATAGATACTGGCCATATATTCTCAAAAACTCACCTTCCTGTTAGTAGGAGATTGTTCTTTCTGAAACTGATCACACTCTCTCTTTAAGCTCAATTTTTCTTGCTCTGTGGGTTTCATGGTACCTGATGGGTTTAGATGTTTTTGGTGCTTGGGAAGAAGACTGGATTCCAGTTGACGGACCTAACAAGAACAAATGTAAGAGGAAGCAATGCTAATACAATCACTCAGCCAGCAAAAACAACAAACATAGGGAAAGTTAATTCAGTACTTGGGTCCTGTTTAACTTCCTTTTTCAGTCAAGCCTGTAAATACTTGAAGCTAGCTTTTCTGGATTTCAAAAGACCCTTTCTAGGTGAGTCTGGTTGGGTCTGCAAACCCAACACTGTAGGAACAAGACAGGGAAGAGACGACTTCTGGGTCTACTAACTCTCCAGGAGTCAACAGTGTATGTGATGTGGCTGCCAGGAAAACAGGCACAGCAGTCTCAGGCCCCTTTTTTCTGACATGAACACTACTTTTAGGAGAGAATGGGCTGACAGTCCCATCTGCTCTTATTGGACTGTTCACATCTAGAACAGTTCTATGAGGACATGAACAATGTCTGTCTTGCTCACCACTGCAGCATCAGTGATAGCAGTTTCTGGCATGGAGTAGGTGTTCTAACTAAATATCTGCGACTCTTCAGAGTTCCTCCTCAAAAGAGGTGTTAAGCATAGGTTAAATATCATTGGGAGACTATGCAGCAGAGGTAAGGAATTCAAGCACCAAGTTGGTGGTTGGAAAAGACCTTAAGCCTTGAGATGCTGTCTGTTAAAGGAGGCACCTTTTTCTCTCATGAGGAGTTATTTAGACCTGCAAGATCTGAGTCTAGTTTTCCCATTTTTGTACTACTAGTCTTGGTGGCCGGCCAATTTGAAGAATATATGGTTCACATAATTTTCATGAGTCTATATTTTGGATATGAAGATTAAAGTCACAAATATATTTTAATATAAAACTGCTTATAAAGATATTTTATAAACATCAGGATAAAATTATATGTGAGTAAATGATAAATTATACATTCTTAAAAGAAGTCTGCTATAGCAGGATACTCAAATCCATACCTTAGAACCATTCCAATCATATCCAACACTCATTTTCCTATCAAACTAGTCATTTTCAAACATATGCCATGATGTGCAGCTTCTCAAGTTACCTTCTCCCGGGAGTACGTGAGTTCGGCTTTGGTGTTCTGTACCACGGTCTGGAGCCTCTCATTCTCTTGCCAAAGCAGCTGCTGTTCCTCATTCATCAGATGATCCAACTTGTCCCAGGACAGCCTTTTCTGCTGGTTATGGAGCCCTGATGGATGAGTAGCTATTTCTGGGGCCCAGCTCTTAAGAGAATTATAGAGTGTAAGCCTTAAAAACAAGCTATTGGGTAATTGCTGTTTTGAGACAGGTGTCATATTTACCCAATGACAATGACTCCTAGTAAGTACCTTTCAATTGTCCCCTTAGTCTTCTAATGAAAGTATGTGTAGGTACATATAAATATGAATAAAACAGTATTCTTGAAGTTTGATTTAAACAAAAAGGTTTGGAGGGTCTCTGTTTAAAATGGTCTTTGACGAAATAGCCATGTCATGTCCAATAGTGAATATGACTGTAGGGCAAGGCCCAGTTCCATAAAGGACCCAATTGCATTGAGACTGGTGACTTAAAAGTTGCTTCATTCTTATGAAGTTATCTTTAAGCCCAGAAGATACTCGATTCACAGAGGACATAAAGAGAAAGCTGAAATGCACTGCCAACTCAAAAGCTTTCACAGGCTAAACTCTACTTTCATTTTCACATATGCAATCATATCTTTTTTTAGAATCCAAAGCACATATTGTCCATGTAATTAACGTCTGAATTCAGAAATGTGCTTTCAGCTACCAAAGTGATTTTTGGATCTTGAAAATGATATAAAAAAGATAATACAAATAGATAAGCCTCTTGCCTTTTAAACCAAACATGAAAAAAAAAGGTACAATCTCGTTTTCAGAAAAAGTCAACCCAGAAGTAATTTTAAAAATGGAAACTTTTTTTTTTTTTTTGAGACAAGAGTCTCACTCTGTCACCCAGGCTGGAGTGCAGTGGCACGATCTCAGCTCACTGCAACCTCCACCTCCCGGGCTCAAGCAATTCTTATGCCTCAGCCTTCCAGGTAGCTGGGATTACGGATGCATGTGGTACCACACCTGGCTTTTTTTTTTTTTTTTTTTTTTTGAGACAAAGTCTAGCTGTGTCGCCCAGGCTGGAGTGCAGTGGCATGATCTCGGCTCACTGCAACCTACGCCTCCCGGGTTCAAGCGATTCTCCTGCCTTAGCCTCCCGAGTAGCTGGGATGATTACAGGCATTCGCCACCATGCCCAGCTAATTTTTTTATTTTTAGTAGAGATGGAGTTTCAACGTGTTGGGCAGGCTGGTCTTGAACTGACCTCGTGAGCCGTCCGCCTAGGCCTCCCAAAGTGCTGGGATTACAAGCGTGAGCCACCATGCCCGGCCATTTTTGTATTTGTAGTAGAGACAGGGTTTCGCCATGTTGGCCAGGCTGGTATTGAACTCCTGGCTTCAAGTGGTCTGCCTGCCTCGGCCTCCCAAAGCGCTGGGATTACAGGCATGAGCCACCACGCCCGGCCCAAAACAACTTATTTTTTTTATAAAAAGTTTCACCAAGAGATAAAATAACTGAATGTGTCTACTTTTATTGTAGGACAAAATCTTGACATCTGCCCCAAAATGACATCTATAACATTGTTCTTAATTTATTTGCACACAGATTAGGCAGCATTGTGACTTATTAAAATGAGACACTTTCTACCACACCACCATAAGGTGTCAGCTAGCTAACACTTTAATCAGCTCTTCCTGGACTTTCTGGTGCCATAGCAACCTATTTGTAGCAATGAATTATCTCCTGAAATTCAATACTATTGTTTTATGCCTTTTTAGCAGAAGCTGTACTTTTTTGCAAGTCTGTGTATAAGTTCCCAGATTAATTTCTTGCAATGTTTTTCTACATTTGATATTTTTTAAGGTCACACAAATACTTTATCATTTAAGAAAATGTTTTAGTTTTGTTATTACAAAACTCAACTCAGCCATGGTCTGACTTGCTCAATACAAAAAAAAGATGTGTTTTATATCACTATGGTTTCAATTATATGAAGTTTAGAAAAAAGCATCCCTAAACTACAGTGACAGAGGGTACAAAAGTGGTTCCCTTGGGGTTACCAACTGGAAGGAACAAGAGAGAGCCTGCTGGGTGCTGGAAATGTTCTACATTTTTATCTAAGTGAAGGTTATACAAACAGATATATGAGATATGCATATTTATATATACATGCATATACACATAAAAATAACCAAGTTGTAGTCTTAAGATTTGTGTACTTTACTGTAAATAACTTATACCTAAATAAAAGAACAAATCACCTTGCCACCAGCATTCTGAAGTTGCTTATGCAAAGACATCACTTCTTGTTTTAAAGCCTCCTTTTCCTGCTGAGTCACTCGTAGGTCAGATTTCAACCGGGACATTTGCAGGTTTACATTCTGCAGGGTGTCTTCTAAATTCTGAACCTGTATTGTGAGAACAATCTTTTACTGCTACACAAACTCTTGTAGTCTCACCTCTAGCATGTTCAGGAATGAATAAGGACAAAAGAACTTTCAAGTCCGTTTGTTTCTCTTTACTAAATCCAGCTTTCTTGTCAGTAGCTCAGTGGAAACCCAGGACAGTATGTATATTTACAGGATGTTAAATTATATTTAGGACAATGATGAACTATGGAGCAAGGTATTGCTGATAGTCATCTGGTAGAGTACTAAACGGTATCTTACAGAACCAATGGGTGCCAACTGGCATCACAAAAGATGGTTTCACTGAATTTTGTAGAAATTATGTTTTAGCCTATGATGTTGGACTGCAAAGGACCCTCTTAGCTGAAAATAAAAATATATACTTGTAGAATCCTATTCTAGGCTAGGCATGGTGGCCCACACCAGGAATCCCAGCACTTTAGGAGGCCAAGGCAGGAGGATCGCTTGAGCCCAGGAGTTTGAAACTAGTCTAGGCAAGATGGCAAGACCCCCCATCTCTACAAAAAATAAAAAGCTGAGTGTGGTGGCGTGAGCCTGTAGTCTCAGCTACCTGGAAGGCTGAGGCGGGAGAATCCTTTGAGCCCAGGAGTTTGAGGTGGCAGCAAGTGGTGATCTGGCCTGGGATACAAAGGGAGATCTCACCTCATTTTTTTTTTTTTTTTTGTAGACAGAGTCTTGCTCTGTTGCCCAGGCTAGAGTGCAGTGGCACGATCTCGGCTCACTGCAACCTCCGCCTCCCAGGTTCACGCCATTCTCCTGCCTCAGCCTCACCAGTAGCTGGGACTACAAGCGCTTGCCACCACGCTCGGCTAATTTTTTGTATTTTTTAGTAGAGACGGGGTTTCACTGTGTTAGCCAGGATGGTCTTGATCTCTTGACCTCGTGATCCGCCCACCTCGGCCTCCCAAAGTGCTGGGATTACGGGCGTGAGCCACTGTGCCTGGCTGAGACCTCACCTCTTAAAGAAGAATCCTATTTTATGCTAATATCACATATAAATTCCAATTTTAAAAATTTAAATTCATAAAAGGAATGTTGATACAGATCTTTAAAATAGGGCATAAACTGCCTTAGAGGTCCTATTTATAAATTAGGAACAAGCAGTCATTTTTATGCACTATTCTCAAGCCTTCATAATTAGTAAACTTTGAGGGAAATATCATTTAAATTATTTTGCCGCAATATATTTGCAATATTATTTAAATCATTTTGTCATACTGTATTTACTTTTTTTTTTTTGAGATGGAGTCTCGCTCTGTCGTCCAGGCTGAAGTGTACTAGCGTGATCTTGGCTCACTGCATCCTCCGCCTCCTAGGTTCAAACAATTCTCCTGTCTCAGCCTTCGGAGTAGCTGGGACTACAGGCACCTGCCATCACACCCGGCTTTTTTTTTTTTTTTAATTTTTAGTAGAGATGAGGTTTCACCATGTTGGCCAGGCTGATTTCGAACTCCTGACCTCAAGTGATCTGCCCACCTCGGCCTCCCAAGGTGCTGGTGAGCCACCACGCCCAGCCTTGCCACACTATAAACACACATCAAGCGTTGGTCAAATTGAATCATTTGGAACCCTCTTAACGCTACTTCTACCTGGAACATTCTTTTTACTGGGATTTCTGTTGGAAGATCTAGGAGAATACTAACTGTGAAGATGAAACAAGAATTGTCCACGTACCTTTTCCTGAGAAGCCACCAGCTGTGACTTTAAGCTCGCACTCTGATGTTCCCAGGATTTCTGTTCCTGCTTCATCGTCGCAATTCTGTGCTCTAAAAGACTTGATTTTGCCAACTGTTTCAGGAAGGGAAAAAGAGGTAAGAGGGCATTTGTGCAAACATAGCTAGCCTTAACTTATATGCCTGCACTTACGCTGTCAAGAACAAGTACCATCTATTTATGTAGGGGAGCAGGGCAAGGTCAAAGGAAATGGTCTTCCTGGTTCCAAATCAAGACAAACCAAAGACTGTTTTATACATCTAATTTTGAGGAGTTGCTTCTTTTTGGAAATTTCCTATTTTTCTTTTCTATTGCCTCATATTTTGAGGGTGGAAGATGGTAAGCTGGAAGGCCATTAAAAATCTCAAGAGCATACCATAGGAAGAAAACATAGAATATCTATTAAGGCAGGTGGGGAAAAAAGGTGGTGTTTTTGGATTTGCTAAAGAAAATAGAAAAAAAAGCGTTTATCTATGAAATTGATCTCAGATTATTAAATACATAATTTATATTATAACAAAATAGCGGTATAAAGTAGCACTGTGATATGATAATGAGAAATTTTATATTATCGAGTTTAATAATATAATTAGTAAACAACTAATTTAGACTTCATCAGTCTTGGCTGCAGGAAGTCTAGGGTCACAGAATGCCAAAGAAATGCTGCTCCAGGACACTCTGGAACAACAGACTACCACAGGAGGCCCCTGTGCCACTGTCCACAGAGAAAGGTTCATTACGGTGTGTATTGTATACGACGACGGTAAAGTCTTATTACTTCTCCTACCTTATCGACACAGCTATTTAATTCCTCACTCAGAGCTTCCTTTTCTTTCAGCAGTTTTTCGTTGTAGGTTAGAACACTAGAGATTTTTTGCTGGAAGTCAGAGAGATCAGGACATCTGTGCAGCTGTAAGAGATAAACAAATGGGCCCTCCCATCACATCTCATGGCTGTAAGTACAAAGGGGTATTTCTAAATAGGGCATTTTCACGGCTGCTGCTATTTGCTTATCTGTAGATATTTCAGCGGACATAAACTCTAGCAGAGACTATAATAAACTTCAAGGATTCCCTTCTGGCTTCTTTCTGTTCCCCAGCTGACTGTTGAAATGTCTGCTTAGGTAGATTCAACCAGGCAGACATTGTTAAATAATGATCCTAGCTCTCCATTTTACCTTCAGGATAAAATAACATACTGCCATTCTATCATCAATTTAACACATGTAGCATATTACATTTTCCTCATGCTTTTAACAAGAAAAATGTTTTTCAAAAAATCAGTCAAGACTATAGAATTGGGCTGCGGGGGTGGTTCACACCTGTAATCCCAGCACTTTGGGAAGCCAAGGTGGGGAGGATCACTTGACCTCAGGAGTTTGAGGTCAGCCTGGTGAACATGGTGAAACCCTGTCTGTATTAAAAATAATTAGCTAGGCGTGGTGGTGGGTGCCTGTAATCCCAGCTACTCAGGAGGCTGAGGCAGGAGAATCGCTTGAACCTGGGAGGCGGAGGCTGCAGTGAGCCGAGATGACTGCACTCCAGGCTGGGCGACAGAGACTCTGTCTCCAAAACAAAACAAAACCAAACCCTAGAATTGGAATGAACCACATACAAGTAACAACCCAAAGGCAAGTTTAAAGATAAAACCGTGTTTTCAGCTTGTTCCCTGTACTCTTCCTTTCAGAAGGTGCCTACGCTGACTGGCCAGTAAAATGTTGTTGGTGTGAACACACTGGCTTTTTCTCTCCACTTCATGAAATCAAGACAAACCAAATACTGTTTTTATTCCTCTTCAACATCAGTGCTGGTACTAGTCTCATTTTGGGCTGGATAATTCTTCGTCAGGAGTTGGAAGTCGGGAGGCATTCTGGACACTGTAGGATGTTTCACAGCGTCTCTGGCTTTACTCAAAAGATGCCAGTAACCCCCCACCTTCTAGTTGTGAAAACAAAAAATGTGCCCAGACATTGATAAATGTTCTGGGGCAGGGGAGCAATCCTTACCCCTTCACCCTTTTGAGAACTCATGCTTTAAAGAGGCTGTTTCTTACACTTCTTAACCCTTTCCCATAGTTCATAGGTTTTTAACTTTCCTCTATTTCACTTGACTCTTCAATTCTTTATTATCATTATGATTTTACGACCATCTTTCTACTTCCTAAACCTGAAATTCTTTCACATTTAGCTGTAGGAATAGTATGACAAAACAGACTTTCAGGGTTGAATCTTGTCTTCAACTGGTGACAAATCCAGCATACCTTACAAATCTGAACAAGTCAGAAGGATATAGGAAAATGTATTTTGAAATACCCGGGCACTGGTTTAATAAAGGACCTTCTACTTTATCCACTGCCTTGTCTTCCCACCCTCCAGACACCCATAAAGCTTGATACCATTTTGGATGTCTGTAAACTGGTATGTGACTTTTGCTGATGCTATTTGTGTTTCCTTTCAGCGCAATAGATAAGACACATAGAAGGGCTCTGTGAACTATGAATCACGATATCATACAGAGTGACACATGCCTTCTAGGTCCACGTTGTATAATAGCAATGATGGGCTGATGCTACCCTATTCTTGGGATCCAAAAGGTTCCAGATGTCTGATAAAACAACTTTCTACCAAAGGCAGACCAGGCTCACTATTTCTTCATCTCACTATTTATACCAATGCCTGTTTAAAAAAAAAAAAGCAATAAAAAGGTGCTGAATGACATCCCCATCATGTTGTTTTTCTCCTAGCTCTGCTGCTTTCCTTCTGTTCTCCAGCTTAGCAAAGCCACAAAGCACACACATTTCCCATACTATGAATTTGAAACCTATCATTATCATCTAAAGGCTGAACAACAGACAGGCTTTCAAAAAGTCAAGGAAAAAAGAATGCTCAAGTTAATTAAGATAAAGTTGGTAATAACAGCCTTGGAATACTTCACCACACCACAGAAAGGCCCTATGAGTTTTAACTTCTGTTATGTTTATATGGACAGGCGACTTCTCTATCACAGCAGAACATGCATTTTGCACAGCAGTAGTTGACTTGAAAAGATTCTTATAAAGCACCTATTGAGTACCAGTACTATACTAGGCATTATGAAAGACACACATACCCTGAGGGTTTTATAATGCTATTAAGAAAGCAAGACGCATAGGAATCAATCAGATTAACATAAACATAATATCAGATTTACAGACTCAATGTTTCCACATTCAGGAAAGGACAACTTTGTGCTTACAGGCTGAAGAGACAGAAGAAAGAAAATTTTATGAGTGCCATCATAATCTGATGCTGAAGTAAACAAGTAAAATGGAAAAACTAAATTTTCCTACTTATAAATCAAGATTGTTCCAATTGAAAGACTCCTGTAAATACTGAAAACAGGACAATGTTTAGGACGCAAATTTTTTTTTCCAACAATGCATTTCTCCATGAGAGGACATAATTTTTAAGTTGAGACCTCTTTCATATTTTCATATTTAAAATTAAGCCTTTTTTCTTTCTTTTTTGAGACAGGGTATTCTGTCGCCCAGGCTGGAGTGCAGGGGCACAGTAGCACAATCTCAGCTCACTGGAGGCTTGACTTCCCGAGCTCAGGTGATCCACCCATCTCAGCCTCCTGAGTAGCTGGGACTACAGATGCACACCACTACACCTAGCTAATTTTTTTGTAGAGATATGGTTTTGTCCTGTTGCCCAGGCTGGTCTCAAATTCTTGGCCTCAAGTGATCTGCCCACCTTGGCCTCCCAAAGTATTAGGATTACAGGCATGAGCCACTGCGCCTGGCCTAAAGTTAAGCCTTCGAAACTTTGAAATAGGCTTCTGAAGGCCACATTCATAAGTGAGACTGCATGCCATCATGCTCTAGAACTGATGCCTCATAGTTGCTACAGAAAAAGGCAGAAGGATCAGCTTCAGTGCCTCAAAAATCAGTGTGAACAGAATTAGAAAAGTTATAAGCAAATAGTCCCCCTCCTTTTAGACAAACATATGTTACTTTATAACCTGGCTGGGTGACAGAACAACAATTTCTTAAACTGAAGTGGTTGGGATTCATTTATGATAATAGAATTTTAGAGTGGGCCGGATGCAGTGGCTCACGCCTGTAATCCCAGCACTTTAGGGGGCTGACATGGGTGGCTTGCCTGAGCCCAGGAATTCAAGACCAGCCTGGCCAACATGGCAAAACCCCACCTCTACTAAAAACACAAAAATTATCTGGGTGTGGTGGTGGGCACCTGTAATCCCAGCTGCTCGGGAGGCTGAGGCACGAGAATTGCTTGAGCCTAGGAGCCAGAGGTTGCAGTGAGCTGAGATCACACCACTGCACTCCAGCCTAGGCAACAGAGGGAAGAAGGAAACTCTTAAAAAAAGGGGGGGGATTTTAGAGTGTACAACATATATAAGTTAGACACATGAATAATTATCAATAGCCTTTACAAAAAGGATTTTGCACTTTAGGTCCTCAACTTTGCCAAGCAGTATGTCCTCAGCTACCAAGCTAGTTGACGGGACTCGGTACAAAGGACAACTGGTGGCTAGTAATACCAGCCCGACAGGAGCCCACCAGGTACATATTGTTCTGTGAACCCCCCTTAGCTGCACACAGCCTTACCTGTTTCATTTTCTCCAGTTCTTCTTTGAGAAGGAGGTTTTCCTGTTCCACAATATGGGTCTGTATTTTAACTTCAGAGAGCTCCGCCTCCAGAGAAGACACTAAAGTGGAGGACTAAGAGAAAAATAAAAAAAGTCAAATAACAGACATACATATTTAGGCTTGGGAAACTTACCAGGTTCACAAAAGGCCATATTAAGGAAACAATAATATGAACTCAATGACACTGTTTTATGACCATTTTTTATCCTTATACGTCAAAGACTTTCCACTTAAATGGCATGGAAAATTCAACATCACTTCATGCTAAAAACTCTCAATAAACAGGTATTGATAGAACATATCTCCAGATAATAAGAGCTATTTATAACAAACCCACGGCCAATATCATAATGGGCAAAGGCTGGAAGCATTCCCTTTGAAAACTGGCACAAGACAAGGATACCCTCTCTCACCACTCCTATTCAACATAGTGTTGGAAGTTCTGGCCAGGGCAGTCAGGCAAGAGAAAGAAATAAAGGGTATTCAAATAGGAAGAGAGGAAATCAAATTGTCTCTGTTTGCAGATGACATGATTGTATATTTAGAAAACCCCGTTGTCTCAGCCTCAAATCTCCTTAAGCTGATAAGCAACTTCAGCAAAGTCTCAGGATACAAAATCAATGTGCAAAAATCACAAGCATTCCTATATACCAATAATAGATAGCCAAATCATGAGTGAACTTCCATTCACAATTGCTATAAAGAGAATAAAATACCTAGGAATACAACTTACAAGGGATGTGAAGGACCTCTTCAAGGAGAACTACAAACCACTGCTCAAAGGAAATAAGAGAGGATACAAACAAATGGAAGAACATTCCCTGCTCATGGATAGATAGAATCAATATCATGAAAATGGCCATACTGCTCAAAGTAATTTATAGATTCAGTACTATTCCCATCAAGCTATCACTGACTTTCTTCACAGATTTAGAAAAAAACTACTTTAAATTTCATATGGAACCAAAAAGGAGCCTGTATAGCCAAGACAATCCTAAGCAAAAAGAACAAAGCTAGGGGCATCACGCTACCTGACTTCAAACTCTGCTACAAGGCTACAGTAACCAAAACAGCATAGTACTGGTACCAAAGCAGATATATAGACCAATGGAACAGAACAGAGGCCTCAGAAATAACACCACACATCTACAACCATGTGATCTTTGACAAACCTGACAAAAACAAGCAATGGGGAAAGGATTCCCTATTTAATAAATGGTGTTGGGAAAACTGGCTAGCCATATGCAGATTGAAACTGGACCCCTTCCTTACACCTTATACAAAAACTAACTCAAGATGGATTAAAGACTTAAATGTAAGGCCCAAAACCATTAACAACCCTAGAAGAAAACCTGGGCAGCACCATTCAGGACACAGGCATGGGCAAAGACTTCATGATTTCTAAGGTAAGTTTTGCATGTTTCTCCACTGTAAAATTACTGTCTTTTTCTTGGAGGAGATACTTTGAGACTATACAAATCCTATTTCTCCTCAAACTTCTGCTTATTAACATCTATCAATGCATGTTGTCTACAACTATTATTACTGGGGTGTTTGCCTAACGATGATTTTCTATTTTCTTCTTCATTTATTAATTGGAATTAGAGCTGTTGTTTTCCCTCCCAGCTTAAATTTTTATATCAATATGGACTCATATTTATTTATTTATTTATTCAACTTTTTTGGTGGGGAGACAAGGTCTCACTCTGTTGCCCAGACTGAAGTGCAGTGGTGCAATCCTGGCTCACTGCAGCCTCGACCTCCCGGGCTCAAGCGATTCTTCCACCTCAGCCTCCTGAACAGCTGAGACTATAGGGGCATGCCACCATGCCCTGCTAATTTTTTTTGTATTTTTTGTAGAGACGGGGTTTCACCGTGTTGGCCAGGCTGGTTACAAACTCCCGGGCTCAAGTGATCCACCTGCCTTGACCTCACAAAGTGCTGGGACTACAGGCATGAGCCACTATACCTGGCTGGTATTTACTGTAGTCTGTTTATTTCATAATTATACTTACTTTATTCTATACTATCATTTATTTTGGTGATCAAATTGTTCCAGCTTTGGCCAGCAGGACACAGGCCCTTTTGACATGTCCTTTTTTTTTTTTTAAAACACCTTTTTCCTTCTGGCCCCGTGAGATGTTCCAGGCTTATCCTGTATTTTTCTCTGCCCTAGCCCTAGAATCAATCATTTTTCCAAGGAACCCTGGTTCCTTTTATAGGAGAATGGTGCTTAGTAAAGAAAATCTGGGCAATCCATGCATATATACACATCTATGTTTCTGTATCTATCTAGCTTTGTATACATATTAGAAACCATGAGTTTATCCAAATATCTCAGATCTCAATCTAACATCAGAGGGCTCATCTTAGCATTCCCCATTGCCCCACTTGCGACTTCTTCTCCAACGGTGAGAAATCTAGTTCTTATTGCTCACAACATATTTACTCATTTGTTCAATTCTAGTAATACATATAGTAGTTTCAGAATTACCCATACCTCTCATGAGAATCCTGTTTACTGACTAGATTATCATAGCATGTAGATACAGTTCATCTTGTCTTTAGCCTGGATAGTATCCAGTCAAGATATTAATTTTGGAATTACTTAAGATAATTGTTTTCTTCCCTAGTGTGGTTATATTGCCCATTTATAACACAGTTAGGCTCATCTGTTCATGTATGTGCTCCCTTTGGGTTTCTTCTCCCACCACTACCATATTGATTAGTTTTACTTGTGCACTTATTTTGGGGGTAAGTGAAGAGTATGTGAAACATTACTATGGTTCTAAGAGTCAGAGCTATACGAAAAGATAAACTCAGAGAAGTGTCACTGTTATTCCTCGTCCCTTCTAGCGCATTCTCATTCTTCTGTTCCATCCCTTTCCCACCCTCCCTTTTTAGTTTCTGGATTATCATTCTTGTGTTTCTTTTGCACAAATGACCAGATGTGTACTTTTTAATATCCCTTTCTTACATGCACAAAGGCATTTTATAGATACCTTTTTGCACTTTTCTTTTTTCACTTAACAGTATGTGTTGGAAATCATTTCATATAAATAGGGATTTCTTTTCTTCCTTTTTCTTGAACAGCTGCACAGTACTACTTCATGGTATGGACATACCCCCCACATTTATTCACCTACTCTCCTACATATCAGCATCTATGTTGTTTCCACAATTTTGCAATTAGAAACAGTGCTGCAGTGAGTAACCCTCTGCATATGAGTTTTCATATTGTTGCGGTGGTATCTTTAGGGTAGATTCCTAGAAGTGAGATTTCCAGGGCAAAAGCTAGGTACATATGTAATTTTGTTAGGTATTGTCAAATTCACCTACAAAAAGGCGGTATCAGTTTGTATTCTCCCAGCAAAGCATGAAAGAGTCTGTTTCCCCACAGCCTTGCCAACAGAGTATGCTGTCATATTTTAAAATTGATGCCAGTCTTATAGGTGAGAAATTATACAACAGTGTTGTTTTATTTTGTGTTTCTCTAATTTTGAGTGATTCTGAACATTTTTCCATAGCTTTGAGGGCCATTTTAATAATTTGATTTTATTATTTAGAGATAGGGTCTCACCCAGGCTACAGTGTAGTGGTACAGCCTCAAGCTCCTGGGCTCAAGGGATCCTCCTGCCTCAGCTTCCTGAGTAGCTAGGACCACAGGTGTGCGCCACTATACCCAGCCAATTTTTAAACTTTTTGTAGAGATGGAGTCTTGCTATGTTGTCCAGGCTGGTCTTGAACTCCTAGGCTCAAGCTATTCTCCTGCCTCGGCCTCCCAAAGTGCTGGGATTGCAGGTGTGAGCCACCACGCCTGGCCCATTTTTATCTTTTGTATATGATTTATTTGTTTGTATGTTTCTCCCATTTTGCTATCAAATTTTTGGTCCCACGTCCCTCCATTTTTAAGAGTTCTTTACTAGCAGGGATATTAGGACTTCTCACTGTGGTATATGTTGTGAATATTTTCTCCTAGTTTGTCAGCTGTCTCCTAACTTTGTTTATGGTATCTTTTTGCCAAGTAAACATTTTTTAACATATAATCAATGTTTTCTTTTATTGCCTCTGGTTTTTGAGTTACAGTTAAATAGGCTTTCTTTACACCAGGGTTAAAGACTAATTCACCCATATTTTCTTCAAATATTTGTATAGTTTTATTTTTTATATTTAGTCTCCTAATCCAATTAAGTTTATCCTTGTGCATGGAATGAAATATAGGTCTAATTTTATCTATTTCCAAATGTCTACTCAGTTGTTCAGGCACCATTAATTAAAAAGTCCATCTTTACCCCAGTGGTTTGAGAAGTGGCCTTGGCTATACATTACATTTCCATTTGTATTTGGGTCTAATTCTAGCCTTTCTATTCCACTTATCTACTTGTCTATTCATGTGCCAGGACCATACTGTTTTAATTACTAAGGCTTTATGTTTAAGGAAGTTTAATACAAACATTTCTTCTATTTCGTGGGATTTCCTCAAAAACAGCTGTCAGGTGGCTACAGACCATACCTGCACTTTACAACGTTCCAGTTCTTCTTTCAGATTAAACTTCTCTTGTTCCCGTTCCTCCAATGCACTGTTTCCTGGCTCTTTTTCCTTCTGGCATAGCATTTCTGTTAGACGTTGATTAAGTTCTTGCAGTTTTTCCTGGTTTTGAGAGTTCTTTTGGCTAAGTTCTGTATTTTCCAAATCCAACTGTTGGTTTTTGATTTTTAATTCTGAAATCTAATTAAAATTAAAATAAGTTTTTAAAACCTGTTACCCTACTTGTGCTAAAAAAAAAACAGATTTAGAGACATAGTTGTCTTTTCCCTCTCTATATAAAGTTTAAAATATATATATATATTTCAAAACAGAAATAATACACACTCATTATTACAAATTCATTCCATTCACAAGTGTATGAAGAAGTGAGACACTCAGACTAACCCCACTCTACAGGGCAGCCCATTGTCCACAGCTGGATACGTGTCCCTCCAGATCATTTTCTATGCATATACAGAACCCATACACACATACAGATTCTTTTCTTCTCTTTAGCAACAATTTGGAAATTTTATGTTTGGACAGTTTGCTTTTTCTACTTACTTACTTAAAGACTCTTTCCAGGTGGGCACGGTGGCTCACGCCTGTAATCCCAGCACTTTGGGACGCCGAGACAGGCGGATCACCTGAGGTCAGGAGTTCGAGACCAGCCTGACCAATGTGATGAAACCCCATCTCTACTAATAATACGAAAATTAGCCGGGTGTGGTGGCATGTGCCTGTAATCCCAGCTATTGGGGAGGCTGAGACAGGAGAATCGCTTGAACCCAGGGGGCAGAAGTTGCAGTGAGCCGAGATCGCGCCATTGTACTCCAGCCTGGGCAACAAGAGCGAAACTCTGTCTCAAAAAAAAAAAAAGACTCTTTCCAAGTCAGTGTGTTCAGCAACCACCACATACTACTTTTTATTGGCTATAGGATATTCCATGTAGTAAGATATTCCATAATGCATTTATCTGTTCCCACATTCATTGATAGACATAAAGTTTTAAAAATCATTATTTCTTTTAAATGGATCTTTTAGAAAATCCATTTATACATGGTAGCATTTTGTATTTAGAATTATTTTTTAGAAGCAGATTGCTGGGTTAGAAGATCTGTGTGTGTGTGTATATATATATATATATATATATATATTCATTACTGTTTCAACAGATATCTCCAATATGTCTTCCTCACAGTGCTACCACCTTATAATCCTAACAACAATGCATGGGCACAGTCATTTCCTCACATCCTTTTAAATACTAGATATCAATCTTAACTTTTTGCTAATTTAATAGGTTAAAAAAAGACACTTATTGAATTTGCACTTCTCTAATCACTAATAAGGCTAACCTTCTTTTGTATTCTTTTTTTTTCTGTGACTTCACTATTCATATAGATTGCCTACGTTTCAACTGGATTTTCCCATTTATTTGCAAGAGTCCAAAATACATTTTGGATGTCAACACCTTGTCTATTTCAAGTGCTGAAAATACTCTTTCCCAATATGTCCTTGTCTTTTGACTGGTTCAGACAGATTCTTAAATGGCCTTCCCTTTTTATAACTGCATGTTGTAAGATTATACAAATTGAGCACTGAATGGCACCAGCTATCTGAATAAATTGTAATTCTGTGAAATGATATGCTGATTAGCTGGCATTCTGTATATGTGAAATTCTGCCCTAAACTTTCTGCTTTCAATCATGGTGAGGAAAAAGGAAGGGCTAACATTGACTGAAACTGCACAAGGGCTAGAGCTAGTATTTCATAGGTATGGTTTTAGAGGTATCACCTCCTCAATTCTGCTGATTATAAAGCTTTATCAAGCACTTAGGGCCTAGAATAATATATACATTATTTAACATAAAACAGGAAGCTAGTTTAGAGTCAGTATGAGGTAAGTTTCCATTTTCAAATTCAGAATTTACAACCTTACCATCATTAGCTATATGTTATTCATTACCGTGTGCTGTAAATTTATAAATTTCAAAAAATGGGAAAATTTTGGAATCAAAAAACATTGAGAAATATTAAGTATTTCCTTACCTGTTTCTTTAAATTTTCAACCATCTTCTGAACTGCAGTACTTTCTTGTTTTACAGTTCCCGTTTTTTGCCTAAAAGGAATGATGAAAATAAAATTTAATGGTTAGGCTTTAAAAGCTGATGTAAAAGAATTTTAGTCTTTGCAAAAATGTCTTAGGAAAATGTAAGTATACGTCTTACCACATTTCTTCCTGAGATCCATTTAATGTCCCTAATTTCAGGTTAGAAATGCTATCTTCTTCATTTAAAGTAGTAATTTCATTTCTCAAAATAGAATTTTCCTGTTGAAGCTTTTCAGATTCATATCTGAAGCACAGAGATTGAAAAAAAAGTTACAAGGCAGTCATCTGGCATCTTTGGAAAATATTTTCTAGTAACATCCAAAAGGATGAGTATTCAATGCCAGTTAAAAAGAAAAGTCTAAATTAGTAGTCTCGTAGTATTTGGAAATTGAGTTACGACATATTGACACATTTCTTTTGGGAAGTAAGAATTTCACTAAAAGATGTTAGAGAAGTGTAGCTAAAAAACCCTTAAGCCTGGAGAAATGAATCGAGACTCAATGCTCATTCTGGTTGTTGATTTTTCTCAATGGCAAGCATACTGCTTTGAGCAAATGACTTCATTTATCTCAGTCTCAAGTCCTACCTGTTCTGAATACACATAAGCCACGTTACAAAGCTATATTAGCTTAGTTTTAGGCCCCTGGGTACCTACGGAAAGAAAATTCTCTATGTAAATCAAAGGGCCACAATGAAATATGTATACTGTTTACTTTGTGATTTTATTCATCTCATTATATTCTGATTTTTAGGACTAAAAATGGTCTGAAGAAGAGGAAAAACTACATTCAGAATTAAATTATTTCAGAGACATTTCAGACTTCCTGTAATAGTTTACAAGTTTTTTTTTTTTTTTTGAAAAACCAAATTTGCTAGAAGACTATGCAATTATATTTTACAATGTCAAGTGGGCAGTGGTTCAAAATAATTCTACTTGTATCTCTGCTTTTCAAGCGTAGTTATTAGAATCTGGAGGCTCCTCAAATTGTGTGTTCTAAGATAAATTTCCACTGTTTTGTTTTGTCTCTTTTTTTTTTTTTTTTTAAAGAGACAGGGTCTCACTCTGTCACCCAGTCTGGAGTGTGATGGCATGATCATGGCTCACTGCAGCTTTGACCCCTCAAGCTCAAGCATCCCTCCCACCTCGGCCTCCCAAGTAGCTGGGACCACAGGTGTGCACCGCCACGCCCAGCATTTTTTTTATTTTTCTGTAGAGGCAGTCTCGCTATGTTCCCTAGGCTCGTCTGGAAACTCCTGGCCTCAAGAAATCCTCCTGCCTTGGCCTCCCAAACAGTTGAGATTGCAGGCGTTTAAGCCATGGTGCCTAGCCATTTGCACTGTTTATGGGTTATCAGCATGTGCTTCAAGTGATATGAGCACAAAACTATAAAGACAGAACATTTTTTCTATATTAGCATAAGAAGTGAGTTCTTATCTAAGTTAATAATACACAAAAAGTCATTCATTTGTATATAACATGTTTCCTCAAAATGAGGAAAGTAACACTTAGCAAAAAAAAAAAAAAAAAAATCCCTATTCATCCAAATGAAATAAGTCCTAGAAAAAAGTTAAAGAGGTACATTGAGGATGCACGTGGTTAAACAGCAAACACTCGCCATTGTGAACTTTCACACCCCATATGAACATTTGTTTGCTACAGAGGAAGGGAATGCCTCCTAAACAAGGTTATTTTATTTGTTAACACGGCACAGAAGCAGAAGGAAGTCTAGAGAGTACTGCTCTCTTCTTGAAGACTAACAGGTTAGTTTCTCTAGGCACGGCAAGCAGTGGAAGTTAGATCTGGTGAGGTGCTCTGTGGGATTCGTGACGTCTAGAAGGTGTACATACATTACCTCAGAAGTTCAACTTTTTGCTGCATCTCACTGCACGTGATCTGCAAGTCATGCATCATTGCCTTCAGCTCTTCCTCCTTTTCTCCTTGAGAAAGTACATCTTTTTGCTTAACTAAAATAGTGACTCTCTCCTTCAACTTCCTAGTCAGCTCCTGTAACTTTGTTTTCTCCAGTTCTAACTCTGCTATTGTGGCCTGACGCTGAAAATGTTTGTCTTGAAAGCCTAGGAGAGTAGCGTTTTCCTCCAGTATAACTTGGTTCTGTACTCTTGGCCTTTCTTGATGTGTCTGAATTGTTCCATGTAACCAGGCAATTTCCTGTGCTTTTACTTTTTCCAGGAGCTGTGTGTTCTCCTCAAGGTACTGGTTTCCTTGCTTACATTCTTCTATGACATGATGTACACTCCTAACCCTGGGCACACACTCTTCCAGTGTCTGATTGAGCTGGAGTATATTTCCATCAGGTTCGATTTCCAGGTTCTCTAAACTGGCTTCCCATAAGCAGCAGTCACACCGCTGGACCACGCTTTCCTGCAGCTTCTCAATCTTGCCTTGAAGTCTCAAAACCAGAACATTCAGCTCCTCATTTTCTATTTTGACCTCATCGTAACTCTTTTCCAGGCTAAGGAATGTTTCGGTGACTTCCTCCATTTTCTTCAGCTCATCCTGCAACCTGAAAACCTCTACAGTGAGTTCTTTGTTATTTTCTAGTGCCTCATCGTAGCGTGTCTCCATCATTCTCAGCTCTTCCTGAAGGCAGTCATTTTCTCGGCTCACATCTTCATACAACAGCTTATATTTGGGAGAAGCCTCAGGGATTCTCTCAAGCATCTTCAGTTTCTTTTTTAGCACAGAAACATCAAAAAGTAGGTCCTGTTTCTTTTCAGAAGCTCGATCACAGTCCGCACATAACATCATTAGCTGTTCCCGAAGCTGACTAATCTGATTCTTCAGCTCCCAGGATTCAGTCCTGGTCTCTTCACTGTTTTCAAGCTCGGAAAAACCCTCTACTGAAGCTTCAGACTCCTCTCTTTTGACTTGCTGTCTCTGAACAGAGCTCGTCCCTGTACTTCCCAGGTCCCGGACCTCATCATCTTCCAGGTCACTTAGGACATGCCGCCTGGTCACACCTTCTACTTGCTTCGTTCGGTTTTGCTGTAAAAACGGCTCTGTTTGTCCCGCAGTATTTCCAAAAAACTCAGTAGCTGGCTCATCCAAACAAGAAGACATTACTAACCCTGGCTCTAACTTTTGTAGCCTCTGTTGCAATCTAGAAATTTCAGTAGCCATTTTCACATTTTCCTTCACTGCCTGTTCATGAGCTCTCTGCAGGCTTAAGAGGACGTCCCCATTTTCTTCCAACAGCTGCTCCCCTTGCTGAAGCAGGGACAGGGCTCCATCTCCTTCCACCTCCTCCTCTCCTATCACCTGGCAACCACTCTGAAGCGTGGAGAGAGGAGATGCTGCCTGCTGCATTTCCTTTATTTTACTCTGAAGTCTGGAGATTTCTGTGCTCATCTCAGCTCTTTCTCGATCTGCTTTCTCACAGGTCGCTTTGTGAATGTTCTCCATGGCCAGAAGCTTGGACATCATTTCCTGCCTTTCCTGGTCATGTTCCATTTCTAGTCTTTCCAGCCGCTGGCTGGCCAGCTGCTCCGAAGCCCCTGCCTGGCACAGGACCTCCTCACGCTCCCTCAGTTCTCTTTTGTGACTGCTCTTCAGCTCGAGTATCTGGTCAGACAGCAGGCTTTGCTGGGTTTCAGATACATTTCTTAGGTCTTCCAGGTCTTGGAGTAGCTGCTCTCTCTCGATGACCATGCTGTTCAAATGTTCTTTGTATGTTTTCTCCAGCATCTCTCTCTCCTGGGTCAGGACCAGAGAAGTTGCTTTCTCTCTCTTAAGAGTCTCTTTCAGCAGCTCCTGGGCTTCCGCACACTCCTGGGTGAGCTCGTCCTTCTCAAATTCCCACTGGGATTTCTCCTCGCGCTGCTGTTCCCGGAGGTCCTTCAGCTCTTGGCGGTAGCGCCCCTCCAGGCTTTGCAGAGTGCTTTCACACCTCTCAGTGACTTTCTGACAATCAGACTGAAACTGGGCTTCTATCTGAGAGGTTCTTCTATTACACTCTGTTTCCATTTTTTCCCTAAATATAGTCAACATACAGCATTATTGAAACTGCCGCCAACTCCAGAAGCAAACAAAAACCATTTTCCCATGCACTGAGAAAGCTGCTGAGCAAACAACTGAAATACTCTCTAAAAATGGTCTTAACTTACTCCTATGTGATTCATTTATACTGGAAAGGGATCTCATTTCTGAAGGCCAAGACTGGCAGCCATAATTCATTTAAAACACTTACCTCTCTCTGGAGTTAGGGGGAAATCTTAGAAATTAATTTCTCTGGCATACTCCCGGATGTATTTGTTTATGGATTTTTAAACCAAAGACAAGTGACCAAATGTATATTAATCTAATCTCTAACGTGGGAAATATATACCATTCCTTCATTTTAATTAAGCATGCATTATAGGATATCAGTCACATAAATGACACATATTAACAAATTCATTCTGCTTTTGCTTCTTACTTAACGAAGCAGCACCAAGTCAATCAGGATGTGATGAAACGAAGCCCTCAAATAAACCTGGGATTTCACATGAGGAAGGTAAGCACGGAGTGCTGTTTCTTAACTCTGGGAGGAAATGTAACCTTGCCTGGAATCCAGTTTATTAATAGCTTTTCTCAGAAAGCAACAGGATTGAACTAGGAAGGAACCACTTTTGGGATAATCTTATCCTCCTCTTGAGCTTTATGAGGTAGAATAAATCTTAATGCGAGGAATACTTCCCTCTTTTACAAACATAACAAAATAAAAACAGTTCCAATCATCCCAAGGTAGGTTCACATCAAAACAATGGCAAAAACAGTAAAAAATATTTAAAAGAATCTACTCAATCAATGGGCTACTATGCCTTCTGATTTCTCCCAGTCTCTTAAGCGATTGGCACTTCTTATTTATTTATTTTTTGAGACGGAGTCTTGCTCTGTCGCCCAGGCTGGAGTGCAGTAGCGCGATCTCTGCTCACTGCAAGCTCCGCCTCCTGGGTTCATGCCATTCTCCTGCCTCAGCCTCCCGAGTACCTGGGACTACAGGCACCCACCACCACGCCCGGCTAATTTTTTTTGTATTTTTAGTAAAGACGGGGTTTCACCGTGGTCTCGATCTCCTGACTTCGTGATCCGCCCACCTCGGCCTCCCAAAGTGCTGGGATTACAGGCGTGAGCCACCGCGCCCGGCCACAACTGGCACTTCTAATGCCCTGAGGGATGGCGCCCCAGGTAGCTCCATTTCCCTTCACTTTCTTACCTTCCCTCCTGAAGCTCCCTTTGGTGCTTTTCCAAGAGCTCTTTTCTTAACTCCTCTTTCTCAAGAGTGTGTTTCTCCACCAGGCTTGTCAGCTGCTCCTGGTGAAACTGCTCTAGTTCCTGAGTCAAGCCTCTCACCTTCTCTTCTGTCCAGACACTACTCTGAAGGCCTTCCCTCTCCCGCTCAAAGCTTGCTTGAGCCTGTGTCAGTCTAGCCTTGAGCTCCATCTCATGTTCCAGCCTCAGCTTCTCCTGCAGGTGAGTCTTTTCCTCCTCAAGCTTCACTTGCAGTTGTTTTTTCTCCTCCTCATGCCTGCAAGTGGCCTCATGATGTGCCTCCTTGAGCACTGCTGCTTGCCCCTGAAGTTCAGCAATTTCATTTTTAAGGTCACTTATTTGTTTTTCTAAGGTGTGCATTTCGTTCTCATGCCTTTGCTTCATGTTCTCCTGTGCCTTCTCGCAGCTGACCACGGTTTTGTCCAGCTGCTTTTCATAATGGCGCACCTGAAGGCAGAGAGTGACACCACCACAAGATTACTCAGCTCAAGGTCACTGAATGTGAAGTGATGGAGCAGCAAGTACTTTTTTTTTTTTTTTTTTTTCCGCACAAGACATTTCTCATTTCCCTATTTTGTTTTAAAGTAACTGAATTCAACACTTTAAGCAGGATATTAAGTCAGGCATGGTTTACATATCTCTTTTAAGTGGCTGAATTTTATTAGTGTCCAAACAACTTTATTAAGAACTGAGCAGCCATTGCACATAGATACCCTCTATCTTCCCACGCATCCTTTCCAACTGTAAACTTGAGTCTTGAAACATATGTATTTTTTGAGACAGGTTCTCACTCTGTCACCCAAGCTGGAGTGCAGTGGTGTAATTATGGCTCACTGCAATCTCCATCTCCTGGGCTCAAGCAATCCTCCCACCTCAGCCTCCTGAGTAGTTGGGACTACAGGCACACACCACCATGCCCTAATTTTTTTTTTGGTAGAGATGGGGTCTCACCATGTTGCCCAGACTGGTCTTGAACTCCTAGGCTAAAGTGGTCTGCCCACCTCGACCTCCCAAAATGTTGAGATTACAGGCATGAGCCACTGTACCCTGCTGGGTCTTAAAATACTTAATTAAATATTAATTGAACACCTATCTGGTACTTGCAGGCCTCAGAACACAACGCTGGGTAAGATACAGTCCCTGCTATCCAGGAGAAACCGGTCTAGACATGGATATGACAACTATAAGTACAGTAGGAGGCAGAAAATTAAAGGTATAGAAAAAAGAGCTACAATGTAACCCAGGGATTCAAAGGAGGGAAAAAAATCACATTTTAGTTGGAGAAATTAAAGAATGGCTTCATGCAAGAGGCAGCATTAGATATAAATCCTGAGGGGTAAGTAGACTTTCGAGAGGCAGAAAGAAACTAATATCAGCATAGTTTGCAACAGCACAAGCAAAAGAGGACAGAGTTTGATGGACAACTGGGAACTACCCAATTTAGCTGGAGGATAACGTAACTCAAAAAAATGGTGTCAGAGAAGACTGGAAACGTAAGTTGAAGCCTCATGGTGAAGAGTTTAGAGGCCAAGGTTCAGAACTTGTACCTAATTTGGTAGGCAATGCAACATCAAAGGGCTTTTTTTGGTTTCACTGAGATGTTTTTAAAAAAGAAATTGGGAGATAATATAATGGGTTTCAAGCTTCAAGTTCCGTGATTGCCAGGGCTGAAGATATTACATTTTGGGGAAACTCTCCAGAAAAAAAGGGACTTGCTGTCAGCCTACAAAAGCATCCTGAGGATGTGGGTTCCCAACATAGAGTGTGCTGCTCTATGAGAAAAAAGAATTGGAAATGCCCTACACACATAAGGCTGTCAGAGCCAAAAGAAATTAGAGAAGTGGATTGGTGGCAAGGACTTACTTTATCTTCGAGCTCCAGTCTGAGGCAACATATGTCCCTGTGATGTTGTTCTTTCATCTGTTCAATGACCAGCTCTGCCTCAATGCTCATATTCAATGGATTGCATTCTTCAGAACCGAGCCCTGAAAACACATGGGACTCATTGATCCTGCAGCAGGTTCTTTCAATAACACAATGTGGCATCTGAGGAGGGACATCCAGTTTAACTAAGGAATAATTTTCAGCCTGAATTACCAGAGATGTGAACTAATAGGAAATAACAGAGGCCAAGAGAAGTCTTTTCTCTTTTCAAGCATTAGGGCAAACAAGAAGAAATGAAGGTGAACAGATTCTTTCATGTACAGGCAGTGGAAAAAACCTTAATAGAATCCACCTCTTAGAATAGTAGGTGGTGGGGGGCGGGGGTGGAAATTGTTGCTTAAAGATGGCTACCTCCTAATGCAAATGCTGCAAATTGAGGTAACAGCATGAGGTAGTTTGGTCAAACCAACCAGACTCCTACCCATCCAACAAATACTGAATGACGATGTGGCAGGAAAATGAATGGCCAGCATACTTGTCGCTATGCCCTGAGGAGTTAGCTTCATGGGTCACACTATCCATAACCCATCACTCAACATTACAGAAGACTGGCTATTTCCTATGAATTTCCCGGAGTGTGAGTAGATCCCCATTTTAAATTATCAGCTAAAATTTTAAAAAATAGGGCATAGGTTAGGAACCAGGATACAGGCAGTTGTGGGTAGAAATTCTTCACTCATGCATGAGCTCATCTCTGCAACTGCCCATGATGATGACTCAGAATGACACTGAAAATGTGAAGCATAAGTTGGGGGCTGAGCTTGTACACAGAAGAAAAGATTATGACTAATCTCTTAAGGCAGTGGGACCCAAAATAGCTCTGCATGTGGGGATACACAGGCAGATGGAAGAAAGGAACTTTTCTTGGGTATAGGTCTAGCAGCTGCAACTGGCAGTCTTGCTTTGGGTCTTCTCTTCATATTTGATGGCATATTCCCAACTGAGAAGTAACACCCAGGGTGTGAGCCACACCATGATGGTGCAGCTTCTTGTCCTCAAGAGGAACAACCCCAACACTTGGCCATCTATGGAAAAGTCCATAACAGCTGCCGAGATATATCATATTATGAGATCCTCAGACTAGAATGAGCTAAGAATCAGAGGGGAGGTCTTAAGGCCTCTTCATCTCCTCCTTCCCCAATCTGTTAATTATTCTGCAGTAAGAGGAGGAATAAACAACCTGTGTAAGAACGACACTCCTATCCCCAGTAGCACTGGGGAAAGTTATTTATAACAGAATAACTGATTATGAGCTGTCTCTGAAATTTAAACTCAACACCCCCAAGAAAAGAGGTAGGCTATCAGGAGAGAGGAAAGGAGCTCATAGTTAATGCGGGAGGCTCCCAAACTCTGCCTTCCAAACTTGCCACTCAAAATCTTCCTCAAAGGCCCAGGAGGCCAGCCCTCATTTATCATCTTTGTTCTGCTGAGGCAATGCAGACATTCAGCACAGCCAGTATAAGAAAACCAGCTATGGATTCTGTAGTTTCTGGCTGGCCTGCTCTCCAAAACCATCTTCATATGAGTTAGGCACACTCTTCCAAGGGGACAGCGATAGCTCAGTGTCTGAATTCTAATACTCCCAAGGCCTGGATTCCCAGATTCGCAGCCAGTTTTTTGTTTGTTTTGTTAAACAAAGCAAATACCCTTGTGGTTTGATTCTTCCATTCCTTTGTTGACGCATATCAAAATCAGATGGAAATGTTCTCATAAAAACTTCAAGGCCAAATGAAAAACCAGAACCACAAGTGAAACAGCTCAAGAAAAGAGTAATGGCCAAATTCTTTTTTTTTTTTTTTTCTTTTTTCAAGTTGCCAAAGTTTTGCAATTTTATATTGAACCACAGTTCTAAAAACAAGGGTAAAGGCTTTATCTACAGCCTGTCCGAATGTGTTTACCATGGTCGGGCTCAATGCCACCGCTGTTAGCATCAAGTTCTTCTGACGATGAGTTCTTCAATGGAAGCCTGAGCACTCTGCCTTGTGCACGATATTCTTCCAGCTCAGACTGGAGTTCATCTACTTGGTCTTGTAGTACCTGGGATTTAAAAACCAACACAGGTCTTAGATGTGACACCAAAAGCACAAGCGACAACAACAACAAAAAAGATAAATTGGAGATCATCAAAACAAAATCTTTTGTGCTTCAAAGGACACTATCATGAAAGTAGAAATGTTTTGCAAATTAAGTATCTGATAAGGGACTTGTAACTAGAATATATAAAGACTATTATAACTCAATAATAAGACAATTTTAAAAATGGGCAAATGATCTGAATTGATATTTCTCTAATGATGATACACAGATGACTAATATATACATGTAAAAGATACTCAGTATCATTACCTATCAGGGAAATACAAAACGAAGCCACAATAAGATACCATTTCACACTTACTAGGGTGGCTAGAATCAAAAAGACATACAATAACGACTGTTGGTGAAGAAGTGGAGAAATTAGAACTATCATACTAGTGGGAATATAAAACAGTGCAACCACTTTGCAAGAAGTTTAGCAGTTCCTAAAAAGGTTAAACAGAGGGTTACCATATAACCTAGCAATTCTGCTCCTAGATATATGCCCACGCAAAAACTTGCACACAAATTTTCATAGCTGCATTATTCATAATAGCCAAAACCCCCCAAATGTCCATTAACTGGTGAATGAACAAAATGTGGTATATCTACACAATGGAATATTATTCAAGAAATGAAGAACTGATACATGCTACAACATGGATGAACTTTAAAAACATTATGTTAAATGAAGGAAGCCAGTCACAAGGGCGAATACTGTAAGATTCCATTTATATGAAATGTATAGAATATGCAAATCTGTAGAGACAGAAAGTGCACTAATAATTGCCTAGAGCTGGGGGGCTTGGGAGAGATTATGGCTAAGTAGAGCAGGGGTTTCTTCCTGGGGTGATGAAAATGTTCTAAACTTGAGTGCGGTGATGTTTGCACAATCCTGTCAATACAATAAAAGACTGAATTTATACCTTCAATGGATAAAACATATAGTGTATAAAGCTGTTAAGAAAACAAGTGGATGAGGCTGGGTGGGTGGATCACCTGAGGTCAGGAGTTCAAGACCAGCCTGGCCAACATGGTGAAACCCTGTCTCTACTTAAAAAAAAAAAAAAAAAAAAAAAATCAGGCGTTGTGGCAGACGCCTGTAATCCCAGCTACTCGGGAGGCTGAGGTAGGAGAACTGCTTGAACCCAGGAAGTGGAGGTTGCAGTGAGCTGATATCACACCACCGTACTCCAGCCTGGGTGACAGAGCTAGATTCCGTCTTAAAAAAAAGTAAGAAAGAAAACAAGTGGATGAACTGGGGGAATTTCTGAAGGTAGAGCTGACAGATTTTACTGATGAATTCATTAAATGTAAAGACATTTAGAAAATACCTCTATTTAATTAGAACCAAGAGCTAAAGTTTAATTATAAAAGCAGTAGAAATGTTTTCTTAACCATGTATGTATATTTCCTGAAAAGGAGGGCTGCAAGTAACTTCATAACATGATTGTTTTACTCATCTCTGCACAATTAAACTTTTTATCTAAGTAGCTGGAACTCAGTTATATTTGTCTCATTAAAATAAACACGTGTTTCTGGTTTAAGAAAAAAGTTCAAATTCCTAACTTTAGGGGAATTTTTTTTAAGTCAAAGATTCTTGTTATTTCTAAAAATGTTTCCATCTCTCCTAGAAGAAATTGGGAATGATTTACTAGCTAAGACTTCAGTGGTTTCTGTTTCATTTGTATTTTATAAATAAATGGAGTAAAAAATGTATTCAGGAAAAAAAAACCCACAGGACGAAACCAAATCACATCAGATTAGATCTGCAGTGATCAATGAGGAAAGGCTAGTTTTTGAGCAATAATGTTAATAGCTAACATTTATGTAAGTGCTAACTCTATCCTTGGCTCTGCTCTAAGCACTTCACATATACTCACTGATGGAATTTTTGCTCCAGCCTTTTGTGGTGGGTACTTTTATTTTTACTATTTTATGCATGAGGAATGGAAGTACCCACAGATGAAGTGACTTGCTTAGGGTCACAGAGCTAGGGAACGGGGAAGCTGGGGTCTGAACCCAGGCACTCCTGCACTTACTCAGTTCTCTTTGTCTACCTACCCTGCACTGCCGCTCATATTCATTTCTCATCTGTGTCAGTCTCTCTTCTTGCAGGAAGAACTCAGCACTGCTAGGATCGAGGTCACCAAACTAGAAGGGGAAAAGGGCAAAGCTGTAATTTTTCCCGAGTGTCCTTCTTTGACCCAACACAGCAAAGGCCCAGTTTCTGGTATTCACCCAGTCTCTTGAGTATGATAGGAATGTGACATGTAAGCACGAACACCACCAACTGGGTGATGGGGTGGACGCACTAGAGTGACGTGTTCGATGAACACAGGCATCATTTCTCAGTGCCAGGCAGTATTCTCCTTCATAACCAACTTAGTAAATTATATCCCTACAAAAGTGAGAGCACCCTTCAGCTACCCCAGTAAAATTCCCTAATAAAAATGTTCTGGTGGCATTGCTTCTGTTCTTTTGAGTAAACTACATAAAATAGGCTGCCTATCAGGAAATGAGATTTGAACAGGTTTACCTTTTCTGCTAACACATTTTCCAAATTTCTCTGAAGTTTGTTTGTCAGATTCTCATATTCTGCCAACTTCTCTGCATTTTCCAGAAGCTCATTTTCCAGACGACTGTTTTCCTGAACAAGTATGGGGAAATTAAATGTGGTACAGATTAAGAAATTAGCAAACTGTGGTATTAGTTTATATACAGCATAAATCAGTACTGTAGATTAAAGATGTTCATCTATCTTAAAAGCTGTAGTAGACTATAGGAGGCAAAAGTAAATATAAAAGGTTGATATCTATTTCATAACAACAAAATAAATTTGCCCTTTTGTTTTTGACCACGTAGAACTGTGCTGTCCAAAACAGGTAGCTGCTAGTAGCCATACTGGGTACTGAGCCCCTGAAGTGTGTCTAGTACAAACTGTAAGTTTAAAATACACACCAGACTTTGAATAGCCCCAAAATGTAAAATAGCTCAGTAATATTTTTTGTATACTGATAATGTGTCAAAATGATAATGTTTTAGAGATACTGGATTAAACAAGATTATCTGAAATTAGTTTCACCTGTTTCTTTTCACCTTTCAATGTGGCTACTTGCAAACTGAAATTATAATGCAGGCCACATATGTGTATCTATTGGACAGCATTGCAGTAGAATATGAAAATATTCTCAATACATAATATTGACAAATGAAAGAAAATGATTACAAAATACCTTGTTCAGCTGCCAGCAAAAGAGAACTCAGAAAAAGTATAAAAAGTAGAGTAACTCTAGGCCAGGCACAGTGGCTCACGCCAGTAATCCCAGCACTTTGGGAGGCCGAGGCGGGTGGATCACAAGGTCAGGAGATCGAGACCATCCTGGCTAACATGGTGAAACCCCATCTCTACTAAAAATACAAAAATTTAGCCGGGCGTTGTGGCGGGTGCCTGTAGTCCCAGCTACTTGGGAGGCTGAGGCGGGAGAATGGTGTGAACCCAGGAGACGGAGCTTGCAGTGAGCCGAGATCACGCCACTGTACTCTAGCCTGGGTGACACAGCAAGACTCCATCTCAACAACAACAACAAAAAAAAGTAAAGTAACTCTAAAATCAATTTATTGATATTATGATTTGGTTTATATTTAATTTATAAATTTATTTTGGTTTAAAGATGTAAAAACTGTACATATAAATTGCTCATAATTTGTATATGTTTATATTATAATAACACATCAACTAAAATCCATAAAAGTTTTTTAAAAGGATCTGTATATATAGTATTTTTAAGAAATATTTCCAACCACATTTGCCAAAACACACACACACACACACACACACACACACACACACACACATACACAGACATGCCATTTGACATTTTTCTCTTCCAGTGTTAAAGGCTGATTGGAAGAACATCATTTTCTAAGCACATTTTACCAAAAGAATACAGAGCCAGTATATTTTTAGTATATTCTAGTTCACACCCTCATACAGCAATATAAGTAAAAAAAAAAATGTACTTAGAGCATTTAAAAAATACTAACTTCCCCTAAAATGCCAATTCTATAGCATTAATCTTTCAAAGTACACCTAAATGTACAGGCTAGAACAACATAGAGTAATCTCTGTGTATCAGGCAGTGCTGGTGCTCTGGAGATTGACAAATCAGATACTGTTGTTATCTTGGGGAGGGAGGCAGATGTGGATACAACTCTATATGACCCAGTAGGAAATGTGCTATCTCTTGGCAAGAAAAAAGTAAATGTAATGGGAATGAAAAAGTAATTTGGCCTGCAGTGTTGGGGAAAGCAGTGAAGGGGCATAAATGTGCTCTGCCCTCTGAGGCAGGCAGAGAGCTGGGGTAGGTGCAGTGGGGTGGGGGAGGGCATGGCACTGGGACTTGGTGGCAGCAGCTCAAGTTTGAAAGGTATGAGGACGAGCTCCTTTTCAAGAGCCTTGACTGCTAACACATTGTTTTTGTTGTTTTTTTGCAAAGGGTGGTAACAGCATGATTGTAACTGATCTTTAGTTAAGTAACTGGTAGCCATATGGAGGTGGAAGAGATGGAAGAAAGAACTGTTCAGGATACACATTAATTAGCTGAGACATCATGATGAATTCTGAACCTAATCAGAGGCTGGGGAAATGCAGAGGAAGGAGATAAATCTGAGAGTCACTTCGGAGCATCAACATAACTTACAGACTGATGAGTAATCATGAGGGAAGATGACGAGGAATTTTAGCTTCTGAGACTTACACCTCATGGTGTTGATGTTGATTAGGGAGAAATTCACGAGATGAAACAGTTAGATGGCTAGGGAGTGATAATTAGCTCAGTTTTTGATGTGTGGAATATCAAGAACCTTCTGCGATAGCAATAACAGCAAACATTTCATATGTACTTATTATTTTCCAGACACTGTATGTGACTCATCTCATTTAGCCCACACATCAATGCTATAGGGTAGGTATTATTATGGTGCCTATTTTTAACATTAGGAAACAGGCTGAGGAACCTGATCAAAGTTTTCAGTAAGTGGTGGTACCCAGATCTGAACCAGGCAGCCTGACTCCAGAGCTGTTGCACCTTATTATCTGGTGTAAGAGTCCAGCGAAGAGAAGGACCACTTCTTTCACTGAGACACAGGAAACAGGGGAGGATGTTTGAGAGGCAAGGCACATTTGGAGGCCGAGGTGGGAGGATCACTTGAGGCCAGGGTTTGATACCAGCCTAGGCATCATAATGAGACCCTGTTTCTACAATTTTTTTTTTTTTTTTAGATGCAGAGTCTTGCTCTGTCGCCCAAGCTGGAGTCTAGTGGCACAATCTCTGCTCACTGCAACTTCCTCTGCCTCCCAGGTTCAAGCAATTCTCCTGCCTCAGCCTACCAAGTAGCTCGGATCACCACCACACCCTGCTAATTTTTTGTATTTTTAGTAGAGACAGTGTTTCACGACTTTGGCCAGGCTGGTCTCGAATTCCTGACCTCAAGTGATATGCCTGCCTTGGCCTCCCAAAGTGCTGGGATTACAAAACACATTTTTAATTAGCTGAGCATAATAACATGAGCCTATAGTCCCAGCTACTTGGCAGGCCGAGGCTTGAGGATCACTTGGGGCCAGGAGTTTGAGGCTGCAGTAAGCCATAACTGCACCACTGCACTCCAGTCTGGGTGACAGAGTGAGACCCCATCTCAAAAAAAAAAAAAAAAAAAAGAGAAGAAAAGGCACATTTGGAGGCCGGGAGAAACAGGCATCCATGTAGCAGGAGGCAAGACCATCTGCTGAGAATGAGGGGGGCGGGCAGGCAAGGAGATGGGGATCTGAGGGTGAGGGCCAGGTTTGGAGTAGCAGCGGGAGGAATCAAGGGATCAGCCAGGTGCCAAACAGCCCTGAAGACCCAGTGAACCCACAGTGGGAGAGAAGAACAAGAGATGCTAATCAATACTGTGAGCAAAGCAGGAGCCTGGGTAGCCCTGCTGAAATCCAGATTTTAGTAGGGCCCTGCCAAGTCTGGGTGAAGACCCAGCTGGGCAAACTTGGAGGATTTTTGGACTGAACCCTGTGCAAACATGCCCGCTTCCAAAGCTATAGTTTTCCACGTGGTGTTCCCAGCAGGGACGCAGACCACAGAACTAATAAGATGATTACCTTTAAAGAGAGGGCAAGGCGGTCCCGGATATAGTTCTCTTCTGTTTTTGCCTTTTCAATTTCCTGTTCAAGTTCTGAACGCTGCTTGCCTGCCTGCTGCAGGATCTGCTCTCTCTCTTTTCGGAGTTCATTTTTTAAGGCTGCTATTCGCTCCTTGTACTCTTCATCCAGTTTCCTGTAAGGAAGAAAAATGGACAAGCTGCCACCACGTCTTTCAGAAGTCCCAGAATCAATCTACCAAAAATGGAAACACAGAGGCACAGAGATGAAAAGCACCTGGATAAAATATCTAGTGTACCCTGCTTTCCCTTAGGGCTTGACCATATC
Organism: Symphalangus syndactylus; assembly: GCF_028878055.3. Classification (NCBI taxonomy): domain Eukaryota; kingdom Metazoa; phylum Chordata; class Mammalia; order Primates; family Hylobatidae; genus Symphalangus; species Symphalangus syndactylus. The sequence continues at coordinate 66,583,785 of NC_072430.2, read as the reverse complement.
TGAGTCACTCCGGCAAGGTGTGGCCAAGAGGCTGGCCAGAAAAGTCCCCAGTGCACTGTTCTGCCCCTGCAGCTGCAGGCACCACTGCCCTGGGCCAGGGTGGTGGGTGAGGAGGAGCCTCACTCTGCTGGCCTCACCTGAGGTTGTACTCATTCCGTCGCTCTATGGCCGCATGGTGATCATCCACCTCCGAGGCCATTAAAGACTTGAGCTTCTCGGCCTTGTCCAGATCTGATCGTAGCTTCTCTTTTTCTCTGACCACCTGATCAACTCGTTCCCTAGGATCAGAAGTACACTGAGTTAATGGGAAACTGTTTCTAAGCAACAAGTAGACCCAGAAAAGCTCTCATCTGGCTTGCATCAATACAGAAGCAAAACCAAGACAACCAAAACCCTCCCAAAGCAAAAAGGCATTCCACCCTTCCCTTCAAAAGCCTACATGTCAATCTAAGTTCTCCTTAATTTTCCTATAGTTTAAGGAAGATGTGTGCAGCAGTTGGATAGAAGATGAGCAACATTTGCATACAGAATAGAAGGATGTCTATCCAAGGCATCCAAATGACTTGCTGGACAAGTAGGAAAGGGAATGGGGCAGGCGAACCTTCTGCTCAACTCACAACAAATGCCGGATTTCAGCCTTAAAGCTGGCCAGAGCCGCCTGGTGAATGCTGTTCTTGGTGACCAAAAGTTCATTTTCAAGGGCCAGTGTTAATTCTGTCAAATTGATGTTTCCATCGAGGCTAAAATCCAAGGCCTAGAAATCAGAGCAAGGCATAAATTCCAAAACAAATGACTCATTCCATCCTCTGAAAGCAGAAAACCTGAAGGCTACACAAACTCTGAGAGCTGACAATGGTCTAGAAATTAGACAATTCCATTGCTTTAGTGATTGCTTAGGAACAGCCATCAGTCTAGAACATAGTTAAGTTTTCTCTAAGCAAAGCATAACATGGTTATTTGTGTTAAAAAGAAAAAAAAATTATCTTGGCCAGGTGCAGTGGCTCACGCCCGTAATCCCAGCACTTCGGGAGGCCGAGACATGTGGATCATTTGAGGTCAGGAGTTCAAGACCATCCTGGCCAACATGGTGAAACCCTGTCTCTACTAAAAATACAAAAATAGCCCAGCATGGTGGTGTGCGCCTGTAGTCCCAGCTACTTGGGAGGCTGAGGCAGGAGAATCTCTTGAACCCCAGGAGGCGGAGGTTGCAGTGAGCCGAGATCGTGCCATTATACTCCAGTCCAGGTGATAAAACGAGACTCCGTCTCAAAAAAAAAAAAAAAAAAAAAACCCAAAAAACAAACAATAACAACTACAACAAAACTATCTGGCCCTGTAAATAAACACAATTGTAAGAGTATTTCTCATGTCAATAATCTGGGGTTAAAAACATGGAAAGTACTTAACAAAAGGCTCCTGGTTAAAAGGGCTAAAAAAAAGTTACCTTTTATCTTTAAGACTTTGTGAACAGAAGTACCATTAAGGAGAAATAAAATCAAATCACAGTTTCCAAAAAAAAAAAAATTGAAAATTTTCAACCCTTCTCCAGTTTGTCATTTTTCTCAATTTCAGCTGCCACACCTTCAGGATCTCCTGGCTGTTCTCAATGCCCTCTTCCTGCCAGGTGTCGAGTATTCTCTCCACAGATGCATGGCCCATCCCATCATCCAGGCAGGAGAAGACCCGAAAGCCAATGGTACTTGTCATTGCTGATGAGGTTGTGGTACGTCGTCCACTCTCATCGAAAGACTGGAAGGAGGAAGAGACTTGAGTAAGCCTAGCTTGATTCCAGGCATTTCAACAAGATATTGGTCAGCCCTGACCAGGATGGGTAGAAGGCATGTTTCTCTAATTTACGGTGCCAGGAAAAAAGTCATGCAGCCTCTCTGATCTCGGTTCCCAAGTGAGTCAAGCCTACAGAGCTTATCAAAAAAACCAACTGTTTTGGTAGAGAGTTCTATGACATAGACGAGATATGTCCCTAATTAACACCAGGTTTCTTCTGACCCAGAGCTGACATGACAAGGCATAATGAGTGGTCCTCCCACTGTAATTTATGGTCATTTCTCAAACCCAACCTTTCCTTCCTAATGGTTAAGTCTTTCTAATTCTTCTTTTGCTTCCCTCTCTTTCCTTAGTATTTTGCTTCAGACAACAGATTAATTTATTAGACATTACTTAAATGGGTTCTAACTTTTATTCACAAAGAAAGCACTTTTGCTTATTTTTTACCTGCATGGAAAGGTGTCTTTTTAGTTGTCTATATGGAGTAGATGCTGATGGTGTAAGAGATTTTCCATTTTTAAACAAACCGTAGAAAAAATCTTCTACACTCATTGTACCGTCAGGATCAAGATTATGGAATACTTCCTCGAGCATCTAGAAAAGAGTCATCACATATTTTAAATACTCCATTCAAGTATACAAGGCCCAAAGTATACTTCCGGCCAATACTAATCAGTACCATGGTTGGTCCCAGGACTCCAGAAATATAATTATGCCCCTTTATTCTCACTTTACTGATTTCCCTTTCCAGTAATGATATGCCCTCCTCCTTCCCATAAACTAAATAAAAGTCAATTTCCAATATCTTCATAATCTTATGCAATTTAGCAATTAACTATATTCTGTTTTACTCACACTCCTACAATAGGCAGTCTTTAATGTTGTTACACATTATTCTTACAAATTTAAAAAAAATACCAAAATAATATAAAGATACAGCTTCCCAGTGTCGTAACAGTAGAAAGTGGTTGGACATCTGTTACACTTTTATACTGTGGTGACTCTCGGTGATATTTTATGTTGAATTTTTGAAATTGGTAGGCTAGCACAGCAGAATTTGGTCTGGGACAGATTACAATGATCTGATTACAATTAAGATTTGGAATCTGAAATCCATAACCTGGGGTTTAGAACCTTACTTGTAACAATACTGAGTGTGTTGGCTTTTTGCTTTAATGTTTTAGCACAGGAAAAACAAGACTTTATGTGTGTGCAATAGAAGGGTTCCAAGACATGTAAAGGCAAGGGAGTTTTGACTGGCTAGTCCTCACCCTCTGATGGTAATCAAATAGCCCCTGTCCTGTAATAGGGAAGGGGAGATTGGGCTACAGCCCCATCTAGAGGCTTGCCTGGGAATGGCTGGTTCCCTAGCTCCACAGAGGAATGAGAAGGTAAATAGAGCAACGTGAATCATTGAAGCCACAGAACGAGGAGGAAAGGCAAAGCCCTCCCACTAACAGTCAGATTCCTCTTTATTCTGGGGTTAAAATGTTTCTACAGGAACATGCCTCCAATGTACAAAATGGAAATCTCTTGGAGAGCTTGTTAAAATGAAGACTCTAATATGGTAATTCTGGTGGTGGGGACTCAGATTCAGCATTTCTAACAAGCTCCCAGTTAAGGCCCATGCCACTGAGCAGTAAGGAGACAGAATAAGCAACACATTGCTCTTGTTGCATTTGAGCCTACAACTGGACTCATTCTAACACAGGCCTAAATTCTCTGCAACACATTCTCAAACTACTAATATTCATTTTGTAAATCTGGACTACTGCTAGGATTTATACCATCTCATTATTGTTGATTTCATTCTTCGTGTAAGGGCTTGAGGCAATTCTTTCATCTCAAATGCCTTTTTTCCCCCAATTCACACCCAACAGGAAACATTAGTTTCCATTCTTGCTTTCATACGACTTCCTCTGGAGGGAACTCTGAAACAAGAAAACCATTCTAAAGAGTGGAAACGTTTGCAAGAAGCAACAATTCCTAAAAGAGGATCAAATCAATGGAAAGATATTTGGGGCAAGATTCTGAGGTTGCCAAGATCCCTTAACTTTTCTATCCTGTTCTTATCAACCAAAATAATATTTTCTTGGAGGACAAGGCTTTCAGGACCTTCATATCAGAAATTACTGTCAAGTCCAGGTGTGTTGACTGAAGTTAACAAGGTTAAAAGTTTGGCTCTAACCTTAGATCCACACTGCTTGACCTTGTGACATTAGCCAAATCAGTGCACAGCTTCCAGACTGCCTAAAGACCTCGCACCTAGAAAGTCCTTCCAGTTATTTTAGATGGTGGAGTGGGTAAGTGATGAATAAAAGAGTGTGGATTCAGAAGACGGGGGGCTACACAGAAAACAATGCCGGTTAAATGGCCAACTAGGGCACGCTCTACACTTTGAGCAGGAGCTGTCTCTGGAACTGTGAGGACATTCTTATTCTTACATGGACCAGGTCTTTGGATAAACTGGTTTACTGAAGTGTAAGTTGGAAAATAATTACAAACCCAAACACTCAAAGAGGCCCAGCAGATGATGTCAACGAATGAGGCAAGATGGGTTTAAGACATCAGAAAGTAGTGAGTGCTGGGAAACTGAACACAGGAGTGCATGTCCTCTCCAAAGGAGCTGGCTGCATCTTACTGCCCATAAAATGGAGCCAAATCTTTGGATTTTTAGAAAAATCTCCTGATTTTTTTTTCAATGTAGCAAAAAGTTCAATATTAAAAACACTGGGCTTGACAAATAAAATAGGCTTGGGGCCAGATTTGGCATCAGGCATGCTGGTTTGCCTCTCTGCCCTGTCATTGTTCTTGCTTTCGGAAAGGAGTGTGCTAGTTACAGGCATAAGACAGTGACTCTAGTTCCCCTTCACGAAAGCAGGGAACAGCCATGATTTCACTGTCTCTACCTATAAAATGAGAGGTGACTAAATCTAAAATGGCTTTCAGTTGTAAAATTTTAGGATTCCAAGTAAATGAGATCATCTTGAACTTCCAGCTCCTCTGTGGTTTAGAGCTAGTAATACTAAGTACTATAGAATTTCCCTATTTTTCTTTAGCAGGAAAAACACTAAGTAAAAGCTATATTCATTGAGCAATCCTCTACTTGTCCTCAGGCCAGAGGAAAATAACTAAATGTGCTACTTCTTTTCCTGAGCTTTGGAAACCACCACAGATGAAAATGCAGCTCTCCACAAGTGGCTACAGTTTATTCCAAGAATTGGTTTTCGATAAATAATCCAAGTTTGTGCAATATTTTTTGGCAAAAACAACCCAAGGTTCTGCATATTGCACTGATTTATAATTCAGGAGAATAAATTTAATTTTATGACTTAATAGTCACTAATGAAAAATAAATTACCACTAAGCCATTAAAAAGGTAAACAAAAGGTATACAATGGTCAAATATACATGGAAGAAGGGGAAAACAACAAAAAAAAATTTCTGTAAGCTAGCCTACTTGAAAAGTTTTAATAATAAATCAAAAGCTATTATTTGTTTAGAAAAATACCACTAAACAAATATTTCTATTATCTGTTTAGAAAAATAATACCGAGCAAGCAGAAAGCATGGTTTCAAATATCATTATAATCAAAGATTCCCAAAGCGACAACTGTAGCCCTAACCTAACCCTCTCCAATCCTTATTTTCAGCTCGTTGAAAGGCACATCGTAGAATTATTTCTATTCTTTTTTTTTTTTTTTGAGACGGAGTCTCGCTGTCGCCCAGGCTGGAGTGCGGTAGTGCAATCTCAGCTCACTGCAGGCTCCGCCCCCGGGGTTCACGCCATTCTCCTGCCTCAGCCTCCTGAGTAGCTGGGACTACAGGCGCCCGCCACCTCGCCCGGCTAATTTTTTGTATTTTTAGTAGAGACGGGGTTTCACTGTGTTAGCCAGGATGGTCTCGATCTCCTGACCTCGTGATCCACCCACCTCGGCCTCCCAAAGTGCTGGGATTACAGGCGTGAGCCACCGCGCCTGGCGAATTATTTCTATTCTTATGTTTCACGGCCATTCATGCACCCAGTCCTATCAGTTCCTCTCTTAATTTTTTAGAAAACATAAAGCTCAGAGTTTTACCGAAGAAGAGTCTTTTGGGGGCTCTTTCAAAACTCTTCTTAGTATTTTCAAAACAACCAATCTACCCTTTACCATTTTCTCATGACCAGAATATTGTAATGGCTGCTGGCTGCTCTCGCCCAAGGCTCTCTTCATGCCAATATGTAAAAGCAGTTTAGCTCCTCGTCAGCAAGCAAGACTTTTCTATATATTGCTCAATCTGCTTAAGAACTCAGAGATGATATTGAGATGTTCTTTCCAAAAACTTAAATTTATCCTTCTGGCCTTCAAAATACTCCCCCAACTCAAATCTACTGAAATCCTTGCTTAATTCTTCCTCCACGTTTCCCACAATTGACTCTGCGAATGGCACCTCTACAGATACATCTGACATCATGGCTACACAGAGCTAGTGCCTGACAGTTTCACATGGGGTAACCTGCCTAGCACAGTGAGCTTATAATAGCTGGGTAAGTGTCAGCTCTTGTCAGTTTTTCTTTTCCACAACACAACAAGAGCTCCTCGATGACCGAATCTTCATGAATGACTTCTTAGGAAAAAAGAAAATGGAGTCTAACAAGCTGCAGAGAACCACACTACAGCTGTTCCCAGCCTGTGGCCAGCTACGCTTTTACCATCATTATTATTCCTGAATTATACTGCGAGGCTTACCTCTCCATCCACATTCTGTAAACCATACTGCTCACAGATGGAGACCAGCTTCTTCCGGTTCAGGTGACCGTCACGGGTGATCCCCAAGTCTTCACAAACTTCTTGCAGTTTCTCTTCTATCCAGTCTTGGGGAGGGGAAGATCCACTCTGTGAAGCATTCAAGTCATCTGGGTTCCAAAACCTTAACTGGCCTGAGAGAGAAGCATAAGTTGCACGGTTTCCAAAGGAATTGCAGAGAGAGTGCCTATTCTTAAAGAAAACTGTGCTTTTTGAAAATAAATATTATAAGAAAAAGGCAATAAATGTCAATTCCATTTTGATTTGGTTCTGAAGCTCCCATGAAACAGAATCAATGGTTCTAAGGCTGCAACTAGAGTAAATGGGTACTTTTTGGCTCCCTGACAGTCATACTTGTGTAATAAAGATAATCTCCTGTGCAATACTGCAAAGTTCTAGGCTTGTTTTATTTCAACTGAGCACATCACAAGCTTAGGCTATAGTGATCATAACAGAAGGCTGGTTGAGGGCCATTATCGAGAACTCTGTAAGCTCTATCTCAACTATAGCTACCAGAATGTATTACCTCCACTTTCTTTCCAGTCTAAGTACTACAGCATCTTTTACTGAAAAGAAAATAATTTCATGATAAAAGTCTCAAGATTAGCCTGTTCCCAAATCCTTACATATGAATATTCTGACATACAGAAACCAACAGTCCAACTGAAAGAAAAAAAAAAATCAATGGTTGCAAGCTATAAGTTCCCAGTTATCTATACATTAAGGTAAATTTCATTGGAAGACTTAAGGATCAAACTACTTATTTAAAAATCAAAACTGCTTATTTATTCTCTATTAAAAGCCCTCACTTCTAAATTTTGCTTTACACATTAGAGATTCTGTAAAGTCATTACTTAAACATGAGATAATTACTGGCACAATTTTGTGTGCTTGGAAGAACCTCAGAGGGTTGAAAGCAGTATTTAGTGCTACTCCCACTCTTTACTGACAGGAATTAAGCCCATTACTGCTGTGGCGTTTCAACCTAGAGAACAGGTTGTAATTACACTTAAGTACAGTTAATCCACAGAGGGCTGTGAAGTGGGCTGAGGTTCTGTTAGCTGAACCACGGTGCCATCTGGTGGCCACAGGATCAACGTGTTCTGATGCTTCTTAAATACATTTGAAACTTGTCAAGGGATGCATTTTTAAATTAATTAATTTATTTATGTTGTTATTTTTATTTTTTGAGACACAGTCTCTCCTGTTAAGCAAGCAGGAGTGCAGTGGCACAATCACGGCTCACTACAGCCTCCAACTCTCGGGCTTAATGGATTCTCCCACCTCGGCCTTCTGAGTAGCTGGGATGACAGGCATGTGCTACCACACCTGGCTATTTTTAGTAGAGACGGGGTATGCCATGTTTCCCAGGCTGGTCATGAACTCCTGGGTTCAAGTAATCATCCTGTCTTGGCCTCCCAAAGTGCTGGGATTACAGGCGTGAGCCACTGTGCCTGGCCAAGGGATGCATTTTAATAGGTCACTATTTAAGACTGTTAGAAAATTAATCTGAAAGTCTGTATAAGAGAGAAATTAGCCCGTAAGTGAAATTATATATCTTAGTTACCATCTCTTGCATGATATTAAATGCTAGGATTTTAAAACTGAAAGCTATCAATTGGGAATAAATTTTTTGTTGCTGTTGTTCTTAATGTTAATTCCCAGCTGGCCTGCAGCATAAGAGATCAGAAAGACAGGGTATGGAGAGCACCTGGCAGCCCTTCCCTTCCAGGCACGTCCTGACACACTCGGCTCTTACCTTCCGCTTCATACTCCTCACTGCGTTGCGTCTTCCAGTGCTAGAGAAGGCAAGAGAAGATTAGTGTGCTTTAGAACTTATTCAGAAAGAACTATCCTAGCTTTTCCTAGAGCAGATCACTCTCTGGCTCTGAAATCATCATCTAGGTGAGTCATAATTTCAGGACTCTCTAGTGTATCCATCTAGATGAGTTCTCTTCAGTTAACCAGCCAATCAGGACGAGACTCCTAAGAAACTCCACACAGCCTTCTGCAGCATTTCACCAAGGGTTTGTCCTCATTTGCTATGTCACTTATTCAATAGCAAAACCCATCACAATCAGTTAAACCCAGCCAAAGCAAATATCCAGTATCCATCAACCAACAAGTATCTGTATACATGCATTTACGAATTTATTCTTCAATAAATGTGTACTGAGTGCTTCTCTTTGTGCTAGGTACTGTGCTAGGTCTTGGTAATACAACCATGAACAGGACAAACATTTCCTCCCTCAAGAAGTTTATATGCTAATGAAGACATACAGACAAGAAAACAGGAAATACAACAGGGTAGTATTTTAAGTGCTATGACAAGGAAGTTCAGGATGCTATGTGGCTACACAGATGGGATACTTTAGACTTGGTAGATCGGAAAGAAGCAATGTCTAAACTGAGACCTGAAGGATAAACTGCAGAGAGCCAAATGAAAAGAAGGTGGCAAGCCGGACGCAGTGGCTCACGCCTGTAATCCCGGCACTTTGGGAGGCCGAGGTGGGCCGATCACGAGGTCAGGAGATCGAGACCATCCTGGCTAACACAATGAAACCCCGTCTCTACCAAAAATACAAAAAATTAGCCAGGTGAGGTGGCGGGTGCCTGTAGTCCCAGCTACTCGGGAGGCTGAGGCAGGAGAATGGCATGAACCCAGGGGGCGGAGCTTGCAGTGAGCCGAGATCACGCCACTGCACTCCAGCCTGGGCAACAGAGCGAGACTCCGTCTCAAAAAAAAAGAAAGAAAAGAAAAGAAGGGGGCAGTTGTTATTTGCTGAAGCAAGGAGGCAAGAATGAGCCTGGTGTATCTGTGGCATTGTGAGGAGAGAGCTGCAACTTAAGTAGGCTAGAGAAAGTATAAAATGTACATTACCAGTAAATTACATTAAAGGCAGTTCAATGTATCTGAATTGGACCATTTTGCCACCTTATCGGGCTTCATTACTCCTGCCTCTTCTCCAAAGTCACAGCATACAGTTGTAATTTGTGTACTGCATAAAAGTGCCCCGCTAAGAGCACAGGGCAGGACCAAAATCCAGCCCTTGCTCCACTGGCCGGGGATAGTACAGGTTGTCTTTGGACTAGTTGCAACAAGCAGGTCCACAGTGGCTGTGGCTTCTAGCAAATGGCTTTAGCCTCTTCAGTAAACTGCCTAAAACTAATCACTGTTATGGGTGGTTACTACAACCATCAAAGAAAACCCTGTTAGAAAAGGTGAATCGCCCTTTCCAAACCGGGCTGCTGTCACAGCAGTGATCCAGCTTTATGAATGAAGCTGCCTTTGATAACAAATAACCAGCACATTTTCTGGTAGCTGACCTGTACAAGACTAGTTGATTGCTTAGAATCCGAAAATAAACTCGACAGGAAAGTCAGCCTAATTAATACCTGTCTCTAGAACTTGGATTCCTCATGACAGAGGTATGCCACGTAAAATTTTTAGATGAAATGTTGTTTTTCAGTAGTTCATTCAAGTTAATACGAGTTGAAGTTCTTTTTTCAGGCAACCTATGCTCATCTACTTTATTCTCCACACTCACTAGTGGTAGTTCTCACCTCTTAAATGAGGGCCAACCACCTACCACAGTTTCACAGGTCCATGTTTTACTTAGATATTTAAGATAGTACCAATTCAGAGAGTTCATTTAATTTGGCCATACCAAGCTGACAATGCTGAGATGGGTTGTTGCTGACAAATGGAAGACACCAAAAGGCCATAACTCAAAATGTTTAAGTTCACTACAATTCATGCAGATTACAATGGAAAGTCACTAACAAACACAGTATCAATGAAAAGTGAATTAGGACACGGTGTGATTTTTGCTGTGATAACAATTTCATCAGCTCACTCAGCCTACATTTCTACATAAAGACGTCTCTCTAATCTAGTGGATGTCTGAGGCATGGTGGGGATGGGGAGCAAGTGGTAAAGTCAACAGTCCTTCATAAATTTTCTTACATTCTCATTTCTGGTCAGAATTAAATTGTTTTCACATAAGAAATTTTAAATCAACAAAACCATCCTGCCTGTCTGTCCCTCCACATTTATTTCCCTATTCAACAGAGCAGACAATTTAAATGCTCATACTACTTCGGCATACAAAATTATGAAAATTCATTATTTAGCATACCAGTTGGAAACACCCCAGAACTAAATCCACCAATTCCACCCATGACAAATAAAATAGGGTTTTATGGTCTCAGAACCATTGGTCGAAACCTACCAAATCTCAAGCAGGGCATGATTTCTAACAGCAGAAACGAATGGGAGAAATAGCAGGAGAATATGTTATCACTGGCCCCAAACCATAAAGAGAGTCCCAGTTGGAACATACAGCTGTAAAAATGCAACACACACACCTTCAAAAAATCCTTGTCATTACTAAAGCATTGGCTCATTTACTTCTCAGTTCATTTGAAAATAGTGAGCACAGAATTCAGAGAAGCGTGATGCTCCAATATACTGTTTCCAACGTCTTATGAGTCTATGGGACTGGGTGCCTATGTCTGATTCACTCTTTGGGACAGTACTTCCCTGCTACCTTCTTCCCCAGATTCTTACTCCTAACTAATAAGGGATAGAGTATGGAGGCCACTGCATAGACTTAGGAGCCAGACTGCCTGGTGCTAAATCATGGCTTCCCTACCAGGTTGGCTTTAGGCAAGCTTCTGACCACTTCTGCCTCAGGTTCTCTGCCTATAAAATGGGAACAAAGTAGTACATATTTCATGGAGTTATGGCAAGGTGCTTAGAATTGTGCCTGGCACATAGTAAGCTCTATACAAATTTGTTATGTTTATTGGACATATGTTTATATGATACATATAGTATTTTAATTTCCATATTTAAACTTAAAGCATTCAATTGGGTAGGCCTGGGGAGGTATCTGTTATTCATCTACATTTGTAAGAAAAGTGCCAAGTCTTCCCAGCAGAGAAGCAAGAAACACAGACAATTCACATAAGAGGCAACATAATTAAAAACAAACAAATAAAAAAAAAAAACATGGGGGAAGGTTCATCTCAACAGCAATCAAAGGATTAAAACCAAAAAGTCATTTTGTTCCCAAAAAAAAAGGTCATTTTCTTCCTACTAAATTAGCAAAGTATTTAAGATATGACTTCTACTACCATCAAGGTTATGATTTAAAATAGGCCTGTTTATGTGTTATGGGTAGCACTGTAAATGATTATTACATTTAGTAATGTAAATGGCTTTATGTCTCAAAAGCAATAAAAATGTTCATTTTTTTTGATCCAATAATTTCACTTGGTATTCAAAGACAATGAAATCAAGGAGGAAGAAAAGCCGTATGTGTAAATATGTACATCATAGCACTTTTTGTAACAAGAAAGTATTGAAAACAATTTAAATATTCAACAATAGAGCATAAAGTATAATAATACACTAGAATGCAGTCATTAAAAGTATAATTAAAAAACCACGTAGGAACATGGAAAAACATCTTATGAAATGTTAAATGAAAGACCATTACAAAAGTGCTATCCATACTGTGATTACCACCAGCAAAAACATTTATACAATTAGACAAAGGCTGGAAGGAAATAGACATAATAAAAACAGATGCATCTTGGTTGAAGGACTACGGGAAACAATTTCCTTTTATTCTTTTACAGTTATAAATGTTGTTTATGCAACAGAAATAGGTACAACTCTCACTATTTGCCCACTAAATTCTCACTAAATTTATTTCCTGTGACTTGGGGGTGGGATAAAGGGAAGCTCCCTCCTTTGGGAAAGATTGCTCTGCAGCACCTGCAACATCTCCCCCTATTATGACAGATGAGGAGGTTTGGTGGGAAGCCCAGGTGCTGCTCAGGCTGGTGAATGTTGGATGCCAATGCCTCCTAAAGTGGCAAGATCAGAGACACTCGACTGAGACCTGCCTTGTGGACTGAGACCATCCCAAAGAGACATTCTTGAGACAGTCCAACCCAAAAGCGTCAGATACGGCACAGCCTTCGAAAGCCCAGGCAGCATCCTCATCTTCAATGATTTCACACAAAATCTTAAGGCAAGTGGGGGTGGGGTTGGGGAGAAGGATAGTTTAAACATGGTTTTTGTTTGTTTCTATTTTTAAGACGGAGTCTCACTCTGTTCTGCAGCCTCAACCTTCCAGGCTCAGGTGATCCTCCGGCCCTCCCCGCCGACCCACCTACAGGTGCCTGCTACCACACCCGGCTCGTTTTTGTATTTTTTTTTTTGTAGAGATGGGGTTTTGCCATGTTGCCCAGGCTGGTCTCAAATTCCTGGGCTCAAGTGATCTACCCACCTCAGCCTCCCAAAGTGTTGGGATTACAAGTGTGAGCCACTGCACCCAGCCAGTTTAAACATGTTTTAAAGTCTTCTGGGAGTGGCACTATCCCAAGAATTCCCCCCAGGACCCTTTGTAAGAAACACAGAACCAGCCAGGACCACCCTGTTAAAAGGAGAAGCAGGCTTATGCTAATGGCTACATTTTCATTTCAAGACCACCTCAGTTAGAGATGGAGCTTACCACACAGATATGAGGTATTCCGTGCTTCCTTCTACCTAGTCTCCACCAAGGGTCTGTTCCCTTAATAAGAGGGAGAAAAGCACAGGGTGGCTGTGCATTTGTTATTAAATTGCTATTTCAGGGGGGTGGGTGGGGGAAGATTCAATTCATTCACAGCTCATTTATTTTCATTCTCACTGCCTGGAGCCAGTGGTTCCAATTAAAAAGCAGGGAAAGAAGGAGGGGAAGGCAGGTTAGAAGGCTGGGGGGATTAAATCATTCGATTACTGGAACACCCCCAGTAAAGGGAGGCATCATTCTGGAAAAGGGTCCTTTAATTGCTGATGGCTTACCCAGCACAGTGGAAGCCTGGCAGGTGGCCTGTAGACACAGATCTGCCATGAGCACTAGAAGGACGATTATCACAAAAATCTTTGGAAAAGTAGGGGGGAAAGCGAGGGACATGGCTGAGATGTGTTCACAAGACTGAATTCATGAGATCAGTTTTATTTCTTCCCTTGAAATGTAGCCTCTCATTGGAGAAAGGATGGATATTAATATACATAAAACTCATCCTGTGGGACTTCAGTTTCTCCCTACTCTGGAGACACAGTTGTAGACAGATAAGCAAAAGGGTTTGGCAGAGACACTGTCTGGGTTGTTTGGCTCTGCCACTTTCCATGACCCCTCAGTACCTTACAGAGTGAGGAGGACACTCCAGTGCACCCAAAGGGACATGGAGTCATATGCTTGGCACTTAGGAAACCTTAGCTATTGTTATTATTTCAGTCAGAAAAATGATGTGGTTAGGGGTTTGGACTGCAGAGCCATACTCGAGTTCAATTTCCGCTCTACCACTTACTCGTGGTGTGACCTTGGCCAAGTTACTTACCCTCTGTGTGCCTCAGTTTCCTCATGAGTACATGAATAACAATGCGTACCTCTGATGGTGTGCTTCATATTTGGAAAGCACTTACAACAGTGCCCATTAAGTGCCAAGCATTTGTTAATAAATATTACAATGACTATTCTTACTACTTGGATGTGTAAAACTAGGACGAGGGCAGAAAAAACAGCAGACCAGTGCCAGCTTTAAAGAACAAACCCAGAAGAGACTCTCTTTAAAAGCTACAGCCTTGATATGTTAATTGGCTTGATTTAGTTATTTCACAATGTATCCACATATCAGAACATCATGTTGTACACTGTAAACGTACATAACTTTTATAATTATACCTTAATAAAGCTAAGGAAATCCCCAGAACTACAGCTTTGAGCATGATGATTGTGATGAAGTGGTGAACTTCCAATTCAACTTAGGATCAGGGCTTCCCCTGGGGCCCCTCCCTGCAGTGTCCCCTAGGCAGCCACGGCTGGCAGGGGCTGCCTTGTCCTTCCTCATTACCATGCCAGTGTACTGGCCAACAGCCCCATTGAGAGTAGGCAGAGGGGCGAAGGTCAGAGGTTGTCCAGCCCCAAAATGGCTGCTCACAAGACAGTCCCCACCCCTTCAGGCAGACAAAGGGAGTCCCCCCAAACCCACTCTGTGGGCCGTGCATCTCAATGTCATTCTGGCCATTGTAGCCAGCTCTTGAGTTGTCCTACAGCTGGACAAGTGTGCCCTGCACACAGCGGCTGCGCAGGCGGCACTGATTTCTGGAATGCTTTCTTTGGAGGGACACCTGCTTTGCCGGACTGCAGAGCAGATGGCCCGAGCCTCCTGGGTCTCCAGCTTCCAGCCCCAACGCCGGGCCAGCATCTGCAGCCTGTGGTCCTGGTGTGGCCCCTGCCCACAATAGCCCAGCCGCCACCCCCACCAGCCATCTGCTCCAGCGCAGACCTTTGCGCCCCGCAGAATGTACGGCTAATTAAAACCATTACGGGGGCAGACACGGGGCATTCTTTCCCAGCAGAGGTTGCTGAGCTGATCTCAGCAGCCTCAGAGCCTGGAGTAGAGTTGTTGTTATTGTTGTTTGTTTTTTTTTTTTTTTTGGAAAGGAAAAAGCCCTGTAAACCCAGAGAGAAGAGGAAGGAAATGTGCTAGAGTAACATAGCTCCCCAAACAAACTGAGCTGTAGCGTGCATTTAGAAGAGCAGCACATTGAGCTAAGCACAGGAAGTCTGAAAAAACCAGAAATCAGTTTAAGGAGAGTGCTCATGAAAGAAACTTTAAGACTCTTAAAAAATACAGCATCTATGGCATATTTCACTAACAGTCCTGAGTATTTATAAAGTCTGTGCTCTGAGCTGGGTAGTGGAAGCTGAGTGCGCCCGGCAGGGCTGGCTATTGTTTCTGCAGGGACACACTTCCTGGAACTGTGGTTCATTTTCCACTATGCCACCTTTGAAGGCAAAGGCAATGGAGAGTCTGACAGCCCAGCTCCCAATCTCTCCATTCTGAACTCCGGGACAAGCTCCTAAGGCCAGGGTTGTCACGACCAGAATGCAAATCAGTGCCTTTATCTTTAAAGGCAATTAAGTGCTACAAGTGCATGCGGGGGATAACAGGAATTAATATGATTTTTAAATGCACACACATTTAGATGAGTCCTACTACAAATTCACACACATTTAGATGAGTCCTGCTACACTGAAGGCTAAACAAGCCTTTGGTACTGCTGGTCCAAGGAAATGCTGAATTTAAGAGTTTGGGCCTTAAGCCTCTTCTCCTACAAAGGTTGGGGACTAGTTTTGGTTCACTGGATTTTAAAGTCCCTAAAGGAAAGAGATTTAAAAAAAAAATACCTTTTCTGCTCCTCAGAGCTGCTAAGTAATGAATACTACTTTTCTGTTGGAAAATATTTAATGATATGTAGGACAGAAAATGTTACTGTCATCACGAACATTAATTCTTGATTTCTTGTCTGTTTTAGTTTCTAGTTAGAAGATAAATATTAGAAATTGTTGATCTGGAAGGAGGTGGCAGTGGGGTCTGGTCTCTGAGACAATTCCCGCTGGGATCAAGTCAGGAAGGCTCACCAGGACACTAAAGCCTAAAAGTATGTGTCAGAAAAAGAGACATTTTATAAGCTTTGAAGGAGCTTCTTTCTATCACTTTCAAGTGATCTACAATTGCATCTTGAATGAATGTTTCATCTCTGGGAATAGCCGGATGATCTGATAAGACTTAAGACAATGAAGGAAAAGACTGGAATTCCATTAAAAAAAAAAAAAAAAAGTCCATCCTGAAGACATCATAGCCTTTGGTAGAATAAATGGCATCAGCAATAAAACTACTTGCTTTGTCAAAGACTGGAACAGAAAATTTAACAAGGGAGTAACAGGAAAATAGGTGCATTTCAGCTACAAAAGATGTTAGCAGAACTTCTCTTGGTTATTAAGTTTACTGCAGAATTAAATATTGACTCTGTATGATGTAAATGAATAATTCATAAACTGCAAAGTTATGCATACATGAAAATGAACATAAGGGAAAAGATAAGTCAGTTTCACACTTCTTGAAGAAGTTTCATTTTATGTAGGGTAGTAAAATCAGTTTGTCTTTTTTTAAGCTTTTTAACAACCACCTCCCCATCCTCCTACCCTCATAGTCCCAACACAAAGACTGGATTTGCTTGTAGCGCAGTAATCGGCTTTAACTTTTCTCTCAAGTCCTCACTTAAACCACACTGTGCAAGCCAATGGTTTTGGCTTACACTACCATTGTCTACAGTTGGAAAAATGACTGTATAACACGCCTTGCTGTTGATAAGAATCTTACTAGACCCGATTTATTCCCTGTGGAGGAAAACAGTTAACAAGGTGTACCCTGTTTTCAACCAGGGCAGAAAGCAAAGTGGTCCTGCCCCAATTGTATTAATTGCACAACCTTTTCTACCAGGCCTGAGTAATCGAGAACAGAATTGAGAATTAGTTTAGTTTTGTTTTGTTTTCCCTTCCACCTGCCCTCAGAAGAAACACGAGCATAAAATTCAAGGTCAGTTCAGTAGCTATTAATATACAAGGGAAAAAACGTACTCTTCTTACTCTCGCTTGTTTCTTAATAAAGTAAAGCAAAAACAGTGACAACCAAAATCTCATTAATCACACCTTAGGTTGGAATCAAGAAGGTGCCCTTTGTTAGTCTGGATTAATTCAGAATAGAAATGGCCAACTGAATTGACTTAAGCGAAAATGATCCCATAAAAAAAGAAAAATCACCACTTTCTTTTCAATATCACCCAAGATGAGAGGTCAGACTCCCAAGGGATCCATTTGCCAGATAAACACGTGAAACTGGAAGTCGAACACTCATGGTAGCCTGATGGTGGGACCTACCTGTCACTTATGAATTAGCACATTCTGCTTCGGGATTTCCAAGTGAAATTCTGAAATGCGTATTTTAGTGCTGAAAATTTAGCTAGGTTACAGTAGCCTTTCCCCACAGAGTAGCTTTATTGCCTTGTAAACTAAACTTGGTAGAAGAGACATGCTTAGTAGCTAGGTTATATATTTTCTGTTTCAGCAGGACAGAATCAAAGTGTCTGATAGAAGCATGGGGTGGCGGAAGAGATTTCCATCCGATAAGACTTAAGACAATAAAGAAAAAGACTGGAATTCCATTTAAAAAAAAGTCTATCCTGAAGACATTATAGATGTAAACATGTAAAATGTTTACAATTTATGTTGGGGCTTTAACATATATGAACTAAAACAAAAGTAAAATATGATCAAAAGCAACTCGTAACAAGATTTATTTTCACACATTCTACTCAGGAGAGGAGGCCAAGGTGGCAGAACATTTGCTACCCCCTAGTGCCAACATGGGCTCTCCCACCCGTGCCACCACATCACAGTGGGCACTCTGAATAGGCACCAGATGAGCTCCAAGTCGCTTGTAAGTCATGAAGCCTGAAGCTTCACAGGAGACTCACATTAAATATAAATTAAGTTGCTTCAAAGCAATCTCTATAATAGCCTCCCTCTCACATGCCTGTGTTTCTAGATGTTTTCTTCTTGAGTGGGAGATGAGGAGTGGAGTTGTAAGTAGACTGCAGTGAATGATTCTCAGTAATCACTGATGATGACCCACAATTTGGGTTATGTTTATGGGCAATAGGAGAAGGCCCTCCAAATAAGGATGCAGAGAAAACTGTGAACCACTAACCCAAGAGCCTAGGAATGAATTCTGGCTGACCTGTAGCAACCTCCCCTACTATGAAATCACCTTAGAGGGCAAAAGAGGAGAAAGTATTATTTGATCTTTTCAGATGACTGTCTGCTCACTAATCCCTACAGGATGAGTCTCTAGAAGCCAGCCCCCTTGGGGACAGTTTTTATAGGAGTTGTGACACTGTTCCATTCCACCGCCCACTCCTCCACAATCCTCAGAAAAATACAATTATTCTTTTATGCAACCCAGAGCTAAAATTAGTCTTCTGTTGAGTAGCAACAGTCAGATTTCCCTCTCTTTAACTTCGGATGATGGGTTTAGGCCCTTTTATTGTCTTCATCACAAAAAGAAAAAGTCATTTGAGGAAAAATCAGACATGTCTGAGAGCAGGGGAAACTGAAGTCCAAAGGTGAGCTGAGAATCCCTCCTTTCCTTAAGCCGGGATCCAGAAGTCAAAGGAAAACTGCAATCAAAACAAGGAAGGCCTGGCTTCAGCTCCCCATCTTATTACTCCTTATGAAATAGTCACATCAGGGGAGACTTGGCCCCAGTCCCTCTTTCCACATTGCCTGGTGGCCCTGAGATTAAGTATGAGCCCAAGGAATAAATTCCCAACATCCCCAGAGAGAGGAGACAGAAGGGCTTCCAGCAACCAAAAGGGAGAAAAAAGCAGCCAGCAGTACAATAAAGAACTGTCAGAGGCCGGGCACGGTGGCTCATGCCTGTAATCCCAGCACTTTGGGAGACCGAGGCAGGTGGATCATGAGGTCAGGAGTTCAACAGCCTGGCCAAGATGGTGAAAGCCGTCTCTACTAGAAATACAAAAATTAGCCAGGCATGGTGGCACGTGCCTGTAACCCAGCTAGCAGGGAGGCTGAGGCAGAGAATTGCTTGAACCTGGGAAGCGGAGCTTGCAGTGAGCCGAGATTGCGCCACTGCACTCCAGCCTGGGTAACACAGCAAGA
The DNA here is from genome assembly GCF_028878055.3 of Symphalangus syndactylus. Taxonomy (NCBI): domain Eukaryota; kingdom Metazoa; phylum Chordata; class Mammalia; order Primates; family Hylobatidae; genus Symphalangus; species Symphalangus syndactylus. Next base: position 66,564,629 of record NC_072430.2, on the reverse strand, counting down.
CTCCATCTCAAGAAAAAAGCAAAACAAAACAAACAAAAAACAAGATTTGTCAGATTCAGAACTCATTATAAGAGGAAGAAATCAATCCCACACATCATTGAGAATTTTTTTCCTCCCTACACTCTGCAGCTGGGGGCCACTCTAGAACAGGGAAGATCAATGGGTCTCCTAAGAGATCTGCACAGCTTCTGTAGAAGGGACAGAGGTTTCCAGAGCAAGCTTGTACTGCCCATTGCATGAACTTCTGTAGGCCAACAGAATGGCCCTCAACTGCTAAGCCTAATATGGAAAATGACCAGAAACAGGAATGCTGTCTTGCCATAATAGTAGGTAACAAGACTGATGCATTGACAAGGCTGTACCACAAGATTCCTGCATACACAGGTGTGAAGGCAGCAAGTGTGACCCATAACCACAGCTGCTGTGCAAAGCTGGGCTTTGCCTTTTTTAACTGCCAACAGGAACATCAAAAATGTCTTGTGTGAAGCTATTAATTTTTTTTTTGGAGAGAAGGTCTTGCTCTGTCACCCAGGCTGGAGTGCAGTGGCACAATCTCGGCTCACTGCAACCTCTGTCTCCCGGGTTCAAGCAATCCTTCCACCTCAGCCTCCCCAGTAGCTGGGACCAAAGGGCATGCACCACGATGCTCAGTTTTTTTTTTTGAGTTTCGTAGAAACAAGGTCTCATTATGTCGTCCAGGATGGTCTTGAACTCCCGAGCTCAAGTGATCCTCCTGCCTCAGCCTCCCAAAGTGCTGGTAGGCATGAGCCACCATGCCCAGCACTGAAACTTAATTTTTTAAAGAGGTGAAGTGATTTGAAAACTGACAGGCACAATTCAGCTTACAAAATACTTTATTTTTAGGCAAGAAAGCAGTTGGATGAGCTTTGGTTTGAGTCCACTTTTGGTAATAAAAAAAGGTGTGGTACAAAGGTGTTATCTTGTATTCCTACAGGCATTGCTCTCGTGTGGGATATAACAGAATAGCAAAGTCGAGTCAGTTGGAGTCCTCGCTGAGAACAGAAATCCAGAGAAATGACCCTCTCCGGGTCTCTATTTGCAGTTCTGTTGATGGAGGGTGGTGAATGCTACTGATTCTGTGTATAGCATCAAGAGGTCATATCTAAGGGGTTTCTGGAGGAGTTAAGGGAAGTTGTAAGTACATCAAGGGTGAAATGATACTCCCAAAATATCATTTTACTAAGACATAAGCCACAAGATTTTGCCCAGGCTCAGGCCTCAACTCTTATCTTTATTTATACATGAAATCAAAGTCTCACTTTAAAAATAGTAAATCTCCCTGGGCACCAGTAGATAACATATAACAAGGATATAAGAAACATGTTGCCAGCAACAAAGTCAGCTCTGCCCAACAGCTTTCTGCGTATTCCTAGATGAGGACTAGAAACTCATGTCAAAAAATAAGTAAGCATTTACTTTCTCAGTACCAGATAATACCTCGGGGACTGAAATAGTTGGGGAAATGAGATATTAAACTTAAAAGTGTTTTCCAAATAACAAACACTTACCTGCTCAAGTACTGAGATATTTCCCCATTTTTTTTCATAAAGAAGTACATTCCGCATCACTCAGGGTTATAGAACAGACTTTATGATACCCTTCCTGACAATAAGAAAACTATTATGAACACTGTACTAACTGAAGTATGTAAATTACTTGCATCCCTGAGATTGTATATGTAAAATTTTTGTGCATGTGAGTATATGCGTTTTACTGGGGAAAGACCCCATCTCAATTCGCAAAGCGACCCAAGAAAGGAGAAGGACTCCTGAAACTGTTCTCAGCTTTTTCTGCTTTTGGCTTTTTCTATTTTCAGCTGTCACTTCTCATCCACACTACTCTTATACCACTTTTGTGGGTTTTTTTTTTTCTCTCTCTTCTCTCTTTTAGTTGCTTTTCTACCTCTCTTCTCAATAACATTTCTGCCACTGCTGCTTCACTTGTGGTGAAGGACAAGTGTCATTTGTTTTTTTAAAAAAATGATGCAGACCTCTGATCAGCAGACTGGTCATGTGTCCTTATAAATTTCCGTATTTATTGCCAACACTTGGGCTCAACACTTGGGCTCTTTTTTGTTATTTGTGGATTTTGGGGTATTCTGGAAAGTT